>NC_066584.1:470880205-471541229 GCF_024323335.1 Lathyrus oleraceus
TCACTAAGATTTAGTAGGAATTTTTACTATTTTAGACCTGGATTTCATCTAATGTTAGGCGTACCTCTTAGGTAATCAAGGGAAACATCCTGACTCAAATTACCAATGCCTCACATTTGATGAAGATGGAGAAGGATCCACGTGTTGCGCATGCATTAATTATTGACAACATATGATTTAGAAGATGATATCAAACACTAGTTTTTGGCGGTTGATTGTGCGTCTGAAAAACTAATTCAAGTCAGATAGATTTTATTATGACATAAATTACATTCAATATATTTTATTATTATATTAAATATTTTATTATTCACGTGTTGGGCATTGCTCTTTTGATTATGATAGTTGTATTTGGTGGTATAATTTATCAAATTATATTGGGCATAATTTATTTGGAAATATGTGTGAATTATCCTTTTTATATTTTATGAATTTATTTTGATTTGTGTGCATTGTACTGTTTTTATAATCAATTTTTATTCCGCTAAATTTTTCTGATACAATTTTTAACGACGAAGTTGCTTGTAATTGTTTTTAAGATTAATGGTATATCTGCTTTTCATCTTTAGAACTCTTTGGTTATCATTTTAAGAAAATTATTTTTTAAAAGTATATATTATATTGACTCAAATTAAATTATTTAAATTTTATTATCTTTTTTCACATGTTATTTATGTATTCTCTTTATTTTTAGATTAAATATATTGTATCCCTTGTAATGTAAGCGGATTTTAGTTTACTACAATGTAAAAAAAAATTGGATTATCCCTTATAAGGTAAGGAATTTGTTGTTTTGTCCCCTTAGGTGACAATTTGGTAAAGAATATTCATTTTGTTGACGGGACATGTTTAGCTAGTTTTTTATTTACTTTTTAAAATCCTGGTGGATTTTTTTTTTATTTTAAGTTGTTTAATTTTTTTAATAATTTTTTTTAATTACAGGAAAATGGATAAATCAAAATTTGCTCACATTATAGGGGGTAAAACAATATAAATCAATAAACCATTAACACTTCATCTTTTTTTTTTGCAACACAACATTGGTTAATGTTTCTTCGTTATTAGAGCCCTTAAAGGATGTTCTGCCATATAAAAGCTTATACAAAAAAACACCAAATGTCCACCAATCAACTGCAACTCTGTGTCCTTCTCCTTTGATGATCTCAGGCGCTAGGTATTCATGAGTACCAACAAATAAAATTGATCTTTCATCCGTGGAAGCATTGAGCAGGATCTTTATCATAGAAGTGTTGGACTAACGTCATACCTGAGTGAAAGGTGAAAATCTCTAAGCATCGAAAAATTATGTTTTCTTTTCTGGTTTTAAATCATGGTAAACAACTCTAAGCATGTGCAAGTATTCCAAAGCAATAAGGACTTCATCTACGTCAAATCTGCACGCACGAGATATTCTACTGAATACAAATTCATGTTGAAATATGTGTTTTCATGTAGAGTATAATGTTTGGCTTACAAAACAAAAAATTACAAATAAAAAACATCATTTAATTATATTTACTATCATAGCAGTTTGTAACTAGTACTAAAAAATCGCATGCACATATAGTGTAACAATGCAACAACCTATAAACATATAAAATTTGAAAACCTTATTGAATGCATCGACTAAACTAGAAATACATGAAAAATAATGATTGATGAGAATAAGCACAAATATATATCAACAAAAATGTGAATTAAACATCTGATATAACTTAACCCAAAAGGAAAACAAAATCCTAACATATTAGTTTTGTATACCTTGTTGTCGGCTCTAAAAACCATCAACAACGACCAAATTGTACAATGTTTGTATCTTTCCAACCTCTGATATTCTTGGAGAAGTTCCTGAATTTGATAACCTTTTCGTAGCAGCCATTTCTAATGCCCTAGATATACATATGTCTCATAATGTCTGATTCAAAATCACTGGTGAAGGTGAGAAAAACCCAAGAAAGGGGGTTGAATTGTGTTGGCTTTTCTCCTCTAAGCTTTTTTTCTTATGTTTCTGATTGTTCTCAATCAGATTCTGAACACTTAAGAATGTTCATGACCCATTTTGAAAAAAAAAGACATATGACCCAATAATAATATCCACTAAAAAACTACAAATAAGTAAAAGACCTAAATTTCTCTCACAACATCAGTAGTGCTGCAGAAATCATTTTCACATTGTCGTCGTCTTACTAGCGGTGAATCTCTTTCAGTCTCCACTCCAGGTTCTTCTTTCATACATTATCTATTATATACATTGTCTATTACTGTAATTGATTGTCTGCTACATACATTGTCTATTAAAATCTATTCTTCTTTATCACATACATTGCCTATTCCGCAAATTGTATACAGTAATAGACAATTTCAGCTTTAATAGTATATTACAAAATTGATTCTAAAACTTTATTTTATAAAAATAAGAGAGTCAAAAGTAAATAAATAAATAAATATATATATATATATATATATATATATATATATATATATATATAAATATATATATATATATATATATATATATATATATATATATATATATATATATATATATATATATATATAAGCAATGCATTGATATGGTTGACAATATTGATATATTAAGTGAGTTGGTTACAGATGTGCCTATAAGACGGAATTCAACATATTTGATGTTTAAAAGTGCTCTTAAATATCAACGTGTATTTGAAAATCTTCATTGTTACGATGCAAATTATACAAGTAATCCTTCAAAAGAAGAGTGGGTGAGACTTGAAAAAATGAGTAGGTTCTTGTTGCCATTTTATGAAATTACCACTTTGATGTCCGGAACAAGCTATCCCACTTCCAATTTGTACTTCTTGCAAATTTGGAAAATTCAACGTCTTTTGATAGACAACCAAAAAGATGTAGATGAATTATAAAAAAAAGGCTGAAAGCATGATTTTAAAATTTGAGAAGTATTGGGATGAATATAGTGTTGTTCTTGCATTTGGGATTGTCTTAGATCCAAGAATGAAGTTGGACTCATTGGGATATTTTTGTAAAATGATTGATCCACTAAATTGGGAATTGAAGTTGAAAAATATAAAGCTGAAATTGTACAAGTTGTTTGCGGAATATTCTATTTCTTCTTCAAATGCTTCAAGTATTCCTCCTACTACCTATTCAACTATGTCAACTGAGTCAAGCCTATTTGATGTAAGTTTTTTATTCATGATTTACTAATTGGTTTCTTACAAATAATATGAACTCACAATTTAATAATTGATTTCATTTAACTTTATGTTATTATTTAATTGTCATAGTTTTAGGAAATTAGATTAGGTAGATAATAATCTAGTACAGCTAAAAAAATGGTCAAAGTCAGCTTGATATGTATTTGGAAGAGACAGATTTGGGTCTTGATTACACAGAACATTTGGATGTACTACAATGGTGAAAGAACACTAGACATAAATTTCCCGAACTTTCAGTGATGACTTGAGACTTGTTAAGCATTCCTATTACCACTGTTGCATCTGAATCTTCCTTTAGTATTGGTTCTAGAGTGCTTAACAAGTATAGAAATCGACTATTGTCTGAAAATGTTGAAGCATTGCTTTGTTCTCGCAATTGGTTGCATGCCTTTGATGATGGTAATTATTTTTAATATGAATATATTTATCTACTATTTTTTTAAAAAAATTTCTAACCATTTAATTTATTTCATTGTTTTATAATGTAGATGGAAGTGATGATGACAATGAAGATGAAAAAGAAGATTCAACTTGTTCTAAGAGTGCATCTAATATTCTTGACCTTGATGATTAGAATTTAGTTTTAGAATGTTTCACTCTTATTTTGTTAGGCAATGTTATTATGGTTTTGGTTGGTTAAACTTAAACTTTGATGCTGTACTTAATACTTATTATGGTTTTGGTTGGTTGAACTTAAACTTCGGTTGCTTGATGGTGAAAAGTTAATGGTTGCTTGATAGTTTAACTTAAATATTTATTTTGGTTGGTTGAAACTTGAAAGTTAATACTTGTTGATGATTCTACTTCTATTTTAGGTAAATACTTGTTGATAGTTCTATTTTTTATTGAAGGGTAATACTTTAATGGTTTTAGTCTTTTTTCATTTATACTTTCTAATTGTTGGTTTGATGTTTTCTTATTGAAATGTAAAAGAAAAATAGCCTTTTAAATTCTTTAAAAAATAAAAATAAAATAAAATAAAAAAAGGTGGGCAAGCCCGCCAACCCGCCACCTTGGCGGGGCGAGCTAGATTTTCATGCCCATTTCAATTTGGTGGGCATGTCCGTCCCGCTTCTTTTTTTGTGGGCTTTAGGCGGGGCGGGGCGAGCAACCCGTTTTGCCACCTCTATTCTTAAGTCATCTTCAGAGCCAGAGTCTGAACTTTATATTATCTTCAAGCTCCTTTTCATCTGTTCTTAGTCTTATAATCTTACATCATATGTTAGAAAATCCAATTGTTCTTTAAATACTTTGTTATCTTCAAAATCCATGGAATATGGTATAAAAGTCCTAACTCGTGGGGATCGAGGTATACCTAACTCGTGAAAATGAATTATAACTATTAGTACCAGATTCAGAAACAGTAAAGTATAAGTATAAACTCAAATCAAACTCTTTTTCATGAGAGACACGCAGAACAAATCAACAAAAACAAAAAGTTTAGAGTGCTATCAAAAATCGCACCTACAACTAAGTCAAATTTGAAAGATCAATAGCGCATTGAAATCCACAGAACAGAAGAACCAATCGAGATGAAGAACAGGAAAAGATGCAAAAAAAAAAAAGAGAAACTATAATCCTAAGCCACCGTGGAAATGGTGAATGAAGCTTTGAAGAAGAAGAAAAAGAAAATGAAGAAATATATTTTTTTTTGTTTTTATTAGTTTATCCCCGGGAATGTGAGTGACTTTTTATTTACCTCCTTAATAATTAAAATTTAAAAAAAATTAAAAAAAATAAAAATTAAAAAATTAAAAAAAAATCCACATGAATTAAAAGAAAAATAGACAGACAACATCAACAAAAATAAAGATTTCTTACTAAGTTTTAGCAACCAAATCTTTACATCACAAAGGAGAATCTAAAAAAAATTACAAAAATAAAATAAAACTCACATTACAGAAGATAAAATATATTTAACCTTTATTTTTAAATATTAAACACAAATTTTCATATTTATACTCCTTTAATACATACAACTATCAACAAAAAATTTATATGGTATAGTTCAAGTAATTATTATTTTTGTCACACATTTTTTATTCTATTAATTAGAAAGTGTTTCTTATTTTTTTATTATTAAAATAATATCTTTTAAATTTACTGAATAAGTAATATATTATATTTATATTTAATTCAAATATATTAATTATTTAATAAATTTTAAATAATCTTCTTTAAGTATTAAATAAAAATATCATAATATTTATAAAATATTATAATAAAATCTAGAAAAATTTAGAATAGTTTTTACTCCCTTTAATTTTATATATGAGAACAAATTTACATTTTATATTTATTAAATTATTAATGTATTTAGACGGTATAATAAACAAAAATATATGATTAGTTAATGAATTTAAAAGTCAATTTTTTTTATAAATAGAATGAGAGAACATAATATATTATAATAAATGGTAAATCTTATTTTTTAAGAAAAGAAATAAATCACTTAATCTTTTAAATTAATCCAGATAAGATCAATCAACTAAAGTGGATGATCTATATATTATTTACCGACAACGATGAGACAAACATAATAATACAAATAAGGGTTTGTTGAGAAATAATTCTAATTTTAACATATATGTTGTAATTTTATATTGTGTACCCACTGTGGGAATACAGATTTTGGACCATTAGATGCCACAATATGAATAGTTATCCTCACAAACTTTCTTGATCAACGGTAGAGAAAATTTGCAATATTCTCGTCGATAAAAATCCAGCTAAACTCACCTACCGCACCATGAGACCCCACACAACACCTTTATATATACGCATCTTATCATTCCACTAACCAAACCCACATACACTCTGCACTATTTCCTCTCTCTCTCTCTCACTTTTTCATCTTTTTGTTCTCAAGAATGGGTAGCCTTGAAGCTGCTGAAAGGACAACAGTTGGATTGGCTGCAACCGACCCTTCCGGAATTCTAACTCCCTATACTTACACTCTTAGGTCAATCTCAATTCTAGTATTTTATTCTGCAAATAAATAAAATCTCATATGATTTAGTTTTTATGTGACTATTATTCATATTGTTATGCTTGGAAAACATGCAGAAACACAGGAGCAGATGATGTCTACATCAAAATTTATTACTGTGGAGTTTGTCATTCTGATCTTCACCAAATCAAAAATGATCTTGGCATGTCCAATTATCCCATGGTTCCCGGGTACGTTAATTTACTTCTCATCAATTACATGTCTGAACTCTCGTGTGTCTCTGGTATCCGATACAGACATATGGTTATACTTCTAATCAAAGACTTATCTGGTGTCTGATACACATATGGTTACACTGTCTGACACACATATGGTTACACTTTTGGATGGATCAAAGATGTGTCTGGTGTCTGATACAGACACATGGTTATACTTCTGACCAAAAGACTTGTCTGGTGTCCCTTACACATATGGTTATACTCCTGATCAAAGATTTGTCTGGGTCCCTTACACATATGGTTACACTTTTGATCAAAGACATGTCTGTGTCCGATACTATTTTCTTATATTTTAATGATTGAGATTTATTTTTGAAAAACAGGCATGAAGTGGTTGGTGAGGTACTAGAGGTGGGATCAAATGTCACCAGATTCAGTGTAGGAGAAATTGTGGGAGTTGGACTTCTTGTTGGTTGCTGCAAAAACTGCAGGGCTTGTGATTCGGATATTGAACAATATTGTAACAAGAAGATCTGGTCTTACAATGATGTTTATACAGACGGAAAAATCACTCAGGGTGGTTTCGCCGAAACCACCGTCGTCGAACAGAAGTAATAATTCGATTCAATTCAATCTATAATCTTTGTAGCACCGACACAGACTCAGACACTTGTGATTAACTGATTGTGTGTTTTGGGGTGTTATTGTCAGGTTCGTTGTGAAAATTCCAGAGGGATTGGCACCAGAGCAAGCAGCACCATTGTTATGTGCTGGTGTGACAGTGTACAGTCCACTTGCACATTTTGGGCTGAAACAAAGTGGGCTAAGAGGTGGAATATTGGGCCTGGGAGGTGTAGGACACATGGGGGTGAAAGTAGCAAAAGCATTCGGTCACCATGTGACTGTGATAAGTTCTTCCGATAAGAAGAAGAAAGAAGCAATTGAGGATCTTGGAGCTGACAATTATGTTGTTAGCTCAGACACAAGTGCCATGCAAGAAATTGCTGATTCACTTGATTATATTATTGATACTGTTCCTGTTGGTCACCCTCTTGAGCCTTATCTTGCATTGCTTAAAGTTGATGGAAAATTGATCTTGATGGGTGTTATTAACACCCCTCTTCAATTTGTCACACCTATGGTCATGCTAGGTAAAAATAACCCTCCTCGTTCATATAAAATTTAATATATAGGATTTCTGAAAATTTAAGACGGTTTTTATTTTATTGATGTTGTGTTGTGTAGGGAGGAAGACGATTACCGGAAGCTTTGTTGGGAGCGTGAAGGAGACGGAGGAGATGTTGGAGTTTTGGAAGGAGAAGGGTTTAACCTCCATGATTGAAGTTGTGACTATGGATTACATTAACAAAGCTTTTGAAAGATTGGAGAAGAATGATGTGAGGTATAGGTTTGTTGTGGATGTGAAAGGAAGTAAACTTGAGCAGTGAAAATGTATACTCCAAACAAAACAAAACACTTACAATAATATTGCCAAGACTTTGAACAAGTTGATTAATTTAAGCAATTAATTTCGTGTTATGATTTTGTAAAATTGAGGCTGTTTTTCTTTTTCTATGATATTATGGTTTTGTAACATTAATTCATGTGATGCGATATGATGTCATGGTCTCAAATGTTATTGAGAACAAAAGATACAGAATTTTTTTTTATGTTGATTTAGTCAAAATTGGAAGGAAATAAAAAAGAGAGGATGTGTTGTTGGACTTGTAGGGGCTCACCAACTTTGTTGAGAGTGAGAGATGTGTTTGCTTTTGCTATTGCGATGAATGATTGATCGATCTTTCTTTACCAACTTATACCTAATATTTGAAAAAGCTTTTGCTTCACTTTCACATTATGTGGGACAATTGGACTCATTGAAAAGATAAGTTTTAGCATGATTCATTTAAAAAAAAAAAGAATTGAGTCAAGATAAAAAAAATTAGAAAAAAGAAGAAGCTGATTTTTATATAAAGTAAAATAGAAAAAAAATCAAGATAAAAAATTAAAATAAAAAGTCCTATTTTTATTTTTTAATAATTTTTTGGTCTAGGATTAGTCTCTTAGGTTACAAAGAAATATATTCATAAATGATTCAATATTTAATAAATTATTTAATATTTCAACTATTAATGATTAATTTATTTATTTTAATTATAAATTACTTAATATTTAACTAAGTGTTTCAACTCATGTATTTACGGTCCTTGTTTACACTTATTGATGAAATGAACATGATAGTATCATAATCACATACATAAAAAGTATGAGTGTACTTGCATAAGTGTATATACGTATAAGAGTGTATTTATTTTGGAAAATGTTTCACCATCATGCATACATAAAAATAACATTGATATTTCGAGAAACTAAGAATCCAAACCTTCAGAAACAAACTTGAAGACTTGAAGATGAAACTTTAATGGAAGATGATGATGAAGATTGTGAGAGAAAGAGTATATAATAAAATTACATAATCAAACTATCAAAAATGATTATGGTTTGAAGTGGTGGAGAACAAAATAAACATACATGAATATCTCATAAACAAACACATATGTTCTGATCGATCTGGGGAAAAAATTGGATTTATATTAAGGTTGGACATGAAGATATGAATTCAAACCCAAAATTAGGGACTAAAACAAAACAAAAAAGTATTAGGTTACATGGACTAAAACCAAAAATGTGTCAATTTATAGGGACGAACATAATATTTAATCCAAAATTCTGGATTTGTATTCATATTTCCATCCCTAACCATCATATAAACCCTGAATTTTTTCAAATCCAAAATTATTCATTATTTTCCTTTTTCATAAAAACGATTTCCCACACTTCTATCAAGATCAAAGACTACCACTGTACAATAAAAATCCACCACCAATTCTATTAGGTGATAAAGTTTGCAAACTCATATATCATTATTAGAAACAACAATTAAATTAAATGAAACATAGCAAAGTTATATATTGAGGATTTAAAACGGGGTAAAGTTACCAACTGAATATGTAATCATGGATGAAGGTGCAGAGGAAGAATATCGATTAAAGGAGAGGAATGTTCAACGAATTATTTCACATATGCGTTGCAAATAAGAAATAAGAAAGACAGGTGGCTTAGTGGAGAGACATCTTTGTTGTAAATACAAGAGTCATGGTTTAAACCCTCTTGGGACCATTATTTGAAAATTTTGACTTTTATCATTTAACACCAAAAAAATTAAATAATAAATAATTAATCTATATAGAATTAAAATGAAAAGGAAAAAAAAATTGTCACATCAGCAACTTTAGCCACATCAGCTTTTTTTGTAATGGAGAATTGATGTTAGGGATTAAAACGAAACAAAATTTAATATATAGAGATTCAGACAAAAAAAATAACCAAAATCAAAAATTCGCTAATTTACATAGACCAAAAAACTATTTAAGTCTAAAAGAAAATAGAAAAGACATCTAACATCAACACACCTTATTAAAAAAAGTGTTCAATGCTGAATAATTCTTTTAAAGATGAATAACTAGGTTATGCTCTTATAAACAAATTTAAAACAAATTTATTGAACAAATAAGTGGTGAAAACAATATATAACTATAAATTAACTAAAATAATAGAAATTTTAAACTATCTATCCTAAAATAACTTATTTATTTATTGAAATAAATAGTCTTAAAATGGGTGATCTATAACATTCTTATATATATTTATGTATTTATTTTATAAATGTAAAGTTAAAAATATTGAAATAAACATAATAGGATGCAAATAATATTAATTACATGTTACAATTAAATAAACATATTAATTAATGTTTTGTTAAAAATTGGATAGAATAATGTTTTAAAAGATTTTGAATTATAAATATAACAAATTATTATATTATGAGAAATACAATGAAATGCTATCAACAAGTATTGAATTCTGAACTAATATCTTATATTTATCTAGCTTCAGTAGTAGTATTGTTCAAAATAGACAAATTAACTACACTGCAAACTTTTTTTTAATATATGTGAAATTTACAATATATGGATTTATAATTATGGATGGAAGGAATATCGAAGATCAATAAATTTTGTTAAGGTATCTTAGTTGGTAGTTATGCGGAGATACTAAATATATGAGCGTGAATTCGAACCCGCGACAATAAACTTATAATTATGGATGTAAGGAGTATTGAAGATCAATAAATTTTGTTAAGGCAACACAGTCGGTAATTGTGCACGGACATCAAATGTAGGAGTGCAAATTCGAACCCACGACATCCAACTTTTTCACCTCGACAAATTTGACATATCAATTTTAGGGTTTAGTTTATCATTTCATTTATATTCCTATTAAATTATAAGATTGATTTTGTAAATGTTGATTAATCCTATGTGAACTCAAAGCTCCTATTACAAGATAAAGCATCACTATTAATAACGAGTTATAGTTAAACAATCAAGCATTGCAAAATTACAAGCGTCGTAAAACTATAGCCTATTAATTATGTCTTAAATTTTTTTTTGTCAAACTAAATCCTATCAATTTTATTGTCATTCGAATTAAGCATTCAAATAAAAATATAATTAGATAGGAAAAGAATCGAATCGATGAAAATAAATAAATAACATAAAAACTTAATGTCTGGATAAATTGATGAAACAACTAATTGATAAAGCGTGATTAGTCAGTCGTGAAAGAAAGTTAAACCTCTATGTTATGTTTCTATCAAATTTTGAGTTCGATATTTTATAACAATTGTTCTTGTATTTGTCAAAAAGGACAGGTGTGCGTATGTTCCTCCTCCAAGGGCAGGGGGAATCAGAGACCTTAGTAGTTATATCATGTTGTATGGTGGTTATGGCTTGTCCACGGCGGCGAGAAGCCTTGTCTGGTGGTATTTTATGGTGGTTTAGAGATCCTACTCACATGAGATGAGAGGCTTTGTTATTGAGTGATATGCTTGTTGTAGAAGTGTATTTGGGGTGTGATCAGTATGACATAAGATTTGTCCTTTCCTGCATGGGAGGAGGAGTATTTTTAGAGTCCTTTTAGACCTATGGTTTAAGCAACCCTAAGGGGCGATAACCTCTCCCTCCTAATCAAGAGAAGTTGTTGACCACCTAACTTTTAAGGAGTAGTGGTGGAATCTCTCTCCTTTGACTAGTGGCATTACACACGTCATCAATGCCAAGGGAGAATCCCGAGGACATCGCCTAGGAGGTACCTTTCTGAAGCGAGGGCGTCTTAGTTTAGCACACTTACAAATATGAAACTACAGTTCTATTGTCAAAAATATAAGAATGACTCAAAACATAACTTTACTAGCTTTGCTTCAAGTCTCGTACATAACACTAAATATTTTAGTCATCAACATTGCAAACTAGTCTCTAACATCAACATAATACTTGTATCTTTATCTCTTGGACTTCCAATGCTTAGTCGAATGCCTCAATCTAATACTTGTATCTCAAGTTATGATATGCACATCGAGCAAGTACCAAAATGTAATTTATTCTGAAAATAAGTAAAATAAAATAAAAACTTAATTATGACCCAATTTTAAAAACATATTTAAAATATTAAAATTAAATTCAAGAAACCTTTAAAAATATTGAATTAGAAGTTAGAAAAGATGTGACAAAATGCATTAATCAGACTTCTTCACAATTAAACCTTTGTATTATGAGCAAATTTGCAGCTTAAGACTCAAAGCAATATAATAATAAAAGATAATAAAGCATGCAATTCCATGGTTATTCAAGAATGAATGTTACAAGAAAATCATCATCCTAAATCAGGGACTATGTCAATAATCTAGACAAGTGGAAAATTAACTAAAAAGTGCAATATAAGTGATAAGATCTTCATAGGATATAAAAATTCTCTAACTCTCAAGTGTTTAGATTATTTACTTACACTCAAAACACATCATAAAAAATAGCACTATCATGGAATTGACAAACCTCTAACATTCACACTTAAAATGCACGCATACAAAGATCAAAAGATTTTTATTATGCTTGTAATGTAGAAAAGGGTGAGAAAATTCCTAAGGATACTAGGCTAAAAATCTAAGAGGATAAAAGAGACTTGAAATTATAATATATATATATATATATATATATATATATATATATATATATATATATATATATATATATATATATATATATATATATATATATATATATATATATATACTTTTTCTCTTATTTCTTATTTTTTGTAATCAACAAAACTTGAATTAATTCAAATACCAACGTGCAAGGCGATTGCACGGATCCAACCCTCAAAAAGACAAACAAACCAAAAAACAGGAACTAGAACATCATCAACTTAGCAATATGAGTTCTAAGTGTCCCACTATACCACCCCCTATAAACAATCATATCTAAAATATTCTCAACTATCTTAGTATTATCTACACTATTACCGTAACTTTTGTTGTTTTGATACTTCCACACTCCATAGAGGGCCTCTGTTGTGGCTAGCTTTAACAAATAGGCTCTCCATCCTTTTCCTTTGGTACTACGAATTAACCAATTAAGTTCCTCATACCAACAAAGGGGGGTATGTTTCACATGTATCCAATCAAGCACATGGGACAAAATATTCTTGAGCTCATGACAGCCATAAAACAATTGACTAAGAGTTTCCTCATTAGTACAAAAGCAACACATATTATTATCCAACATACCAAATTTATATACCCGATGCTTTGTGGGTAAACGCTCATGGCACGCAATCCACATTGTCATTAATGCTCTGGGCTTCACACCATTCCTGCAAAATAGTCTGCAGCAAGGGACTTTATGCACATCTGACCTCAGTAGGGTGTACATGTCCTTCATTCAAAATTTGTGTTTGGTTTGCAACTCATCCCATAAGAGTTGGACATCACCAATACTATCTCTCTTTAAATGATTTATGATGATCCAAGAATGATTATTTTTATCACACGCTACCAGCAGGGCATCATGTTTGAAATAATATATATATTGATCCACTTCACCCATAAACTATCAGACTTACCACTGAGATTCCA
This sequence comes from Lathyrus oleraceus, assembly GCF_024323335.1. Lineage (NCBI taxonomy): Eukaryota > Viridiplantae > Streptophyta > Magnoliopsida > Fabales > Fabaceae > Lathyrus > Lathyrus oleraceus. The sequence goes on from NC_066584.1 coordinate 470,893,622, forward strand.
AAGAAGTTTCATCATTGTTACCTTATTCCAAGTCCTCAGGTCGATGATGCTAAGTCCCCCATAGTCTCTAGGATGACACATAATGTCCCAATAAATAGGGTGTTTCCTGCTAATCTCTGCCCCACCAGCCCACAAAAATGACCTGCAGATAGAGTCAATCTTATGAATAACATGAATGGGGATAGGAAAGCACTGAATCCAGTAGTTAGCAATGGCAAACGTCACACTCCTAATAAGTTGGATCTCTATCTGATATAATATTCAACGGAACTCCATGCAACTTCACACACACACACACACACACACACACACACATATATATATATATATATATATATATATATATATATATATATATATATATATATATATATATATTATATATATATATATATATATATATATATATATTTATATATATATATATATATATATATATATATATATATATATATATATATGCCAACTTTTGCATAGAAAAACTTATGTTAATTAGAATAAAATGGGCTGACTTCGACAGTCTATCAACAATTACCCAAATGTCATCATGTCCTATCAAAGTATTCGGTAACCCCGTCACAAAATCCATAGAAATGGTATCCCATTTCCATTCTGGAATATCCAACGGTTGCATCAACATTGCAGGTTTCTGATGTTCAACCTTTGACTTCTAACAAGTCAAACAAGCATAAACAAATTGAGCCACATCTCCCTTCATTCCAGACCACCAAAAGATCTTCTTCAGATCCTGATACATCTTAGTAGCTCTTGGATGAATACTCAAGTTACTTCGATGAATTTATTCCAAAATCATCTTCTTCAACTCAACTTTGTCAGGAATACAAATTTTGTCTATGAACCTCAACACACCTTGTTCATCCACTTTGAAATCATTACTTTCAGTTTGATTATTTCCAACCATCAAGTACACCAACTTCACATCCAACTTCTGACTCTCTTTAATGTTATTAAGAAAATCATTGTTGATCTTTAGCATTTCCAACATCACACTCTACGGTGTCAACTCACAGACCAAACTCAAGTCTCTGAACTGTTCAATAATTTCCAACTCTTTAACCATCATAGCATACATATACAAAGACTTCTGACTTAAAGCATCAGCCACAACATTCGCCTTACCGGGATGATAATTCAAGTGAAAGTCATAATCCTTTAAGAATTTCAACCATCTACGCTTTCTCATATTCAACTCCTTATGATCAAACAAGTATTTCAAACTCTTATGATCACTAAACACTTCAAATCTGGAACCATAGAGATAATGCCTCCTAATTGTCAACACGTGCACCACTGCAGCCAACTCCAAATCACGAGTAGGATAGTTTCTCTTATGTATCCTCAACTGTCGTGAAGCATAAGCCACAGACTTTCCATCTTTCATTAACACACCACCTAAACCCATCAACGACGCATCGTAATACACCATAAACGGTTCATTCAGTTCAGGTAAAATCAAAACCAGAGTTGCAGTCAACCTTTTCTTTAGCTCTACAAAATTGTTCTCACAATGAATGTCCCACACAAACAGTTTACCTTTGCAGGTCAACTGAGTTAACGGAAGTTCCAACTTGGAAAAGTCTTCAATAAACTTGCGGTAATAACCAGTCAAGCCCAAAAAGCTTCTAATTTATGTCACTGACTTTGGAGCCTTTCATTATAGAACTGTATCACCTCGGATGAATCCATAAAAATACCCACCACCTGAAATAACATGACCAAGAAAGCTAACCTCTTTCAACCATAATTCACATTTCGACAACTTAGCATAAAGCTTCTTCTCCTTCAACACTTGCAATACAACTCGCAAATGCTCAACATGTTCTTCTTCTGATTTAGAATAGATCAAAATGTCATCAATAAATACCACAACAAAACAATCCAAGTAAGTATGAAAGATATGATTCATGTACTCCATAAATACTCTAGGTGCATTAGAAACACTGAACGACATCACCAAATACTCATAGTGTCCATATCGAGTTCTAAACATCATCTTCTGTACATCTTCATCCTTCACTCTGATATGGTGGTAACCTGACCTCAAGTCAATTTTTCTAAACACACATGCACCCACCAACTGATCCATCAGGTCATCCATTCTCGGAAGTGGATACTTGTTCTTAATCGCCACTTTATTCAACTGTCGGTAATCCACGCGCAACCTCATGCTATCGTCTTTCTTCTTTACCAACAACATCGGAGATCCCTAAGGTGACACACTTAGTATCACAAATCTCTTCTCTAGCAAATCTTCTAATTATTTCTTCAACTCTGCTAACTCCGATGTAGACACCATGTATGGTTCCATAGAAATAGGTATGGTACCAGGGAAAAGATCAATAGAAAACTCCATATTTCTCTCTCTCTATCTCTCTCTCTCTCTCTCTCTCTCTCTCTCTCTCTCTCTCTTTGGAGGTACATCTGAAATGTCATCTGGAAACACCTCTAAAAAATCTTGCACTACCTGCAATTTATCAATCACCGCTTGACTCTTAGTAGATAACGTTGCGAACAGTGCAAACACCTGAGCTTCCTCTTCCAAAATCTCCTTCAAATCTCTAGTAGACAAGAAACCAGCTTCTTCCTCCTCACCAGGAGTAAGAAACCGCATCGACTTGTTATAACAATTGATATAAACATGATTGAACTCCAACTAGTTCATCCCCAAGATCACATCAAGATTCTTCAATGGAAAGCAAATAATATCAACCTTAAAATCTTTATCAAAGATCAACAGAGGACAATTCAAACAAACTGAAGTAATAGGCATTGAACCCTTAGCAGGAATTTCGATAACCATTTATCCACTCATAGAAGACACAACAAGGCCTAGCCTTTTCACACAGTCAGCAGCAATAAAAGAATGAGTAGAAGCAGTATCAATAATATCAATCAAATGTGTATTATTAATATAACATATACCTCTGATCAATCTATCATCTCTAGAAGTTTGAGTTCCCTTCGGTACGAACATTTTGCCTCTAATTGATGCTTGCTTAGGCTTCGAGCAATGAGTGCTGATATGCCCTGGTTCACCATAGTTGTAGAAAGTCACCATGTTCTCTTTGCAATCATCAACCAGGTGTCCTGACTTCCCACACTTGTAACATTTCTTCATATCACTCTTGCATTCACTGACACGATGACCCAACTCACCACATCTATAGAACTTAAGAGGAGTAGGAGCACCTCCCCCACTTGGCCTCTTATCATCAACAGCTCTCTGTTTACCTTTATCAGCTTGAGCACTATAAGGCTTCCACGGTTTATGTTTTTCTTTCCTCTTATCTCGCTCAGTCCCTTGTAGTGAGCTGACCGAGCCTTACTATCATCCTCATAAATCCTACAGTTGTTCACCAACTTTGGAAATCTCCTGATCTGTTGGTATCCAATCGCTTGCTTAATCTCAGGATGCAAACCATTCTTGAATTTGATACACTTAGAGAACTCAACAGTCGCCTCACTATAATAAGGGTATAACTTAGCAAGTTATACAAATTTGGTAGCATACTCAGCAATCGACAAGTTACCCTGGTTTAACTCCAGAAAATCAATCTCCTTATTCCCACGAACATCCTCAAGAAAGTATTTTCTCATAAATTCCCTGTGAAACACAGATCAAGTTAAAACTTCAATTGTAGCACCCAACACCTGACGAGTGTTGATCCACAAGTCATCAGCTTCCTCATGTAACATATGTGTATCGAACTGCATCTTCTGCGCTTCAGAATAATCCATCACTCTGAAAATCCTCTCAATCTTTCTGAGCCAAGTTTGCGCTCCATCAGGATCGTACCTACCCTTGAAAGTAGGCGGATTGTTGCTCTAGAACTTCCCCAAATGTTGGAACCTGTCGTTCCCACCAGCATTAGGCTGATTCTGGACAGCCTGAGCAACAGCCTGCAAAGCAGCATTGTTTCTTCCATCCATTTTTTATTTCACACCAACAGTAACAACAATGGTTAAAGAGACAACATCAATAGTAGTCAACCTTCACACTGCACCGACTCAACAACTTGGCCGGACAGACCAACCTTCTCTGATACCACTATGTAACACCCTAAATTTTCCCCGCGCAAATTTAAAAAATTTATTAGAGTAAAACAAATCAATATGCAATTTAGGATGCTACACAACAACATATAATCAACCTGCTCAATCTAAAAGACATGTAACACTTTGCAGTTATAAAAGTAGTAGCAATAACCACATGTCTGAATGTTAACTCTTATTAACTCACAGTGGAACAACAAAAACAAGTAGTTAACTCAACATGTCCAATCATCAATATAACATGTCATATAATAAATGTTAAAACATAATGAAAGACACAACGTTCCAATCCCCCAGTGTTACACATCAGAGCAGACGCCGACACAAAATAAAACGGAAGACTTCATCTTCCACTCACATCTGAGCTCTTACTGCGGATTATCTGTATGTTACCCACGTGGAGGCAACATTCAAACAGAAGGGGTGAGATATCATAATTATATAAAGGAAAGCATGATAATAAGTAAGCATTTAACTATCACATGCACATCATCCATTCCGCAATATAAATCCATATAATTCATGCAATGGCTATTCACACATAACAGCACATACCAACCATCTAACATAACAAACATAATCTACCATCCAACATAGTAACAAGTGCAACCAATGTATAATGTAATGAGACTCGACTCAATGCATGTGGTACCAATACATGAACACTCAGGTTCACCATTTTGATCCTCGCCTCCTAGGATCAAAGTCATCAATTTGTTACCATCACCTCCGATAACGTCTCATTGATTCCATCACCTCCGAAATCAGCTATCGGCCCAATCCACACAATTGGATTTAAGGCTCACCAAAAATTGACCATCTATCTGACAACATGAATGTATGCAACATACAATACATGCAACACCAACATCATGCACAAAGATTCACCTCCATAGTCAATGTACACTGCCAATATTGGTCATCATGCATCAAACACATGTTATACAGCTTAACAACATCAACATACAACATAATAAGCAACAATAATGCATTTAAGGTTATGTCACGTCATCCCATAAATAGTATAATGCATATCAACATCATCACTCAGAAAAATATTCAATTTCAGGTATTAAAACTAATTTTAAATGACAGTGCATACTCTCAGCTTTCCTACGCTTTGAACGGCACTCAAATCAAACACTCGAGACAAAAGTTATGAATTTTTAAAGTTTTTAAGAAATTACTCCTAGTGTAACCGGTTAACCAAAAACCAATAATCGGTTACACCCCAACTAGTGGCGCAACCCACACTATCACACGCACACAGTAACCGTTTACCCTAAAATTAGTAACCGGTTACACACCTCAATTCCATCCCCTGCATGGCCTCTTTTACATAGAGTAACCGGTTACTCAAAAACCAGTAACTGGTTACACCCCTTAATTTTTGCCCAAGAACGTATTTTTTAAGCAGTGTAACTGGTTACTCCAATTCTGATAACCGATTACACTTTTGCAGAATCACTTTTCTACAACTTTTCCAAAACAAAAATCATCCAAAAATCATCCCAAAACCCCCATTTTTCTCTCAAATCGTTTACACCATATTTTAACCCGAAAATCATTTTCCAAGGTTCAAAACCCCAACTTATTTACCCCGAAAACATTCATAACTCTGTTTCAACTCTGACCCGAGACAACGTCAATTCAGACAACATTAACAGCCAACAATTCAATTGAATTTCACGAGTCTAACAGTAATAATTCATCATTCACATAATTCAACAATTATCAATATTACACAATTCAACATAGAGAAGAAAACACAAAACCTACATGACATAATTTACCCATCATCATCATGTTAACCATTAGATAATCAGATCCGCACTCTTACCTTAGAGTTCCTAACAATCGATTCTTTAACCTTCAACAATGGTGAATCTCTCCTTGAGCCCTAGCCTCTTCTTCTCTCTTTCTCTACTTCTCCTCTTTTCTCCTAAAAGATATGTTACTGAGTTTCTATCTCAAATATTCTTTTCTATTCTTTTTATTATAATTCCTATTATTTTATTAACTTATTATATTATCACTATTTTTTTAATAATAATAATAGTAATAATTCACTCAAATTAGAATATTAAATTAATATTCATATAATATTAATTAATTAAATAATAAATAATAAATAATAAATAATATGATTAATTAGTTTTACTCACCACACCATCCTTTCTACACTTTTGTTCACACACTCCCCAACACCTTAATTTCTATGGCAACTACCCCACACCAAGGGTACACAACACATCAAAACATCAATCAACATAACACAATCATAACTACCACATAATTAAATTACGGAAAATAATTTAAATAAAATTGGGGCGTTACAAGCGTCGGGAACGGTAGAAAGAAGCCACATGCATAGCAACATGTCTTGTTCTTCCCAATTGATGTAAGCATGATTCTCAGTTTGTGATTCATGATCCACAACAGAGAGAAATCACTCAGGAGTCTGTAGAGAAACCACATATTTCACATTTTTGTGCCTTAAAGCACACCTTCAACTTGTTGCAGCCATTGACGGTAGTTTGATTCGCCTAATTTCATGAGGGGAAATTGTTTAAAAGTTTTAGCAGCAGTGGAAAGCACTTGTTCATGTGTTGAATTCGCAGATTGTGATGCAGTTGACGCCATGGAAGAAGAAAGTTGAGCCACGCTAGTGAGTTCAAAAAATGAAGCCTCAAGATACCATGATAGAAGATGGAATTCGAGAGAGAATTTATTAGAAGAAGAAAATGATCTCTTGATTTTGATTCACAATTGTTACAACAGTTTATATAGATGGTTGATACAACTAACTCATAACAGAATTTTGTTATGATGAGAGGGAAAGTTAATCTTATTACAAACGGATACAACTAATACTAGTGCATCTCTAATAGAGATCTCCCATTTGCTTGTTCAGTGCATCCAATTGTGCCTTCATTTGTTTGTGACTAGATAATAGTGCATTCTGATTACCAATGAGTCCACTTCATCTTCTTCTAGCACCACAGTTAAATATTACACAAATCTCATTATGATATGTTATCGATCAATTCTTTCACCTTAGTGGCAGAGTTAGTTAAAATTGTGCATTTAGCTGAAATATCCAATAGTAGTCATGAATAACAATGTTATGTTGGCCATTAGACTTGGTAGTATAATACCTATGTTAAATCATCAATGTTATGATGCCTCCAGACTTGGTAAAGTATTGTACATGTACCAAATCATCAATGCCATGCAAAGAATAATGTTTAATCATTAATGTATACCTTTTCCATGCATTGTATAGAGATTCAGTATCTCCAGTTCCTCTCGAATCTAGTCATATTGTCCATCTGATCCACAAAATTATTTATAGAATAAAATCTTTCCAAAAATAACTTCTTCTTTTTTTAATTTCACTCATGTACAAGTGTAGAAGATCAAAGACGTTATGATTTCTGCAAGTGGTGTAGCCCAACTTAGAGGTAAACAGATGGTTTTTCAAGAAATAGTTTTACTTGTTGAAGAACATTATAGAAAAGTTCTAGGTCTATTAAACAAATTTCTATTTTCTAAACATTTTCTTTGGGAATTTCTTATGGCACCCTATGGGGTGGAAAAACACCCTATGGAAAACCGAAATTTTCACTCAGATTTCGGAGATGCATCTCCGGACGCACCATGCACCAACTTTATGACGCACCAAATGAGTGTCACCCAAGATGAATACTAAAAAAGTTCTGGAGATGCATCTCTGAGTATTTTCATCAAATATATTGATAGTTGATTAGCCTAGTGAAATTTCAGAAGATGCATCTTCGGAGGTTTGGGGTGGGATTTTGAAATTTTCCGTCACCTTTGCATGTCCAATATTTCTGGAGATGCATCTCCAGAATAAGTTAATAAAACACTGAGCTGCATGATCACACAGCCATACTTGTTTTCCACTCAAAACCCTCACCAAAAACCCTTTCATTCTCAATCCACATTTTCACTCCAAATCTTCAATCTTGTATTTCATCACATCAAAGTGAGAAAAAGAAGTTGGAGTTCTAGATAAAGATCATTTATTTCATGCCTCGTTGTTCACATTAATCTTATTTTCTGTCTAAAAAACGAGCGTTTATTCCGGAGATACATTTTTGTAACGAGTATGAACTCATTCGTAAATGCATTTTCGTTATCTGTCTGTGTTCATTTTTCAGCTTTGTTTATAGAATTAGCACTTATTTACTGTTTTGTGGTAATTGTTTTTATTAGATATGGTGCACCCCGATATTTTCCTCAAACATGTTGTGTCTCCGAGACTGGGACAATTTTTCATATTGTGTTCGGGTTAACGACATATACTACATAAATTTATCATTTTATCAGTCGTATCAATTTCTGTTCTAATATGCATGTTGTTTGACCGTCCTTTTTTCTTTCTTCACATCTCATCGTTGGGCCAAACTATGTCCCATTGATTAGGGGTGTGCAAAAAAACCGGTTATTCATAACCAAATTGGTATCCAAATTGTTCCACTTTTAAAAAACTAAACCAAATGCTAAAATAAAAATTTGGGTATCAATTTTGTTATCCAAATATAAATCGTTATCCACTATAAAAATTTGGTTCTGTTATTGGATATCCAAATTTTACTATGCGTTAAATTTTTATATTTGTCTATTTTCATGTTTTATCACATTATAAATCAATTTTATATTTTAAATTTTTTTAAATTTCATAAAAATAAAATTTAAAAAATAAAATTCAGAATTTTTTTGTCTAGTCACGGAAAATATTATATTTGGAATTTTTTTTTCGAAAAAATTATATTTGATATTTTTTTCAAATAAAATTATTATTTTCTTCTAAATAAAAAAATCATTTTGTATTTTTTTTAGTAAAAAAATTTAGATATTTTTAAATTAATTATTTTGATAATTTTTTTAATTTTCAAAAAGATTATTTTTTTCAAATTTTCAGAATAAAAAAACTTTTATTTTCAGAAAAAAAAAACAATTAACTTTTCTTTTATAATTTCAAAATAGAAATTATTTTTTATTTTCAGAATTTTTTTATTTTTCGATTTCCATTTTTTTTTTAAATAATTTTTTTTCAGTTATTTTAATTTTTTGAAATAATTTGTTTTTTAAGATTTTTTTTTTTTCAATTTTTTTCTCATTTTCAGAATATAATTTTATTTTTTTCAATTTTTTTCTTTTTTCTGTATATTTGTTATTTTTTTTTCTTAAAAAAAATGTTTTTTGTATGTTTTTTTAAAACCGGTTCTGAATTCTCATTTAAAATCAAAACTCATTTAAAATCAATGCTAGCATTAAAATCAAAACTGATTTAAAACCGGTTCTGAATTCTAAATTGGTTTTTGTGAGAAGTGGTTTGGTTTATAAACCATAACCATAAAAATGGATTGGTTCATATTAAATGGTTATCCATGCACACCCCTAGCTTTGATATATAGGCAAATATTCCTCCAATGATAGCATTGAGAATCTTTCGTTATAGACAATCATAACGGTAATGGTTTTGTAAACATCTGAAAGATGGATGTAAGCATTCTGGCGAGTATGTGTGCATGCCGCAATGACATGTGTCACACCCCTTCTTCCACCCCAAAATACTTAACATATAATCAGAGTGAATAAGCACGCATATAAACAAAAAGGCGTCACATCGACGTTTTCAAAAACTAAAAGCTTTCAAAAACCAACATCGTTCATCATCAATATACAATACACCTGGTCATTTAAAATAATACATTTCAATTATCATGAATATTCAAGAATATGCGTTCGCAGCGGAAAATAATGAATACTCATGTATTTCATAAAATGATTCATGTCCCATACCATGATCATCTCTCTATAATCTCCTTAAGATAACTAAAATCATAACCAGAATATTTGGCACTATGGCCTCTCAAATAGCAAATGCAAATAAGCATGTTCACAAGTAATAACGTAATACTTATCCAAATAAGATACGAGTTCAATACTACGAATCTACCATGTGTTACATGACCAGAGCATTGACTCACTACCTCCAAACTAAAATACGGAAGCTCTCCGGCTAAATCTCGAATGAGCTACCTTCCACTTACTTCAGCAATACTACTCTTGAGTATCTGCACGATGCCATGTAAAGCAACATTCAAACAGAAGGGTGAGAATTCAAATCATTATGAAGAAGTATAATAAGACACAAATATTAAATCAACAATTAAAGGAATTCATCACACTTCGTATAACCATGTAATTAATACTAACCAACATTTATTTCACATGTTCCAAACGTCCATCAAAACTCAAGGAGCATAATATTAAATCCAATATTATATTCTCAAATATACGCATAACTACAATTATCACATAATCACATATTTTTCCAAATTATGTATCCAAACATCATCAAACTCAATTACCATATCTCATACACAAATCACAATCACATCAATGCATACATTCAATTATCACATAACTCTAATGTGACTCAATGCAAAACATGTGACTCTATGCATGTGGTACCGCAATGTGAATCCAATGTTTCACCGCTTTCCGATTCAATATCTAGAATCCAAGTCACGCTTCCGATCCGGACAAGATCAAAGCTACTACGTCTATTTCCAATTAAGGATCAACGTCTGCTACGCCTATTTCCAATTAAGGATCAACGTCTATGTGAACCCACAGTTTCACCACTTTCCGATTCAATATCTAGAATCCAAGCCACTACGTCTATTTCCAATTAAGGATCAACGTCTGCTACGCCTATTTCCAATTAAGGATCAACGTCTATTACCATGTGAACCCACAGTTTCACCGCTTCCACCATGAAGCCGATCATGCCATGAATGAATGTATAAATACCAACACATATGCAATTAAGATCATCTCTACCATCTTAACATTCCACATATCACCATAATTCAACTCTATGAATTTTCCACCAATGGTACATATACACATTCATAATAATAATCATTCACAAATATAGGCTAATTATCAAATACGCACATTAGATTTCATTTCAAATGAGTACAACTTTTAAAATCTCAATTTTTCATTTTTCAACAGTGTTAACCGGTTAACGCTCGGAGGGTAACCAGTTAACACAAAACAGAATCAACTTTTGGGCAGATTTTTAGCCAGTAACCGGTTAACGCTCTGTGGGTAACCGGTTAACACAAGACAGAATCAACGTTTGGGCAGGCTTTTAGCAAGTAACCGGTTAACGCTCTGTGGGTAACCGGTTAACACAAAACAGAATCAATTTCCTGCGCAGATTTTTAGCAAGTAATCGGTTGACGCCCTGAGGGTAACCGGTTAACACAAAACAGAATGCAGAATTTTCTGCGTTTTTCATCGTTGGAGGACTTTCGGACCTCCGATTTCGATTCCGTAAAAAGGCAAACGTTCAAAAAATTATAACTCATACAATACTCTAAGTATATAACGTTAATTTGCAGTTTTAACACAATCAAATCGCTACAAATCAAGAATACTCATCAAAACCTAACAATTCCAAAACCATGAAATTTAGGGATTTCAACGTAAACCTATTTCTACCCATTGACTCAATCATACTAACCCATAATAATAAGGATTCTCCCCCTTACCTCTTAAATTTTCTGGAAACCTTAGCTTCTCTCTTGTTCTTCCCCTCTTCTCCTTACTTTTCCTCTTTTCTTTCTCTATTGTCGTCAAATGATCAAATGAATCCTACTTCTCACTCTCCTACCTCTTATTTATAGTATTATATTTGGGCTTAAAGAATGATACCTCTAATTTAATTAATAGGCCCAATAATACCTAGTATTATAATATCTCTATTTAATTCAAATAAATTAAACCAACTTAATATGCACACCAAGTTAATTAATTCAATTATTCATTATATCTCATATCAACTAAATAATTAATTAACACACCAAATTAATTAATATAATCAATTATTATACTATCTAACAACCAATTAATTAATTAACACTCCAAATAAATAAAATAAAATATAATAATAATAATAATATAAGAAATAATTACTAAAATTGGGTTGTTACAACTCTCCCCCACTTAAAAGATTTTCGGCCTCGAAAATTTACCTCAACCGAACAACTCCGGATACGATTCCTTCATCTTATCCTCGAGTTCCCAAGTAATATTGCCATTGGCGACTCCGCCCCATACCACTTTCACCAAAGCAATTTCCTTACCACGAAGCTTCTTCACTCCTCGATCTTCAATTCGCATAGGTGATGTATCAACCATCAAATTATCCCGCACTTGAACATCATCTACTGGAACAACATGCGATGGATCCGCAATATACTTCCTCAATTGAGACACATGGAACACATCATGAAGATTAGAAAGTGACGGTGGTAATGCAATTCGATATGCCACTTCACCTACCCTCTCAGAAATCTGATAAGGACCAATGAAACGCGGCGTCAACTTACGCGACTTCAAAGCTCTACCAACACCCGTTATTGGCGTAACTCGAAGAAACACATGCTCATCTTTCTCAAACTCAAGAGCTTTCCTCCTCTTATCATGATAACTCTTTTGACGACTCTGAGAAGCCTTCATCTTCTCTTGAATCATCTTAATCTTATTTGTAGTCTCTTGAATCAACTTGGGTCCAATCACAGCACTCTCTCCCGATTCGTACCAACACAAAGGAGTTCTACACCTTCTACCATAAAGAGCCTCAAAAGGTGTCATTCCAATACTCGAACGAAAACTGTTGTTATACGTAAACTCGATCAAAGGCAAGAAACTATCCCAATTTCCTCCTTGTTCCAAAACACAAGACCTCAAAAGATCTTCAAGTGACTGAATAGTCCTCTCCGTTTGACCATCAGTTTGCGGATGATATGCCAAACTCAAATGCAACTTCGTACCCAAAGCACTTTGCAAACCTTCCCAAAATCTCGAAGTGAACCTCGGATCTCTATCCGAAACAATGCTCGACAGAATACCATGCAAACACACAATCCTTTCGATGTACAACTTAGCAAGACTCTCCATCAAATTATCCATCCTCATCGGAATAAAATGAGCACATTTCGTCAACCTGTCCACCACGACCCAAATCGCCTCACAGTTACTCAATGTTCTCGGCAAGCCCGACACAAAATCCATAGAGATACTATCCCACTTGCACCCGGGAATAGATAACGGTTGCATCAAACCAGACGGCTGTTGATGTTCAATCTTTGACTTTTGACAAGTTAAACATGAATACACAAATTCCGCTACATCCTTCTTCATACCTTGCCACTAAAACATCTTTCTCAAGTCTTGATACATTTTAGTAGCACCAGGATGAATACTCAAACCACTTCTATGCCCTTCCTCAAGAATCCTCTTTCTCAAATCCGCAACATCCGGAACACAAACTCGATCCCGACACCTCATGATACCATTCTCATCAATCTGAAAGTCACCACCTTTTCCTTGATTAATCAATGTCATAACATCGACTAATTTCAAATCTGATTTCTGACCTTCTCTAATCTCGTCAAGAATGCCACACGTAAGCTTCAACATACCAAGCTTAACACACGAAGGCGTCGCTTCACACACCAAACTCGAATCTCTAAATTGTTCCAACAATTCAAACTCTCGAATCATCAACATAGACATGTGCAATGACTTCCTACTCAATGCATCGGCTACAACATTCGCCTTTCCAGGATGATAATTCAAACCAAAATCATAATCTTTCAAGAATTCCAACCATCTCCTTTGCCTTATATTCAATTCTTTCTGATCGAACAAGTACTTCAAACTCTTGTGATCACTAAACACATCAAATCTCGATCCAAACAAATAATATCTCCAAAGCTTCAACACAAACACAACGACGGCCAACTCTAAATCATGCGTCGGATAATTCCTCTCATGAACTTTAAGTTGCCTTGAAGCATAAGCTACCACTTGCCCTTTTTGCATCAGAACACCTCCCAAACCCAACAAAGAAGCATCACAATACACAACGAAAGTTTCTAACGGATCCGGTAAAATCAAAATAGGAGCCGTAGTCAATCTTCTCTTAAGCTCTTGAAAATTCGCTTCACACTGAGAAGTCCAAATGAAAGCTTGACCTTTCCTAGTCAACCGCGTCAATGGTAACGACAAATTAGAAAATCCTTCAATGAACTTCCTATAATAACCAGCCAAACCAAGGAAACTTCTAATCTCAGCAACAGACTTAGGAGCTTCCCATTGAGATACAGCTTCAATCTTCGTAGAATCCACAGAAATACCACCACTCGAAATCACATATCCAAGAAAACTTACTTCACTCAACCAAAACTCACATTTAGAGAGTTTAGCAAACAACTTCCTCTCTTTCAACATCGATAACACAACCTTCAAATGCTCGGCATGATCTTCTTCGCTCTTAGAATAAATCAATATATCATCGATGAACATAATAACAAACTTATCCAGATAATCATGAAAATTCTATTCATGTACTCCATAAATACACCAGGTGCATTAGTCACACCAAAAGGCATCACGGAGTACTCGTAGTGACCATACCTTGTTCGTAAAGCAGTCTTTTGAATATCCTCAGCCTTTACACGAATCTGATGACACCCAGACCTCAAATCAATCTTGCTAAACACACAAGCTCCAACCAGCTGATCCATCAGATTGTCAATCCTCGGAAGTGGATACTTGTTCTTAATCATCACTTTATTCTGTTGTCTATAATCAACACATAATCTCATAGAACCTTCTTTCTTCTTGACCAACAGAACAGGTGCACCCCACGGCGACACACTAGGACGAATAAACTTCTTCTCAAGCAAGTCTTCAAGTTGACTCTTCAACTCTTTCAACTCAGAAGCAGGCATTCTATAGGGAGCCATCGATACAGGACTAGTTCCAGGAACTTAATCAATCGAAAACTTAACCTCACGTTCCGGCGGTAAATCACTTATATCTTCCGGAAATACCTCCGCAAACTCACAAACTATTGGCAATTCTTCAATCGTCCTCTTCTCGCGAATATCCAAGGTTGCCAACAACATAAACAACTCGGCACCACCTTGCACCGATTCATCAACTTGCTTAGTAGACACAAACCAATCTTCCTTAGCACCAACCTCAGAAAAAATAACCGTCTTCTCAAAACAGTTGATATACACCCGATTAAATTCTAAACAATTCATACCCAAAATCACCTCAAGTTGCTCTAAAGGAAGGCAAACTAAATCAATTCCAAAATCCCTACCAAAGATACTCAACGGACAATTCAGACACACATAGGAAGTAGAAACAGAACCCATAGCAGGTGTATCAATAACCATACTTCTACGCATATCAGATAATATAAGATTCAATCTCTTAGCACAATCCAAAGAAATGAAAGAATGTGTTGCATCGGTATCAATAATGGCAGTCAAAGGTGTACCATTAATAAAGCACGTACCTTGGATTAGCCTATCATCGGTAGTGGCCTCCGCACCAGACAATGCAAACACCTTTCCCTTCGCTTGCTCCTTCTTCGGCTTATCACATTTGGTACTAATGTGACCTTTCTCCCCACAATTGTAACAAGTCACACTTGAACCAACTCCACACTGGTTTGCTTTGTGACCACTCTTGCCACACTTGAAACACGTCATAGAATCCTTACTACAATCAACAGCACGATGACCTTCAACGCCACATTTGAAACACTTAAGTGGAGTAGAAGATCCTCCCCCACTCGGCTTCTTGCCAAAACCAGATTGTCTCCTCTTGTCATCATACGGCTTCCCACGATCCTGGTTTTTCCCCTTCAAACCCTTGTAGAAAGAAGCACTCTCCCTACTATCCTCATCATAAATCCGACTCTTGTTAACCAACTCCGCAAAACGAGTAATCTGTTGGTAACCAATGGCCTTCTTGATATCATGTCTCAAGCCATTCACAAACTTCAAACATTTAGATCTCTCAGCATTAGCAGTATTGTAATGAGGACAATACTTGATAAGCTCCTGAAATCTAGCAGCATATTCAGCAACAGTACCATTTCCTTGCTTCAATTCAAGGAACTCCACCTCTTTCTTCCCACGACAATCTTCTGGAAAATAGTTCTCCAAGAAGACATCACGGAAAAGAGCCCAAGTAACCTCAATGTTGTCTCCTTCAAACCTCTGGAGAGTGTTACTCCACCAATCTTCAGCTTCCTTCTCAAGCATATGAGTACCAAACTGCACTTTCTGAGCATTAGTACAGTTCATGACTCTGAAGATCTTCTCAATTGCCTTCAGCCAAGCTTGAGCTTTATCAGGTTCATGCTCACCCTCAAAGACAGGAGGATTGTTCCGCTGGAATCTCCCCAAAGCACGGAACTCATCATCATCTCCATTTCGGTTACCAGCATTCGCTTGAGGGATCTGACCAATGGAGTCAGCCAACATCCTCAGCGCCTCAGCAATGGCATCATCATTCCTGCCTGCAACCATCGTCCTGAACAGCCCGAACAACCAGACAAACAGTATCGATCGTGTCAGATGCACAAATCAAATACAACAGGATTGGAAAACATTAACGACTATTGACCAGCTGGTCGACCATGCTCTGATACCACTAATGTAACACCCTTTTTTCTACCCCAAAATACTTAACATATAATCAGAGTGAATAAGCACGCATATAAACAAAAGGGCGTCACATCGACGTTTTCAAAAACTAAAAGCTTTCGAAAACCAACATCGTTCATCATCAATATACAATACACCTGGTCATTTAAAATAACACATTTCAATTATCATGAATATTCAAGAATATGCGTTCGCAACGGAAAATAATGAATACTCATGTATTTCATAAAATGATTCATGTCCCATACCATGATCATCTCTCAATAATCTCCTCAAGATAACTAAAACCATAACCAGAATATTTGGCACTATGGCCTCTCAAACAGCAATTGCAAATAAGCATGTTCACAAGTAATAACGTAATACTTATCCAAATAAGATACGAGTTCAATACTACGAATCTACCCCGTGTTACATGACCAGAGCATTGACTCCCTACCTAGTCTCCAAACTAAAATACGGAAGCTCTCCGGCTAAATCTCGAATGAGCTACCTTCCACTTACTTCAGCAATACTACTCTTGAGTATCTGCACGATGCCATGTAAAGCAACATTCAAACAGAAGGGTGAGAATTCAAATCATTATGAAGAAGTATAATAAGGCACAATGATTAAATCAACAATTAAAGGAATTCATCACACTTCGTATAACCATGTAATTAATACTAACCAACATTTATTTCACATGTTCCAAACGTCCATAAAAACTCAAGGAGCATAATATTAAATCCAATATTATATTCCCAAATATACACATAACTACAATTATCACATAATCACATATTTTTCCAAATTATGTATCCAAACATCATCAAACTCAATTACCATATCTCATACACACATCACAATCACATCAATGCATACATTCAATTATCACATAACTCTAATGTGACTCAATGCAAGACATGTGACTCTATGCATGTGGTACCGCAATGTGAACACAACGTTTCATCGTTTTCCGATTCAATATCTAGAATCCAAGCCACGCTTCCGATCCGGACAAGATCAAAGCGACTACGTCTATTTCCAATTAAGGATCAACGTCTGCTACGCCTATTTCCAATTAAGGATCAACGTCTATGTGAACCCACAGTTTCACCGCTTTCCAATTCAATATCTAGAATCCAAGTCACTACGTCTATTTCCAATTAAGGATCAACGTGTGTTACGCCTATTTCCAATTAAGGATCAACGTCTATTACCATGTGAACCCACAGTTTCACCGCTTCCACCATGAAGCCGATCATGCCATGAATGAATGTATAAATACCAACACATATGCAATTAAGATCATCTCTACCATCTTAACATTTCACATATCACCATAATTCAACTCTATGAATTTTCCACCAATGGTACATATACACATTCATAACAATATATCATTCACAAATATAGGCTAATTATCAAATACGCACACTAGATTTCATTTCAAATGAATACAACTTTTAAAATCTCAATTTTTAATTTTTCAACAGTGTTAACCGGTTAACGCTCGGAGGGTAACCGGTTAACACAAAACAGAATCAACTTCTGGGCAGATTTTTAGCAAGTAACTGGTTAACGCTTTGTGGGTAACCGGTTAACACAAGACAGAATCAACGTTTGGGCAGGTTTTTAGCAAGTAACCAGTTAACGCTCTGTGGGTAACCGGTTAACGCTCTGTGGGTAACCGGTTAACGCTCTGTGGGTAACCGGTTAACACAAAACAAAATCAATTTCCTGCGCAGATTTTTAGCAAGTAACCGGTTGACGCCCTGAGGGTAACCGGTTAACACAAAACAAAATGCAGAAGTTTTTGCGTTTTTCATCGTTGGAGGACTTTCGGACCTCCGATTTCGATTCCGTAAAAAGCCAAACATTCAGAAAATTATAACTCATACAATAATCTAAGTATATAACGTTAATTTGGAGTTTTAACACAATCAAATCGCTACAAATCAAGAATACTCATCAAAACCTAACAATTCCAAAACCATGAAATTTAGGGATTTCAACGTAAACCTATTTCTACCCATTGACCCAATCATACTAACCCATAATAATAAGGATTCTCCCCCTTACCTCTTAAATTTTCTGGAAACCTTAGCTTCTCTCTTGTTCTTCCCCTCTTCTCCTTACTTTTCCTCTTTTCTTTCTCTATTGCCGTCAAATGATCAAATGAATCCTACTTCTCACTCTCCTACCTCTTATTTATAGTATTATATTTGGGCTTAAAGAATGATACATCTAATTTAATTAATAGGCCCAATAATACCTAGTATTATAATATCTCTATTTAATTCAAATAAATTAAACCAACTCAATATGCACACCAAGTTAATTAGTTCAATTATTCATTATATCTCATATCAACTAAATAATTAATTAACACATCAAATTAATTAATATAATCAATTATTATATTACCTAACAACCAATTAATTAATTAACACTCTAAATAAATAAAATAAAATATAATAATAATATAAGAAATAATTACTAAAATTGGGTTGTTACAACATGGGAGTATGGTATACAAAAGGTTTGGAACTTGTCACAGTCGCACTAACTTCTGTTTAGTCTGACAGCATAGGATAAATTAGGCATCCCCTCATTGTGATTCATTGTTTCTTGTACACTGAAATTTTGCCTATGACGAACAAAGATTGTAACCACGTGTGTGCTAGCTTTGATAGTTTCCTCTTTTATCACTTTCATGCCGCATTCACTGGACAATTGACCCGACATTAATATTGCACTCCATCTTTCGCCTCTGGTTGCGAAGGTCGATGCCAACCTAAAATGGGTTGTTCTCACCAATGCAGTTATTGGTAGATTTATAATGCCTTTGAAGGCGTCGTTCATGCATTACACAAGGTTTGTTGTCATGTGGCCTCATCGACATCCTCCGTCAAATGTCGTTGTCCACTGCTCCATGGTAAGTTATCCACCCACTTTCATGAATCTGCAGTTGACAATCTAATTTCGTCAAGGTAATGTTGAAATGGAGAATGAGTTAGAGCATACCCTGCATTCGCCACTTTTTTGCGAAGGTTCTTGTCTTTGATTTCACGCATAAAGTTTTAAGCGATATGTCTAATGCAATAGACATGGGTAGAAGGAGGATTATGCCATCCATTATCATGGTTATTGTAAGCACTCTCAATAGAAGCATGTTTGTCTGAAATTAAATAGAGATTGGCTTGTGGAGCGACATGTGTTCTGAGATGACTAAGGAAGAAACCCCAACCACCAGCGGTTTCACCTTCAACCAGAGCAAAGGTAATGAGAAAGATATTATTGTTTTCATCTTGTGCAACATCCATAAGCAAGGTTCCCTTGTATTTTTCGTATAATCATGTTCCATCAATTTGAATAATAGGTTTGCAGAATGCGAAACCTTTGATGCATGGTTGAAACACTCAAAATAATCGGTGAAATATTCTATTTCTACCAACACAAGTTCTGTCTGGCGTAAATGTTGGCAAGGTCTTCATAATTGCAACAGTCCCCGGTGCGTATGTCTTAAGTGCCCATAAAAACTGTGGTAATTCTTTGTATGAATCCTCTCAGTTGCTGAATACTTATTCAACAGTCTTTGTCCTTGAAATCCACGCTTTCTTGTATGAGGGAGTATAATCATATTGTGTGATGATATGAGATATTATTATACTCACCTTCACTGATGGGTCCTTGTTAACAAGCGGAAAAGTGTCTTGAGATATCAATTTAACGCTTAATTTTTGGTGATCCTGTACATTATTAGTGACAGTGCAACTGTGAGGTGGGTCTATAGAAGCTATCTTCCAAGAATCACTTCTCTTCCTATGAGGCGCAGCCAGCCGAAACTTGTAAAGAGCGCTACGACATTCAATGACATACCTTCTCGAATCAGTGTGTTTCACATTAAAATCAGCAGATTTATCCATGTGAAATTTGTTGATAGCCCGCACACGTTCTTCTTTAGTGTGGAACCTATTGCCCACTTTTAACTCACCCTCTGACTGTGGATACGGGTTGTAAAAAAATATCGTCGGATGTGTCATTGTCATGCAAGTCCATGTTTGTCATATGTTGAGGAAGATAGTATACATGACTTGGAGGTAATGGCGCTCGATGTTCGTCATCTTCAGTGTTGTTATTCAACATATGATCGACCTGTGTCTTGCTTTCTTCTTCTTCGTCGTCAACGACGTCGAATTCCGCTTCGGCATCGGCTTCATCAGTGTCTTCTAATTCAAATTCATCAGATTCAGCTTGATCAGTTATCTGTGATTGTTGAGATGGTATAGTTTGTTGAAGATTAATATATAACTCAATAGAGTTGAAAGCAGAATGTTCGTGACTAACAAACATATATTCAACATCTTCATCGTCTCGCACCTTTAGCGAGTAAAATTTACATTTATTGTTTTTGAAATAAATTGGATTATGTGATTTGTGATACAAGATAATATCCTAGATAGGTTTCTATTCGTTTTTTCAAATGCAAGAAATTTGAATTTCTCTTGATTGTAAATCGTACATTTTCGGTGTTTCGAAAGCTAAACCCATATACATCAGAGTCATATGTCTCATCGTTGCAGTGAGCATTGATAATACATTTGGGTGCATATGACATAGTATCATAATGAAGTTATGTTGGTTTGACAATGAAGTTGTGTTGGTTTGAACAATGAAGTTGTGTTGGTATTAGTAAGAGTAAGAGCATTAATAGAAGAACGTGACAAGACAATGCATGCAAGAACACTCGTCAATCCAATTGGCGACTGCTTTGGAAATTTGTACATAGTCGTCAGTCAGTTTGGCTCCTTCTGTGCATGCCCTCGAGATTTTATGTTGCATGCCATAGCCATGCAGCCTATTGAAAAGATCATGTTTGATACATATCGGTTGGATTGAGTTCCTCACCGAGGATATGTACCTATACGGTCCACGGCATGTCACTTACACACAAGAAGGTTCAACATCTAACCCCTCACAATATTACCAAACTGGTTACTCATAACCCCCTTACCAATCAACATTATCGGTCCACAAACAGGCAAACCTACGACTTTAACATGTCACACACTCAACCACAATACCAAGAGCATACTTCGTATCACCATCAACAAGAAGATCATTATCAAGACACCAAACATCGATATGCACCCAACACATCACCCTACCATAGCCGCCTTAGCTAAAACACTCAACGATCATTTAACACCAACAATTCATCCTACTATAGTTAAGAAGCTCAAACATCACAAAACCAAAACATGCAACAATCATATGACTACCAAACACCACAACAACCATTTCAACCTTTCCTCGACGCATCACTCACACAAATGTTTCCCTTCAATCGTCCGGGTCACCCTCAAATAACTCAAGCACACCCTAACTACTCTGGCATGGGTCACAAAGTCAGCTATGACGGTAGCGCTTCATTGCATACACAAGACTACGTGGATTTGTCTGAATATCTTAGGGAATCTCCTACATGTGGTGGTGATGTTCCTAGATCCTCGAATCCTCAAACACCTGGGGTGAATCATCAACGTGGACTAGGGTCACGCGTTCAGGTAGCTAGGGGATGTGGAACCGGAGGTCAGTTAGATCATCTCAGTCAACGACATTAGTCTTTTTGATATTCGTATCTAAATGAATACTAATATTAATATCAATTGGTCCAATTTTGACTTTTATATAAAATGTTCATTATTTTTCAAAAAAAAATTACACAACACACATAGGTGTTAGACCAATTAGCGTCTCCTCTTAAACCTAACACATAGACACCAATTGGATTGACAGTACAAGGTACAAAAATCAATTCAATTGACGTCTCCTTTTTAAATTAAAGGGTAGTCATCAATTGAACTGGCACACGTGCTTCAATGTGGTGTCATTTAGAAAATTATCTAAAATGTAGATTATTTTGAATTTTTTTTTGAAAAATAGATTATTTGAGTAAAAAAATTCAATTATTTTATTTAATATTTGAGTTTAATGGTAGTGCACTGTCAGTGTAAAAAAGTATTACACATGCATCCAATCAAAATATTTTAAAATGCCAAATCATATAAATAATTTAAAATTTAATAACTGACTTGGCGGGATACATGATTGTCATTGGTTGACAGTGTAAAAATAATTTAAACCGTCAGTGCACCATCCTTTTTCTCTTAATATTTTCGATATCTATTTTTCCTTGTTTCCAATGCATCCGGATTTGTCGATATCTATTTTTCCTTGTTTCCAATGCATCCGGATTTGTCGATTTAAAAGCATCAAATTCATAATTCTAGTTTGTAACATGTTTTTTATCATCCAAATTATACGATGATCACTCTACATGAATGATCAAGTGAAATTTGGTCATCTCGTAGTCCACTTGGTTATTATTTTAACAAGATGAAAAAATTATATTAATTATTCATTTTACTTTGTTTCACTTTTCTTTCCATCCATTTTCTATCCACCCAAATCTATCTTCAATGACAAGGACAAATGTATAGTTTCATTTCATTCGGACAAGCATCTAGCCTCATGAAAGAATGAATAGATTGAACATAAAATTTTCTTTGTTGGAAGGAAAAATGCTGAATTGACAATGAAAATTGATTACAATGATTGTATTCATCTGAACAAATTCTATTTAATATCTGTAAAAGATACACTGACTACCCTGACTTACTACAGTTCAACTTCGATTTATACTAGAAGGTCTAAAATGATGCATTGCCGGGTATTGCACTCGTCGAACAAACAACCAAACATTCATTAAAGCTTCTCTCATTTTGTAGTCTCCATTACTTATAACCTCAACATGACACAGACTGGTCAAAAGTTTTAACTGGAATGATCATATCTGCCGGCTGAAGTATATGCTCATAAAGTATCTAGAAGGATTGAAGCCACTCAAAATCACTGGAAACAAGAAATTGTGTTTAGACTCTAGATGCAATATTAACACATTATGTAAAACAGAAATGGAATGCACAATAATTAAATACTTACATATGGGAGAAAGAACAATCACTACACCAATTGGATACAGAAAAAAGGTGGTCCTCTCCAAAAAGGGCAGAACTACATCATGACATGTCAATCAATTAATTTAATGTTTATTCAACAGTTCATACCATCTCAACCAAAACCTTCAACTTCAGAGAACTATATATATTTGGAAGCAAGTTTATCAAGAACCTTAGCACTCTCTACTCATATTTCAAAGAGATTTTAGAAAGAGAAATGCTCCTATGACACTATATTTTACACCGCACTGTACTTTATACATTGAATACATACTCATAATTTTTTTAATAATTTTTTATTAAACTTTGATACATGTGCAACACTAAAACAATTGAATACATACTGTGTAACTTGCATTCGGTGTAATAAATTGGTGTCAACATAGCAATGCTCTTTACAGAAACACCAGAGAGGATACTCAGTGCAAAAATGCAACAAGGCTAAACCACTCATGCTTCAACAGTTAAATTAGCAACAATTAAAAAACAGATTCACGGCAAATGAACAGATTTAACAAAATCAAAGCAAAGAAACCCATCTTTTTTAGTCATAAATATTGTTTATGAGACAGCAGGCACACTCAAGGATACAACGATAAGAAGATATTGTAAGATCCAAATGTAATGAGTGTCAGTGAGAGTCTTACCATCATAACCTAAGAAATTTAGATAATGGTAGTATGAAGCTCCCACCATGAATAATAGATTTGATAGCAGTTCTGGAATGAAGCCATGAGCCACCAATAGAGGAGATAGAAAATAATGGATCACTGCAAAAAGATCAAATATCAGTACCATTTTAAATTCAAGATACTTTAGTTGCCAGCATCATAGACCATAACGACTCATGCTAACTGAGGAGTAAGAAATTACCATATAGCAAAACAAACATTGGGAAGAAAGAGTTGCAGTGAACATCAAATGCATACATCCTACCATGGAAAACCAAAAATGTAATCAGTTTGGAAATTAATCATTAAAATTTTAAGAAAAATGGTGATCAAATAATCTCTGTGCTTATTAACAGAATCAAACATTTAAAAGAAGCCTTGCCTGAATAACATTTAGCAAATAGTAGTGCATGCTCTGAAAATTGAACATGCAAACAACTAAATTGAGTCAACATAATGAAAACTGGCAAGAACATTCTTGATCTTACCATTCAACACGCTGTTCAACCACATAACTGTTTGGAGCCTCTTCTCGAAGATAAGAATTAGTTAGAAACCTGAAGAATATATAGATAAAAGATATACATCCGCTTTGGTATCAAAATCTAATGACTTAAAGAAACGGGTGAATAATTTGCAGTAGAAAGTAGCCTTACCAACAAAAGGTTGCCAGAAATATGCCAGTCAATAGAAAATGGAAAAGCAACACTGAGAAGACAACAAAAAGTGCATGACCAGAACTATGGTCATACCTGAAAATGATCGAGAAAACACAACAATGTAAAAAAGTTAGCAGATGCCTAGAGGTACTTAATGAACTAAATAGGGCATCAAAAAACAAAGTAACAATCTAAACAAAATGTAAATAATCATTCAATTTACACTAAAATCACAGTTAATGATTCACGATTAAATAAAATTCACGCATTCCAAAGTTTAAAATATAAGCCTATTTTTATAAGGGAAATTTTCAAAATCAAAACAACCTTACTGCCAAATAGATGAAATACGAAGAATCACATTAGTGATTAGTTATATTTTTTGTTGTTCTACAAATGTCAAGTATTTTTAGCTAGTCATATAATCATGAGGAGCTACAATGCATGAGAAACTTACGCTGCACAATAAGCCAAAGTTGCTACAGCCAAAAGAAAGCTGCAGATCACAACAAATGCAGGGTCATCGCGTGCCCATTGGTTCTTGGTTTCTAATATCAAATAAGAAAATCAATTAAAAAAGATGTTGAAACTTTCAAATATATCAATCATATAATGATAAAACTTGCAGCTTTTTTTCTTCTTGAAACAATGCATTGTTACATATCGCCAAATTAAGCTCATGTACAAGTCTAAAAAGCCAGATCTCCTTAGAGCTCATTATGAAAAGCATTAACCGCAACATTTAAATGGATTTTTTCTTCAAAGAAAGGTGAAGTGTATCATTGAAAAGCATTCCATCATTTTCCCCCTCTATCCATGTTTCCTCTAATATATGTAAAAGATATTTCTCTCACTAATCAACTACTCTAACTAATCTTATAGCTCCCTTTTATTTCGTAAATTAAACAAGTTAATAAAAACCATAGCAGATGGTTCAACCGGTTGGACTGAGAACCGGACCTTCATCCAGTCCAAAACTACTTGAAATCCACTATGCAGTCGATGCTTCAAAACCAGGGAATGAACCGGTCAAAAACAGGGCATAGCCGACGGTTTAGGCAGGTCCAGGGTTTGGACTGTACTTATACTTCTATTCTATAGCCAAAGCATACGCTACTTTTCCCAATAGCTGCTGATGTTGGACTAAAATAATAAAGGGGTACTTTATGGTGATTGAGAAGTTCCATAAGCAATCATTTCTCTTCCTCTAACTTTAGAGTGCATATAAACATTCACTTTTGTCCCACAGCAAAGAAATGTTTCATCCAGTATTAAAACTCTATCATTTTTCATTATAATGACCGCGCCTTAGCTATGATATCAACACAAGACTAACTCAAAAATTTACAAGCTTCAACTACAGAGGAGGAACCAATGTCATCCAATACTATAAATTAAACAAAATGCCTCTCGTTTCTCACACAATAACATCCAATCTTCTCTCAAATGGGTCATGTTGTAGGTAGAAGATAGTATGCTACTAGGAAGAAGGCACAATAGTTTTATCATTTTAACTAACTTACGTCTCTGGTAGTTCATGCTTTTAGCTTACTTAAATAATACAGTTTCTTTTCCCAATATCAATTGCAATGAGAAGAACCTATAAGGAAGAATTATGGAGGAGGCGCCGTAAATAATTTGTTTATGTTTATGTAATTTTTTTCGTATGTAAATTTTATGAGTAATGTATTTTATTTTATATATGTTGAATTGTGATATTTTATGTGGATTATAATTTTTTATGGTGTGGAATTATAAACATTATGTAACTTTTAGTTTATTATTGCTATATATGTTATATTAAATTTTACAAAATATATAGTTAGCGACTACCGGTCCAATCCCGGCCTGACCTTTGAACCTTGTATCAATGAGCACACGGGTTCAATATACAATCCGGTTTTTATTACCTTGATGCTAACATGTATGGCATAAACATAGCCTAGTGCACTGTGAATAGGATAAAGGCTACATAAGTAACATGACTTAGTAAAACAGAACCTCCTCAACAAACATCACTCAAACAAATGCTCTTCAAAACATGTAATAATAAATCAAAACAAGACAGTTATACATGGGAAGTGGACTTACGTTTGTGATATTTTGTATGCTGATAGCTGCATCCATTGCACAGTTCCATATCAAATGTATCAAAAACACAATCAGAGAAGCAAAAATTCAAAATACCAGACACGTACACAAGCAACGGGGTGACTAAAAACTCAACCATGAACTATCAGTTTATGCCCATATGTTTGGCAATACAGTTTTTCAAATAAAATAGGCCTCATATTGTTGTTGCATCAGATCATGGTAACAAACTGATTTTATTTTGTTAAAACGAGGACGAACAGAAGATGATTTTTATATACTTACACAACTTTTGGTGACGTACATAGATGAAGCATTTGCCAAAAAGTATATTCAACGTCCATTTGTTGCCACTACAATACATAAGAAAATTACAGAGAAAAACAGGTAAATGAAGCAATCACCTAACTTAAAAAAAACAGTAAATAAATGGTAATAAAAACTAAATTTCCAAGTGCAATGCCAACACTCTAGTGTATCTATCTATGACAACATACGTAGTAGCAGTATCAGTATCAGCACTAGATCAGCATCCTCCATACCAAATTCAAGGGGGAAACTGAACTATGTCGGAAATCTTGACTTGAAAAATTAAGTGTTTTGTTTGGATTGATGGAATCAGATGGAGCGGTGCGCTATGGCATGGAATGGAGTGATATTCTATTGTTTGGAACATTTAAAATCGGATGGAGCAGGGCATAATGGAGTGGTATGGATTTCATCTCATTCCATCACTTAGCACCTTATTTCTTCCTCTCTGATTTAGGTGTAATGAAGAATTTGAGTTGTTCCGTCCTAAAATTTCCAAATGATAGAATGGAATCTTCACTCCGCTCCGCTCCATTCCGCTACATTCTACTCCGCTCCGGTCCATTCTGCTCCATTCATATTAAGATATCCAAACATCCACTATTATATTTTTCACCTTTACCTTATGTTTTTTCTTCATTTTCCATGTATTTTCCACTTTCTATTTCCAAGTTCACCTCTATATCTTTCAATTTCAGTACCATATAAAACACATCCACCACAAACACACGCACATGCCAGTCAGAGCAACATTATCCAAAATTTCAAAATTTCAACACAAACAGCAAAAAAAAAAAATCAAGTACTCAAGTAATCATGAATTTCGCCTAATCTAAAAGCTTGATTTACTTACTATCAATTCCGGATTTCAAAGTGTTCAAGCAATTATTAGGGGTTAATCAAATCCTATGGTCTACACTATATGGATGCCATTGCATTGCCCAGAGTTCAACGGCATTGGATCTTAGCGAAACTAAGGAAGAAGATGCGGAAACGAAGAGATCGGTACCTTGACAATTCTTCGGAGGTAAGGAAGAAGAGTGGAATTAGGTCTAGAAGAGGATGAAGATAAAGAGGAAGAAGAACGTCCTTTGGTTACGGTTGGTAACATCTTTGCTTGCTCGATTCGATTCGATTCGATTCGTTTCGATTCGTTTCGACTATGGAAACGATCGAAGGATTTTTCTATTTTGATTTCTTCGTTTTGGTGTGATGTGATGAATTGCGATCTTTCTCTCTCTCTCTGTCCTTCTCCGGTAGCTTGCTTCGGACTCAGATGAGAGATGAGAAATGGCGAAGGACTGAAAAGTAAAAACAGTTATGTTAAATTGGGCCGCATATAAACTAATTTCAGAACTGGACTCTAATCGCCTATCTGAAATCCACCTTGCACCCCCGATTTGGACCTAGCATCCCCACCTAACCATTAATTTAATTTCACCATAATACTCTCATAACTAAAAATATATATTTTTCACATTCACAATCTTATTTTTTGGATTTTTTCAAAAATAAATAAATTTGTAATCGAAATTTTGAATATAATGAAGGTTTTGATATAATACTGGATATTTATTGGAAAAACATGATTTTTACCAGTTTTTTTAAGTTTTTGAAACCAAATTTATGATTTTATACCAATAATTTAGAAATATCTAGTATAATCTCATATATCTGTTTGCATTTTTAGCAATTTTTTCTAAAAATTTGATATGAATATGATGTTTTTTATCGACAATTTTGAATAGTCAATAAAAATGAATATGCTCATATCGTATATTTACAAATTGTCATTAAAAACACATACATATATATCGAATTTTTCAAAAATGCCGATATATGTAGAGGTGTGATCAGATACTTCAAAAAAATCCAATAGATTTTTTTTTGCGTGTGTGTGTAGTCAAGAGAAGAGGAAGAGACGACAAGATTATTCATATATTGAGTAAAAGGGAGGTTGCAAAGAGCTCTGGTGGAGGAGATGGAGATGATTGAGAAACTCATTTGGAGATTAGAGCGTTGATAAATGTGTAAATGCAAATAGATGAATAAAAATGCTAACTGGTTTCGTACCATGTGTGTGACATATGTATAGATACCTAAGTGCCTTAATGTGATTGTCTCAAATGAAAGAGGATAAAATAAATAGAAGAATGAGACTAAGATACAACGGCATGATTTAGATTGGTATGCACAAAAGGGAGACTTTTGTCTGCAAAATGCGGTTTTGTGTTGTCACAATATCCTTAGTGTTGATTTTATTACCTATCAAATTAGCCTTTAGCAGACTCAATTTTGGAACCACGCATGAATATTTGTAATGTTACTTTTCTTGAATCCTTTTATGCCATGTTGTTGCATTTTACATTTTTATATGCGAGCTAAGTTACTTCAGGACAAACAACGGTTCAAGTGGGGGGAAGTTTTATAACATGTAAAATGCACCATTTAATTAACTCGATTTGCATTCATTTTAGGGTAGATTCGTGCATTTATGAAGTTTTATGCTACTATTGTGTGTTGTATTTCAAGCACCGATCATTTAGAGGTCTTTGCGCTAAAGAACAATGAAAATACCAAGTTTTGACTGTCATGACGGGCACAGCCCAGTCATGACGGTCGTCACCAACCGGAAGGCCAAGACCGTCAGTCATAATGAGTAAAGAATAAGGAGCGCATGTCCAAATGTAACACCTCAACTTTTAAATAGATTATTTTATTTAATATTAGTGTGTTTTATCCATCATACTTGAATTTCAGTATTTTTCGGTATGTAAAGGTATTTTGGTAATTTATTAATTATTGGGGTTATGAGATTTGAGAATAGAAAAATAAAATATTATTATTGGGATTATTACAGATAATTAGACTTATTTAACTATTTTGTAAGTTAAAATAGTAGAAAATATAGAAACCCTAACTAAATAATTATTTAAATTAAATATTTATTTAATTTAAATAATAATTTAAATAAAAAAATAGGAGAATTTGGTCAGTTTTGTGAATGGAGGAAAGTATAAGGTGAGAAGAGAAAAGTTGGGAATAAGTTGCGCAAAAATTGTAATTTTGAGAAATAGTTACAACCCATATCAATTCTAAAAGTTAGGAGAAGTTAGGTTTTGAGGAATTTTTTTACAGGACGTGAAAAGAAGAGGAAAGAAGAACAAAGGTATTTTGGGAAGGAGAGCTAGGTTTGAGAAGAGGAATCCATAAAAGTTGATAGAATTATCATTGTTGCTAAAAATCTAAGGTAATGGGAGATTATTTGTTTATGGGTGATTTAAGCATGCAGGATAGTGATGGTTCCTTACCCTGTTATCAGCACCTTAGGGTTTATACTGTTTTCCCTAAATTTTCCCTTTTTCTTACTGTTTGTGTAAATTGACTAAATAAGATTTGGGCAAAACCTTATGGGTAGGACTACTGGAAATGTTTTAATATGTGATTACTCTAGGACCCAAAAAGAGGATTTGGGATAAACCCCTTATGGTCTCTATAAGTGTTGTTATTTATAGGTTTATAACCTTGTTGTTGATGATTATTATATCGTATGAATTCTTTTGCTTGTTTGGTTGATTATTGTTGTAGAGTTAAGATTTTGCCCTGAGACCTCGAACGACTCTGATTGGGTCGTTTGATTTCCACAATTGTGATGTTGATACCTTTTTGTGGGTTTCCCTAATTTTTCATGAATCGATCATTTTTATGATTTTTTTCCAAATGCACAGATGGCGGCGGCGATGACGAAGTCGTGCGGCGTGTGGCGCTCCAAAGGTGGTGGCAACGATCCGGCGGGTGGCGCGGGCGGCAGCCGGCCGTTGGCTGTCTATTGACGATTTGTATGCGTTCAACCATTTTTCGATTTTGGTAATTTTTAAGTTCAAAAATCTTTCGATAATATTTTTGAGCAATTTTTCATGTTAGAGCCCTTTTGGTGACCCTAGGGTCACTTTCTAGTAATTTGAGAAAAACTGTTTGGTTTCATCCTTAGTAGAGTTATCACTTGCGAACTTGTACCCTTGGAGTAAATGGATACCTTAGAGTACTTTTAAGTTACTCGAGGGTTATTTTTTAGAATTATGAGTTTTTAGGCATTTTTGAGTTCCCTGGAAGGTTGTGATGAGTTGAGGGTTTGGGGTAATAACATAATTTTGTATTTTTGTATGAAAAATGATTAAAATCATTTTAAACCATGTTTTTAAGTTTAGTAATCCATAATGATTACAGTGATGACCTTATTTGGAGGTTTTGAGTATAGTCATCCAGATGGATCATAGTGACGACCTTAATTGGTGATTTTAAGTATAGTATTCCAGATGGATTACAATTATGGCATGTGATTGGCGATATATAGGTTTAAGAGTAGAACCTTTGTTATTATGTTTTTGATGTTTGTGATGTTAGAATTCTATGATGTTGATGATGTTGCATGTTTATATTATTCATGATCATGCATTCATTTATTTTGGAGCTAGGTAGAACTTTGATCCAGTGATGGTCTGGTTCAGAGAGAAACTATGGAGGTCTCATGCCCAGAGAGAGACTATGTCGGTCTCATGTCCAAAGAGAGACAGATTCAGAGAGGAACCAGAGAAATGGAAAAATTAGTAACATACCTCTGATCTAGAGACTTGGTACCATGTGCATTTTGATGAGGAACTAGTGGCATTTGCATCATCATTCACATTATTATTTAACTTTGATTATGATGTTGAGTTTGAATTGTGAGTTTATAAACTTGTGATTATTATCCTATTTCTCAATTTCACCGTTAACATTTGTAAGATGTATTCTCGCCCCTTTTTGTTGTCGCGGCGTATGTGCTCCTCTGGAGCACATACCATTAGATATTCAATATGAGTAGTTGCTTGTGAGTTGGAAGATGACCTTGGAGGTTGTCTTCATTTATTTTTATTTATCACTTTTATTTGGTATTTATCTGCTCTAATCTGTAACACTGGAAACAGGCGCGTTATTTATTTTGGAGTTTTATTGAAGTTTTATTTTCATTATTTGGTGGTCTTTATATCATAGATGCTTATAAGGATTAATTGACTTTCCGCTACGAGTTTGAAATTATTTTTATGAAATGAATGATTTGTGTGAAGTAACATTCCTAAACATGCATTATTTTCTCTTTTATATTAAGAGTCAGAGTTTAGGGTGATACACCAAACGCCATAATGGGCAGGCCGTCAACCAAGCTAGGGCTCATCATGGACCCACGATGGATAATCTGATTGAATAGGTCATGATGGACAGGTCGTCAGCCCAGTTGATGCTCGTCATGATGTTAATGCCTAGAAAAATGGCACCAGTATCAGCAGCTTCGTCCCCACTTTCTCCCACTCACTTTGCATATTCTTAGTCGTTCATGTTCGAGTTTTACATTGTAAATAGGATTTTAGTTGATTAATTTGACATCCAAGCTTTGTTAGAGCACTAAATTTTACTTGTAAAAGAATAAATAACTCATATTGAGGTGTTTATACACTTTAATTTCTGCATTATTTCAAGTACATTGGGCTTTAATTTCATTTAGTTGATGCTGCATTTTTCTACTATTGTTGCTACTTTATTTTCAATTTGTTGTTGTTTTAATTCAAGTAAAATATACTTAATCAAAAGTCTTCCTTCGGAGCATTTAATCTATTCAAGTTTTTATCTTTAAACTATTTGTATGGTTCCATTTACTTACGTTTTTCTTAGTATGTATGCCATGAAAATATGATTTTTATTTACTGCTCTAAACATGTCAGCATAAACCTGTAAAGTATAGAATGTGAAAACCGTCATATCGACAATACTCTTATAAATTGTATGTTAAATAATTGTAACTTGAATTATTTTTAGATATGAAAATTGTGTTGTTATAATTAAAAGTTTACTTAGAAAGTATAAACATTGTGATACTCGTTTCAGTTCGAAAGAGTGAATACGATATCTGATTAAAAAAAACTCAAAAATTAATTTTTAAACATAGTGAAAGCTCATTTTTAATAAATTGAGGAATCACTAATTTTCAAAAAAGGATTTTTAACGCATAAATTGTAACACGCAAAAACAGGCATTTGTGAGTTTAAAATCCGGTAACAGACACGCGAAAGCGGACGGTACTTTGAAATTAATTTTAATATTAAAAATAACTTGTAAGCGATAAATTATTATTTTCTAAAAGGGATTTCAAGTTGTAACTTATATCACGTGAAAGTAGGAGATAATCGATTTGAAATTCAGTATCGGACAAGCAAAAGTGAGTAGTGTCGCTAACCTAATTTTTTCCTGCGAAAATTATTTTCTCGCTACAATAATAAGTACTGCAATTTGTAAGAATACCAATGGTAGATGAAAATTACATTCCAGTTTGTCGTTATTAATATTGAATTAAAACTGTTATTTTTCAATTACGCGCAAACAAACAATTTGTGTCACTTTAGATAAACATAGTAGTAATAGATAGTGGTAACTGTTGATTGGTCTTCGTGGGATAAATAATCTTTTATACTAAACTGATAAATTTGTGCACTTGTGGGCCTATCATTAGAGTGGTCCCCGTCGGTTCTCACCGTAGGAGGAATAAGTAGTCTCACGAGCCCCGTACTATATAATTGTTACACTTGGATTTTTTAGCTAGTAGAAAGTCAATAAAGAATGTCAACAAAAAAACATTTGTTGTGAGAAAGCATTAATGAAGTGTTTTAAAGAGCATTAATGATGAAGCGTAAACTGACTAATATGGAGTGATCGACCGAGTCATCGACACAGGGAAGTATGGTTTGGAGGAATCTTAGGGATAAATCCCCAAGACCTAGATCAGCAAGAAGACCAGTTGATTGAACCACGTAAGATGAAAGAATTAGTAAATTTACAAGTCCAAAGTCCTTGATAGTCAGTGTCGGCAACACATTGGAGAATTAACCATTATGGGTTCGTAAAAAAGTCGGAAGCAGTTACAACTCCACATGGGTTTCAAACAGATAGTGTCGTGGATGACATGTAAACACACTAGTGGGAACTTGAAGATTGAACATGGAGTAAATGCAGTAGTTCCTTAGTGGTCATAACCGTCGTCGACGGTTACTTTGTAAATAGAATAAATATTAGACGCATACATGGGATTAAGGGTGGAAAAATAGTATACATACTCTCTATACCACGGGAGTACCCGAGTCAAAGAGTAAAACAATTGAGCGAGAAACATGTATACGTATGCGTCCAGTCTTTTTCATTAGTATTTTGCTTCCTTAAACAAAACATGTACTTTTACTGTTAATTTGTTTAATGTCATTTACTTCATTTTACCTTGTCATTCATCACAACCTGACTTCATTTAAAGTCTTTTTCTACATCCTTATCGTTCATACGATGATTTCTTTTAATTAACACGCAAGTATGTTCACACAAACCATTTGTACAAATTGCTTTGAAGTTTTTTTGAGTTAATGCCACAAACTTTCTAAACTCGTGATTGTTTACCAAAAACACCAGTAAACAAATGGCACTCCTAGTGGGACCCTTTTATGCGAATATTGTTGCAGAAAAGAGGTGTCTTACATTATTTTCTTTGTAGTGTTTCTCCATTTGGAAGGTCTTGTGATGTATGAACTTGAAGAGTGGTAAGGAACTTTTCAAAATGTCTCGTAAAACCCAAACCCCTTCCCAGAGTAATACTCCAAACTGGAAGGACAACCGGTGGTTACTAGTGTTGGCAATTTTGTGGCTACAACTGGTGGTTTCTGCTTGTTTAGATGTGATTTGGTTACGAGGATGTAGCTTAGGGCTTAGTGAATCAAATCTCCAACCAATTGGGCTTTGATTCCTATTTGGGAGGATTTAATTTGCAATTTGTAATTAGGGTTCTTGAATAATATGAATCGTTTAGGGCGATTGGTTACAAATTGAACAAATTTGATGGTGGATTTAGGAAGAGGATGAGGAGACAAGTTCATTGATGTAAGATTTTCGTGGTTTAGCCCTTCGTCCCCGCCCGAGGCGATTTCCGACGCGATGGAGGTAGGTGTTTCTCTAGCAAAGAGTTTGAGAAGTGAGATGTCTTTTGAACGTGTTTTTTTAGTTCATTTGAAACTCCTTCCCTCTCTCATTCATGTTTGGAGTGGGCCTCTCTCCCTATGGGCCCATGTTTTTACTTTTTTCACCACATAACTATTTTCTGCACCCCCTGAACTCAAAGCCAAGGCCATTTGGGCCTGTTAGTGAGTCTGCGCCCCAAATTATTATCACACAACAGCATTCCAACCTCATACACCCCTGTCATTTTTGTGTTATTTTTTTTTTATTATATTTTTTCTTTTGTTAATCTTTTTACTCTTTTTAAATTTTTTTAATGCATTTTATTGTCAAAAATCATTTTAGAATACTTAGAAAAATTGACATGATTAGTGATTGATTTTAATTAGGATTAATTGATTTTTTAATTACTTCGAAACTACTTTCATACTTTTGAATTAAAAAAATGATCAACATGGAATTAATTAGATTTTGACTAATATAGTTCACTGTCCCACTTCCAAAAATAATTCATCATGGTTAACTTTCAATTAATTTTGTGGTTGTTATGCAATTAATTTCCCATTAGATCTTAATTCATTTTCTTAATTGAAAAACTTTTTGGTGCATGATTCTCTTTAGACCTTTGTTTGTTTACTTTGATCATGATTGATTTAAGACCTAGTTCCTAATTTGCATTCTTGTTGTATCCATTCATTTTGCATTGCATAGTTGAATATGCTTGATTATACCATTGTCACTTGATTGTTTTAGGCATGGTACTATTATATGCTTATGCGAACCTTTCTCGTTTCCTGTTTGGTTTGTAATTCATTACCCCCATTATGGGCAAAATATCCCCCACTCCCATGAACATGTAATAGTGTATGATTTACTTTCCTTTATTGTTTTCTTTTGCATGTTAACTAACAAGATAAAATCAAAATGATAAAAAAGAACACTTTTCCAAAGAATAAAAACACATTTGATCCAACTTCAAGTGTTTTTCCCAATAAAATTCACTTGAAAGCAACGTGAGTGATTGATCCAACGTCAAGTATCTCACCGTTCCATTCCATTCTCACATTTCCATCTCATTCATTCAATCCTCACACCTTTCACATTTCAATTTCCAAACACTTTATCCAAAGTCAAGTAATTTTTTAAAACATTTTCACAATAAACTGGAAGGAAAAAATGGGGTGTACGTACTTGTGCACAACATTCTCAAGTATTTGGGTTGTCGCTCGTACCTAGTTTGTGGCCTGATATTTGACTTCAATTCAAAACACTTAACAATAAAACAAGTTCAATTTGGTGCTCTGAGAGTGAAAAATAATGGTTATGATTCCACAATCATCTCAACTCCTGAGTATTCTGATTATTGTCCATACATAGCCAGTGGTTAGATGCTTATCTCCCTCTAAGTACCAGTGATTAAACTTGCCAAACAAATTTCATAAACAAAAAAACTCTTTGGATGAAAAAGAGGGGTTATATGCAATTGTATTATAAACTCCAAAGTGCTCAGATTGTCGGTCTTACCTAGCCTGTGGTTTGATACTTGTCTCTTATTCTAAAATCAACCAAAACCAATCAAATCCAATTTTCCGCCTTAGGGCATTTAAAACCTTTTCACAAAGTACATGCATCTTCAATTCTACTGCAGTATGAACAAGGCTTAAGTCTCTTATGCGTGAGTATACAAGTCATG
Organism: Lathyrus oleraceus; assembly: GCF_024323335.1. Taxonomy (NCBI): domain Eukaryota; kingdom Viridiplantae; phylum Streptophyta; class Magnoliopsida; order Fabales; family Fabaceae; genus Lathyrus; species Lathyrus oleraceus. The sequence continues at coordinate 470,930,738 of NC_066584.1, forward strand.
TTTAACTACTATAATGTGATCCAAGCACATCCATTCTACCGTAAACAAACAAACAATTAAGTCTCTCATGCACAAGCATACAAGCAATGTTTAACTGCTAGAACACGAACATTAACACTGTCTACTAAAAACAACCAACAAACACTCATTTTCTACTCGAAACTACGGAGCCCTGATTTTCTTATTGCATAATGAGGATACGTAGGCACAAGATTGCGAGATCTTGGCGAACACACTAATTTAAAACCTTATTTTTTATTCCTAAACCAATAGCAAGTAACCTTTAGATAACAACATCTGTATGCACATAGAACAAGCAAAATGGTTCCCGTTGAGTACAACATATGTGAGGGGTGTTAATACCTTCCCCTTGCATAACCTACTCCCAAATTCACTCTTGGTTGTGACGACCATTCTTTTGGGGTTTTATCGATATTTTCCCTTTCCTTTGGAATAAATAAAATTTGGTGGCGACTTTGTATTTTTCATGGTGTGACACACGTAAGGTGAAAAACTTAGTAAATTTACAAGTTTAAAGTCCTTAACACTCAACGTCGAAAACACGTTGGAGCAGTTACCATTAAGGGTTCGTGAGAAAGTTGGAAGCGATTATAACTTAACATGGGTTTCAAACAAATATTTTTGTGGATGACACGTAAACATACTAGTGCAAACTTAAAGATTGAACATGGAGTAAATGCAGTAGTTCCTTAGTGATCATAATCATCGTCGTCAGTTACTTTATAAATAGAATAAATAACAGATTCATACATGGGATCAAGGGTGTCATACCCCAAAATTTGCCCATCAATATTTCAAGACATTTTTTAAGGCATTCCGAATCATTTTTATGACACTGATCTCAAATGGACAAAAGCCCAGCTCGCGAACGGCCCGATCCAGAAAATGGCCCAAAACTGGCCCGTTCGCTACGCGTTCGCTACCAGCTCGCCTAGCGAACGTTCGCTACCAGCTCGCCTAGCGAAGCAAACGTTCGCTACCAGCTCGCCTAGCGAGGCTGACAGACAACAAAAAATTTCGGGCTTCGTTCTGAGCCCATTAGGTCATGGAAAATGGCATTATAAATACCAGCACTTCAGTAACGAAAAAGAGGAGGAAAAACGGAGGAAGAGGGACGGAAACCCTGGCACGGAAACCCTGGAGGCTACTTTAGAGAGTTCCGAGTGAAGAAACCCTGAAGGCCGCTTCCCCGCCCCGAAGCTACCGCCGCCCAACTCAATCCGGCTCGCCAATTCAAGGTTGCAATTTGATTGCAAACAGGTTTGCATTACTATTATCGTGTTATTTTCTTAATTTGCATGTGATACCGCTTTATGTTCTTAACTTGCATGTGATAATATAATTGAATTCATAAACATATTTGAGATTTTGCATGTGAATTTAAGTGTGCCGGGATATTGTGAATGTTGAACCATATAATTATGTGTTGGATGCCATAAGCCATGCCGCAGGTCGAAGTCATACTGTTCTGAAATTCAAAACCCGCAGCCGCTCGCTAGCACATCGCTAAGCGAGCACGCAGCGAGTGTTCGCTAGACCTTCGCTAGGCGAAGCAGAGGCGAACAAGGGCAGCCGCCAATATTTTGTTTGTTATGTCTTATGCGTATCTGGTCGATTCTATGTTAATTATACACTGTTTTCTTGCTGCTGTTTTTCTTTTACGGTGTAATCCTCGATTGCACCCTGATTTGGTATGCTAACCCGTTTGTTGAATTTTGCAAAGGTTCATATGTCCCAGAAAAAAGACCGCCGTTAGGTCTTCCACTTTATTTGTGGGATACCCTTGTGGAGACTCACCCTAAATTACTTAATTAATTTTAATGTGTTAATTTTAATGTATTAATTTTAATGTATTAATTTTAATGTATTAATTTTAATGTATTGATTTTAATATGGAGGCTCGTCCTAATTACTTAACTGACTTTAAAATATGACCTTTAAATAAGTGATCTTGGACCTCTCTTTGCTGCCCTACGGTATTACGGTATAACGGTCATGTCCCGCGAATGTAGGGATACACTTAGCAACGGCCCTTCGGTTAAATCATCATAAAATAAATCATAGTCCCTCGGATGTTGCCTTCGAATATACGATTTTGTCCCCCGATGACCCTTCGGTGTAGCCTACGATTAGATGATGATCGTCCCTTCGAATGCTAAGGTATCCTTACAACTGTTGCCTTCAATGACCTATCGATGACCCTACGGTGACCCTTAAACATCCAAAGGGTAAGATTACTTACTTCTCAATAGTAAGGACAGTTTTACCCTCATAAGGATAGGAAATGCCCATAACGACCTCAGGAAGGTATAACTCTCAATTACTGGATCATAACCTAAAACATTTTCCACCCCTCACACTTTACACTTCACAAATCCTAGAAAATCACCACTTGGTATACATTCATACTAGAATCATTACCGAGTTATATTTTTCTAAACCATTTTCAAAATCAAATGAGATAAATACTTTGTATACATTCATACGAGAATCATTACAAAGTTAAACTCTCTTTCAAACATTTTTTAAGCAATTCACCGACACTTTTCAGACAAAAATATAAGTGATCCAGTAATTAAGAGCCCATGGATAACCATGGATACAAAGGGTGCTAACACCTTCCCTTTGTATAATGTACCTCCCGAACCCAAAATCTATTGAGGTCTTTCCTGTTCTTTTCCACCTTTCCTTATTGGATAAAAGAAAAGTCGGTGGCGACTCTTGCTATCCGCGACATTGCGATAAAAAGCAAAACACTCCAAGTCAGTTCACCGTATGACAGAACTGGCGACTCTGCTGGGGAATAGCTTTAAAAAGAGAGGTTACCTTAAAAAACAAGATCACTTATTTGAATTGTTTGATTTACTTTTAAGGGATTGCTTGGGTATCCTATGCTTGAGTGAAAGATCCTACACCCGGATTTAGTGTACCTTAGGTAAGTAGCAATAGATCATCGCGACTATCCGGCGTATACTGGAATGGTTAAAATGATGGCTACGGTTAATGTGACACTTTGGATGTCCTGATGTTCCTCATGTTTACTTGAGGAAAATTTTGGCATCTTCGTGGTGTCATCAAAGCATTAACCAGACCTTTAGAACCCTAATTGACTCATCCTAGCCATTAGAAAGTAGTGAGATAACTGACTTCGGTTCCGACTGGGGTTGGTTGAGACTCGATACTACACTCTTTGAGATTGGACTTTAGGGAAGCTTCGGTCAACCACTTGGTGTTGCACTGAAGTGGACTTAAAGAAAGGTCGATGATTTGAGATCCTTCTAGAACCCGGTTACTATTCTAGGACAGGTTGAACCAACCAAACTTCAGTGGGGAGGCTACTTACCTATGGAACTCATGCAAGCCTTAAAACCTAGGAATGATGGTTGTGTGACTTGCTTGTGCTTGTTATTTATTTAACCTCATAACATCATAACATCATGACATCATAACATTGTACTAACCATTTCAAGAACTTAGGGATTTAACTTTGCTCTGTTTTGTATGAAAAAAAAAACAAAAAAAAAAGTTTCTCTTTTTGGTAGTTTATGCAAAGTTAAATTCCAAAAGGCCTTGAAAACATTTCATGCATTGCATAGCATAACATAGCATAACAGGTACTCTAAAGGGATCAATGTTCTCACGGTTTTCCTCCAAACAGAAAAATGGACCTCGAACAAATTGTCAAAGACCTCCAGGCTCAGAATGCTCAACTCCAGAAGATAATCTTGAACTTATCCAGGGGGCAGAAGGAACTGAAGGCTCTCTTGCTCGAGAAGAAAAAAGACAAGAAATCTGTGAGGCACACTAACCCGGGAAGAAGGCAGTTTACGAAGATCAATATGACTTTAGCACAGGCACTGCAGGGTATGCTAAAAGCAAATTTAATTACCCTCAGAGATCCTCCTGCAAAACCCAACACTACTTCTCCTCGTTATAATCCCAATGCCAGGTGTGCATATCACTCCGATAGCCCCGGGCATGATACAAACAATTGTTGGTCGTTGAAGAACAAAATTCAGGATATGATCGACGCCGGAGAATTCGAATTTGATCCGCCTGAGACTCCTAATGTCATCACTGCCCCTCTGCCTAATCATGACAAGACTGTCAATGCTGTGGAAGATACTGATAACGATTGTGACTTGGATAGCTGGATTTCCCCAACAATTGGTGACAGACTCGATAGTTGGAAGGCTGAAGACACTATCCCGATTTCCTTTAGTCAGGAGTAATTGTTATTGTTATTTAGCATTTTAAGGCATTGTGTCTATGCCCGGGACATAATAGCTAATTTTTCAAGGGTTTTGTCATTTTCATAAGCATATTCATATTCAATAGATCAATGGACTTTTTGCATTCAAATATTGCGCTCTTTATCTTTCCTGTCATTTTTCAAACAAGCTATGTTTTCTTGCACACACTCACGTAACAATTTGCCGATCCATATCCACTCTGGATCCTGTTGGTAATGACTCTACTACTGTTCATTATGACTTTGAAAATCCGATCTACCAAGCCGAGGATGGAAGCGAGGAAGATTGTGAAGTCCCTGGTGAACTTGTCAGACTGTTACTACAAGAAGAAAAGACCATACAGCCGCAGGAGGAATCAATTGAAATTGCAATGGGTACTAAAATAGACAAGAAAGAAGTCAGAGGTTTCTTGGGGCACTCGAATTACATTGCCCGATTCATCCCACATTTGACTGCTACCTGCAAACCCATCTTCAAATTACCAAAAAAAGAAAAATCAAGAGATGGTATGGAATGATGAATGACAAAATCAAGAAATATCTCCAAGAACCTCCAATTTTAATGCTACCAGTTGAAGGAAGACCTCTAATCATGTATTTGACCGTGTTAGAAAATTCAATAGGGTGTGCTGGGGCAACATGACGAGTCTGGTCGAAAAGAGCATGCCATACACTGCCTTAGCAAAAGGTACCGACTGTGAAACAAGATACTCACAGCTCGAGAAAGCTTATTGTGCTTTGGCTTAGGCTGCTCGCCGACTAAGACAGTATATGTTGAATCATACCACTTTATTGATTTCTAAGATGGATTCTATCAAATATCTACTTGAGAAACCTGTTGTCTCCTGAGAGAGTTATCACTGATAATGGTACTAAACTGAACTCTACACGCAGTTCAAAATAAAGCACCATAACTCTTCTCCGTACCGGCCAAAGACGAACGGCGCCGTGGAGGCTGCTAACAATGTCAAGAATATAACAGTAACATACAAAGACCGGCAGAAGATGTTACCTTTTGCTCTTCATGGTTACCGCACTTCGACAGGGGCAACCCCTTTCTCTTTAGTCTATGGAATGGAAGCCGTTTTACCAGTAGAAGTTCAGATTCCCTCTCTAAGGATCATGAAAGAGGCGGGTTTAGACGAGGATGAATGGATTCAGACTCGGCTCGATCAGATAAATTTGATTGATGAGAAGAGACTTGCGGCTGTTTGTCACGGGCAGATATATCAGAAACGCATGACCCAGGCGTTTAACAAAAGGTCAAGAGACGAGTGTACCGAATCGGCGACTTAGTTATCAAGCATATCATTCTACCACAAGGTGATCCCAGGGGCAAATGGACTCCCACATGCGAAGGGCCATTTGTAGTTAAGAAGGTATTCTCTGTTGGAGCCATGATGCTTGCTACAATGGACGGCGAAGAGTTCCCGCATTCTGTGAACGCTGACATAGTTAAAAAATACTACGCGTAAAAGAGACCCGTTAGGTCGACGTACCTAGGCAAAAGTAAGGGCATCCCGGCGAACCAAAAGGGTTCGGGCAAAAATTAGGGATAAACATATAAAGACGTACACCCGGCAAGTCGAAAACCTGAAAAGGCGGCTTGAGCAAAAAAGGGTATCCCGGTGGACTGAAAACCTGAAAAGGCGGTCCAGGCAAAAATTAGGGATTAAAGCGTATGACTATGCCCCGTTCTCTGTCAGCTTCACCCAAGTTTCAAGGGACCGAACAAGCCAATCACTTCTGTCCGACAGCAGGAGATGAGATGCTTGAAGACATAATGACGGTAGTGGATTAAAATCAATAGGGTTTTTTCTGCATAGCTTTCTCTTTATTTTCTTGGCAATTTCCTCTTACTAGGATTTCTGTCTCCTTGTACACAAATTGCCTGTTTATAGGCCCTCTTTCAAAATCAATACAATTTCATTTCCAAAAAGATGCTTTTGTTTTACTTTCTCTGTTTTGTTTGCGTAAACGTCCATTGATTTAATTTGAATTGATTTATGCATTTGAATATGATCAATGTTTACAAAAAAATGCATGCCTAAAATGGCAATAGCAATTACGAAAGGACTTTAGGATCGAGGAGAAGGTCTAATCACGCTTCCCAATGAATCCGTTGCCAATTCTATTCCCCGGCTAAGCCAGTTATTCCCCAGAAGAACTTGGCATCACTAGACTGGTCATCTCTTCTACCCCCAGCCAGGCTCTGTTGAATATCTCTGCCATCAGATAAAGGTCAAATACCCCTAGCTAAGGAAGGGTCATCAATACAAATATCTCCGACCAGAAGACTGAGATTTATTTCCCTAGTAGAGTCCCCTGGAAGAACGTTTCAGACACATAGTGCATTCATTACATCATTTCACATCACATACCTACATACAATTTTCATTCCGCATCATATACATTACATCATTTCATAACATATACATGTATACAATGCTCTCATTTATTCCAGACGCATAATTCACTCATTACATCATTTCACAGCATACGCATGCATACAACATTTGCATCTCATGCATCATGACATGGCATGAAGCTACCTTTATTTTTCAGGTCAATTATCCTCCTGACATAGTCAAAACAAAGGTCCATTCAGACAGACATCTTTATCAATTACGTTCAAGATGCAACTATATCCCTCGGATACTGCCTAGCGTACGGTACATTCCGAGGTGTGGTCTAGCGTACGACTACTTTCTTCTTCAGATACATCTTTCAGATATACTTCATGTCACTATTCATTCTGACATCCTCCTAACGATGGCATCTATAAGCCCATCCCCAGTAAATTATTGCAAATACAACATATACAAATACTATCAGATACAGCCTAACGTACGGTTCACTCTGATTCAGCTCAACATATGACCTTCAACAACTCAGATACGATCTAACGGACGATCCATTCTGACCTTCCAGTCATCAAATACAGTCTAATGTACGACCAAGTTAGACCTTCCAGTCATCAACTACAGTCTAATGTACGACCAAGTTAGACCTTCCAGTCATCAAATACAGTCTAATGTACGACCAAGTTAGACCTTCAAGTCAGATTCTGCAAATACAGTCTAATGTACGACCAAGTTAGACCTTCAAGTCAGATTCTGCAGTGACAGTCTAATGTACGACCAAGTTAGACCTTCAAGTTCTCAGATTCTGCTCAGTGACAGTCTAATGTACGACCAAGTTAGACCGTCAAGTCCTCGGATTCTGCCCAGATACAGTCTAATGTACGACCAAGTTAGACCAGATTCTGCTCAGTGACAGCCTAATGTACGACCAAGTTAGACCGTCAAGTCCTCGGATTCTGCAAACACAGTCTAGTGTACGACCAAGCTAGACCAGATGCTGCTCAAATACGGTTTAATGTACGACCAAGTTAAACCTTCATCTCCTCAGGTGCTACCTTCGGACAGGTACATTCCTGAATGGTAGTCTGGTATACGGCTACTCCTTTGCTCAGGTGCTACCTTCGGACAGGTACATTCCTGAATGGTAGTCTGGTATACGGCTACTTCCCTTGCTCAGGTGCTACCTTCGGACAGGTACATTCCTGAATGGTAGTCTGGTATACGGCTATTTCCCTTGCTCAGGTGCTACCTTCGGACAGGTACATTCCTGAATGGTAGTCTGGTATACGGCTACTCCCTTGCTCAGGTGCTACCTTCGGACAGGTACATTCCTGAATGGTAGTCTGGTATACGGCTACTCCCTTGCTCAGGTGCTACCTTCGGACAGGTACATTCCTGAATGGTAGTCTGATATACGGCTACTCCCTTGCTCAGGTGCTACCTTCGGACAGGTACATTCCTGAATGGTAGTCTAGTATACGACTACTCCCTTTCTCAGGTGCTACCTTCGGACAGGTACATTCCTGAATGGTAGTCTGGTATACGGCTACTCCCTTGCTCAGGTGCTACCTTCGGACAGGTACATTCCTGAATGGTAGTCTGGTATACGGCTACTCCCTTGCTCAGGTGCTACCTTCGGACAGGTACATTCCTGAATGGTAGTCTGGTATACGGCTACTCCCTTGCTCAGGTGCTACCTTCGGACAGGTACATTCCTGAATGGTAGTCTGGTATACGGCTACTCCCTTGCTCAGGTGCTACCTTCGGACAGGTACATTCCTGAATGGTAGTTTGGTATACGGCTACTCCCTTGCGCAGGTGCTATCTTCGGACAGGTACAGTCCTGAATGGTAGTCTGGTATACGACTACTCCCTTGCTCAGGTGCTACCTTCGGACAGGTACATTCCTGAATGGTAGTCTAGTATATGACTGCTCCATCTTCAAGCAGATTCAGCCTAACGGACGGCTCATTCTGCAACTCAGAAACAATCTAGCGTACGATCCGTTCTGATCTTTCATCCCCATCAAAGTCATCCGCCTAACGAACAACTCACTATGGTACTCAGATATGGTCCAGTATATGATCCATTCTGATCCCTTATCCCCAGCAGTATATAGCATACTCTGACTCCCCAGCAAAGTCAACAGCATGATGGATGATTCACTATACGGTCTAGCGTATGACCCGGTATGACATCCATGTCTTCAGACATCGTCTAACGTACGACGCAATCGGAAGCTCGTCATCGAACTACCTGGATGGCATCTTTAAGCCCATCCCATCGAGACTAATGGACAAGCGCAAATTTTCGGGGCATTCTAGTGTTCAATAATCTTTCACCTCCAGACCGCGAACGGCACATACCCTTCTACTCTCTCGGTTCAAGAATATTGAACAGGGGCAGCTGTCATACCCCAAAATTTGCCCATCAATATTTCAAGACATTTTTTAAGGCATTCCGAATCATTTTTATGACACTGATCTCAAATGGACAAAAGCCCAGCTCGCGAACGGCCCGATCCAGAAAATGGCCCAAAACTGGCCCGTTCGCTACGCGTTCGCTACCAGCTCGCCTAGCGAACGTTCGCTACCAGCTCGCCTAGCGAAGCAAACGTTCGCTACCAGCTCGCCTAGCGAGGCTGACAGACAACAAAAAATTTCGGGCTTCGTTCTGAGCCCATTAGGTCATGGAAAATGGCATTATAAATACCAGCACTTCAGTAACGAAAAAGAGGAGGAAAAACGGAGGAAGAGGGACGGAAACCCTGGCACGGAAACCCTGGAGGCTACTTTAGAGAGTTCCGAGTGAAGAAACCCTGAAGGCCGCTTCCCCGCCCCGAAGCTACCGCCGCCCAACTCAATCCGGCTCGCCAATTCAAGGTTGCAATTTGATTGCAAACAGGTTTGCATTACTATTATCGTGTTATTTTCTTAATTTGCATGTGATACCGCTTTATGTTCTTAACTTGCATGTGATAATATAATTGAATTCATAAACATATTTGAGATTTTGCATGTGAATTTAAGTGTGCCGGGATATTGTGAATGTTGAACCATATAATTATGTGTTGGATGCCATAAGCCATGCCGCAGGTCGAAGTCATACTGTTCTGAAATTCAAAACCCGCAGCCGCTCGCTAGCACATCGCTAAGCGAGCACGCAGCGAGTGTTCGCTAGACCTTCGCTAGGCGAAGCAGAGGCGAACAAGGGCAGCCGCCAATATTTTGTTTGTTATGTCTTATGCGTATCTGGTCGATTCTATGTTAATTATACACTGTTTTCTTGCTGCTGTTTTTCTTTTACGGTGTAATCCTCGATTGCACCCTGATTTGATATGCTAACCCGTTTGTTGAATTTTGCAAAGGTTCATATGTCCCAGAAAAAAGACCGCCGTTAGGTCTTCCACTTTATTTGTGGGATACCCTTGTGGAGACTCACCCTAAATTACTTAATTAATTTTAATGTGTTAATTTTAATGTATTAATTTTAATGTATTAATTTTAATGTATTGATTTTAATATGGAGGCTCGTCCTAATTACTTAACTGACTTTAAAATATGACCTTTAAATAAGTGATCTTGGACCTCTCTTTGCTGCCCTACGGTATTACGGTATAACGGTCATGTCCCGCGAATGTAGGGATACACTTAGCAACGGCCCTTCGGTTAAATCATCATAAAATAAATCATAGTCCCTCGGATGTTGCCTTCGAATATACGATTTTGTCCCCCGATGACCCTTCGGTGTAGCCTACGGTTAGATGATGATCGTCCCTTCGAATGCTAAGGTATCCTTACAACTGTTGCCTTCAATGACCTATCGATGACCCTACGGTGACCCTTAAACATCCAAAGGGTAAGATTACTTACTTCTCAATAGTAAGGACAGTTTTACCCTCATAAGGATAGGAAATGCCCATAACGACCTCAGGAAGGTATAACTCTCAATTACTGGATCATAACCTAAAACATTTTCCACCCCTCACACTTTACACTTCACAAATCCTAGAAAATCACCACTTGGTATACATTCATACTAGAATCATTACCGAGTTATATTTTTCTAAACCATTTTCAAAATCAAATGAGATAAATACTTTGTATACATTCATACGAGAATCATTACAAAGTTAAACTCTCTTTCAAACATTTTTTAAGCAATTCACCGACACTTTTCAGACAAAAATATAAGTGATCCAGTAATTAAGAGCCCATGGATAACCATGGATACAAAGGGTGCTAACACCTTCCCTTTGTATAATGTACCTCCCGAACCCAAAATCTATTGAGGTCTTTCCTGTTCTTTTCCACCTTTCCTTATTGGATAAAAGAAAAGTCGGTGGCGACTCTTGCTATCCGCGACATTGCGATAAAAAGCAAAACACTCCAAGTCAGTTCACCGTATGACAAAGGGTCACAAAATTTCATACATACTCTTCATACCACTGGAGTACCCGAGTCAAAGAATGAAATTTTTTAGCGACAAACATGTATGCGTCTGCATCAAGTCTTTTTCATTAGTCTTTTGCTTCCTTAAAAGAAACATGTAGTTTTACTTTTGCTTTGTTTAATGTAATCTATTGCATTTTACCTTGTCGTTCATCACAAGCTGACTCATTTAAAGTCTTTTTCTATGTTGTTATCATTCACATGATGAATGCGTTCAATTCACACGCACGTGTGTTTACATAAATCATTTGTACAAATTTCTTTGGAGATTTTTCGAGTTAATCTTATAGACTTTCTAAACTCGTGATTATTTACCAAAAACACTGGTAAACAACAACATATAAGAGGTAAAGTTGGTGGGGCTAGAGATTAAGATGTTGAGTCAAATGTTGTCATTATCGATGATGTTGAGGTTAAGGCGTATGTGACAGTTCAGGATGATACAGAGGTTACTACTCAGATAGTTAAAGAGGATCTTATTTTGGTTAATATAGAGGTGCCGACTTAGGCTGATACATAGGCATCTTTTTAGGATGACACATATGAAGGGTTCTTTGAAGTGACCCAGTGACCTTATTTATTAATTGGGTATATTAATCATGTGGCATTTAGATTATGTCAAGGAGAGTTATAAATATTTTAATTAGTTTATTTTTATTTATTATATGTTAATTGAATATAACTGATAATTTATGCTCTATTTGTTCAAAGGCGGCAAGGATCTTCGTATGGAAGTCAAGCACTTTTAAATAACCTTTCAAGGCGGCAATGATCTTCACGTGGAAGTCCAGCATGTTCAAATAGTCTTCCAAGGCGGCAAGGTTCTTCATATGGAAGTCCAACATGTTCAAATCACATTTTAAGGGTGAAAGGATCTTCACGTGGAAGTCTAGCATGTTCAAATAGCCTTTCAAGGCGACAACGATCTCTGCATGGAAGTCTGACATGTTAAAATAGCCTTTTTAAGCGGAAAAGATCTTTACATCGAAGTCCAACATGTTCAAATAGCCTTTCTAGGAGACAAGGATCTTTACATGGAAGTCCAACATGTTCAAATAACCTTTTAATTGGCGGCAAGGATGTTCACGTGGAAGTTCAACATGTTAAAATATCCAAGGAGACAAGGATCTTTGCATGAAAGTCCAACAATTTCAAATAGGATTTTAAGGTGACAAAGATCTTCGCATGGAAGTCCAGCGCTTTCAAATAGCCTTTTGAGGAGGCAAGGATTTTCACGTGGAAGTATAACAGGTTCAAATAACCTTACAAGGCGGAAAGGATATCCTTGTGGAAGTCTAACATGTTAAAATAGCCTTTTAAGGTGACAAGGATCTTCACATGAAAGTCCAACATGTTTAAATAGGCTTTTATGGCAGCAAGAATATTCACGTGGAAGCTCGACATGTTCAAATAGCCTTTCAAGGTGGAAAGGATCTTCACATTAAAGTTCAACATGATCAAATGGCCTTTCTAGGTGGAAAGGATCTTTCAATGGAAGTCCAGCTAGTTCAAATAGCCTTTCTATGTGGCAATGATCTTTGCATAGAAGTCCATCATGTTCAAATAGCCTTTTAAGGCGGCAAAGATCTTCATGTGGAAATCTAACATGTTTAGATAGCCTTTCAGGTGGTAAGAATCTTCGCATGGAAGTTCAACATATATAAAATCATGAAAAATGTCTTTCTTGTTCAAAAACGTTCAAAGGTACATACATTGGAGGGTGATCTGCCCCCTAAAAATTACAATAGTCTAATTCTAACAATATTTAAGATGGATAGAGTTCTAAGTCTTAGTTATAAGTCTTTCATCCAATTTTTATAGCTTGTATGCCTCTGTGAGAGAGCTTCTGGAATATGCAATATGATCCCTCTCATTTAGGTTGCAATTTTCTTTGTTGTGCACGTAAAACCATTTGCCTTAAGACCATGTTGCCTTCTTGCATGTCCCTTGGCATGACTTTTGAGTTGTATCTTCTGGAAGCTTTATGCTTGGTAGAATTTTTTTGGATGTGAGTGGCTTATCCTAATTCATCGACCAGATACGCAACATATTACAACCCTGCCTCATCACCCTCCTGTTTTAATTGGGAGTGTTGCAATAAGGGTGTTTCAATCTCTATGAGCAACATAATGTTTGCCCCATACACCATGGTGAATGGAGTTTCCTTGGTAGTGGAGTGGTGGTAGTATGATGTGACTACAATATCTCACAGAGCATTCCTACCCATAACATTTGGCACCATCGAGCTTCTATTCGGGACCACCTTGCTCGCCGACTTCGTTTGGCCATTGGTCTGTGGATGGACAACAAATGTGAACTTTTTCTAACTCCTGATTCCTGGAAAACATCAATGACTATAATGATGGTGAATTATGTTATGTTGTCGTGGATGATGATTCTAGGTAGCCCCCTGCACATAATCTTCTGCCAGTAGAAACGACATACCCTTTTAGTTGTGATTTTGGCGACAACGTCCATCTCATATACTTTGTGAAGTAATCTACTCCCATGATCAAGAATTTTAGATGACCCGATGCCAGAGGGAACATGCCTAAGATGTCTACCCCCACTGGTAGAAGAGCCAAGGCAACTTCATGGAATGAAGGAGTTCTAGTGGAGCGTGATAAAGGTTAATGTATCTCTAACTCCAGTCACACTTCTTTACAAAGGCAATGCTATCATTCAGCAAGGTATGCCAATAATATCCTACCCTAAGTAATTTGTGGGCAAGAGCCCTACCAATAAATATCACTATCGCAAGCCCCTTTATGGACTTCTACAAGGACTAGGGCATTTTCATGCTCCCCTTTTATGACTATCTTATAAAGTTTTCCAGCGAGGAAAGTGTACTTCATGACCTATTTTCGAACCTTTCTTGCTTACCCTTCTTCTTGTGGGAGTTCATCCTCCTACAGGTATCTCAGTATGGGAGATGTCTAACTCGACTCGGGGGTTATTTCTAGGTAAAGTTTAGTTCACTTTAATGTTGGGCACGACGAGAGTCTTCTGAATCATTGTCTGTTTAAACACTATTGTTTTCAAGTTGGAGAGCTTGGATAAGAGGTTTACTCTAAAAAAATTCTCTCGGGAAACATGTTCTACTTCAAAAGACGTAAAATATGGCGATAAAATTAGTACCTTATGTAGATACTTTATCAGTTGAGGTTCTTTAGCCTGGTACTTTTCAGCGGCTTAGTTGGCAAAAATTTGGGAGTCTCCATTAACTTTCAATTTGAAGGTTCCCATCTCTAGGGCGAGAACCACAATGGCAACGAGGGCTCCGTGCTAAGCTGAATTGTTGATAGCCTTAAATTTAAACTTCGACACTTGTTCGATTAATATGTCATTGATTCCTTCTGAGATAATTCATGTGTCGATTCCCTTCATGTTTTAAGCATCATCAACTGATAGTGTCCACTCTAAAGGCGTCTCCTCCTTCACGAGCGAGATAAGTTCTGCCAAATAATCTACCATAGCCTGGAATTTAATGGTTTCTATCAAGACGTACTGAATGTCGTATTCTGAGAGTTCCATAGTCCAAGAAACCATTCTTCCAGCCAAATCTAGTCTTTACAGGACTTATCGAAGATGGTAATTGGTTTTTACAAGGATTTTATGATCCTGAAAATAAGGTCAAAGCTTTCTTGCAACAATGACAACAACCAACACTAGCTTATCTATCTTTTGATAACGTGTTTCAATGCCTTTGAACACTTTGCTTATGAAATACACATGCATTTTTGTCTTATATGTCACTTGAAAGAGTACTGAGCTCATTGCCCAATCTATAACTGAAAGGTAAAGAAGTAGCGACAATCCTTCTCTCAGGCAAGTTAGAATGAATAGAGATGTGAGAAAGGATTCTAGCTTCGAGAAGGCTTCACCTTACTCTCTGGTCCACTTAAATCTCTCTTCCTTTTTCATGTCAGCGAAAAAGAGGATTGCTTTGTCAACCACGTAAAACCGGAAATGAGATATGCTAGCAAGGCGATAATTAAGATGTTGAATGAATTGGCTTCGATGCATATCTTTGTTAGCATGAACCAAGGAACTTCCCAGTCTGAACCTTGAAATAGAACTTGGTGGGATTCAGATGCATGTTGTATTCTTGATGGACTACATAACATCCTCCAAGTCCGCAATATGGTTGCACCCTTTGGTGGTTTTCACTATCATATCATCAACATAAACCTCAAAGTTCTACCATATATGGTGGGATAACACAACGTCAACAAGTCATTGGTAGGTGGCGTCAATGTTGTTTAGGATGAATGGTGTGACATTATATTAATGGTTGCCAATGTTCGACATGAAGGTCATCTTGGGTTCGTCCAATGGATGCATTCAAATTTGGTTATACCCGTAATAAGCATCCATGAAGCTCAACTTGTAAAGCCTGATGACCTATCAAAACAGACAATCAATATCTGGAAGAGGATATGGGTCCTCAGAAAAGACAATGTTAAGGTCAATGAAGTTTACGCACATGCACCACTTATTCATCGCTTTCCTCACCAAAACCACATTAGCTAACTAGGTTGGATACTTATTTTTTCGTGATGAACTCGACATTGGTTAATTTTCCTGCCTCTTTGTCAATAGAGGTTATCTTATTATTGCCAACTTTCCTCTTCCTTTGAGCCACTGTCTTGGCAGGAGGGTTGAAGGCGAGGCGGTGGCACACCACTCTAGTGTCTATTACTAGCATGTTAGATGGGGAAAAGGCTAATATGTTGACATTTCTGATGATTTGGTCGACAAATTTTCAATTTTCTTCCTCAATAAGCGAGGTGCCTATTTTAGTCGCCTGATGGGTTGAGGGACCTATCCTGACTTCCTTCAAGGCCTATGTGGTGCGTGAGTCTTCTGCTGTCCACACCAAGCACGAGATCCTAATAATTAACATATATATTCAACGCCTCGGGGAGGGGGCGCCTACAAGGGGAAATTCTCATGTTTCTATCAGTAGGCTGCTCTGATAACACTTTGGGGCACTTTGTTAATCTCTCCAAATTATCCTGACTCACCCACGAGGAATCAGGTACTTCAGGATTAGGTACCAGGTGGAAATAACCGCCCATAATAGATTGATGGCGGGCCGTGTAACACCCAGAATATTGTTAGATTAATTTAAATATTATTTTAATATGATTATTTGAAGGTAAAATGAATTATTAAATAATATTGGGAATTATTATTATTATTATAGATGTTATTTATTTTAATAATAATTAAATAAATAAAATAAATGGAATATGAAGAGTGGAAGGGTAAAAGTGGAAATGGATAAAAGAGGCCAAGGTGAGAACTCAGAGTGTTTTTCACGTATTTTTGCCTCAGAGTCAGAGAAAGGGAGAAACGCTGAAGAGAAAGAGAAGGAAGAGGAAAAGGCCAAAGATTGCTCAGAACTTCCTTCAATCCAAAGAGGTAAGGGGTCTGAACCTTATTAAACGATAATATGCGAGCAAATTCATGATATATGTTGGATTGTTGATGGATTTTGGGGATTTTAGGGAGATTGGGAAAGTTTGGGGTTTTGATGGAAATTCTCCGATCTGTGAGTTTTGTTGAGCTATATGCTTAGAAGCCCGCGCGTCCACTGTTTCCGCACTTAAAATCTTATTTATGCACATAACAGCCAAATGACGTTCGCCATTATGCCTTTGGCGTTCACCATTTGGGCTTTTTTTTTCCAGAATAAGAGCGTTTAACGCTAATGGCGTTCGCCATTAGCCTAATGGCGTTCGCCATATCAGTTTGACGGACAGTTTTTCCAGAATAAGAGCGTTTAACGCTAATGGCGTTCGCCATTAGCCTAATGGCGTTCGCCATATCAGTTTGACGGACAGCTTTCGCGTTTTAAACTCCCAGATGTGATATCGTTGTAATGTTGTTGTTGTTTTGTTGAGTTGTATGTCATGCTATTAATGATGATGATAACATGACTATATGATGCTGTTGTTGCTATGTTGATTATGATGCATGTTTGGTGTGCATGCATTCATGAAAGGCCGATGCCTAGTGATGAACGGACTGAGTTCCAATGATGTTGTTGACTCCGGGCTTGTGGAGAGGCTTGGTTCCTTGCGGGGAACTCGGATTCTATGGTGATGAATCTGGGAGTGGTGATCCTGTAGTTGGTCACAAAATGGGTATACCGAGTCGTGTTGAGTCATGCATGGGTGTGTGCATTGCATTTGATATGTTGTTTTGTTGATGTTCATGAGTATGTTGATTATGATGATTATGATGAGCTGTGTTGGCATATGTGAAATATATTTATGTTTATATTTCTGTCGTTATATTATTATTTAATAATGTAATTCTCACCCCTTCTGCATGTGTTTATGTTCATCTATGATGAGCAATGTGCAGATAAAGAGGAGTAGCTATTGTTGAGGTTTGAAGAATAAGTGTAGAGTTATTCTACGGAGTCGAGTCAAATGCTCTGGTCATGTGACACCGGGGTTATGGGATCCGATAGATAATTGATTATTATTTACGTTGTTTATGATGACTAATATGTTGAGATGCTTTGTTGAGATAATGATGAAACATTATTATGAATTGTTATATGATGAATGATAATATTTGTGTTGTTGTCCGCTGCGAAGTTTTAATAAAATAAATAATATGTTTTATGTTGTGATGCGATAAGTGTTATGTTGTAAGAAATGTAAACTCTTCTACATGTTGTACTCTGATAATTTATTTAAATATGTCGTTTGGGTAGAAGGGTGTTACAGGCCGGGCCAAGATGATGTTGTAGGGCGATATTGCACATACTATGAGATAGCTTACTTAAATCACTTTGAAGTATGTTCCCTCGTTACAGACTGCTTATAGGGTTACATGGCCCATCACTTGCACCTACTTATCTAATAATCCTATTAACGAACCCTGAAGCACTTTGAAGTTGCTAGGATCAAGCTGAAATTTCTGGAAAGTGTCCTAGAATATGATGTTAGCAGAACTCCCGAGATTTATCAAGACTCGCTTGATATTCCATTTGATATGTTGCATAGTGATGACCTTATGATTGTTATCATGGGGGATGATTATGACGACGTCACTGTTAGAAGATGTGATGTTGATCCCTGATTCTCCATGTTCCACTCTAGAAAAATCGATAGATATTACGTTCGTGGTTA
The DNA here is from genome assembly GCF_024323335.1 of Lathyrus oleraceus. Taxonomy (NCBI): domain Eukaryota; kingdom Viridiplantae; phylum Streptophyta; class Magnoliopsida; order Fabales; family Fabaceae; genus Lathyrus; species Lathyrus oleraceus. The sequence continues at coordinate 470,948,976 of NC_066584.1, forward strand.
GCACCTGTCTGACGTATTTCTTTCGAGGGGAGTTGGAAATTCCTCTACCAACGAAACCCCTAACTATGGTGTTAACCCTAGATCATACATTTTTGTTGGCCATCTTCTTGGGAAGGTGGATATGATGATGATGAAAGAGGTATGACCTAGGTTAATTTTACCGGGGCCCCATGGTGGGCACTAGTGTACTTGTCAAAAAATACAAGACTGCATGGTATCCCTACGCAGGTAGGGGATACTCATAGGTGTTTGTAATTAAGGGTGGTTATGGCTTGATCATTATGGTTAGAGATCTTATTTGATGATGTTTTTGAGTTATAGAGAGAGCAAAGTCACGTGAGGTGTGAGACTTTGTGTTTGTACGCTATGCTGAGGGTATAAGGATTTGTCTTTTACCTCAATGAAGAAGTATTTTTAGAGGTCCTCAGGCCTAGGGTTTTCTAGAGGCTGATAACCGTCCACTTATTCAAGGGTGGACTGTTTAATCACTATTTCTTAGGGAGATGTGGACCAAGTTGTTGACCCTGACTTCCCTCTAACTGAGGAACGTTTTTTCCCACGTTTCTCATGACGGGGGCGAACAAATGGCACTTGAGGCGAGATGGTTCATAATAGCGCAACGTATAAGAACACATACTTGATAACAATCATCACATATATAAGAACAAAGATCGTAAACATGAGAATAAAATTTAAGAACAAATACTTGAGCTCAAGATACATGAACCCCAACTTATCTCCATAATATCATGAGACTCCCCCACCCTCGCTCCTCACGGTCTCATTTTCACTGATGGATTGAAAATGACATGAGGACGATTTGGAGAATACAATGTTGCATATTGGACAAAAGTAAGGGTGTAGAAATATTTTTTTTTATTCTGATTTTTAAGCATTTGGTATTAAAAAAATTTCAATAATTTTTCAGTTATGATTTTTTAGAGATTCATCTTGAGATTAGTGGGGATAGTAAAATCAACAAAAAGAAAACAAGGAAGAGGGTTATAAATATAATTAATTACAAAAATTAAAAATAATAAAATTAAATAGCATTTTTATTTTTAAATAGTAATAATTTAAGTTAAATCAATAACCTTTTATTAAGTTTTCTCGGTGTTAAAAGAATTACCAGTAACAATGCTTTCCCATTTATTTGAACCAATTTAAAATTTTTCAAAAATTAAAAGACCGAATTTGCAAAATAAAGAAATATAGAAATCGAAATTAAAAAATTGATAACATGTGAAAATCAAAGTCCTCCGGGAAAAACCGCGTCCCCATTTCACAGAGCCCAAATTCGGATATTACAATCAGAAGAGGTAGTAGAATAGCTCCTGAGACGTAGTAGAATTCAACCCTCTGTATCAGAAACTGGTGGTTTCGTTTTGAATTCAAAAAAAGTTAGGGTTTTGATAAATCCCTAAAATGTCGACTGGTAAACCTAAAGACAACGATTTTCAGCTTTCTGTAGTGCCGGGAATGTCGAAACCGCCCCTACCGCCATCTTCAAATGCGATTGTAGAATATACTCCTCCTGTTTTTAAGGAGGAAGAAGAGGATTTGGAAATTAAGCTCCGGCGTATCATCGACAATGTTCCGGTTCGTGTTAGCAATACCTCCGGTAGTTCTGCTGGTTCTGGCTCCGGCGATTTCCACCAGGTAAAACTGATGTTTAGTTTATATCAAGAATAATAGTTGTTATTATTAGGGTGACTATGATTTACCAACAATTATGAGTGTGCTTGTGAAGTGTTTGATGGATTGTCTCAATGAAGTCTCTTGTGGTGCTTGTAGGTTTTGTACTAAGATTACATTTTAAGGACTTATTAAATGGAAACAGTAATTGAAAAAGGATCATTAGGTGTAGTTTTGCACTTCTGTGTGGATATAGTTGTTGCTTGTTTATCATACCTAGTTTTGTATTCATGCAAAACTCAGATTTATTGTGATTGTGAAGTGATACTGCAATGAAACATCTTGTGTTGCTCTTAGATCAATGTGGTGGTAATGAGGGGTGTCGTGTTAGTTTTTTTTTTTTGGTTGCAAATAGGGTGTCTTGTTAGTTTAACTGAGTGCTTATTCAATAAGCTAGCACAAGGAGTTCAATTGAGTCTTTCTTTATTGGCTATTATAAAGTTTGTTAAAATGATCTGAAAATAACTCATGAGCGTATAAGTTATTTCCTATACTTGTTATTATGTTTTAAAATGCATGTGGAAGTTCTATTAACTTAAGCTCTATGGGTGGGAGGTGAGGGGTGGTTGTTGTTCAATGTGTTTGAATGAATTTGGCCTCCCAGACCTAAAAAAAATCAGAGTTTTGATGGTTGGATGTAAACTGATTGGCTATAAGCCAATAACATTACGCTCCAATGTAGCTACGGCTACCTCCATTGACGGGTTCTTGGTCCACATTAGTAACTAATAGTTTGATTCATAGTGCAACTGTCTAATGCATAAACTTGTTAGAAAGACGAAGGGATTGACCTTGTTTTATTTGTTTTTTAGTGGCATGTTTATGACCTCATTAGTGCTTGTACTTGAGATGACCTGTCCTGAATTGTGTGATTAGGATTAGGATTAGGATATCTATTCATGGAATCTCTTATCAACTGAGTGACATTTAATAACCTGAACATGCATACTGATGTGTTTTCTCGCCCACTTAACCAAGGTTTTTGAATTGATAATGGAACACATCGGAATAAGACTGCTCACAATTTGTTATTTTCTCGTGTATTTGATTTTACTTTTTTCAAAAAGAATCATAGTGTATCACTATTTTTGTTTTATGTTGTGCTCAGTTCTACCAATCGCTATCATAGCATATTTACTTTACATGTGATGTTTGGCTTTTTCACTTGTTCTGAGTATTTTTGTTCTTTAAATTCTGTTTCCAACAGTATCGGCAGATGAGGCGCAAGGAGCAAGATCGACTTGCTAGGATGGACGTTGATTATCAGAGAAGAAAAGAACTGGCAGAATTTAATATGAGAAGAGAGGAAAGATTAAAAGCTGCTGAGGAACGCACAGCTAAGAAGCGAGCAAAGCGTCAAAAGAAAAAGCAAAAGAAAAAGGAGAAAAAGATCAAAACTAATGATGGAGAACAGCAGCAAAAGAAAGAAGAATCTTCTGACGACGGGGATTCTGATAACAATGAGGAGACAGCACCTTGAAACAAGCTTCTGTTGTACCCCAAGTTTTTTAAATTTGGTTGAAGTTAAGTATGCTTGGCGAGTAAATCTGTCTTAAGGTAAAACAGAGTCCTGACTCGGGTTTCTATTATTTTTATCCTATATGAGTTGGGAGGCAATACAATCAAACTGTTCCAGTGATATTTATCTTAAAGAGAACTAGATGCATGTTTGCATTCACCGCAGTGCAAAATTGATTTTTGCCTCTAATTAATTTTAACTTGCAATTAGAAATTGTAGTTTTTGATTCTAATATTGATTTTTTATAGCTAAATTTACTGTTTAATTCATTTTTAAATAATTTTGATTAAATTTACTTTTAATCCACGCCATTTTTATTATATTAATTTACGTCATTGAAAACCACCACCTGTGGATCTTGCACCCAATTGATGTTCATAAGAGAAAAAAAATTGTTGAATGGGAAAAAGAATTATGCGCCGGCTGCCAAACTTCCCCCCAAAAAATTAGCTCACTTAAATACTTTGTTGCTTGTTTCTTCTGAATGTTTCCAAATTTATAATTGGAAAGTTTTCACATAATCTTCATAGTAAGAGAGAAGGACGTTCAACAATCCTAATAGAAAAATAAAAGATAGCCGTTAAAAACAAACAACAACAAAAGAGCTTCCCAACAAACCTGCAACTCTGAACAGGGTAGACAACCCCTCAGAACAATTAACAGCTCAAGCATAAGATGAAGTTCGGCATCCACTCAGAATAAGGGAAAGAAACAAATGTAGTTTTATCAAGATACAATTTTCAAAACCGAAAAATAACTTTATTTGCCAATTTATCTGCAGTAGATAATAACTTTATTTGCCAATTTCTCTGCAGTAGATGTCAAATTTGAATTTTTTATTTTTATTTTTTAATTTCCACACACCACATAGGGTCAATTAAGGATGTCAACGGAATATGGAATGTGCTGAGGATGGTCCTTCGCTCCCCCCAAATTTCTTTTTCCGTCCCCGTTTTTTATATGGATCATGAGATAATATTTTTTCTCATATTTACAGATCCCCTCGGTACTAATAGAGATCCACAAATATTGAATATTAGGAAATTTTTTATACTTTTTGATTTCGTTATTTTTTCCTTTAAAAAAATACTATATTTTACATTTAAAAAAAATGAAAACACATTTTTCATTAATAACAACAACAAAATACAAAAACACTTGTGATTGCTAATAATTTTTTTGTCAAAAAAATATCCAACAGCTATTGTTATATTGCATAATCATACAAAAGCTCATAACCAAAATATCTGATAATGCATAGAAAAATAATAAACTAGAATTGTCAAATATCCTAAAAAAAACATATCAATAAATATCCTACCATGCATATTAAAAGATATCTCTTTTTATTTAATAAAATTTTGCTTCTAAAAAAATTGCAATTGCATAATACACTCAACAAGACAAGCATAAGACAACAAAAGTTATAAAGCTCACATAACCATCTCCCCACAGCAACACAAAAAAGAAAAAAATAAAGACATCCACAATGATGTTTGTTGATGCATTGATGAGAACGAACAAAGGAGAGTGATTGTTGTGATGATTATGAGAATAGAGGAAATGAGATGTTATCTCAGACTTTCGACATCAATATTAAATTACAAGAGTGCGATAAAGATAATGTGATAATGGTTTTTGTTAAAAAAGTCGAATGACTAGTAATGACCATGAAGATCTCGACTAATTTGATTTGTAAAAAAGGAATACTAACTTTGGTAGAAGTGGTAACTAGACAAAGACCAAGGAGTTTATTGGTTTTTAGGAGTTAGTGAAATTTAGAGTTTCCAAGATATACTCTACGCAATCAAATGAGGTGTAAATTGATAAGATCAATTATTCAAGGACACGTGGAAGCTTGTCGAAGACAAAAGTTACATGGAGATGAAGACGTGACATGTGTTGCTTAGTCGACCGTTGTAGGCAGTTAACTTAAGATTAATGTATTAGTAGTGTTCACTTTAAGTTTTAGACGTTCACAATTATACACAAATTCTACAAAACTCAAAGTATATATGTGTTTGTGAGAAAAGAGTCAAGAATGTATGTATGCTTTTCACTTTTTACAAATTAAAATTTATTCTCAAGTTATCTATTGCATTAAATTCAATTTCATTCTTTTAAGTTCCCTAACATTTCAATTTCATAGTTTAATTCCAGTCATTATTCTTAAATATTATATTTCTATTTTTATGTCAAACTTATTTAAAACTTATAATTCACACAAATATGTTTTGGGATCTTTTCGAGTTTAATCCCTTAAGTAAAATGAAAGTTGTTTTTGTTTACTGAAATTCACATTAAACAATGAGAAATAGAGGAGACAAAGATAATTGAGAAAAAAAGAGGAGAAGACAATGTGTACAATGTATGTAATGAGTGCACTTTTTAAAGATGAGGTACTTGGGTAGTGAAACAATATAATGAAACAAAAACAAAATAAAATTACCATTATTTGTTAGTGTCCACTAACGACTCTTCATTTTCTAATATATTAATTGTTTTTTAAATAAAATTACAACAGAGGTCCTTTAAGTTATTTTTTTTTAACAAGTTAGTCCTTTAAGTTTTTTTTTGTAACAACTTGATCCTTTCAATTATCAAACGTGCATCGTTACAATTTCTTAACAGAGTTGAGGTGCTAATTGTGGACGCAATTATTTGGATTCATATGAAAATGATGAAGTGCCGCCAGAAAGACAACAATCACAAATTTTTAAATGTTCAAAATGTGAGGGAAAATGATGTAGAAATCAATCAAAATGATCAAATTGTTAAAAAAAATACTTAAGTACCAACATGTTATACAAAAACAACTTAAAGGACGTGTGGTGTAATTTTGCCTATTTTTTATATAAAAAACATGATAAATTATATAATTATATATATTATATAATATAAATTATACAATCGGGGTAGGGGAATCCGTATGGCGGATGGTATTTCCCCGATCTTCGCCCTGAGGTGTCATTGGGAAAATTTTCCCCTTCATCCCCATCTCGGCGGAAGAAAAGTCATAGACTATAAAGCCCCAAACAAGTCCATATAGAATCTCCGTTAATATATGAAAATTGACATCCCCAGTACCAACCTAAGGCTAAGTCCATTCTAACTATAAACCTAGCGATAATAACTAAAAAAATACTAAATGTTTAGATAACACCAACTCCTAACCCAAGTGTAACACCCCAATTAAACTAAGCTAATTAATTAATTTAAATTAATATTTTATTTATTAATTTAATTGAATAATTGGAAGTTTGGATTATTATTATTTTATTATTTATTGGAATAATATATAAGTTGGAATTTAGAAAAATCCCATTTTTGATAAAAAGGTTATTTTTCACGTGAAAAGGGGAAAAGAGGCAGAAAGGGCAAAAAGTCAGAGAACGAAGGTTGAAGGAAGGAGAAGCTTGGAGCTCGGAAGCTGCCGGATTAACTCAGGTAAGGGGGGTTTATCATCGGTTAAAGGGTATTATATGATAATATGTACTGGGTAGTGATAACCATTGGTTGTATCTCTGATTTGATTGATGCATGATGAATGAAATTGGATGAATGAAATTGGATGATAATGGAAAAGAATTCGTAGGAATTAGAAGAGATAATGTTAGGGTTGGTGAAGATGAATAGGATATGATTCGTGTAGATGATATGGACGATTATTTTGTGTAATTTGGACTGTGGAAGGTTGGATCGGATAGGATCTCGTAGCAGAGAGAACCCATAGCAGATCTGGAAGACTGTATTCTGGTCATACGCGTATGGCACTAGGCAATACGCGTATGGGTTGACTTGGAAATGGGGGTTTTGGCGCTGGTACGCGCCATACGCATGTGATACGCGTAATCCCTGGAGTGGTACGCGTATGGGGTATGCCTTACGCGTATGAGTGGAAAAGATGAAGTTTTTGAACGTGAAAACGTCTCTGTTGGTACGCGTATGAGGATGTGGTACGCATAGCATACGCGTATGAGTGTGGGCGGTACGCGTATGGGATGGGCGAGAGAATGCGCCATACGCGTATGGGCATAGGCGATACGCGTATGGGCAGACTTGTGGTTTTTCTGAACTGTTGTTGTGCAGGTTTTGGTTGTGTAGGCTGAGTGATGTACTTAGGTGAGGTGTGATGTTGTAGGGATCATTTCCCGTTGTTTTGAGTAGTATAGGTATTAGTGGAGTGAGCTAATACTGTGGTTGAGTATGTGGCATGATATGATATGCTTTGGTGATAAAACGTGTTAACGATGTGTGTTGATATGCATGATGCTGTGATTGTATCAGTTATGGATGCATTTGTGAATAGACTGTTTTGTGGTTAGAGTGTGAACATGTGTCTATTCTGAATTCGTTGTTGATTGTTTGCATGCTAGGTGAGTAGCGTGCATTTCATGGCCCATTTGGGGTGGTAGCTAATTCCCATGGTGAGGAATTAGTGAGTTTAGTGATTATTGGACTGTTGTTGATTGTTTGCATGCTAGGTGAGTAGCGTGCATTTCATGGCCCATTTGGGGTGGTAGCTAATTCCCATGGTGAGGAATTAGTGAGTGAGTCACTATGTCTCAAATGAGTGGGACTAGTGAGCTTGGTAGCCGTGCCTGGATTTGGACGGTGAGGTTGAACTATATGTTCACAAATAGTCGGTACCGCATGCATAGAGTCTCATTGCATAATAAATGTATGGCATATAATATGAATGGATGTATTCCAGTATTATATGTGTGTTGTGTGTTGTGTTGTTGATGTTGAGTATGGTTGAGATTATATATATATGCTATATGTTATTGTTGAATATGATGTTTGAACGGATACTGCCGTTGCTGAGTGTGTAGTCTGGTTAGGGTGAATTAATGTGTTAATTACTTAGCATTACATGTTGTTCTATAATGCTTGTTATATTGATTGAGGAACTCACCCTTACACCTATTTTTCAGGTAACGAGAAATGAGTTGAGTAGAAGCTAATGCTTGGAGTCTAGAGTAGTTCTTACGGGTCATGCTCTGATAGATGTAACATCGGGAGGGAATGTTTTAATTAATTTGATATTGTTTGTTGATTGATTTACATGTATTGTGTTACATGTTTTACATTGAGTTGAATTTTATTCCGCTGCGAATTATGCAAAGAATCCTATTTTGATTAAATAAATGAGCATGACAGGATATTTTAATGAGTTTGTGAGATGATTGTGTGACACCCTTCGGGGCATAATTACTCTGATGAATATATGGTTATTTTAATTATAATAATTTGGGGGTATTTAGAAGGGTGTTACATTAGTGGTATCAGAGCATAGTTGGTCGTGTCGAGTCGTAGTTATTCTGTTTCCCTGTACGGGATAGGTGTTGTGTAACCCTATCAGTACTTATTTGTTTAGCTTGTTTGGGTTTTCAGAACAGAGATGGCTGGAAGAGGTAGAGATGATGCTGCGATTGCTGAGGCTCTGGGTATGCTAGCTGGAGTACTTGGAGGGAATCCGAATGTTGTGGGAATGGGAGCTGCTCGTCAACTGAGTGAGTTCCAGAAGAACAATCCTCCAATGTTCAAAGGAGCATACGATCCAGATGGTGCTCAGAAGTGGTTGAAGGAGATCGAGAGAATCTTCAGAGTAACTGAGTGTGCTGATAACCAGAAGGTCAGGTTCGGTACTCATATGCTATCAGAAGAAGCTGATGATTGGTGGGTTGCTACCCGCACTGAGTTGGAAGCTGCTGGAGATGCTGAGATCACTTGGGCTGTGTTCAGAGAGAGATTTCTGAGGAAGTACTTTCCAGAGGATGTCAGAGGAAAGAAAGAAATAGAATTCCTGGAATTGAAGCAGGGTAACCGGTCTGTTACTGAGTATGCTGCTAAGTTCACAGAGCTGTCGAAGTATTATACTCCCTATGCTGAGGCTGCTGGGGAATTTTCAAAGTGTGTGAAGTTTGAGAACGGGTTGCGTCCCGAGATCAAGCAGGCTATTGGGTATCAAAGGATTAGAGTGTTTTCTGATTTGGTTGACTGTTGCAGGATTTTTGAACAGGATTCCAAGGCCAGAGCTGAGAGCTATCAGCAGAGAGTTGATAGGAAAGGCAAGAATCAGATTGATCGTGGAAAACCGTATGCAGCTGGCAAGGGTTTTCAGAGACAGAGTGGGATGAAGAGGCCTAGTGGGGGAGACTCTAGTGCTCCTGCTAAGTGTTACAGATGTGGTCAGGCTGGACATCGTATCCATGAGTGTACCAGTAACGAGAAGAAGTGTTTCAAATGTGGAAAAGGTGGTCATTTAGCTGCAGATTGCCGGTTGAAGACTGTGACTTGCTTCAACTGTGGAGAGGTGGGTCATATCAGCCCACAGTGTCCTAAGCCGAAGAAAGAGAATCAGTCGGGAGGCAAGGTTTTTGCTTTATCGGGTTCTGAGACTTCTGCAGATGATCGTTTGATCCGAGGTACGTGTTATATTAATGGCTTTCCTCTTGTAGCTATTATTGACACAGGTGCGACTCATTCTTTTATATCTTTGGATTGTGCTGTGAAACTTGAGTTAGAAATATCTGAGATGTTCGGTAGTATGGTGATTTATACTCCTGCGAAGGGTTCAGTGACTACTACTTCGGTTTGTTTAAATTGTCCTTTGAGTATTTTTGGTAGAGACTTTGGGATAGACCTCGTGTGTCTTCCACTAGTGCAGATTGATGTTATCTTGGGTATGAACTGGTTGGTGTTTAACCGGGTTTCCATCAATTGTTTTGATAAGACTGTGATATTTCCTGAGATTGAGGAAGGAAAGAGTTTGTTTCTATCAGCAAGGCAAGTGAATGAGGAAGTAGCTGATGGGGCAGAGTTGTTTATGCTGTTAGCGACTTTGGAGGCTAAAGATAAACTGGTGATTGGTGATCTCGCTGTGGTGTGTGATTTTCCTGATGTGTTTCCGGAAGAAGTGAATGAATTACCGCCAGAGCGTGAAGTTGAGTTCTCGATTGATTTAGTACCTGGTACTAGACCGATATCGATGGCTCCGTACCGTATGTCTGCTGTTGAGTTAGCTGAATTGAAGAGTCAGTTGGAAGATTTGTTGGATAAGAAATTCATTCGTCCGAGTGTGTCACCGTGGGGTGCACCAGTGTTGTTGGTTAAGAAGAAAGAAGGTACTATGAGGTTGTGTGTGGACTACAGGCAACTGAATAAAGTGACGATCAAGAATCGGTATCCTTTGCCGAGGATCGATGATTTGATGGATCAATTGGTTGGTGCTAGTGTGTTCAGCAAAATAGATTTGAGATCTGGGTATCATCAGATACGTGTGAAAACTGAAGATATTCAGAAGACTGCTTTCAGAACAAGGTATGGACATTATGAGTATTCTGTAATGCCTTTTGGTGTGACTAATGCGCCTGGAGTATTCATGGAGTATATGAATAGGATTTTCCATCCGTACCTAGACAAGTTTGTTGTGGTGTTTATCGATGACATTTTGGTGTATTCGAAATCTGAAGAAGAGCATGTTGAGCATTTGAGAGTGGTTTTGGGAGTTCTACGAGAAAAGAAGCTATTTGCTAAACTGTCTAAGTGTGAATTTTGGTTAGAAGAAGTTAGTTTTCTTGGGCATGTGATTTCAAGAGGTGGTGTTGCTGTTGATCCTTCTAAGATAGAAGCGGTATCTAAGTGGGAAGCTCCGAAGTCAGTTTCTGAGATAAGGAGTTTTTTTGGACTTGCAGGTTACTATAGGAAGTTTATTGAGGGATTTTCTAAGTTCGCGTTACCGTTGACGATGTTGACTAGAAAGGGGCAAGCGTTTGTTTGGGATTCAAAATGTGAAGAAGGTTTCCAAGAGTTAAAGAGAAGGTTGACTACTGCTCCTATTCTGATATTACCGAGTTCGTCGGAACTATTTGAGGTTTACTGTGATGCTTCATTGTTGGGTTTAGGTGGTGTGTTGATGTAGAATAAGCAGGTTATAGCTTATGCTTCGAGACAGCTGAGGGTTCATGAGAGGAACTATCCGACACATGATTTAGAGTTGGCAGCTGTGGTATTTGTTCTGAAGTTGTGGAGGCATTATTTGTATGGATCAAGATTTGAAGTTTTCAGTGACCATAAAAGTTTGAAGTATTTGTTTGATCAGAAAGAGCTGAATATGAGACAGAGGAGATGGTTAGAATTTCTAAAGGATTATGACTTTGGTTTGAATTACCATCCGGGTAAAGCAAACGTGGTGGCTGATGCATTGAGTCGGAAATCATTGCATATGTCTATGTTAATGGTTAAGGAATTGGATTTAATTGAGCAGTTTAGAGACTTGAGTTTGGTGTGTGAGAGTACTCACAATAGTGTTAAACTGGGAATGTTGAGATTAACAAGTGGTATTCTGGATGAGATCAGAGAAGGTCAGAAATCTGATATGCTTTTGGTTGATAAGTTGACTTTGGTGAACTCAGGTCAGGGTGGTGAATTCCGAGTTGATGAGAATGATGTTTTGAGATTTGGTGACCGGGTGTGTATTCCGGATGTTGCCGAGCTTAAGAAGAGTATTCTTGAAGAAGGACATCGTAGTGGCTTGAGTATTCATCCTGGAGCTACAAAGATGTATCATGATTTGAAGAAGTTATTTTGGTGGCCGGGAATGAAAAGAGAAATTGCGAGTTTTGTTTATTCCTGTTTGACTTGTCAGAAGTCAAAGATTGAGCATCAGAAGCCGTCTGGGCTAATGCAACCGTTGGCTATTCCAGAGTGGAAGTGGGATAGTATCAGTATGGATTTTGTTTCTGGTTTGCCGAGGACAAGTAAGAATTTTGAGGCTATTTGGGTGATTGTTGATAGATTGACGAAGTCGGCTCATTTCATTCCGATCAGAATGGATTATCCGTTAGAGAGGCTAGCCGAGTTGTATATTGAGAAGATTGTAAGTTTGCATGGTATTCCGTCGAGTATTGTTTCGAACAGAGATCCTAGATTTACATCGAAATTTTGGGAAGGTTTGCAGAGGGCTTTGGGAACTAAGCTGAGATTGAGTTCTGCATATCATCCGCAGACTGATGGTCAGACTGAGAGGACGATTCAGTCACTGGAGGACCTTTTGAGGGCTTGTGTTTTGGAAAAGGGAGGTGCTTGGGATTGTTATTTACCTTTGATTGAGTTTACCTACAACAATAGTTTTCATTCGAGCATTGGTATGGCACCGTTTGAAGCTTTGTATGGTAGGAGATGTCGGACACCTTTATGTTGGTATGAGTCCAGTGAGAGTGCTGTGGTTGGACCGGAGATTGTTCAACAAACTACAGAAAAGATTAGAATGATTCAGGAGAAGATGAGAATTGCTCAGAGTCGTCAGAAGAGTTATCATGATAAGAGAAGGAAGTCACTTGAGTTCCAAGAGGGAGATCATGTGTTTCTTCGTGTTACTCCGATAACTGGTGTTGGTCGAGCTTTGAAGTCAAAGAAGTTGACTCCTCGATTTATTGGTCCTTATCAGATTTTGGAGAGGATAGGAGAGGTAGCCTATCGTATCGCTTTGCCGCCGTCGCTTGCGAATTTGCATGATGTTTTTCATGTGTCTCAGTTGAGGAGGTACATTCATGATCCGTCGCATGTAGTCCAAGTAGATGATGTACAGGTGAGAGATAACCTGACTGTTGAAACATCACCTATGAGGATCGAGGATCGAGAGATGAAGCAGTTGCGGGGTAAAGAGATTGCCTTGGTGAAGGTAGCTTGGGGAGGACCAGCAGGTGGCAATGTGACTTGGGAACTGGAGAGCCAGATGAAGGAGGCTTATCCGGAGTTGTTCGATTGAGGTATGTTTTCGAGGACGAAAACTCTTTTAGTGGGGGAGAGTTGTAACACCCCAATTAAACTAAGCTAATTAATTAATTTAAATTAATATTTTATTTATTAATTTAATTGAATAATTGGAAGTTTGGATTATTATTATTTTATTATTTATTGGAATAATATATAAGTTGGAATTTAGAAAAATCCCATTTTTGATAAAAAGGTTATTTTTCACGTGAAAAGGGGAAAAGAGGCAGAAAGGGCAAAAAGTCAGAGAACGAAGGTTGAAGGAAGGAGAAGCTTGGAGCTCGGAAGCTGCCGGATTAACTCAGGTAAGGGGGGTTTATCATCGGTTAAAGGGTATTATATGATAATATGTACTGGGTAGTGATAACCATTGGTTGTATCTCTGATTTGATTGATGCATGATGAATGAAATTGGATGAATGAAATTGGATGATAATGGAAAAGAATTCGTAGGAATTAGAAGAGATAATGTTAGGGTTGGTGAAGATGAATAGGATATGATTCGTGTAGATGATATGGACGATTATTTTGTGTAATTTGGACTGTGGAAGGTTGGATCGGATAGGATCTCGTAGCAGAGAGAACCCATAGCAGATCTGGAAGACTGTATTCTGGTCATACGCGTATGGCACTAGGCAATACGCGTATGGGTTGGCTTGGAAATGGGGGTTTTGGCGCTGGTACGCGCCATACGCATGTGATACGCGTAATCCCTGGAGTGGTACGCGTATGGGGTATGCCTTACGCGTATGAGTGGAAAAGATGAAGTTTTTGAACGTGAAAACGTCTCTGTTGGTACGCGTATGAGGATGTGGTACGCATAGCATACGCGTATGAGTGTGGGCGGTACGCGTATGGGATGGGCGAGAGAATGCGCCATACGCGTATGGGCATAGGCGATACGCGTATGGGCAGACTTGTGGTTTTTCTGAACTGTTGTTGTGCAGGTTTTGGTTGTGTAGGCTGAGTGATGTACTTAGGTGAGGTGTGATGTTGTAGGGATCATTTCCCGTTGTTTTGAGTAGTATAGGTATTAGTGGAGTGAGCTAATACTGTGGTTGAGTATGTGGCATGATATGATATGCTTTGGTGATAAAACGTGTTAACGATGTGTGTTGATATGCATGATGCTGTGATTGTATCAGTTATGGATGCATTTGTGAATAGACTGTTTTGTGGCTAGAGTGTGAACATGTGTCTATTCTGAATTCGTTGTTGATTGTTTGCATGCTAGGTGAGTAGCGTGCATTTCATGGCCCATTTGGGGTGGTAGCTAATTCCCATGGTGAGGAATTAGTGAGTTTAGTGATTATTGGACTGTTGTTGATTGTTTGCATGCTAGGTGAGTAGCGTGCATTTCATGGCCCATTTGGGGTGGTAGCTAATTCCCATGGTGAGGAATTAGTGAGTGAGTCACTATGTCTCAAATGAGTGGGACTAGTGAGCTTGGTAGCCGTGCCTGGATTTGGACGGTGAGGTTGAACTATATGTTCACAAATAGTCGGTACCGCATGCATAGAGTCTCATTGCATAATAAATGTATGGCATATAATATGAATGGATGTATTCCAGTATTATATGTGTGTTGTGTGTTGTGTTGTTGATGTTGAGTATGGTTGAGATTATATATATATGCTATATGTTATTGTTGAATATGATGTTTGAACGGATACTGCCGTTGCTGAGTGTGTAGTCTGGTTAGGGTGAATTAATGTGTTAATTACTTAGCATTACATGTTGTTCTATAATGCTTGTTATATTGATTGAGGAACTCACCCTTACACCTATTTTTCAGGTAACGAGAAATGAGTTGAGTAGAAGCTAATGCTTGGAGTCTAGAGTAGTTCTTACGGGTCATGCTCTGATAGATGTAACATCGGGAGGGAATGTTTTAATTAATTTGATATTGTTTGTTGATTGATTTACATGTATTGTGTTACATGTTTTACATTGAGTTGAATTTTATTCCGCTGCGAATTATGCAAAGAATCCTATTTTGATTAAATAAATGAGCATGACAGGATATTTTAATGAGTTTGTGAGATGATTGTGTGACACCCTTCGGGGCATAATTACTCTGATGAATATATGGTTATTTTAATTATAATAATTTGGGGGTATTTAGAAGGGTGTTACACCAAGCACCTAAAAATAATGTACTAAAGAGATGCCTTTACATCATAGACGATAAAAAAGCTCATTCGGATCTACAATCACCTATCTCTTAAAAAGATTATCAATTGTAAGAATCATATCTCTAAATAATTGTCAAAAAAAAAAAAAAACTATAACCTTAGAGGGAGCTCAAATGTACTAAATAAGAGGCATAACTCAACCCACCTCAAGAGAAAGATTATGTGGGTGCAAGGTCAGACTTAACAAAAAATTATACGCCTTTTTGACAGAGTATACAAGTCATCCTTCACATGAGTCTGACTTCAAATATCCTCCAAAAGAGAGTAAGAAAATCCATATATGATCGATACTAGATTATTTAGAAGCTCAAACTTTAGTAAAAAACATCATCCATCTAAGGTTTCATACCCATGCCATATAGGAAAAAAGTATGTCAAAAAAGTATGCAAAAAAATACGTCGAAAAAGACGGGAGCTTTCTAGGAGTCATCCCAAAAAAAGACATGCATGCCATTTTTCACCTTCCTTAATAGACCCTTTGCAAACTAGTCGAAACTAGCATCAGGGTTAACACTAAGGAGGGATACCCCCTTCCATCAAGTTGAAATGAATCTAAAACCTTCTAGTCTGTCTCTAACCAAAGAACAAACAACACCGAGTCCATATCTAACAATAAAAATTTCAAGCTAAAAACCATCACCATGAAAAATATGAAATTGATCTTTTTTAAAAGTAAAAAAAAAAATTCAAAAATACGAGACTAAAAAGAATATTAAATCATAATCATTACATTCAACATACATAACTCAAACAAAATATGCAAAAAAAATTTCTCTATGTAGATTTTATTCATACAAAATGTGTGAAAAACTATTAATTTACTCTATACTGAGCATTTTTCAATGACGAATAGTAAAAACAAAAACAATTTGTATTTTAAAAAAATATTAAACTGTACGGTAAAAAAAGTCCAATTATTTATTATTCTAGATTTTTTGTTTGAGAGAAAATAATTTTAAGTTTTTTTATTAAATTTTAAAATTGAAAAAACTTTAATTTTTTAAATACTTTTTATTAAAAAAAATAGTTTTTGAATATTTGATAGTTTTAGAGGGGTGGATGTTACATATTTTGATTCGAGTTATGAAATAATATTCCTTAGAATCATATTCTCAGTATTATTATTTCTGTGAATATATTTTTTTTCTATGAATATATTTTTTATCTATGTGTTAGGCCAAAAACTATATATTTTTTGGAACATTTACGAATTTTATTTAATTTAATTTTTTTAAAAATAACAATAAAATAATTGTTGCGAGGCTATATGCATGTCCTTCTTATGGTATGGTAGTGGATATATTTTTAGAAAATTCCCAAGTGAATGGATGAAAGTGTGCTCAGTCAAGAATTAGGGTGGCCTCAATATTATCTCGCTTGAGGAATGAAACAAAGCTAAATTAATAAAACTGGAACCTTAATGGTAAAAGTGACCGTTTATGGATCAAATGAATCCATTGCTACTTCACAAAAGGCGATGATATCATGATTTTACCTGTTATAAGTTATTGTTCATGGATCCTCAAAGTCATTCTAAAACAGAGGCAGACGGTAACTCAATCAGAAGTGCCACCAGAAAGACAACAATCACAAATATTTAAATATTCAAAATGGGAGGGAAAATGATATAGAAATCAACCAAAATGATCAAGTTGTTAAACAAAATACTTAAGTACCAATATGTTATACAAAAACAACTTAAAGGACGTGTGGTGTAATTTTGCCTATTTTTTCATAAAAAACATGATAAATTATACAGTCGGGGTAGGGGAATCCGTATGGCTGATGGTATTTCCCCGATCTCCGTCATGAGGTGTCATTGGGAAAATTTCCCACTCCATCCCCATCTTGGCGAGAGAAAAGTCCTAGACTATAAAGCCCCAAACAGATCCATATAGAATCTCCGTTAATATATGAAAATTGACATCCCTAGTACCAACCTAAGGCTAAGTCCATTTAACTATAAACCTAGCGATAATAACTAAAAAACACTAAATGTTTAGATAACACCAACTCCTAACCCAAACACCTAAAAATAATGTACTAAAGAGATGCCTTTACATCATAGATGACAGAAAAGCTCATTCAGATCTACAATCACCTATCTCTTAAAAAGATTATCCCTCGTAAGGATCATATCTCTAAATAATTGTAAAAAAAAAACTATAACCTTAGAGGGAGCTCAAATATACTAAATAAGAGGCATAACTCAACCCACCTCAAGAGAAAGATTATGTGGGTGCAAGGTCAGGCTTAACAAAAAATTATACGCATTTTTGATAGAGTACAAGTCATCCTTCACATGAGCCTGACTTCAAATATCCTCCAAAAGAGAGCAAGAAAATCCATATATGATCGAGACTAGATTATCTAGAAGCTCAAACTTTAGTAAAAAACATCATCCATCTAAGGTTTCATACCCATGCCATATTCACCCACTGATCCAAAACTTTTAACTTTCTAGTACGTCGAGACAAAATCAAATAGTCTAGAAAAAAGTATGTCGAAAAAGATGGGAGCTTTCTAGGGGTCATCCCAAAAAAAGACATGCATGCCATTTTCACCTTCCTCAATAGACCCTTTACAAACTAGTCGTAACTAGCATCAGGGTCAACACTAAGGAGGGATACCCCCTTCCATCAAGTGGAAATGAATCTAAAACCTTCTGGTCTGCCTCTAACCAAAGAACAAACAACACCGAGTCCATATCTAACAAAAAAAAATTCAAGCTAAAAGCTATCACCATGAAAAATATGAAATTGGTCTTTTTAAAAATAATAAAAAAAAGAAATTGAAAACTACGAGACTAAAAAGAATATTAAATCATAATCATTACATTCAACATACATAACTCAAACAAAGTATGCAAAAAAATTTTCTCTATATAGATTTTATTCATACAAAATGTGTGAAAAAAAATACTAATTTACTTTATACTGAGCATTTCTCAATGATGAATAGTAAAAAAAAAACAATTTGTATTTTTAAAAAATATTAATCTGAACGGTAAAAAAAGTCCAATTATTTATTATTCTAGATTTTTTGTTTGAGAGAAAATGCTGAAATTTTAAATTTTTTTATTAAATTTTAAAATTGGAAAAACTTTAATTTTTTAAATACTTTTTATTAAAATAATAGTTTTTGAATATTTGGTAGTTTTAGAGGGGTGGATGTTACATATTTTGGTTCGAGTTATGAAATAATATTCTTTAGAATCATATTCTCATTATTATTATTTCTATGAATATATTTTTATCTATGTGTTAGGCCAAAAATTATATATTTTTTGGAACATTTATAAATTTTATTTAATTTAAAAATTTTAAAAATAAAAATAAAATAATTGTTGCGAGGCTATATGCATGTCCTTCTTATGGTATGGTAGTGAATACATTTCTAGAAAATTCCCAAGTGCATGGATGAAAGTGTGCTCAGTCAAAAATTAGGGTGACCTCAATATTATCTCGTTTGAGGAATAAAACAAAGCTAAATTGATAAAACTGGAACCTTAATGGTAAAAGTGACCGTTTATGGATCAAATGAATCCATTGCTACTTCACAAAAGGTGATGATATCATGCTTTTACCTGTTATAAGTAATTGTTCATGGATCCTCAAAGTCATTCTAAAACAGAGGCAGACGGTAACTCAGCCAAAATTGTAATAACTTCATGCACCAACCATATTTCTAAATGAGGAATATGTATAATGGCTTGAAGGAGTAGCAACAAGAGGTATTATAGCGTAAGCTATGGTATGACAATGCTACTAGACCCAAACCTTTGTTCACTCTTTGGATGACTTGTCATGAAATACTAGCTACTGAGGACAAGTTGTATCAGTTTGAAATGTTGGTTAATGACAAATGTTGTTTTTGCAGGAATAAGAAAACTCTTGAACACTTAATGTTTTCTTGTCCAATCTTAAGGAATATTTGGGAATACGTTTTGAGATGGCTCTAGAGCAGTCATAAACTAGGTGTCTGGATCGAAGAGTTAAGGTGGATAGTGGACAATTGCAAAAGAAATGGTTGGAGAGCTAACATACTTAAATGTGCTATAGTTGAAACTGTGTATAAAGTTTAAAATTTTAGGAATCAAAATTGGTTTGGAAATAAAATGAATAGCGATAATATTGGTCCAAAAATCATTGATAACATTGTTTATAGGATTGTTATAGGTGCTTGACCGAACCCAATCTTAGACACCACATTGGTAGATTATTGATGTCTTATGCATCTTGGTTATGGTAGTTTCCTGGTTGGGTTGATTTATTGGATCTCCTTGTTTTGTAATGTTTTGAATATTGAATAAACACTTTTATTTATCTAAAAAAATTTGTAAATAAGTGGGGAGTTGAATTTTATTTACACTGGATTCCCACTCTCTAAACATACAAATACATATGATAAAAAATATGTGCAATTATTTTTGAAAATAAAAATAGACAAGAACAATTTTTAAAATTTTGAAACAAATTGAAATCCTTGCATATTCTGTATTACATTCTCGTAAATATACTTTCAATTCTTAAAACAAACACACGCTATAGATTTCATGCAAATCACACCATTCAACATGACACAAATTTACTTGAACCCTACCATCCATATACTCCCTACTCACACATTTTGAATCACACAATTGTTTTTTTTTCAATTAACTTGGGTGATACAATCAAGTAATTAATTTTTCCACATATTTACGAGGTAAATATATAAAATAAAGAAAAAACAAATTTCATTTTTCTGCATTTTCAAGTAAGTATACAAAAAAAATCAAAAATTAAATTTGTTTACTTAAAAGGTTACAAAGGTATAATTGTGAGGTTATTTTCAAGATGCGGGGTGGGATATAGGGGTGCGGGTCTAATTTACTCCGGCGTGGGTTACAGAAACGGGCCTGGAAAGCCCAGCCCGTGAATAAGCAGGGTCGTAACGCATGTCGTTTTTTCTCTTTCCTCTTGTAAGCAGAAACAGCGAATAGTAGATGATGACAAAAACCGATAGAAGAAATAGCCACCGTAACCGTAACTCTAACCGCAGTTTCTTCTAATATCTGGTTGTTACTCGCAACTCTGCACCACCACAAAATTCCCCCAATCGCCATGGTGGAACCTAAACGGATCTCCGTTTATCACGCTCTCGGCGCCGGCTTAGGTTCTTTCCTTCTCTCTCTCTTTCCGATTTCGTTCAATCTGATATGGATCCTTTACTTCTGTTACTTACTGTTATCAATTGATCTTGTTTATGATTCGATTAGTTTATATGCTATGAAAATGAAACGGATGATTTCTATCTAGAAATGAAAATCGGAGTTGATTATTTTTGATTTGATTTGCATTAGTTGCTGATGTGCTGCTATGGAAGAATTGGCGTGGAGGAGTTGCGGTGCTGAGTTCGGCAACCACATTGTGGTATCTGTTTGAGCGAGCCGGTTATAACTTCTTGTCGTTTGTGGCTAATGTGATATTGCTTCTAGTTGTGATTCTGTTTTTATGGGCTAAAGCTGCTAATCTTCTTAATAGGTGTTTTACTTCTTCAGGATCATTTTGCATTTTCAATGAGATTCTTGTTGCGAATTTTGATTGCTTAAATTTGCTTGTTTTTGAGTTTAAGAGGAATCTTGATTTGAGGCGAAAATTTAGTGCATAGAGATGCTTTGTTAAGTGTTCTAAGCAAGGTTGTCAAGATCGGGAGGGGACAGTAAAATCGTAAAATCGTAAAACATAAGATCGTAACTAAGATCGGAAGATCCTACCCAATTATTTTTGTAAGATCGATAGGGGTAGCAAAAGATAGTAAAACATAAAATTGTAAGATATTACTATATCAAAAAATTGTACTATATATTTGAAGTTTCTTTACATGATATTTTGGTAGGCAAGTGTATTAGTGGGAAAATGGCCTCCGCTGAAGCGTAGTTGTTGCGCCTTGGCATCTTGTCAACCTTCTCGGCTTGTAATGGTGGTGGCCGCAAAACGGCGAGTGTGGCCGAAAAACGACTGATCGTGGCCGGAACTAGCCAAGATCACACAAAATCAATGGTTTTACAAATTTTTCTCAATTTGGCTACAACATGCGATTATACTTAAGATCGGGATCGTTGGGGGTGAGTGAGATCGCAAAATTGTAAGATTTTAAGATCTAGATTGAGATCTTGACAACCATGGTTCTAAGAATGATCCATGTGGAATAACTATGAGGATGTTGAGTCTCTAGCGAAATTTTAATTTGTTTGACAGAGAGAGAGATTTTAGATCGGTTACAATACTTTCTATGATTGAAAGTGTTTTTACTTTTATGTCAGACCGCTCCCTCCTCTGCCTGATCTGGAGATCTCGGAGGAAACTATTGGGAAGTTTGCTGATGCACTTCAAATTTGGATAAATCGGGCTTTGTCTGTTGCACATGATATAGCAATTGAGAGGAATTTGTTGCTTTGTCTACAGGTACTGGGCTATATTTTCTGCTTGTCTTTGTTTATAATGAGTTCGATGAATTTGAGCGGTGCAATTTTTTTTTTACATTGACACTTGTTTGTGTGAACTTGGTGAATCAGGTTGTTGGTGTATTGTTGACGATATCTTATCTTGGTAGTCTGTTTAACTTTCTGACTTTGATCTATATATGTAAGTTCTATGCTTCTATAGCTCATACATGCTATATATATTTTTTGAAATTCTCTCGGAAAGTTTGGTTTTAATATTTCTCTAATGATCTCGTCAGGTGTTCTTCTTAGCTTGTCTCTTCCCGTGTTGTATGACAAGTACCAAGATCGATGCGATGAGAAGATACACATTGTACATGGGGTTGTTCACCCACATTATCGAAAGGTTCACAGCATTATTTTGAGCATTATTCCAAATCGTGCAAAAAAAGAAAAGAAGGTGCAGTAGGTATGCAGTAAGAGCCTGCTATTTCTTTACATTTGTGTTTGATGCACATAGTTGCTCAAAAGCATCTCCTGATTCCTTACTTATACACCAGTTTGTCTATTAGTTTTTCAAAAACAATGTCCATAGATGTACCATCTAGATAGGTATTTGTGTATTAGTACTCTCATAGGACCGTGTTTTCACCTGACATCTTTCTATTTAAGACCTAGTTTACCGTTGAAACTGAATATAAAATAACATTTGATGTTCTATGTTAGCTTGTGACAAGTTAGCATGGAAGTTATCTTTTGTGAAACTGAAGTAACTAGTTATTAGCAATCAGAGTTTTAAGAAGCTAAGAGCTGCAGAAAGGGTGTGTTAATGGGATCTGAAACATAGACACAGAAACTGACACAACTCCAGTAGTAATTTGAAAAATGAATAAATTGAATGTAATCACATGTGTCGCCGTCGGATACTCACACATGTCAGACACAGACATATGTCGGACACCGGGGACACCCTCGTTCAACGGTGTCTGTTCCATAGAGTTTAATGGACTATAAATGATGTGCATATGAACCTCTACTTTGATTATTCTGGTAGTTATATGATTGTCCAATTTCCAGTTACCTCTAATGATACCAAATGCAACAGATGTTTTATATATACTCAGTTTTTGTATAATTTTTCCATTAATGATTTGATTTGAGTTTATAAGCAAAATTGTATTCACATTCTTAAAAAAAGCTTCTACAGTTGTCTCCATTGAAGTTGTGTCATTTCTTCCATTTGGAATCGTGCAGATGGTTAATTGAAGTCTAGTTAGGAGCGTACAGAATCTACAGATGGATGCTTAACAAAAAGTACTTGATTAGAGTGATATGCTAATTCTTCAGGAGCCAGATTGAAGAAGAGCTTTGATTTAGATGATTTTTCTGTTGTGATTTTTCAGTGTACCCTATTGGAAGATGCTTTATATGAATTTTGATAAATAGGTATGTACCCTTGTTGAGCTTCACTTTGAATTAGATTACCAGAGGGGGAAAAAGGGAGGAAGTGAGAACTTGCGCATCAGTTTGATTTTTTAGGATGGTAACATCACATGGTTTATGACTACAAATAGATTTTGGATGAGTTTGTTTTATGATGTATTCCTGAAAGTGTTTAATCAGTAATTACCACGGTGTGTACTGCAAAACTTTTAACTTTTAAAAATAAGCGAAATAAAAAATATATTGCCACCTTAGGTTACTTTGTGCTTGCTTCTAATATAATTGTAATTGATAATATAGGGTCTGTTTAGTTTTTGTTTTAATTCTTTAACTTACTTTCTTGTTTTCAGTTTTAATTCCAAAAAGGTCACCTTATTTTTATTTTCTTTACAAATCTTTGAAATAAAAAAGGTGAAAACAATGTGAAACCACCGTTCAGGTTCCCACTCTTAGTAATAAACAATATATGATGTTTTTTTTTCTGTTGACTCCACCATTCGGTTCAGGTTTCCAACTAAATTCATAAAAAGGTTCGTAAAGAGGAAAAAAAACTTATAGCACGAACCACCTATACGTTGGTCTATGATGGGAATCAATCAGTAAGACTATTAATGCATTTTTTTTGTATACATGAGCAAAAACAATTTCCAAGTCTAGTTCATATTGTACGGGACCTCCATGTGTTAAAGAAAATCTTGGGACCTCCACGTGTTAAAGAAAATCTTGGATTTTAGTGTTTATCCCATGTTGGATATGTCAATTTAGACTTCCTAAACTTGTGGTGGTTGTTAGATATAGTTATGGTTGGTTATAGGTATTTACAAGTTGGAAATGTCAATTTAGACTTCCCAAACTTGTGGTGGTGGTTAGATATAATTATAATTGTTATAGGTATTTATTACATATCATGTTTGTCATGTGTAGGATAGAAAACACACATTGAATAGCATTGAAGGCTTGAAGTATATATCAAAGTATGAGCTAAGCACCATTTATTCAAATACCTAAGCACCATTTATTCAAATATATGCGGATTGACCGGAGATGCATTTTCAGATGTTTCTCTTTCATATCTCTCGTCAGACTTTTCTCTCGTTCTCCTTCTTCATTTTCTCAAAAGTTCTAAAAAAACACTTGACATCTCCTTCTCTCAACCATTGAAGTATCTCATCCTTTCATTGAAGCATTAAGTGAAACTCTTTCTCCTCCTTTTCAGTATCTTATAACAATCAAGCTGCTCTTTTTCATCGATCAATTTCATTTGGTAATTTTTTTTTTTTTTTTATGTTTTGACTTGTAATTAGTTTTTGTAGGAAGTTGTTTAAGGTACATTAGATAGTAGTGTAAACGAAATCGATAAGTTAGTAGAATATGAAGTGAACTTTTTTGGTACTGTTAGGGCATAAATGGTATAAGCAATTACTGAGACATTTGCAGGTGTGTCATGAGATGCATCATCAGATTTGGTTTGCATTTTTTCGGTGATGCATATCCGAATTGGACCCGGGCAAAAAAATGAGTGATTTTGTGAAATTGTCAGGACATGTTGTTCATATCTGTCTATGTTTTCAGTGCAAATTTAATGGCTGAAAAACAACACTTGTCGGATTAGGTTCGGGTGTGTGTCTCAAACTACGACGTGAGAGGGTCGCAATGAGGACCACGGGGCCATGAGTTGCTGATAACTCGTTTGATGGTGCATCTACTTCGTATCCCCAAGGTTCTCACCCATCTGATTCTCGTAACCGACTATCTCAGGCTTCACAGGCAGCAGAACCTGAAGTTCCTAGAGCCCTTGTTGATCTTGAAGCCCCTGAAGCCCGGGAGGAAGCCGCTGCTGATCCAGATGCTCTATTAGAGAGTTACTCATGAGGCCCATTTGACACCTCCTTACTTCATCTTTATGCAGTCGATGCTGCGAAGCATGCTTGACATGAAGAGGTATATTTCTTTTCTTTTGCAATACATATATTGTCGACTAATTAAATTCATACTGATTGTTATATTTTCTTTTTGGAGCTGCCACAACCTACTACTGCTTGGTTTATTGATGTTATCCGTTATTCTAGGCTTGCCGATTTATACTCTCCGGCTTACATGACCATAAACCACGACATGCTGACGACTTTTGCTGAGAGGTGACATTCAGAGATGTCATATTTTCACCTACCTATAGGTGAGATGACTATCACCTTGGATGATTTCTCACCTTGTTACTAATATTTCATAATTCATTTGTTACACTTGTTATTAATATTGTATCCGAACCATTTGCAGGGATGAATCATCTCCCACTTCCCTCACATTACCGAATGAGAAGCTGCGCCTGGCTACAATGAGGATTGTCCACGTTCAACCACTTTTGTTATGTACAAGGGGAATGGTGTAGCCAAGCCATTCAGAGTCTCTCTTGACCGCAGGGTACCATATGACGTTTGCTTATGCCCATACAAGGGTCACCGCCATATACGCTAGTTTGATGTCATTTCCTTATACTCCAGATGACTGACATGTGGGTCATTTCTTATGTATCCCTATCCGCCCGAGGGAGTGAAGTGTCATTTTGGCTATTCATAGATTATTCTAAGACCTCTCCATGAGTTTTCTCCTTTCGGTGTCCGACGCAGAGATCTACATGCAATACTGGATGATTTTGAAAGTCACCTGATACGAGAGGAGTATCACAGGAAGCTAGCTCTTGTACACTTGGTTGTTGTTAAGGACTACACGACATGGTTCTATAGAGTGTCACACCCTATCATAACACCAGACGGTCTTGGAAGACCACATAGGTCAGCTAACTAAGAGGTACTTGAGGTTCAAGATGAGCAAGTTGAGAGCATGACGAAGGTCTGTCGGTGTATTATGGAGATGGATAGAGGAACCATAAAGGCAAGACTCTTTCAGGATGATAGTCCCCAGTTGGCCCTCATGGAGCGCATGGTTGTCGAGTTACGAAATGTCGTATAATGCAGGCAAATAAAGAGGTAGGGGATTAAACATACCCAATCGTTAGTTTATGTTTGGGTGTATTACTTTTTAGTATTTTCGGACAAATGTTATGTATGGTCTTGGATTTTTAGATTAATGTATGACTTTTTTTTTCCATTTAATTTTAATATAACTTCATTTTACTTTGATTTTACTTTAATATAAGTTGTGCTAAAAAAGGTATGATGTTAGGACAACAGTGATGTTTTGAAATGATCCAGAGGATTATTTAGAGATGCATATTATTGATACATCCAAATAGTATACAGAGATGCATCTTCAGACTATAATTTTTTTTAAAAATGGGGTGAAACTCAGAGAAAAGAAAAGATTGACGTGATTTTGGATGCGTCTGGAGATGCATAAATAGCAATTTTGGTTTTTCAATGGTGTTGTATGCATATGTAAGGGTTAAATGAGTAATTCCCAAAACTTATGGTACAAACCACCTATACTTTGGTCCATGATGGATCAATCAATAAGACTATCAATGCAATTTTTTTGTATACATGACCGAAGTCAAACAATCTCCAAGTCTAGTTCATATTCAAATTTGTGGTGGTTGTTAAATATAGTTATAGTTGATTAGACGTATTTACAAGTTGGATATGTCAATTTAGACTTCCCAAACTTGTGGTGGTGGTTAGATATAGTTATAATTGATTATGTATATTTATTACATATCATGTTTCTCATGTGTATGATAGAAAACACATATTTAATAGCCTTGAAGGCTTGATTGTATTTATCAAAATATGAAATGAATACAAGAGAAATGCAAGTGAAATATGTACTTGGTCTATACACCTTACAAACTAATAACAAAAATAACTAACTTAATACTAAGTTGTTAAGCTTATAATACCCCATAAGCTTGAGGCGTATTGTATATACTCCAAGCTTAAGAAAATTAACATTTAAAGGCTTCAAGTCTAGTGACTTAGTGAACAGGTGTATTACATGTTGAGAAGAAGATGCAAGCAACAAATGAAAAAGGCCTAACTGAAGTTTTTTATGAACCATATGGTAGTCCAAGTCAATATGCTTGGTTCATTCATGGAATGAAGAATTGATGGTAATTTGTCTTGCAAATTAGTTGTCATAGTATAGATAGGATGATTTAGTGAAGGAAACTTGCAGTTCTTGTAGAATATTTGTGAGCCATTGAAGCTCATAAATCGTGGAAGTCAATGCACAATGTTCTGCTTCGTTGGAACTTTTAGAGACAATTTGTTGTTTCGTTGATTTTAATAAAATAAATGAGCTTCTTAGGTATGTGTAGAAACGACTTATGGAACATCATGTATTTGTACATGCAGCCTAATCAGAATAGGAAAATTCCTTCAATTGTAATGGAAAAGAGGAACATGAGAAGATTGCTTGGGTTAAAGATCATCTGAAGTAGTGCAAGACTCAAATTGTAGCATAATAGTGGACATGTGTTAGGTTGGTCATATGTTGGTTCAGCCTTTGGATAACATAGACAATGTTTGACCTTATGTTGAGAAGGTAAATGAGTTGACCAATGATTCTTTGATAAGGAGCTAGCTTTGATGAGGGGTTGCCTTCAGTTTGAAGAAAACCAGTGTCTCTAATCATGATGAGAGGCTTGAATCCAAGCAAACATGTGTTGGAAATAATGTATAGGACATATTTTCTTTGACAATTATGGATTCCCTTGCTTGATTGTACTACTTTAAGGCCTAGGAAGTACTTGAGAGTGCCTAAGTCTTTAATGTTGAAATGATGGTGCATGGTTTTCTTTATGATTTGTATGGTGTCCATGTTATTGTATACAATTATAAAATCATCAACATAAATTACTAGGGTAGTAGAGGAGGTAGCATTATGAAATATGAAAAGGCAATGGTCTCTAGAGTATTGTTTAAAGTTATGAGATAAAATGACATCATATAAATTTGCAAACCACTTCCTACTAAACTGTTTAAGACCATATAATGATTTTAAAAGTTTGAGAACTTTATTTGGATGGGAGGGATTGATGCTTTGGGGTAAGGTCATGTATACACCTTCGTCCAAATTACCATGTAGAAAAGTATTTTACACATCTAGTTGGTGTCACTGTAAATTTAATGAAGAAGCAAGGATAATAAGTAATCTTATAGTGGCAAGTTTAACAATAGGAGAAAAGTGCCAAAGAATTCAATATATTTTACTTGAGTATAACTCTTACAAACTAACCTTGATTTGTGTCTTTTAATTGTGTCATCAAACTTAAACATGGTTTTGTAGACCCACTTACAACCGATAACTTTCTTACCTAAAGGAAGTATGGTAAATGCAAGCTTCATTTCAGTATTCATGACCTCAACTCAGTGAGGTTGTGTTATGGCATGCTTGTAAGAAGTAGACTCACAATTTAAAGTAATAGCAGAGATAAAACTAATTTTTTTGGTGATGTATTCGTATAACAAATATATTTGGAAATATCATAAATATGGGATGAATGAGATGCATTGCAAAAGAATTAATTGAGGTATGTAGGTTTGGTTTTATGCCTGGTGGAGTTTCTAAGGGGAAAGTTTGGTTGAGGACTGTTAGAGATATTAGTTTGAGGTGGGAGGGTGAAGTAGAATTTATGGTTTGAGTTGTGGAAGTGACACTTTCAGGCCCTATGGAAAAATCAAAGAGAAAATGGTTGTTATGGTTTTCATTGTCTAAGGAGGTATGGTTATTGTTTGATGTGAGATTAGTTGTAGGAGATACATAAGGAAAAATGTGTTCATATAAGATGCAATTTTTGGATATGAAAGTGAATCTGGTGTGGAGGTTATAGAGGAGGAAACCTTTAGTGCCATAAGGTATCCTAGAAAGATGTATTTGTTGACTCTTGGGTCTAGTTTGTCTCTATATCTAGTAAGAGTAGAGGTATAAGTGAGGCATCTAACGGATTTAATGTGAAGGAAGTTTGGAGCTTCTTTAAAGATAGATGTTTTGTGATGGATGGTAGGACTATGAAGTCTATTGACTGGGTAAGCAGCATATCAAATGACAAAGAACCAAAAACATTTAGACAAGTTGTCATGGAAAAGAAGAGTCTTAGTGACATTTAAGAGGTGTCTGTATTTCCTCTCAAATATGGAGTTTTATTGTGGTGTTTCAACACAACTCCTTTAATGAATGATACCTTGAGATACATAATAGGATGCCATGATAAACTCAGTTCCATTATCACAATTGATTTTTTTTTAATTTGACAATAAAATTGGGTGAGAAAGTGATTATGAAAATGTTATTATGAGGTATAGTTCGAGATTTATCATGCATAAAAAATTTCAAGTGTAGCAAGTAAAATTATCCATAATAGTTAAGAAATATTTAAAACCATCTAAAGAGTGGGTCCCTATTAGTCCCTATATATACATATGTACCAATTCAAAAGGATGAGATTTAACATCAATACTATTAAAAAAAGATAGTTTGCATTGTTTTGCAAGATGACAAGCATAGTCTTAAGAAATTTGATACAAAGAAACAAATTGAGACATATATGCTTTAAAACATTATTAGATGGGCAACATAGTCTATGATTCCATACATCTAAAGGGACATGTAAAGTATGATCATCAACATCATATGAGCAAGAGTTATAGTTACAACTATTGATCATATTACAGATAAAGTGTATGAATGTGGGTGTCTTGTGAAAGATGTAGATGTTGCTATGCTATGTCACTTGACCAATCATCCTTTGTGTAGACACATGTTGGTGTAAGCCCTAGAGGCCAATACTTTTGGTACTTGTATCGAATTATTTATTAATAATAAAAGGCATTTTCTTTATTATGGTTGATTAATAAAGTCCCTGGAATAGATAGTCCGTTTAATGTATTAAGTGTGACTTAATCATGAGAACACATTAAACATAAGGGCACTATTCTTAAAGTATCCGTAGTCGAGCTTTAATATGAAGTGGGATAACATTAAAGCATTAAGACTATTATGTTTGTAGACTGATGATCACATCTCATGGATCATGGATAAAGAGTTATCAAGTCTTAAACATAGATATGAATATTAGGAGTAATATTTATACCGGATTGACCCGCTATGAGAATACTATATAGAAAGTTATGCAAAGTGTCATAAGTTATTCTCATGGTGATAATAGTGTATACCACTCTTCGACCTGAAACCACTATGGATCCTAGATGTAGAGTTGAGTGCTTTATTACTGATCCAACGTTATCCGTAACTGGATGACCATAAAGACAGTTGATGAGTACTCCACGAAGCATGCTGAGGGACATGAGTGTCCTAGATGGAATTTGCCAATCCTGCGTAACAGGATAAATGTCTATGGGCCCAATATTGAACTGGACAAGGGTGACACGGTCTATACCTTGTGTTCAATATAGACATAAGGGCAAATGGGTAATTATACACATAATTATTATCACAGGAGGTTTTGTCAGATCACATGACATTTTCGTGACTTGGGTAGCAGTGATGTGTTGCTAGATACCGCTCACTGTTTATTATGTTAAATGCGTGATTTAATATAATTGCCAACGCCGTGAAAACCTATAGGGTCACACACAAAGGACGGATTGATGAGAGATAGAATAATTAAGGAACATCGTAAGGTACGGTGTACTTAAGCAGAATACGAAATATGGTAAGGTACCAAATACTTAAGTGATTTTGGCATATTATGAGATATAGGCCAAAATGCACTTAAGTGGGCTTTTTGGCTTGAAGCCCACACAAGTGGTTCTATAAATAGAGCTCTTGTGCAGAAGCTTTGTATGGGAATACAACACAACTGAAGAGTTGGAATTTCGTATCTCTCTCTCACTCAAAGCCTTCATTCATAACAGCTAGCACTGCGATTGAAGGAATCCGTTCGTGTGGACTGAGTAGAGACGTTGTCATCGTTCAACGTTCGTGATCGCCCCGTGGATCTGTATCAAAGGTTTTGATCATTATCAGAGATCTGCACCAAAGGTTTGAATCGCCACAAGAGGTAACGATTCTATCACTGATCATGCCCATTCGTAAGGATCACTAAATGGAGTAATTTTTAAATTCCGCTGCGCCTTGGATGGCTATTCTCCAACAGTGGTATCAGAGCCACTTACGAAACCATGAATCTGATATCTGTTTTTGTTCTGTAATAATATGATTAAAGACAGAATGAATCAAAGGTTAAATTGAGATCGATCAAGTTACATATATGTGATATATGTAACCCTGATGCAAAATACATTATATATGATATAATGTTCTTGTTTCGTTCATTCAAAACCTCGATGATTGTTTTCCTTTGAGCGATCAATGGTCGTTTGCTTCTTGATCCGACATTAGTATGGTGAAGCAATGACGTGTTGATCAATCATACTGAATTAACAATCGAGACGTGTTTGACGGTCTGAAATTGGTGCATTAGGGTTAGTGACGGCACAAGGGTTATGTTGTCAGAGAGTTACGCGATTGGGGTTTGAACGCACAAGAGTTGTGCTTCCTAAACACTTTTTGGAACAGTGTTAACCGGTTAACGCGTATGGTTAACCGGTTAACGGAATGCGAAATAAAATTTTTGAGATTTTTTAACAGTGTTAACCGGTTAACGCATATGGTTAACCGGTTAACGCAAGGCGGAAAACAGTTTTCCAAGACATTTTCAAACAGTGTTAACCGGTTAACACATTTGGTTAACCGGTTAACGCAAGGCAGAAAACAATTTTTTTCAGATTTCAAAACAGTGTTAACCGGTTAACGCATATGGTTAACCGGTTAACGCAAGGAAATTTTCACCCATTCGGCTAACTCAGTGCTTTAAAAGTGTCAAGTGTTGATACGAAAAGCGACATCGATTTTAAATGAATTGTTCATTAAAATGTGATGATCGGTCGTCGAAATTTAATTTGATTTTAATTAATTAAAGGAATTAATTATAATAATAATAAAGTGTTTATTATTGTCTTGTGGTGATCAGTTATGGCCCTAGTTTTCCTTTGTTTTGTTTTGGGTTTTTAAAATACGACCTGCGTGTCGTGCCTCTCTCTTAATCTCCCAAATGTAACTTCTTTTCTCATCTCACTCCCTCGTATGTAAAACGAGTTTCTTTCATGTAATGTAATGATATGAAGAAAGCAAAGAAGTCAGTGCCAAAGGAGGACAACCTTAAAGATCTTGCTTGGAGAAGCTTAGATCGTTGTAGGTTAGCTTAGGTTCTCTCATTGGCTTGGGAGAACAATTGCGTTAGGGGCCATAACTGTTTCATTTTGTTTGTATGTATGATGATGCATGTGAATGTATGTTGATGCATGTGAGAGACGGTTTATATGATAAACAAGCCGGTGAGATCAGAAAATTGCAATTCCCTCAAAATTAAATATTAAGTTTATGCTTTCCAAGTTTTAACACTCATCAAGACTAGTAATGGATAATGTAGGTTTTGCCTACGCGAGGTGCATGATCTATATATTAGTAAGGTGCGATGGGATAATTGTAATATCCAACTGTTAAAACAATGGGTCAAACTTAACTAAACAAATTATAATAAGATTATATATATGTTTAGAAGCAAGAGTTGGGAATAATCCATATGATGGATTAGAATAAGAAGTTATTCACCCAACTGAAATTTTCGAGAGTTGTATGAGATACAATTGGAAGGAGTTCCTACCTAAAATAACCTAGTTTTGTGTAATCCGCCTACGCGGACTTAGAACGAAGTGAAATATGGATCTCGACCCACTAGAAAATCTTCCAACGGGATTTTCCGAATCAGATGGTGAGGGTCATTTGTTTTGAGTAAAATAGTGGGAGCATGTTTAATTAAAGGCCTAATTAAATATGTCAATGATACTTATATTTTCATTAATCCTTGTGTAGATTACCATGACAACAAACACCTCTAACAACATATTGCGATCAAACCTTGACAAAGAAAAATTGTCTGGGACAAATTTTCTGGATTGGTACCGAGACATGAGGATTGTCCTCAAACATAATAAAGGGAAAGGCAAGGAAGTTGCCAAACCCAAACCCACTAGTGCTGCTTTGAAGCCTAGTGGAAGCATAGAAAAGGAAGGCACCTGCTTCCATTGCGGTAAGACCGCACACTGGAAGAGGAACTGCCCAAAGTACCTGGAAGATAGGAAGAATGGAGTAGAGATTCCAACTTCAGGTATTTTTGTTATTGAAATTAATTTATCTACTTCTGCATCGTGGGTATTAGATACTGGATGCGGTTCTCACATTTGTACAAATGTACAAGAACTAAAAAGGAGTAGAAAATTGGTAAAAGGTGAAGTCGACCTACGAGTTGGTAATGGAGCAAAGGTTGCTGCCTTAGCCGTAGGAACTTATGAATTGACTTTACCTAGTGGTTTAATAATTCAGTTAGAGAACTGTTATTATGTACCAGCAATTAGCAGGAATATTATTTCCGTTTCTTGTTTGGACAAGTTCGGTTTTTCATTCATAATAAAGAACAATTGTTGTTCAATTTATTTGAATGATATATTCTATGCAACTGCACAAATGAACAATGGACTATATGTCATTGATCTTGAAATGCCTATTTATAACATTAATACCAAAAGGATGAAACCTAATGAGTTAAATCCAACTTACCTTTGGCATTGTCGATTAGGCCACATAAATGAGAAACGCATTTCCAAACTCCATAAAGATGGACTGTTGGACTCTTTTGATTATGAATCATATGAGACATGCAGATCTTGTTTAATTGGAAAGATGACAAAGTCTCCATTCACAGGAAAAGGTGAAAGAGCTAATAATCTTTTGGCCCTCATACATACTGATGTATGTGGTCCACTGAACATATCAGCCAGAGGAGGTTTTCAGTACTTCATCACATTCACTGATGATTTCAGTAGATATGGTTATGTGTATTTAATGAAACACAAATCAGAGTCCTTTGAAAAGTTCAAAGAATTCAAGAATGAAGTACAAAACCAACTAGGTAAGAATATTAAAGCTCTTCGATCAGATCGAGGTGGTGAATATTTAAGCCTAGAGTTTGATGACCATCTGAAAGAGTGTGGGATCATATCCCAACTCACTCCTCCTGGAACACCCCAATGGAATGGTGTGTCTGAGAGAAGAAATCGAACCCTGTTGGACATGGTCCGATCCATGATGAGTCAAGCCGATCTTCCAAACTCCTTTTGGGGACATGCGCTGTTGACCGCAGCTTACACACTTAACCGTGTTCCATCCAAAAGGGTTGATAAGACACCATATGAGATATGGAGTGGTAAGAGACCACATATGTCTTACATGAAGATTTGGGGTTGCGAAGTTTATGTGAAACGACAAATTTCAACTAAGCTTGAGCCCAAATCTGACAAATGCTTATTTGTGGGGTATCCTAAAGAAACAAGAGGATATTATTTCTACAATCCTTCTGAGGGCAAAGTGTTTGTCGCTCGAACTTGAGTTTTCCTAGAAAGGGATTTTATTTCCAAAGGAATAAGTGGGAGGAAAGTAGAACTTGAAGAAATTCAAGAATCACAAAGCATCGATACACCTATGGAGGAATTAGAGCAGGAAACACAAGTAGTTGTGTAAGAGCAACCTGCTCAAGTAGAACAAGACCAACGTAGGTCAGGCAGGATACGTCACTTACCTGAGATATATGGATATCTGATCAAGGTGATGTATTACTCATGGATCAAGATGAGCCTGTGACCTACTCATGGAATCTTCGCCTTGATGAAACAGTAAAACTGTATGGATTCATCAAGAACGAAGATGAGCCTTGTGTCTACAAGAAGGTTAGTGGGAGCATGATCGAATTCCTGGTATTATATGTAGATGACATATTTCTCATTGGAATCGATATCCCTACCCTACAACAAGTAAAGTCTTGGTTGGGGAAATGCTTTTCTATGAAGGATCTGGGTGAAGAAGCCTATCAGAATCTATAGAGATAGATCATGAAATGCTTGGCCTAAGTCAGAGTACATAGACAAAGTGCTGAGACACTTTAATATGAATGATTCCAATCTGGTTATGTGTTTTGCTTAAATGGTGGCACTGTGAGCTTGAAAAGTTCAACGCAAGATGCAGTTGCGGATTCTACAACTGAGGCCGAGTATATTGCTGCCTTAAGTGCAGCAAAGGAAGCTATTTGGATCAATAAACTTGGCATAGTCCCTAGCACTGTGGATCCCATTGGTCTCTATTATGATAACAATGGTGTTATCACACAAGCTAAGGAGCCTAGATCTCACCAACGATCCAAACACATACTTAGGCGTTGTGCGAAAATATGTAAAGTACCTACACTTGACAATGTCGCAGACCCACTGACAAAGCCTCTTGCGCAGCAGAAGCATGATGGCCATACTAGATCAATGGGCATACGGGGTATGCATGATTGGCTCTAGTGCTAGTGGGAGATTGTTGGTGTAAGCCCTAGAGGCCAATACTTTTGGTACTTGTATCGAATTATTTATTAATAATAAAAGGCATTTTCTTTATTATGGTTGATTAATAAAGTCCCTGGAATAGATAGTCCGTTTAATGTATTAAGTGTGACTTAATCATGAGAACACATTAAACATAAGGGCACTATTCTTAAAGTATCCGTAGTCGAGCTTTAATATGAAGTGGGATAACATTAAAGCATTAAGACTATTATGTTTGTAGACTGATGATCACATCTCATGGATCATGGATAAAGAGTTATCAAGTCTTAAACATAGGTATGAATATTAGGAGTAATATTTATACCGGATTGACCCGCTATGAGAATACTATATAGAAAGTTATGCAAAGTGTCATAAGTTATTCTCATGGTGATAATAGTGTATACCACTCTTCGACCTGAAACCACTATGGATCCTAGATGTAGAGTTGAGTGCTTTATTACTGATCCAACGTTATCCGTAACTGGATGACCATAAAGACAGTTGATGAGTACTCCACGAAGCATGCTGAGGGACATGAGTGTCCTAGATGGAATTTGCCAATCCTGCGTAACAGGATAAATGTCTATGGGCCCAATATTGAACTGGACAAGGGTGACACGGTCTATACCTTGTGTTCAATATAGACATAAGGGCAAAGGGGTAATTATACACATAATTATTATCACAGGAGGTTTTGTCAGATCACATGACATTTTCGTGACTTGGATAGCAGTGATGTGTTGCTAGATACCGCTCACTGTTTATTATGTTAAATGCGTGATTTAATATAATTGCCAACGCCGTGAAAACCTATAGGGTCACACACAAAGGACGGATTGATGAGAGATAGAATAATTAAGGAACATCGTAAGGTACGGTGTACTTAAGCAGAATACGAAATATGGTAAGGTACCAAATACTTAAGTGATTTTGGCATATTATGAGATATAGGCCAAAATGCACTTAAGTGGGCTTTTTGGCTTGAAGCCCACACAAGTGGTTCTATAAATAGAGCTCTTGTGCAGAAGCTTTGTATGGGAATACAACACAACTGAAGAGTTGGAATTTCATATCTCTCTCTCACTCAAAGCCTTCATTCATAACAGCTAGCACTGCGATTGAAGGAATCCGTTCGTGTGGACTGAGTAGAGACGTTGTCATCGTTCAACGTTCGTGATCGCCCCGTGGATCTGTATCAAAGGTTTTGATCATTATCAGAGATCTGCACCAAAGGTTTGAATCGCCACAAGAGGTAACGATTCTATCACTGATCATGCCCATTCGTAAGGATCACTAAATGGAGAAATTTTTAAATTCCGCTGCGCCTTGGATGGCTATTCTCCAACAACACATCCTCAGTTTGACAAGAATGTGTGAGAAATATATCTGATATTGTAAATTCTTACATAATTTTGATTAAATGAGATTAAATTTTAATTCAAATATATAAAGTGTAACATCCTAATTTTCTATACCTTAAATAATAGATCTAGTTGTATTTGAGATTTTAGCATATCTAATTTTGTGAACTAAACTTTAAAATTAATATTTAAAATACTTAATTATATATATATATATATATCAATTAATTATCCTTATTATTATTATTATTGTTGTTAGATTTGAATATCATCATTTCATTCTACAAACTAAACTTTGAAATTAGTATATAAAATATACGTCAGTCCCCCTGTAATATTAACGAGTTTCAGTTTACCCCCATAAGATTTTTTTATAGATTCCCCCCTTATAATGTCTAAATTCTGTGTGTTTGGCTCTTGGTTGACTATTTCAACCCAAAATCTTTTTTAAATCCTATGTGGCTGTCTGTCGCTACCAGAATTTCACGATAACGAAACCGGGACTAAAGAGATGCCAAAGAGAGGCAAAGTCAGAAGAGTCGCCGCCGAATTTTATTTAGTTTACCTCTATCGGAGAAGAGAGGGGAAATAGTCGATAAAACCCTCAGAAAAGAAACGCGCACGGGAAGCGCTAAAAGAGAATAAGGAATCGGTCTCGCAACCGAGATTTGGGTTCGGAAGTCGGTTACGTAAGGGGAATGTATTAACACCCCTTACGTCCATGGTACTCCATGGGAACCATTTGGGTTGTTTTACATACATGGGATTTATCTATTATTGTTTTATTTTCAAAAGAATGTGTGAAAAGAAGAGGGTGTTTTTGTTATTATAGTGCTCGCCAAGGATTGGGGCCCTTGTGCCTACGTATCACTCATTCGGGGATGAGGAATCAGAGTTTCGTAGTTCGGAGTAGAAAATGTTTGTGTCTTGGTTGATTTTACCTTTGAAAAAAGAGTTTTCGGGATGATTCCCTAAGGCACAAAAATGAGTTTGATGAGTTGTATTGTTTTTACCTTGAATAAGGGTTTTATGAAAGAATGTTTGTGATTGTATTGTACTAAAGTCTATGGGTGGAGGTGATTATTCTAGACAGCAAGCCAAGCGTCTTGCGTTCAAAATAATCAGAGTAAGGGTAGGAATGTTCCATTCTCACTCATTCTCCACCACTTAAGACTCGTTGCGCACAATAACAATCGTAATTATTAAGTGTTTTGAATTTGATTATAAAAATGCCACTTGACGTTGAATCAAGGGTTTATTTTATTTAATTATGAAATTTGGCTTATGCAACATGAATGCAAGGTAACCAATAAGAAATTAAAGGGTCTCATTGTAAGGTAGCCCAAGAGAAAGCCTTTTGTGTGCAAAAGTGACCTAAGCTAAATAAAGGATAATGGTCTTACAAACATGTCCCCCTAAGGTGGTGCCATGATGCCATTCTTACAACATGCATGTAAGTTACGGATGAAAATCCAAGTGTTTATAAAGTATCACAAAGAGTAAAGGAAGACCTCCAAGCAAAGGTCCTAAGATGAAATCCTCTAAGTCCAAGTTGATTAAGAATGGAGTGAATATTTTTGGTCTTACCATTTTATCATGTTTTTGTTGTTTTTAATGTATGATGACAATAAAATAAATAACAAGTAAATAAACATGCATGATGAGTTTGTACAATGATGATGATAATGAGTACTTGAATGTAAATTACAAGGTAATGACATAAAAGTAAATCACAAGATAAAGAATGACAATATCACAATAATAATGGTTAGTGAATGTAAATGACACAAAATAAACCACAAGTTAATGGTAACAAAATCACAATAACAAAGGTTAATGATAAAAAAAGTTAGTGAAGTATTGTTAGTGGTTAGTAATATGTACAAAATGAACATCTTGAGGACTATTTTTCATAGGTCAAAAAGACTCAAAATATGACACATTAAGGGATAGCTTATCATTGATGTAAAATATTGAAGATGATTGAAAAATCAACTAACAATAGATTTGTAAGAAAGAAAGTTATGCAACCCTAAGTCCATCTTTCAATATTATGATTTGTTCTCTTTATTTTTATTTTTTACTCCTCTTTTATTTAGCAAGATAGTAAGAGAGTAAATAAATTAGCATAATGTAAATGATATGGTTAGATAAAAATAAACATAAACATAAAGTATTTGAAATAAAGTGAACGATAAAATAAATTGCAAGGAAGTAAAGTGAAATAATGTAAATGTTAGGAGTTAGTAGTTAGTGGTTAGTGGTTAGTAAAATAACAATAAGCAAATAGAATAACAAGTTAATGTAAAGAAAATGGTTTCATCTATATATCAAATGACCCAAATATGGTTGAAATAGAGGCAACCTATCAATGCCTCAAAGTATCATGAAGGATTTATTGATCAATCATTAATAGGTTTGAAACATTGAAGGTTTTATCAACCCTAAACAACCATGGCCATGATCTAATAGATCTCATCAACCAAATAAATGTGAAAACAAGTCAACAATAAATAGAAAATGAAACAAAATACAAAGTTTGATTAAAGATGGTGGATAAAAGTAGCAAGAGCAAGAAATCCCAACAGAAAAAAAAGTGTAAACCAAAGTTAATCATTTTTTACAAGCTTGAGTCTAAAACCCTCTCAAAAGATCAACCAAGAACAAACAACCATTTTCAACACAAAAACAGAACCAAAAAGTTAACAAAGTTTAATCTAAAATCATTACCCAAAAAATATTGAAAAATGGTAGGTTGAAATGGTGTTGAGCTTGGATATAGAGCAAGGGGTTTGGGATGAAAGTGTTTATGGTGGAAGTATAGTGAAGGAGCTGAGTTATGAGTGTTAGAGAGTGAGAAGCTTTGAAAAACAAATATGAAATAGGACAAAAAAAGTTGGTGGGGTGACTTTTCTAAGTGAGAATGATTTTTTTTGTTTTGACATAGGTTTGGAGAGGAGAGTGAATGGTACTTGGACAGAACTTTTGGGGGCTAAGAAGCATGAAAAATAAGGGGAAATAGTACCTCTATTTATAGAGAAAGTAGGTGGAAAAAGGGGGTGACCCAAAAGGTACTCTGTGTAAAAAATAGAGCTACTGCTGCTGTCCATGCAGGTGTAATCGATTACCATGATTGGGGTAATCGATTACACCATCCAAAATGGCCTGGAAATCAATTTTTTGTCTGTGTAATCGATTACCATGATTAGGGTAATCGATTACACAGTCCAAAATGGCCTGAAAATCAATTTTTTGTCTGTGTAATCGATTACCATGATTAGGGTAATCGATTACACAGTCCAAAATGGCCCGGAAATCAATTTTTTGTCTGGGTAATCGATTACCATGATTAGGGTAATCGATTACACAGTCCAATTTTTTTTTCTAGAACTTTAACTGGATAACCCCAGTTTTTCCCGAATGTAAACACCATGCCTTGAGTCCGTGTAATATGTATTTGGTTATGAAAGTTCAATGAAATTATGACGATGAAATAATGAAAGCATGCATGTGCAGTAGGGCCATGAATCAGATGAAAGTTGTATCGGGGTAGGGTGAATTTTGGGGTATGACAGTTGTCCCTAGTTAATTTTCTCGGACCTGAATACATAGATAGTGACGACTTCCAATGTATTCAAGGTAAGAGAGGATTAAATACTAATGTGAGTAACCATAAATTCGCTTTGCCGGAGGATAATAATGTGAATATTTGTTTAGGGATTATGCATGGTTATGATGATTATGCATGCAATGTGATGTATGCATCCTAAGTATCTTCTTAACGATGAAAGTTTGATGTCGAAAGGGCCCAAGAAATTTGAGGGAAGAAAGCTTCACTAGGGAATGAGAAAAAGAAGGGTGATCACTCCTAGTAACGACTGGGAAAAAAAACAAGACAGTGTTCCTTAACAACGACTAGAACACAAAACATCTATTGGGGGTCAAGCAAAACGAAATCAGTGACGATTCTTAGCGAATGCTAGAATACCTGGCTCGACTGGAGATACCATTTTTTTTTGCGAAGGTACAATGACGATTCGTAGCGAAGGCTAGAATACCTGAAATCCTCCGGGAAGATCAAACAACTCAATGATGATTCTTAGCAACGACTAAGAATACCTGACTCCGCTGAGGAGAGTACAGATGTCAAGTGACGGTTCCTAGCAATGGCTGGAATACCTGACTCTGTTGAGGAGAATACAGATGTCAAGTGACGGTTCCTAGCAATGGCTGGAATACTTGACATCTACTGGAGAAAAATGAATTCAAGGATGATTCTTGGCTATGAATGTCTGACTCGGCTTGAGGAATGAATCCAAAATGCCTCTAGTCTAAAAAATGAGAATTCAGTGACGATTCTTAATAATGGCTAAGAATACCTGACTCTGCGAGGAAAAGGAAAAATGTGTTGACTTTCTAGGGATAGAAGAAGTACAATCATGTTTCTTAGCATTGACTCCTCTGGGGAAACTTGATAATGAAATAGCTTAGCAACGATTCCCAGCAACGGCTGGAATGCGGGGTTGTGCTTGGGAAATGTTTTAAGGATGAACATTGATTTTTATTGGGGAAAATTCCTAACAACAGTTGGAAAATTCCGAACTCTGACGAGTTAGTTTGAGTAAGTTAAGGAGATACTTATGATGTGATTGAAGGAGAAGGGCGATCCAAAATGCAGCGGAATTTAAAATTTCTCCTTTAATGATCCTTACGAATGGGCATGATTAGTGATAGAATCGTTACCTCTTGTGGCGATCACGAACGTTGAACGATGACAATGCCTCTACTCAGTCCACACGAACGGATTCCTTCAATCTCAGTGCTAGCTGCTACAAATGAAGGCTTTGAGTGAGAGAGAGAGAGAGAAACGAAATTGCAAGTGTGACAATGCTTCTACACAAGGGTTCTATTTATAGAACCACTTGTGTGGGCTGCAAGCTAAAAAGCTCACTCAAGTGTATATGACCCATATCTTATAATATGCCAAAATCACTTAAGCTCGTGGTACCTTACTATATTTCGTATTCTACTTAAGTACATCGTACCTTACGATGTTCTATAATTCACTTAAGGGCACCGTACATTACGGTATTCCTTAATTACTCTATCTCTCATCAATCCGTCCTTTGTGTGTGACCCTATAGGTTTTCGCGGCATTGGCAATTATATTAAATCACGTATTTAACATAATAAACAGTGAGCGGTATTTAGCAACACATCACTGCTACCCAAGACACGAAAATGTCATGTGATCTGACAAATCCTTCTG
The DNA here is from genome assembly GCF_024323335.1 of Lathyrus oleraceus. Classification (NCBI taxonomy): domain Eukaryota; kingdom Viridiplantae; phylum Streptophyta; class Magnoliopsida; order Fabales; family Fabaceae; genus Lathyrus; species Lathyrus oleraceus. Next base: position 470,991,066 of record NC_066584.1, read on the forward strand.
TGATAATAATTATGCGTATAATTACCCTTTTGCCCTTATGTCTATATTGAACACAAGGCATAGACCGTGTCATCCTTGTCCAGTTCAATATTGGGCCCATAGATATTTATCCTGTTACGCAGGATGGGCAAATTCCATCTAGGTCACTCATGTCCCTTAGCATGCTTCGTGGAGTACCCATCAACTGTCTTTATGGTCATCCAGTTACGAACAACGTTTGATCAGCAATAAGGCACTCGACTCTATATCTAGGGTCCATAGTGGTTTCAGGTCGAAGGGTGGTATACACCATTATCACCATGAGAATAACTTATGACACTTTGCATAACATTCTATATAGTATTCTCATAGCGGGTCAATCCAGTATAAATGTTACTCTTAATATTCATACCTATGTTTGAGACTTGATAACTCCTTATCCATGATCCATGAGATGTGATCATCATTCTATAAACATAATAGTCTTCATGCTTTAATGTTATCCCACTTCACAATAAAGCTCGACTACAGATACTTTAAGAATAGTGTCCTTATGTTTAATGTGATCTCATGATTAAGTCACACTTGATACATTAAACGAACTATCTATTCCATGGAGTTTATTAAACAAACATAATAAAGAAAAAGCCTTTTATTATTAATAAACAATTCGATACAAGTACCAAAAGTATTGGCCTCTAGGGCTTACACCAACAATGATGTTATGTATGCCAATGCATGTTTGGGCTTTAATGAGGAATAGATGAAATGCAGGGTTTGCAAGTTATGCCAAGTATGTTTAGGCTTTGCGGAGGAGTGTATTTGGGGAATGCCAATGGTGATTGGGCTTAAAAAGGGTGATTGGGTGAATTGTATTGACTTTCCGATACTTGAGAAATTGGAGTTCGACGTCCAAGCAAATGCTAAATGTAATATTTGGGAATTCCTATTGGGGGGAGAAATGATCGGCCTAGTCCGAAGAACTGTGTGGCACCCTTGGGTTGGAAATGTGTTTTTATTACCTTTAGCAAAAATCTAAAAGAAATGTAATTCGATATTGTCTCCCTTATAGGTTGTGCGATAACACCATTGTTATCATAATAGAGACCAATGGGATCCACAATGCTAGGGACTATGCCAAGTTTATTGATCCAAACAGCTTCCTTTGCTGCACTCAAGGCAACAATATACTCGGCCTCAGTTGTAGAATCAGCAACTGCATCTTGCGTTGAACTTTTCAAGCTCACATGCCACCATTTAAGCAAAACACATAACCAGATTGGAATCATTCATATTAAAGCGTCTCAGCACTTTGTCTATGTACTCTGACTTAGGCCACGCATTTCATGATCTATCTCTATGGATTCTGATAGGCTGCTTCACCCAGGTCCTTCATAGAAAAGCATTTCCTCAACCAAGACTTTACTTGTTGCAGGGTAGGGATATCGATTCCAATGAGTAATATGTCATCTACATATAATACCAGGAATACGATCATGCTCCCACTAACCTTCTTGTAGACACAAGGCTCATCTTCGTTCTTGATGAATCCATACAGTCTTACTGTTTTATCAAGGCGAAGATTCCATGAGTAGGTCACAGGCTCATCTTGATCCATGAGTAATACATCACCTTGATCAGATATCCATATATCTCAGGTAGGTGACGTATCCTGCCTGACCTACACTGGTCTTGTTCTACTTGAGCAGGTTGCTCTTACACAACTACTTGTGTTTCCTGCTCTAATTCCTCCATAGGTGTATCGATGCTTTGTGATTCTTGAATTTCTTCAAGCTCTACTTTCCTCCCACTGGTTCCTTTGGAATTAAAATCCTTTTCTAGGAAAACTCCAGTTCGAGCGACAAACACTTTGCCCTCAGAAGGATTGTAGAAGTAATATCCTCTTGTTTCTTTAGGATATCCCACAAATAAGCATTTGTCAGATTTGGGCTCAAGCTTAGTTGAAATTTGTCGTTTCACATAAACTTCGCAACCCCAAATCTTCATGTAAGACATATGTGGTCTCTTACCACTCCATATCTCATATGGTGTCTTTTCAACCTTTTGGATGGAACACGGTTAAGTGTGTAAGCTGATGTCAATGGTGTATGTCCTCAAAAGGAGTTTGGAAGATTGGTGTGACTCATCATGGATCAGACCATGTCCAACAGGGTTCAATTTCTTCTCTCAGATACACCCTTCCATTGGGATGTTCCAGGAGGAGTAAGTTGGGATAGGATCCCACACTCTTTCAGATGGTCATCAAACTCTAGGATTAAATACTCATCACTTCGATCTGATCGAAGAGTTTTAATATTCTTACCTAGTTGGTTTTAACTCGTTAGGTTTCACCATTTTGTATTAATGTTATTAATAAGCATTTCAAGATCAAGGACATATAGTCCATTGTTCATTTGTGCAGTAGCATAGAATATATCATTCAAATAAATTGAGCAACAATTGTTCTTTATTATAAATGAAAAACCAAACTTGTCCAAACAAGCAATGGAATTAATATTCCTGCTAATTGCAGGTACATAATAATAGTTCTCTAACTGAATTATTAAACCACTAGGTAAAGTCAATACAAAAGTTCCTACGGCTAAAGCAGCAACCTTTGCTCCATAGCCAACTCGTAGGTCGACTTCACCTTTTGCCAAATCTCTACTCCTTTTTAGTTCCTGCACATTTGTACAAATGTGAGAAATGCATCCAGTATCTAATACCCATGATGCATAAGTAGATAAATTAATAACAAAATTACCTGAAGTTGAAGTCTCTACTCCATTCTTCTTATCTTCCAGGTACTTTGGGCAGTTCCTCTTCTAGTGTCCGGTCTTACCGCAATGGAAGCAGGTGCCTTCTTTTACTATGCCTCCACTAGGCTTCAAAGCAGCAGTGGATCTGGGATTGGCAACTTCCTTGCCCTTCCCCTTATCACTCTGCTTAGTGGGCCTTTTGTTCTGTCTCTTTCCATTTCCGATCATCAGAATGGACTTCCCTTTTGACTTCAGATTCTGCTCGGAAGTTCTTAACATGGCGAGCAGTTCAGGAAGAGATTTGTCCATATCAATCATATTGAAATTTAGGACAAATTTACTGAAACTATCTGGCAACGATTGCAAGATCAAATCAGTTGCAAGTTCCTTTTCGAGGGGAAAACCCAATCTCTCAAGGTTTTCCACATACCCAATCATCTTGAGTACATGGGGACCTACAGGGGCTCCCTCAGCTAACTTGCTTTGAAAAAGGGCTTTTGAAACTTCAAACCTCTCATGCCTTGCTTGCTCTTGATAGAGCAAATTCAGGTGTTCGATCATATCGAATGCTGACATGTTCTCATGTTGCTTTTGCAATTCTGAGTTCATGGTAGCGCATGAGACAAGCAGTTTCATTGGCATCATCGACATGCTTCTTATAAGCATCTCTTTCTGCCTTAGGTGCAGAACTAGGAGGTTCCTCTTCAGGAACAGGTGTCTCCAAGACATACAGCTTTTTATCATGTTTGAGGATAATCCTCAAGTTTCGGTGCCAATCCAGAAAATTTGTCCCAGACAATTTTTCCTTATCAAGGATTGATCGCAGGATGTTGTTAGATGTGTTTGCTGTCATGGTAATCTACATAAGGATTAATGAAAATATAAGTATCATTGACATATTCAATTAGGCCTTTAATTAAATATGCTCCCACTATTTTACTCAAAACAAATGACCCTCATCATCTGATTCAGAAAATCCCGTTGGAAGATTTTCTAGTGGGTCGAGATCCATATTTCACTTCGTTCTAAGTCCGCGTAGGCGGATTACACAAAACTAGGTTATTTAGGTAGGAACTCCTTCCAATTGTATCTCATACAACTCTCAAAAATTTCAATTGGGTGAATAACTCCTTATTCCAATCCATCATATGGATTATTCCCAACTCTTGCTTCTAAACATATATAAGTAAATTACAATCAAGTTTGACTCATCGTTTTAGCAGTTGGCTATTACAATTATCACATCGCACCTTAACTAATACAAAACATGCACCTCGCGTAGGCGAAACCTACATTATTCGATACCAGTCTTGATGAGTGCTAAAACTTGGAAAGCAAACATATATAATATTCTCATAATTTGTTTAGTTAAGTTTGACCCATTGTTTTAACAGTTGGATATTACAATTATCCCATCGCACCTTACTAATATATAGATCATGCACCTCGCGTAGGCGAAACCTACATTATCCATTACTAGTCTTGATGAGTGTTAAAACTTGGAAAGCATAAACTTAATATTTAATTTGAGGGAATTGCAATTTTTTCTGATCTCACCGGCTTGTTTATCATATAAACCGTCTCTCACATGCATCAACATACATACATACATAATAAAACAGTTATGGCCCTAGCGTAATTGTTCTCCCAAGCCAATGAGAGAACCTAAGCTAACCTACAACGATCTAAGCTTCTCCAAGCAAGATCTTCAAGGTTGTCCTCCTTTGGCACTGACTTCTTTGCTTTCTTCATATCATTACATTACAAAAGAAACTCGTTTTACATACGAGGGAGTGAGATGAGAAAAGAAGTTACATTTGGGAGATTAAGAGAGAGGCACGACACGCATGTCGTATTTTAAAAACCCAAAACAAAACAAAGGAAAACTAAGGCCATAACCGATCACCACAAGACAATAATAAACACTTTATTATTATTATTATTATTAATTCCTTTAATTAATTAAAATCAAATTAAATTTCGACGATCGATCACACTACGCAGAGTTAGCCGGGGGTCCGCTGCCCGGACAACGGGAACGGGTGAATTTTTCCTTGCGTTAACCGGTTAACCATATGCGTTAATCGGTTAACACTATTTGAAAACTTTTAGAAAATTCTTTTCTGCCTTGCGTTAACCGGTTAACCATATGCGTTAACCGGTTAACACTGTTTGAAAATGTCTTGGAAAACTGTTTTCCACCTTGCGTTAACCGGTTAACCAAATGCGTTAACCGGTTAACACTGTTTGAAAATCTCAAAAAAATTTATTTCGCATTCCGTTAACCGGTTAACCATATGCGTTAACCGGTTAACACTGTTCCAAAAATGTTTAGAAGGCTGTGTTCAGTTTCTCGTTAACCGGTTAACCATACGCGTTAACCGGTTAACACTGTTCGGAAAAGTGTTTAGAACGCACAACTCTTGTACAGTCAAACCCCAATCGCATAACTCTCTGACAACACAACCCTTGTGCCGTCACTAACCCTGATGCACCAATTTCAGACCGTCAAACACATCTCGATTGTTAATTCAGTATGATTGATCAACACGTCATTGCTTCACCATACTAATGTCGGATCAAGAAGCAAACGACCATTGATCGCTCAAAGGAAAACAATCATCGAGGGTTTGAATGAACGAAACGAGAACACTATATCATATATAATGTATTTTGCATCAGGATTACATATATCACATATATGTAACTTGATCGATCTCAATTTAACCTTTGATTCATTCTGTCTTTAATCATATTATTACAGAACAAAAACAGATACCAGATTCATGGTTTCGTAAGTGGCTCTGATACCACTGAAGGAGAATAGCCAACCAAGGCGCAGCGGAATTTAAAAATTTCTCCATTTAGTGATCCTTACAAATGGGCATGATCAGTGATAGAATCGTTACCTCTTGTGGCGATTCAAACCTTTGGTGCAGATTTATGATAATGATCAAAACCTTTGATACAGATCCACGGGGCGATCACGAACGTTGAACGATGACAACGTCTCTACTCAGTCCACACGAACGGATTCCTTCAATCGCAATGCTAGCTGTTATGAATGAAGGCTTTGAGTGAGAGAAAGAGGGAAACAAAATTCCAAGTCTCTACTTGAATTTCTGTCTGAGTGGATTAGAGTGACAATGCTTCTACCCAAGGGGTTCTATTTATAGAACCACTTGTGTGGGCTTCAAGCTAAAAAGCCCGCTTAAGTGTATTTTGGCCCATATCTTATAATATGCCCAAAATCACTTAAGTATTTGGTACCTTACCAAATTTCGTCTCCCACTTAAGTGCACCGTACCTTACGGTGTTCCTTAGTTACTCTATCTCTCATCAATCCGTCCTTTGTGTGTGACCCTATAGGTTTTCGCGGCGTTGGCAATTATATTAAATCGCGCATTTAACATAATAAACAGTGAGCGGTATCTAGCAACAAATCATTGCTACCCAAGTCACGAAAATGTCATGTGATCTGACAAAACCTCCTGTGATAATAATTATGTGTATAATTACCCCTTTGCCCTTATGTCTATATTGAACACAAGGTATAGACCGTGTCACCCTTGTCCAGTTCAATATTGGGGCCATAGACATTTATCCTGTTATGCAGGATTGGCAAATTCCATCTAGGACACTCATGTCTCTCAGCATGCTTCGTGGAGTATCCATCAACTGTCTTTATGGTTATCCAGTTACGGACAACGTTGGATCAGCAATAAAGCACCCGACTCTACATCTAGGGTCCATAGTGGTTTCAGGTCGAAGAGTGGTATACACTATTATCACCATGAGAATAACTTATGACACTTTGCATAACTTTCTATATAGTATTCTCATAGCGGGTCAATCCGGTATAAATATTACTCCTAATATTCATACCTATGTTTAAGACTTGATAACTCTTTATCCATGATCCATGAGATGTGATCATCAGTCTACAAACATAATAGTCTTAATGCTTTAATGTTATCCCACTTCACACTAAAGCTCGACTACGGATACTTTAAGAATAGTGCCCTTATGTTTAATGTGTTCTCATGATTAAGTCACACTTAATACATTAAACAGACTATCTATTCTAGGGACTTTATTAATCAACCATAATAAAGAAAATGCCTTTTATTATAAATAATTTGATACAAGTATCAAAAGTATTGGCCTCTAGGGCTTACACCAACACGCCATTCATCTTAGGCCTATAAGGCGATGAGTTGTGGTGGTCGATCTTGAAATTTTGGCAAAGCTCTTTCATCATTTTATTATTGAGATTAGATCCATTACCAGTAATGATCTTGTTGGGGACCCCATAACGACAGATGATTTCTTTCCTGAGGAATCGAGTCACCACTTGTCTGGTAACGTTGGCGTACAAGGCTGCTTCTACCCATTTTGTGAAATAGTCAATGGCTACAAGGATGGAGCAGTGTCCGTTCGAGGCAGTTGACTCTATGCGTTCGATCACGTCAATGCCCCACATGGCGAAAGGCCAATATGATGTTAGGACATTGAGAGGCGTTGGCGACACATGGATCTTATCCGGATAGATCTGGCACTTGTGGCAGGTTTGGACGTGGTGATGACAGTTAATCTCCATAGTCATCCAGTAGTATCCGGCCCTTAAAATTTTCTTCACCATAGTGCTCCCACTGGCATGCGTCCCAAAGGATCCTTCATGAATTTCCATTATAATCTGGTTTGCTTCTCGCTTGTCCACACATCTAAGCAAAACCGAATCATAATTTCTCTTGTATAATACCCCTTCACTTAAGAAGAATTTGGATGATAGTTTTGAAAGATACTTCTTGTCGGTGATGGACGCGTCCGTAGGATATCCTTGGTTCTCTAATAATTTCATGATGTCATGGAACCAAGGATGACCGTCAGCTTCGTCTTCTGCTTCCAGACAGTAAGCAGGTTCGTCCAAGTAGTTCAGGTGAAAGGACGACGCTTCATTCTTCCACTTAACTTTAAACATGGACGCCAAAGTTACCAAAGCGTCAGCTAGCTGATTCTCTTCTTGAGGGATGTGGTGGAATGTAATTTCATTGAAGTAGGGGACTAGTTTCAAGACATGCTCTTTGTAAGGAATGAGCTTATGATCTCTAGTATCCCAATCTCCTTTGACTTGGCTGATTACCAAGGCTGAGTCCCCATAGACTTCCAGGATTTTGATTCTAAGATCGATAGCAGCCCCAATACCAAAGATACAAGCCTCGTATTCGGCCATATTGTTTGTACATTCAAAACATAATCGGGCGGTGAAGGGGAGGTGGAAATTAGTTGGAGAAGTGATTACTGCCCCAACGTCATTGCCATGAGAATTAGAAGCTCCATCAAAAACCATGGTCCATCGGGATCCAGGCTCGGGTCCTTCCTCGGGACCGGGGATGTTGCAATCCCTAATCAACATGATATCCTCGTCGGGGAATTCTAAACGCATAGACTGATAGTCCTTAAAGGGTTGCTGTGCAAGATAATCAGACAATACACTCCCTTTGATGGCCTTTTCAGTGACATGTTGGATATCGTACTCGGTCAAAGCCATTTGCCATCGGGCTACTCTACCGGTTAGAGCCGGCTTCTCAAAGATGTATTTGACAAGATCCATTTTAGAGATCAACAATGTCGTATGAGTGAGCATGTATTGTCTTAAATGTTTGGCAGCCCATGCTAGTGCGCAACAAGTCTTTTCAAGCATCGAATACCTACTCTCGCAATCAGTGAATTTCTTGCTCAAATAGTATATTGCGTGCTCTTTTCTACCAGTCTCGTCATGTTGGCCGAGGACATAACCCATTGATCCTTCGAGAACGGTGAGATACATGATTAATGGTCTACCAGGTACATGAGGCATCAACACAGGAGGTTCTTGCAAATATTCCTTTATTTTCTCAAATGCGTCTTAGCAGTCATTGTTCTAAATGATGGCTTGATTCTTTCGAAGAAGTTTGAAGATTGGATCACAAGTGGCAGTGAGGTGAGATATGAACCTAGCAATGTAGTTCAATCTACCTAGGAATCCTCGGACTTCCTTCTCGATTTTGGGTGTAGGCATAGCTTGTATGGCCTTTACTTTCTCAGGATCTACTTCGATGCCACATTGACTGACGATAAAACCTAACAATTTGCCGGATCTTACCCCAAATGTGCATTTGTTGGGATTAAGCCTCAATTTGAACTTCCTCAGCCTCTCAAACAACTTTTCTAGATTGACAAGGTGTTCTTCTTCGGTTTGAGACTTGGCTATCATGTCGTCGACGTAGACCTCAATCTCTTTATGGATCATATCGTGAAAGAGAGTGACCATGGCTCGTTGGTATGTGGCACCGACGTTCTTCAATCCAAAAGGCATCACCTTGTAGCAGAAGGTGCCCCATGGTGTTATGAAAGTGGTTTTCTCCATATCTTCTTGAGCCATGCGGATCTGGTTATAACCGGAGAAACCATCCATAAAAGAGAAAACAAAGAACTGAGCGGTATTATCTATTAGCACGTCAATGTGTGGCAGTGGAAAGTCATCTTTGGGACTTGCTCTATTTATATCTCTATAATCTATGCACATTCTTACTTTGCCATCCTTCTTAGGTACAGGCACAATGTTAGCTATCCATTGAGGATAATTGGAGACCGCTAGGAAGCCGGGGTTGAGCTGCTTTTGTACCTCCTCCTTGATTTTCATAGCCATGTCGGGACGGGTCCTTCGTAGCTTTTGCTTTACTGGAGGGCATTCTTCTTTAAGGGGTAGATGATGGACCACAATGTCAGTATCGAGGCCGGGCATATCTTGGTATGACCATGCAAACACATCTTTGTATTCCTTCAAGAGCTCAATCAATTTTGTCTTCACCTCGTCTTGTAGAGCGGAGCCGACTCGGACTTCTTTCGCTTCCTCATCTGTCCCAAGGTTAATCACTTCCACTAATTCTTCGTGCGACTGGATGACTTTTTCCTCCTGCTTGAGCAGCCTTGCCAATTCTTCTGGGAGTTCAGCCTCTTCCTCACACTCTTGATCAACTTGATTAATCGGGTTGTCAAAGTCGTATGAGACTGTAGCAGAATTGTCATTGGTGGTTGTCGAGGATGATCTGCATGATTTAAGGTCCACGCTTTTATTGGTATGAAAGAAAGGATGATTTGAAAAGAATTTTAAAAAAAAGGAAAAAAGAAAAGAAAAATGCCATTTAAAGAAAGGTGAAATAAATAAATGAAAGGCAAAGATCTCAAAATTGATTGCGAACATGAACCTTTTCCATTAATGATTAATAAGGAAATTTGATGAGGCCCTACAAATGATCCCCTCATTCCTTGGGATTGACATGGGTTCTTTTGATAAAAAGGAAGGAAAATAACATTGGGAATTACATTTCAATCAGGGTCACTTTAGGTATTTCAATCTCGGTCCATTTGGTGGCACCATTTCCATCAGTCTTTGTGAAGATCAACCCATCATCTTCTTCTTCTTCTTCTTCTTCTTCTTCCACGACACAGATACGGTTGTCATCAAGGTAACCAGCACTAGAGAAGTTTTTGGATAGCGGGAGCACTGATCCCTTTGTAGCTATCGGCGCAGGCTTCTTCAAATTCTGGGAGTTGTATCCTAAACCGGTGTGGTCCTTGTTGGCAGGAAGTTCAAGCAATATTCCCCATCCTTGGGGGTGTCCATCTTTTATGATTGTCAGGGTGTCTTTAAGAGATGCCATTGGAGATTCGGCATCTTTTGATTCATCCCTTGCTGGGCAAACCATTTCAACATTGATAACTTCAAATGACTGGAATAGGATTTCCCTTATCTCCCATTCTCCTTCAACGTATCGGAAAGATGCGAGGTGAATTACCATAATGTCCTCCTCACCCTCGACATTAACTAGTTTATCATCAGCTAAGAATTTCAATTTTTTGTGGAGCATTGAAGTGACTGCACCAGCTGAATGGATCCAAGGCCTCCCAAGCAGACAATTGTAGGCTGGATAGGTATCCATTACGAAGAAAGTGATAAGGAAAATATGGGGACCAATCTTCATAGGCAAATTCACCTCACCTATTACAGTCCTTCTAGTCCCATCAAATGCTCTTACTATAAGCTCACTCGACTTCATTACGAGTCCTTCAACATTTAGTTTAGCAAATGAACTCTTAGGCATCACATTGAGGGAAGACCTAGTGTCTACCAAAACTCTTGATAGGACTGTGTCCACACACTCAATAGAAATATGGAGAGCCTTGTTATGATTCCTCCCCTCGGCGGGAAGCTCTTCATCACTGAAACCCAAGCTTAAGCTAGTATCGATATTGTTAACTACTCCTTCAAACTGACAAACAGATATCTCTTGCGGTACGTGAGCTGTCCTCAGAAATTTTACCAAAGCATCCCTATGGGCCTCCGAGCACATTAATAAAGACAACATTGAGATCTTCGAGGGTGTCTGGTTAAGCTGATCAACTACTCGATAATCACTCTTCTTGATAATGCGTAAGAACTCGTCTACTTCATTGGAAGGTGTGGGGTCTTGTCTTTGCTAAGCGCCATCAATTTGTTTGCCTTTGTCTGAAGTTGAAGGATTGATAGTTCCAATTGGAGTGGGTGTCAGCGCAAATATCCTTCCACTTCTCGTAATTCCGCTAGTGCAGGTGATATTGATCATTGGATCATTATAAGTAGCATATTACTAAATCATGCTTTCAAGATTACTTTAACAATTTAAAATATCAATAATACATGTTGTTGTGATTAGAAATATAAATAAGAAAATCAATTTACAACACTCCATCGCTCTAACTCATATGTTCTATCCCCCAGATTACCTTATCACCATAATTGTATGCATTGTTTTTGCTTGCTTCATATTTTAGGCTACCCCTTTAGTTGATTCTACCTTCAAACTATCCTTATGGTCCCAATCATATCAAGAGTTTGAACTGTGAGTTTTGAATTGTCCCGATTAAAGATAATTAGGTGATATATATTTAACATGTAAACATCATAAGCAAAAGGAATATTAGTATAGTGGTTAAATATTTCGTGTAGTAAGCTCAGGTCTTGAATTTAAACCCTGTCGGTAGTAAAAATAGAATTTTTTTCAATGTTGAAATAGTCAATTCAGGGGCAAAACACACATACTCTAAAAACATTACGCTTAAATCGAAACTCTTAATATTACAAGAGGTGACATATATTTAATCCTAAAATAATTAATTTTAAGTTAATAAATAATATCAATTAATTATCCTTATCCTTATTATTATTTGATTTGAATATCATCATTTCATTTATAAAATAAATGAATATATCGTTTTTCTTTTTTACTATTAGTATCCTACATGGTCATGTGTCATGAAATATTAGGATATCAAAGTTCTCATTGCTTTCTTCCAATTATTTTTTCATGTAGGCATATATGAAAGTCATACTAGGACTTATACATTAGTTATGAACTAGTGATGAAAGATCAGTAATTATTTGATAAGAAATATTTATTAGTAATGGTTATATATATATATATATATATATATATATATATATATATATATATATATATATATATTATATATATATATATATATATTATATATATATATATATATATATATATATATATATATATATATATATATATATATATATATATATATATTATATATATATATATATATATATATATATATATATATTTTTTGTTCAGACGTCGAGGTATTAAATTTATAAACTCCAAGTTGATATCCTAATAAATGATAAGTTTTACCATTTTAAGTCGTTGTAATACCCAAATATTATTTATAAAATTAAAATATTATTAGGAATATACTCTTGATAGTTTTTTTAAGCAAACAAATTCAAACTAGGGTATAGTCTAACTTATATTTGAGTTTAACAATTATTTAAATATAGTGGATATTACTATTAATTATTGAGAAAAAAGTATGCATGTAAAATATATTTACACTGTCAACTAATGAGGGATGTGTATCCCGCAAAGTCACATTTTTATTTTTAAAATACTGACATGTCATGGTTGAATGTTAAAAATCTATTGGATGATGGTGCAAAAATATTTTAAATTGACAGTACAATATCTTTAACTCTTATATATTTTAAAATAAATATTTTAAGTTGCAATAGGTTATATTTAAGTAAGCGTAAATAATATTCTAATTATTTTATAAATTGTGTACAATTATTATCGAAAATTAGGTTTTTGCCAAAGATCGAAGGAAGCGCTCGTGGACTTTTAACAACACTCAAAAGGTGGAGGAAATATCTACATACGTTGGGACGGTTAGAGTAAAATAATTTGATATATATGAAAGTAGTGATGACCAAACCCTACTATAGATAAATAAGTAAGGAGAGTCAATTCTCGGTTATCCCAACCTTAATAATTTGTTATAATATTGATCTATGATATTCAAGGTTTATTTGTGCTTCCATTATTTGATTATTTGTCTTAATATTTATTTGTGTATTTGAATATATATATTTGAATGATTGTGATTGTTAGGCTAATAAACTAAATCGATTATTGTTCGAAGAAAAGGAGCCAACGATGTAGCGGGAATTAAGAGGAAGATCCCTCAGCATTTAAGGAAAATGAAATATTTGATTAGTTATATAGAATTGGTGTATGGCTAGGCAAGACTTGGTGGACTATGTCTCTTACGATCACCTCTCTTATCTGGAAAGTCAGCCATACAATATTCATTGTACAAACTGAAATTATTGTGTAGAGATATGAGTCATGCCAGGAAGGAATGAAGAAATACGACAATACATTTAATGAATTTGACATTCAACCTAAGTATCTAGATAATAACTATAACCTGAAAGATTAATATGATAATTTATGATTATTAACTTAATACTCATGGTTGAGAAATTCCACGAGATGATTGAGTGATCATATATGCTTGCATTGAGGAATGTGTAAGTCCACTTTCGTGTAGTATGTGATGTACAAGGTCGACTGGTTGCCTACAATCCCGATGGGGATTATTATTTATGCATGCGAGGCAAGATGAGGTTCTTGGCCTAATTTCTTAGACACTTAGACTCCATTTGAAGTCGGGTGGTGTAACTCTTGGTAATTGGGAGTACGTTGGTGACATGTGGTACTGTAATATATGATCTTGGTAAATGGGATAAATATCATTGATAGTGTTTAGTGACCTGAGTCAGCATATTGTTCAGGGATGCATTAACATAAACAAGGGATGCATTAACATAAACAAGCATTAAGTAGAGATAAATACATGATAACGATACACTTGTTTGACTAATTATAATTGTCATATATATATATATATATATATATATATATATATATATATATTACACCTCATTCTCACTTTTAAACTTGTACCGTAAAACTTAACTCTCTGTTCTTTTTGTCTTGTATTTTTGGACTGATATATGACGATCAAGAGACGAGCTATATTCCTTCTTACATACCGACCGTTCAAGAGGGAAGACTACGGACTGAAGTGGAGATGGGTTATGAAGACGTCAAATTGAAGGTTGTTAGCATTTTGTCAAACGCTGATCACGTTGTTACTATTACGTAATACTGTGTACTATCAGTATAAGTGTGAGTCTTGTTGGACTTAGGATGTCCTTTTTGTTATGTTTTTTTTTTGTTCCCTTATGTATTTTTATTTTAAATTTTATCTATGTGGCAGTGTCACTAGTCTTAGTTGTGTCAAGCTCTATATAATATATATATATATATATATATATATATATATATATATATATATATATATATATATATATATATATATATATATATATATATATATATATATATGAAGTTGTATGTTTTAATTAGTTCAGTCTTGTTATTTAATAAAATTAAATTTTACGTGTATTTATAAAGGTTCTTAGGTTTTAATTATAATTTCACTAATGGGACATAAAGTGTCTCATTTTATGGTATCAGAGCTGGTCAACTCAGTTTGGATCGTAAGTGTCTGAATTTATACTGACTGTTTTAACTTGGATTCCTAAACTGGATGATAATTTTCCTTCTGTGTATTGAGTCTTCGTCTTACGATCCTTCTGGTGAATTGATCGAGGAAGCTTTTATAACACACTTAACATATTTCCCCCTCTCTTAACAAATAATGAACAGTAAAATTAACATTATTTTTCTATCCCCAACCATCACAAATCCAACGGTGACATAATAGACACTTCATAAAACTCAATCTATAAATACTTCACCCCATTCATAATTTTCACATCATTTTTAAAATATTTATCAATATTTTTCAAATGGCTAAATATTTTCTTTTATTCATCACTATACTAGATTGTTCATAGTCCATATTCTCACCCAACGGTAAAACCTAACAACATGCAATTTCTAAGAAAACGTTAAACTTAAACATACAATCCTAAACAAAATATAAAGGGGAGATAATACACTAGATTTATAATGGTTCAAGACATTCGTCCTCTCTTTATGTCTACTCCACTCTCCAATGGTTTTCCATTGATCATTTGTTGTCTTCCACTATGATTTTGACATTTTTTACACAAAGTCTTTTAATACAATCACAAGATTCAAGATAATGCTGAAAATAAACAATCTCCGATCTGAATCTTCCCTCTGAATATATATAACATCTGAAACTGATCACTACATGACCTTTACTCGATCTCGACTTCTACCTTCCAAATTCAAGAACTCTGCTCTAAGCGTCTGTTACACATACATTCTCCTAAGTCCTACCAGTTCCTTGTCTGATACTTGATTTGTCTGAAGGTATTAAAAACTCCAGCTCTGTATGTAGCAACTTCCACACAATTCCAGCAGAACAATCTTGAAAAAAAGAAACCCTTTCTTTTTCACAATTGGATTGCCAATCTCAGCCTTAATCATACAAAGACCCCAACCTGAAATCTTCAAATCTTTACAAAACTTTAATCACAAAACGAACCTCCTCACATATATCTCACACCCTACGCTAGTAAGCTAATCCAAATAACAATGGTAGAAATTAGAGATTGAATATGAAGATAAATTCTGGTTGCAAACTCAATATAAAACTCAAAATGTTTTTAAAAGTTTGAGTGAAAAATGTGTTATGCGTTCTAAATCATAGAATATTATGAGAGGGAATTGGGAAAATGATTTATATATGTGCTGGAGAAAAGACCCAAAAATGAGATAAATCATACCAATTGATTCGAGTAAAGATCAAATGGTATGACTCAAGTCAACAGACTGAATAATTTGAATGAAGAATTAAAAACCAAGAAAAACTAATTTTATGATTCCAATCTAGCTTTTTCATGATTTGAGTCATGTGATTCGAGTCAGACAAATCCATAATTTGAATCAAGATTACATAACCAAAATTCAAAATTTGCAACCAACATTTGACTTGAGTCAAGCCTTTTTATGATTCAAATCAAAAACACCATGATTCAAGTAAAACTTTTTTGTGATTCGAATTGAACACATGGAGGAAAAATCCTATTTATCAGATTCAATATTTGATTCGAGTCACCCTTTTTCATGATTCAAATCAACACTCAGAATCAATCTATGATTTTTCACGTTCAATTTGATTTGGGTAAGCTAATTCCCTGATTTGAATTGCACGTCATAAAATTCAAATTTTAATAAAAATGAAGTGTTATTTTGAATTGAGACTTTGCATGATTTGAATCATGCTTTTATGTGTTTCTTGATCCAAAACTTTGACTAATTTACTAGAAACATATTTCTTTGATATTAAGTAAATATTTGATTTATGCATGCGTAAAAATGATTTTAACATTTATCCCTAGAATACATAACTATGTGAGGAGACTAAATTTGGAAAATAAGCCAAAATACTAATTGATAAGCAACAAAACATGAATTAGGGAAAATCCTAGGAGACAGAGCAACTTCATCCCATTTTCTGTCACATTAGATTTGTCTCTTTTAAAAAAAATGATTATATCTATGACTCTTCTTCTTTGAAAGTCCTTGACTCTACTTGATTTGTTCTTTGTCCACAAGTAAAATGTAGTAAATTGTCTTTTTGTTATGTCATATGTATTTTTCTTGTTTATGAGAATGATCAAAAGATTTATCGCTATAATGATCCTCAAGGATGAAAATTTTATGTTTTTTGTCTTGTTTTATTTATTGAACACGTATCTTTTTACTCTTTTTCCTATGATTCTCATATTACTAGTAGTTTGAAACTCATCCATGTTGATCCTTTTGGTCTTAATACAATATTGATACTACTGATCATCCTAATATTGATACCCATCTTGTCCTCACAACTCCCAGCAATCTACCATCACTATTGATCACCCTCCTTCTTCTTATCATTATTTGTCATGTGACGGTAAGTCTAGTCAATTATCTGATTTTGTTTATTTCATTTATTTTGCTTCTTTTTATTATTTTCTAGCATCTATTTATATTTTGTCTGAGCTCTCTTCCAATAAAAAGGATATATTTAACCTTTTTGGCAGAAGATTATGAAAGAAGAACTTTCTGCTTCATACAAGATAAATACTTGCGAATTAGTAAGTCTTCCTTATGAAAAATGTACTATTGAATCTCGTTGGATATACAAAATCAAAATTAAGTATGATGGATAATTTGAGCTCTATAAATCATGTCTTATTGCTAAGGGGCTCTCTCAATATGGAATAAATTATGAATAAACCTTTGCTCTAGTGGCAAAGATGACTATAGTTCACACTGTTGTTATTGTAGTTTCATAGGTTCCTTAGTGACATATTTCTCAAATGGATGTTAAAATTTATTTTAAAATGTTGATCTTCACGAGAAATCTTATATGGTACCTCCGCCAAGTATTTCTCATGATCAAGGGAAAATATATAAGTTGAAGAAGACGTTATATGGTTTAAGACAAACTCCACATAATTAAGACCTGTTTGGATGAGCTTATTTGAACTTATCTATTGTCATACGTTTTTTGACACGGTTTGAAAAACTTAATCAAAATAGTTTATGACACTTTTCATAAATATTTTTGAACTTATTTTTATAAATTCTTCAAGATATCTAAGAAAAACAACCTATAACATATATTAAAACAATTTAAATTTATTTTATCTTATGTTATAAAAATAATTTAAATCATTTATGTGAGCTTATGCATTTTGATAAGCACTTATGTTAAAAGTGACAAAGAAGTTGTTTATTCAAACAAGTTCTTTGATTCGAGAAGTTTACCACTATTTAGTGATCATGAATCAACTTTTTTTTTTTCATGATCACCTCTCATTGTCGTATTTTAATCTCATTATATGTTGATGATATGATTATTATAGGTGATAACGTTTATGAAATTGATGATTTAAAATTACAATTATTTAAAAAAATTGAGATGAAAGATTTAGGTACAGGTCACTATTTCTTGGGGATTGAAGTTATCCACTCTAGTAGAGGTTACCTTCTATCTCATCCCAGAAGATTGTTTTCTTCTATAGTATTAGAAAGACAAGCGTGTATACTTCTTCTAATGTATTTTCTCTATCAGATCCCACTTTGTATCATACTTTGATCGACAGTCTAGTGTATCTTACGATTATCATGATATTGCATATATTGTTCAGATTGTCACTCTCCCACTATAGTACATTGGGCAGTTTTTTTTTTTTTTTTTGCATTTTTCATAGTCTTTGGGAACCTAATTTTAGAATCTTTTATTTCTCTCATCATCCTCGTTGGAGTTATATGCTTATTTTGACGCTAATTTGATTGATGACTCCACGAATCGTAAAACTACCACATTTTTGCATTTTCTTCAAATCGTAAAACTACCACATATTTTTGCATTTTCTTAGAAAAGTAAGAAATAAGATATTGTATCACGATCTTTTACAGAAGTATCGTGTTATGGCATCCACCACTACTAAAATAGTTTGAATTTATTGATTACTTTTGATATGAATATCCTTTTATTTAATAAACTCCCTTGTATTATATTGTGATAACATGAGTATCCTTTTATTTAATAAACTCCCTTGTATTATATTTTGATATGAATATCCTTTTATTTAATAAACTCCTTTGTATTTATCACAATTTAGTATTTCATGAACGTTACAAGCAAATTAAAATTGATTGTCAATTCACTCGTCACCATTTTCAACGTAAAACAATTACTCTATTGTCTAAATCCTTCTCCTTGAAAATAGTTGATTTGTTTTAAAAAAAAAGACATATTTCACTAAATTCTTTTTTTCTTCTTCGTTGACAATCATTCATTATTTCACTAAATATTTTTTTCTTCTTGGTTGACAATCACTCATTGCTTTTTATTATTTGTTAATTCATCATGAGTTTGAAGAGAGATATTGAATAATGTTATTTTTATGTTACTATATTTATTGTATCCTAGTAAAGATAATGATAATGTTGTGTTTTATAATACATGATATTTTTATTCTATTGTAGTTGATATTCTACATATTTCTATTAATTTATTATTCTAATAGAAACCATGTCGTCTTTTTCTCTTTCTTCTCTAGATGTACTTATAAATCACCACCAATCCACGATACCATTATTGTAACCAACTTTCTTATTCCATCAATTTCAAATAATTAATTTCTCATTTGATCTATTTTTCTTTTGTTTGGCTCTACATGCTACTCAACAACAACAACAACAACGGCCTATTTATGATTTTTTTGATATAAATATTTTCCTGTTTTTATCAAAATGGGTATTTTACTTTTATATCAATTGAAATTTGAAGTCAAAATTGTTTTACTAATAAATCAAACAAAGTTAATTTTCGTTAAACTAGAAATATGAGTAAATTCCTTGAATATCCTTTTGTCACGCAAATCAAACATACAAATTTGTGTAACTCCTCTGTTTGATAATGTCAAGCACTGGTAGTCCCTCCAAAATGTTCTTGATTACTATAAAAGTACAATTTTCCATTGAATTAACTTATTGCTTCACAATCATGACATGCTTTAAGTTAAATTAGAAACATGTACTACACTCTTTTTACACCTAAATTTCCAACAATTTTTAAAGAAATAATCGTGTTAAATCCAGACTTTCTATGTATTGCAGTTGTGCAACTTTTAAATACATTATTAAAAATAGCTTATAATCCTGAGGTTTGCAAAGATCGATTAAATATCTGCTTATAAACCCACTAGCCTATGAATCCTGCAAGAGAATCAAAACCAATCCTGCACAATCTCTTATTAAACAGATAGACATGTAATTTTGAGTTTAAAAAAACTGATATTGCATGACAGGTCTAATATACAACAGCTTCAAAAGTTGCAATTTGAAAGTTCCCCATTCTTACACGATTATTTCCAAACTGTCAACAGTGCGGTGAACCCCCCGCTACTGTGATAATCTGCTCATGGATCCTGATTTCTTGAGGAGCTGTCATGTTTCCCGCTTATTAACAACATTGAACCGGTTCTTTTCAATTTGGAAATATAAGATGTCAACCACCAACAAAGAGGGCCTTAAAATGCTGCATCAAGATTCAACACAATTCATTTAGAAAACAACCACTAGAAACAAAATTTTGTGTGCGTGAAATCATTCTACCAGACTTGAGGCACACCTTATGCAAACTTGAGAAATGGAAGAGCTTCTGAAGGCGGCAATGTGACTGATCTCAATAATTCTAGTGAGAAAAGAAGTCCAAGGAAATGAGAGAGAATTGTGTTTGCCGAAGCCTGTAAAACAAAGAATTATACTAAAGTTAATACTTGAAGCCTGGCACCATAGATATTGTATCCAACACAGTTAGTGTTACTCACATTAGTTTGTTGTTGAAGTTTTCACTTTCAATTTAAGATGTTCTCACTAATAACTACAAAAATATCACTTTTTTTGTGTTCTATTTCCTTGTTTTGTGATTTGAGAAAAGCATTGGAAACAAGATTCGGTCGTCCTCACCATTAGAAAATCTTGAGCATGGTAGTAAAAATAAAAGTAGATAGCATTTTTCTTATTATATGAAAACTTATCATCAACTGAAAACTTAAAATAAACCAAACACCAGTTTTTTTCTATTGATGGAAATCATTTGCATTTCATTCATACCTTAAAAGATGGAAATCATTTGCATTTCATTCATACCTTGAAATAGAGTATTATGTATCTAGTACTACATAGCTAAGTGAGAAGTTATTTGCATCAAGGGAATTCAGTTATTTGTGCTCTCATTGCAATTGTAAAGTTTGGCTTCATCTACCCCAACTTCACCCCCCAAATAACAATAGTCTAATCATTCCCCTAATTTATTATTTTATAACTTTAACTGAAGAACATCGACAATGACTAATGCCAGAAAACCATATAGATAGAGTTGTTATCCATAATGGAAAAATGATGACCTTATACAAAGTTTTTCTACTGGAGAATGAAAACATGTTTAATTGCGTTATTATCAAAGAAGGCCAAAGCTTGCAAAACACAGGAAAGAGAACAGTTGAGAGCAATGTGGATAAAATAACTTAAATTTCCTATTTAGGAGGCAACTTTACTTTATATTGAACAACCAATAAGTGTTACCTGCACCAAAAAGACATCCAACGCGAGAACAGGGCTTGAACCAGGAGCGATCCCCTGATAATATGGGTTGGCAGAGGAAGTTAGAGCCTTTGCAACCAAGAATCCAACTGTGGCTTGCATACCGAGAATAGCAGCACCCATCCCCAAAAGGTTCAATACTATACCATTCTGTAAGCTTTTCACTACATCAGATCGAGGGGGTGCCTGGAACAACAACTAAAAGCTCAACCTACATTCACACCATTAATAATCACTACGTCCTATTTGGATAAACAATATAATTCAACACTTGTAATCATATAAGTTTTTATAAATAAGTTATTTCTATAACAAAAGATAAAACCAACTCAAATTGCTTTAGTGTATGTTTGGATTAGCTTTTTGAAGAGCCAAAAGCACTTTTGGAATGATTTTGAGGTGTTTGGTTCTTATAAAGTAGAATTGATTCTGCCTCCAGAATTGATTCTACTTAAAGTTAAAATTTGTAATTTTGAGTTTAAACGTGATATTTTACACTGAATTTTATTGTTCAACTCACTTTTACATAAATGTATTCAAACATATATCACTTTACATCAACTCACTTATAAACAAAATCAATTCACTCAGAATCAATTCTTCTCACCGCACAACCAAACACACAATTAATATAAGCTATAAGTTATTTTCTTAAACTATCTTAGAGATTTTATGCAAATAAGATGACAAAAGCTTAAAGGCATGCCATAACTTATTTCCATAAGTTATCTCAAACAGTCTCACAATTGCTTATTATATCATCAGATAAGCTCAAATACATCAATCTAAACATCTCTAAATTAGTATTCAATGTTATATACACGCATTGATTTCACATAAATTTGATTGAAACAGTTACAAGTTATAACAATTAACACCATTCACATTCCTAAGCAAATTCAATTATTCGAATTTAAACTAAGAACAAATTAAAAAAACCTTGGTAGGATCGTTTGCAGTCTTGCGAAGCCTCTCGGAGAGCCGGATATAGCCAAAGGACCAAAACACTGAAATGAATGCAGCTGCTATTCCACCGGCTGTAGCATAAAATGTTGCCGGAGAAGTGACTTTTCCGGTAACGATAACTGAAAACGACAGTATGACAGCTGATACAATGGTGCACACTAGCTGACCCCAAAATCCTAAACTACCTAAACGCTTAAAATGCCTCGCCGTTTTCTCCAATCTCTTGGAAACCTGCACAGCAACAAAACCTCAATTGTAACGCTACAATGTAAATTGCACTGACTCAAACCCTAGAAATTCAATTCAATTTAACAAACGAGTAAATGAAGATGCATCGGGAATTCAGAAAATTCACATTCAGTGATAGGTTAAAGAGAGAGAGTGTGTGCGTACCTGATCGAGTTTTGCTTTTTCTGATTCTTCGTTGGAAGGAGTGAAAGGTGGAGAGGGTTGGGTAGAAGCGGTTACGGTGAAGGGAAGGTTCCATGGTCGGTGAGAAATGTAGGAACTGAAAAAGGGAGAAGAAGCGGTAAGCTTGAGAGGGAGTGAGGGAGAGGAATTCGGGATGAGAACTCTTCGGGGAAGACGTGGGACGGAAATGGATGAGACTGAGAGTGGAACCGCCGTGAGCCTGCCGGCGCATGATGCCGGCGGTAGAAGAGTTTGCATTGTTAGTGTTATTAGTGTAAGAAACGAGAAGCGGTGTGGATTTCTCTAGTCTCTTTTCGTCGTCTTGCTTTCTTTGATTCATTCACATTTCACACTTGAGTTCTAGCGGTTAGGCCCATTTATATTTGGGCTTTTGATGGACATTTATTTTAGTGTTCTTTTTATAGATTTTTTATGCACCCATAATATTTCTTAACCACCACTTGACATTATTTAAATGCTCCTAGTTTTTAAAAATGCATCTTCGGACGCACAAATTTCTGAATAAACGTTAAAATATTTCGGAGATGCATCTCCGGAATAATTTAAAACATTCAATACATCTCACTCATAAGTCATTTACATTTGAATTATATTGGAGATGCATCTTCATGAATATTCTGGAGATACGTTTCTGAAACGTATCATAACAAGTATTTCATGTTAAATGTTGTTTATATATGTTTAGATGAAGATTTAAAATATAACATACAATCGAAAATAAAATAAAATAGACATACATAATTTCAGATGGACCAAATATGTCATACGAAAATAAAATATCAATAAATGTCAAAAATATCGTACAATCGAGATCAATAAAGTAGTAAGACCGTCAAAATAAAGTACAAACCATAATACTACAACTATGTGATAAGAGAGTATTATGTGTGTCTGACAACCTCTCCTCTACCTCCTCGGCCATCAATCCCCCTGTCCTCCGGCGCTGTCTCAAGTACAACAATGTCTCATTTGCCTTCGACATGATGGCATCTAAGACCTACCTCCTATCAGACCCATCTGGGAAGATACCTCTGTCAATGTCTGCCCGCACAATCTCCACTATGCGACGACACATAGGCAAGACATCCTCAGCATGATCTAGATGTGTCTACTCTTCCTCTAGTATCTCCCGACGAGATGGTCTCAACGGATCTCCTAGAGCAGCATGCGGCATGTACGGATGTGACACCTTGAAGAACCATTTAATGTACCGTTCGGTGTATCTCAAGTCGCTCTCATTTATGGTAGTTTTTGCCTCCTCCGGTACCATATGACTCTCATAACCATCAACACATGTCATTTATCTGTCTACGTGTCATGGCATGAGGAGCAGAGACAGCAGGGTGCTTGAGAATGGTCTGAGTGTAACCGAACTTCCGTATGATGCGCTCTGACAGTTGAGAAGCAGTGAGATGCGATCCGCAGGCCAACCATCAAGAGTATAACATTATCTCGTCAAATGGTCACGTCTCAAGATGATCAACATAGTTGTTAAAGTACATGTCCTCAGCAACCAAATAGTCAAGATAAACTCTGTAAGGCTTGGTCGCCTGGTTCCCTCTGAGCGGGGAAAAAGTAGTAGCATTTGGCATATCCTTAGTGTAAGTCTCAAAACTTGAAATCCACGAAGTAACGTAGGTAGATGACGTCTGCATAGGTAACACTCTTGTCCATAAAAATTATAGTGCCAACCAAATAAAATCGGTATGCTCTCAATGCATGTGATCTATGGAGCGCCACCTGCTCATCATCATTATTAGCATGTTGTGCACTCAGGATCGCATCCTCATATACCTTCTTCAGGTATACAAATCTAACATGAGCACCCCTGGTCTTATCTAAGTCCTCCACCGCCTCCCCTGGATCATCCCCCAGATACTCTACCATCATCTCGAGTGCCTTGTCTTTGGTCATTCTCCCATGATCGGAAGATGTAGCAAACACGAGACATCATCGAATGTGATATATATTTCACCATATGGGAGATGAAACGATGAGGTATCCGAGTGTCATCTCTCCACGGTTGCATTAAGCATCATGTGGTTGACCGCAGTATAACCGGTCATGCATAAGTTCTTCAGGCCAGATAAGGACAAAACTGACTGAAATCAATCCTCTTTCTGCTGAGACAACGCATCAATCTTCCTCTCGTGGTCAAGAAACTTTTGCGGATCACGCTCCTGAAATTTGTCATAAATAATCAATATCATAAATTAAAATTAACGTATAAATAAATAAAGAATCCAACTAATGTTACCTCTCCGTCCCAGATATGTCTGACAGTATGGTCTGGATGCAAAGGAGGTAAGGACAAATCAACTAGACCATCTCCAAAAGCCTATGGCTCAACATCCACAGCAACCTCACCCTCTAGAGGTGACACTAGATCAACAACATCATTAGTAGGAGGTGAGACTAGATAAACAACATCATTGGTAGGAGGTGACACTGTGAAACCTGATGCCTGCGGGAGGATGAGGGGAGTGATGCGTCAAATGGTGAATCATGTCTCCTACGGAGAAAAAAAATGAAATGACATAAGGAGAAGCACGAGCCCTAAATACATGAAATTGAAAATATGCATTCAAAGTTAATATGAATAATTCATTTTAAATATTTTTTTATTTCAAATAAATCAATCATTTCTGAATTGAGGGAATATGTCTTTCCACCCTCGAACAAAATCTCCCTTCCCTTTAGTGTTCTTATTGACACACCCCTACTAACAACCATAAATTTATACTCTATAATTGCCAATAAAAAATAATCGAAGGTCCAATTTGTGTTCTATGATATAGTACGTTGAAATTACTCCTATATATTTAAATAAATATTTTCAGGGGCAATAATTCCTTATGTGATCCCATTTTTAACTTTTATGGGAATCTTAAATCTATCACCTCTTATTCTCTCAGCTGATCACGAGCTCTGCTGGCTTCTAATATGGGGGCAACTTCATTACTCAATAAAATAAATTGGGTAATATTATCCATATAAATTGTAAATAATTTATTGGTTTAAAAATATGTCACATTACATGCCATTGGAAAAATCATAATTATAACTTGTGGCAATCTATCTTTTAATAGTTGTAAATTCACCCTATGATATTAATTTTCAAAGCATCATTTCAATTTATGAAAAGCACCCCAAATTAATTCACTGTGCATAGAAAACAATACTAATGATTTTTTTTTCTTTACATTATGCTTCAGTTTCCTTTTTGTTTAGTTTTAATGTTTTTGACTTTTTTAATCTTTGCTTCTAAAATACTATTCATGCTAATATGATTTACAATTTCTTATATAAAAATATATGATATATTTAATCAAGATATATTGGGTGACTATTCTTCTCTCATAAAAAATATTTTATTTAGATTGTGTGTAGTTTTTAAAAAATAAACATTTAAATAAAATTAATTTTATTTATTAAAATATTTTTATGAACTATAGTTAGTGAAGTAATTTGGTGAATTGAGATTCAATGAATAAAAGTAAATTATTGAAAAAAAATGAGTGATATTATAGAGTTTAAATTATTTTAAAACAAAAATATTATCAATGAATTTTTTTAATTATATATAAAGTTAATTATGTTAGAAGGCATTCGGGAATTTCTAAGATCGAATTTGTTGAGACTAAGTAGGGAGGAACAAACATGTTGAACTATATAAATATGAGCAAGTTGGATCTCAAACACAGGGAGTATGGTCTATGGCATGACCAAGTCGGTCTCGGTCTGTAAAGAACACTGGTTGACGACATGATCAAGCCGGATCTGATTACTTTAAGGGTGTTAGAAGACGATATGAAAAGTCTCCTACAACGATTACGAGATAATTCCATGATTGTATGGTGGTTACAAAATATGGAGACGTTACATGAGAGTTATAGAGGACGGGATCACTTAAACATAGAGATCTAAAAAATGACATTTCTTAAATGGTCTTTGATGACATGACAAGTATAAAAAAAATTCACGTAAAAAAGAAAATACAACTTAT
This sequence comes from Lathyrus oleraceus, assembly GCF_024323335.1. Classification (NCBI taxonomy): domain Eukaryota; kingdom Viridiplantae; phylum Streptophyta; class Magnoliopsida; order Fabales; family Fabaceae; genus Lathyrus; species Lathyrus oleraceus. Next base: position 471,017,765 of record NC_066584.1, read on the forward strand.
TCCTTCTACAAATAGGATGATTATGATCTCACCTGATTAAGGAGATTAATCGAATAGTGTTTATCAAGAACGGATACTAAAGGAGGTTAATATAAAGATCAACAAATATTTTTAAATAAAAAATTAAGAAAAAATAGATTTATATTAATAATCTAGTATTAATTATCATCTTATAAATATATTATATGATTTAAATCATATTTTTTTGAGGCTATCAAATCAATTTTTTTTACCAGTGTGATGATATAATTTTGTTGAAAAAAAATCAATAAATATTTAATAAATAAAATCACCACTTGTGTATATATAAAAAAATTATGTGAGATGTAGTTTTTATTTAATTGTTTTTATTAATTTTTTTATTTCTTATAATATTTAATTGATAAAAAAAATCTAATATTTGTTTGTTAATTTTTGTACTTCCTTATTTTTTCAGAGAACATTGCTCCTCTCTTGACTTGAATATGATTTTCTGCCATTAGTGTCTACAAACACGTCAATTCCCATATTTTATAAGTCTCTGATGGCTGATTTGACCCAAATTCAACAAGGGTGAGTGATACCGACAATGAGCGAGTGTTACACACAATAGGAGCGTCTTGGTAGATGGAGACTAGAACCTAACCTTGCGCAACGTATGGTGTCAACTACGTACTCACCCCGAATTGACTTGTCTTGCCTCCCTTCAATCTATCTTTTCATAGGCAAAACAGAATTATCCCTTAAGCGAGATTCCAAATTGATTCCCTTAAGCGAGAGTTCAAGTTGATTCCCTTAAGTAAGACTTCAAGTTGATTCCTCAAACGAGATTTTAAGTTGAATCCTTCAAGCAAGACTTTAGTTGAGTGCCTCAAACGAAACTTTAAGCTTTAAGCGATACCTTATATTGAGTCCTCTAAGTGATACTTTTAATTGTATTCCTCAAATGAGACTTTAAGTTGAGTCCCTCATTTTGCTGCTTACTAAAGAATCCAAGATGTTTTATACTGTATGATCCAACCCTGGACACCAACTCAAACTTTTAACATCAGATCATCCACGACATGTAAAATGGACTAATAAATATAAAAACCCGTAAATTTCAACAATCAGACTCCAAAAAATCCACAATCACCTTCCCAAATCACACTTCACAAGTGTCAAACTAGAAAAGATCATTCTCAACTAGAAGAAATTAATATGTTATAACCACCTATAATTTAGCATAATTATTTATTTCAGTTTTTTTCTGACACTTCTTTTGGTCGTAGATGCTTAATTTTGCTTTTGAAGTACATTGAAAGGTCTTGAATGAATCTTTTGTCATACGGATGGATCAAACCCCTTCATTGCTTAGAGCACTATGTAATACACATACATGACAATATCTCTACATTGGTTTACTGAAGATATCTCTACACCAAATCAAGGTATTTTTCTCTGCCTTGGTTTACTTTATAATAAAATAAAAAGGATCATTTTTACAGATGAGGAGCAGTTGATTCTGCTTCCAATAACTGTTTTCTATGAACTCAACTTTGGGGAGACAAAAACGAAGCAAGGTATGCTGATGAACTTTTGCATTGTCTAGTTGGCAACCATGACTGCAAACTTGCTTTTACCTTAGAGCAGTGGAGGTTTATGTTTGTGTTTTTTTCCATCTTCATATATCTCTTGTTTACTTATTGATATAATGCTGACTTTTTTTTACTGTTTACAGCGACATTCACAATCTACATAGTGGTAGCTACTTTTACTGTTGTATTTACGACACTATAGGTGCCTGTGACCAATCTTATATTTTATTTGGGGTGAATATGAAAATCTGGCCATACATTGAATGACATGTGAATTGTGATGTAGCATATAATGTTTGTCATTAACTCATTATCGACCATAATTAGGTATAGTCAATATATAATGGTGATAACATGTGTAGTATTAGTTTATTTAACGGCTTCTCAACGGATAGTGCTGAGAAAACTGTTTAAAAAAAGAAAAGAAAGAACAAGACAACCTGACGCAAAGAGAATAAAGGAAAAACTGATGGGAAAATATATAAAAGCAATTACTTTAGTCAATTTTGATCAAATCTAGGTTTGGGTTTTGGAATTTTACCATTTCTTCACATGCTTCTTTGTTAATATAACTGTCACTTTAATAAGTGGCCAAGTTGTAACTTACTCATTGTTTAGTATATCTCTAAATCACTACGTTGAGAACTATTTACCATTTATTTAGAACGACGGCTACTAATAAGTAGTATGTATCAAGCATATTAAATAAACTATCTCAACCTTGATAAAAAAAAAATCTCAATAGCTTAAGTAATATACTTTCTCTAAAATGAAATATTGACTAAATTACGAAGATTAAAAAAAAGTTAATTAGGTGATGATATTTATAGAGTTACGATATGTTGACACTAGATATATAGAATTTATATTAAATTTCAACGGTTAATAAATATAAAATTAAATAATTATTTTTCTCTAAAGACTAGGCAATTTATATATATATATATATATATATATATATATATATATATATATATATATATATATATATATATATATATATATATATATATATATATATTGCTAAAAAAGTACTCGCTCCTGTCACAATTATAAATAAAAGTAATTAATTTTATACTGATTAATAAAGTTAGTTAAGTGTAGTTAATTTTTTTGATTTTATGTAGAGTCAAAGTAAAATTTACGGTAATATCTTTAGTTATATTTGATGAATCAACTACCAATATTAAATGCTTTTGAATTTAATCAAAGGTATTCTAGTAATACAAGTATTAACTAATTTCAAAGTTATTGACTTTTTTGCTTATAATAGTGATCAAGATTTAAGGTTACTTTTTTGCTTATAATAGTGATGGGAGGGAGTACAATATGGGTAGCCTTGTGTTCGGAGGGCTATTTTAGGTGTTTTTGGGCTATTTGGACACATACATAGGGCTAGCTCACACAGAATAATGAGAAGCTCTATCTGTGTGTTTTTTGGAAAGTTGGAGAGAGGTTAGGGTCTAGAACTTCAATCTCTTAAAGAGGGTCTGCCTCCTGCTGATGTTGTTGGATGTGAAGAACGTTGTCCTCTAGAATTTGATTATGGCGACGTAAATCATCCATGGTGGAACACATTTCCTCCATGGCATCCTCATCGCCGAAACTACTGTTGGTCAGAGTTGCTACTTTCTTATTCACCATATTGGATAGAGGGGTTGAAGATATGAATACAAATATGATTGTTTAATGCAATGGTGTCCCAAGTCAGTTTTATAGGGGTTATCGGTGTCCCAAGTCAGTTTTATAGGGGTTATCGGTGAGTCGCACCCAAATTTTATTTATTCCAAAGGAAAGGGAAAATAGTGATAAAACCCCAAGAGAATGATCTTCACAACCAAGAGAGGATTCATAATTCGGTTATGCAAGGGGAAGGTATTAGCACCCCTCATATCTATCGTACTCGATGAGAACCATTATGCTTGTATCATGCGTATGGATGTTATTATCCGAATGTTACTTGATATCGGGTAATGAGATGAGAAATAAGATCAGAAAAGAAAATAATTATTAATGTGTTCTCCAAGGTTTCAAACCCTTGTGCATACGTATCCTCATTCGTACAATAAGGAAGTCAGAGCTCCGTAGTTCCGATCTCAAAATGGAGTATTTGTTGGTTTATTTTTAATGGACAATGTTAATATTCACATTCTAGCGGTTATATTTGCTTGTATGCTCACATCATGAGAGGCTTAAGTGTTTGTCTGTTTGTGGTAGAATGGATGCGCTTTGATCATATTCTAGCAGTTAAATATTACTTGTTTGCTCACGCATGTGAGGCTTAAGCTTCGTTCACGATAGAATGGAAGTAACATGCCCTTTCTGAAAAGGTTTTGCAAAGATGCCCTAAGGAAGAAAATGATTTGATTGGTTGTGGTTGATTTTAGATATGGGGATAAGTATCTAACCCTTGGCTAAGTACGACCAATAATCTGAATACCTGGGAGTTGAGAGGATAGTTGCATCGTAACCACTCTTTTTCATCCAAAATAAGTTTTTGATTATGAAATGGTTTGGAGAGTTTAATCATTGGTACTTAGAGGGAGACAAGTATCTAACACTTGACTAAGTATGACCAACAATCAGAATACTCGGGAGTTGAGAGGATAGTGGCATCCTAACCACTTTTTTTTTCTGTCTTAGAGCACCAGATTGAACTTGTTTTATTGTTAGGTGTTTTGAATGGAAGTCAATTAATCAGGCCATAAGCTAGGTACGACCGACAACCTAAGTACTTGAATGTTGTGTGCAAGTACGTACACCCATTTTCGCATTCTAGTTTATTGAGAAAAGATTTTTAAAAGGCACTTGACGTTGGATCAAGCGTTTAGAGTTTATTGTGAAAAAATGTGTGAAGAATGTAGAAAGAGATAGAGATAGATTGAGAAGAGATAGGATAATGAAGATGAGGTACTTGACGTTGGATCAAGCACTCACGTTGCTATGTAGTAAGTTTGATTTGGAAAAATACTTGATGTTGGATAAAATGTGCTTTTTGTCTTTTGAAAATTGTATTTTTATCGTTTGATTTTATCTTTTTTAGTTAGAATGCATTGGAAAGATAATGAGGGGATGGTACCAAACAATACAAGGAAAGATAATGGAAACCATATAAGTTACAACCCAAGTATCATGCCTAAAACAATCAAGTTGCATTGTGTCCTCACATGTAAACAACCAATACAAGGCAAATGATAAGAAATTATGATAATAAGAATATAACTTAGATTGAACTTAAAGTCTCATGATCATGGTAAACACACAAGCAAATGGAGTTAGTATGGATTAAGGAAAATGGAAAACAATGCATCAAAGTAAACATATTCAATGTCATCATAAAGTCAATAGGAAATGAATTCAATCATGGACAATTAAATGAAGATTTATCTCATGATCATGGTGAAAGAAGTGACATACACAAGACATACATCACACAAATTGAAATGACATTTTCAATTTACAAGATAACCAAAAATCAATGGACAATTAAACGGAATTAACCTAAGGTTCAAGAAATCATGCAAACATGGTATACATGAATGGATCAAATTACAAAGGTATGATTAACAATCAAAACCACAATCAAATTTTAACCTAACCTAAACATGAAGATGATAATCACAAGGTAAATGGCAAATTGAGTGAAAGTTAACCTAATGGAAAATCACGGCAAAATCAACATTTAAGCATATTATCCAATCATGAATTAGATCAACAAAATGAATTAGTATGGATTATCAAACCTTAATGAAAAATTATACTAATCATGGCAAGATTAGTCAATATGGAATTAGCTTCTAAAAAATCAAAATCTAATTAAGAAAAATGATTAAACCATCCTAATTAAACCTAATTAAAAATACATGATCAAGAATCTAACTCTAACATAATTCTAATAAAATGGCAAATTATTTATGGATCAAAATATAAGAAAAAATAGAAGCAAGATTAATAAAAAAATCAATTAAGATTAATAAGGTAAATTAAGTGATTGAAAACAGTGTTAATGGCATGAACAATGAATGGGCCAAGAATGAAATCATGATTGAAGGGGTGGGGACAAAGAAATTGCTTGGGCCTGAGCCCAAGCTCCAAACAATCACCCGGATCCAAACAAGTCCAACACACACATTCTCACAGCCAGGTCAAAGCAGCAACATGTCCAGTATAACGCATCAAAGCCAATTCACCACAAAAAAATAAAATGCGAAGAAACATGAACAACACGGCTAAGAACAAACTCGGTTCAACACTCCACTTCCTCAAATCCAAGTTTCAAACGAGAAATAAAAAAGAAATAAGAAACGAGAGCACTCAGGGTTCATTACTACACCAAATCATCATCGAAATCAAAATCATCAGAGGCTCCTTCTTGCGCACATAATTGAGGGATCAAGGGGAGAAAAGAAACTCACTGACTTGCTCCGACGCGGGGGCTCAGGTAATGTGCTCCTTTCCTCTTTCCTTCTTCGTTCGTTTCTACCCTTCTACTTCTGTTAGGCTTTCGTTGTTGTCGTTCGTATCGTTGTGAGAGAAAAGTGGTGCGTGAGGTTGAGACAATTGTGAGTGAAGAATTGTGAAATGCTGAAGAGTGAATGAAGAATGATGGAATCGTTTTCAGAAATTTGATTAACGATTGAGAAAAATCCCCCTTTAGCATTGCAGCGAATTTGTTTTTATACCATTCTCATCGATATGCTCCTTCTTTTATTTCTGTTAGAAGTTTCTCTGTTTTGGTTCTATTAGATTTGGTTACAGGTGGTTGAGAGAAATTGGTTAGAGTCAGTTTAGTTAGTTGGAGGTGAGGAGCAATTGTTTAGAAATTTATGTTAGTGGTTAGTTGTGAGAAGTGTTATGCAGGTTGGGTTTTTGTGAATTTTATGCAAGAAGTTTACCTTGAGTGTATGCAAGTGAGATCATTGTGTATGATGCACCTTGCCCTGTTATGCATTATGTAGGTGATATAATGGTCTGTTGAAACATTATGCTGGTGAATCATGTTCAAACCATTTCAAATTGCTTGGAAATCAATCATGGAGTTGCTAGGAATTATGTTTGCTTGGACATGTTGCAATGGAATGGATTTATGATTTTTATGCTTAGAGTATTGTATTGAAATGGTTTAATATTGATTATATATGGTTATAAATGTATGGGTATGGAATTTTGAATATATGGCTTATGTATGCAATTTGAATTGAAGGTGTAGTGGTTTGAAATTGGATTGTAGATGTGAATTGGAATCAATGGTTGAATGCAAATGATTGAAAATTATTTATGGGATTTTGAATGGTGTAATTAATCAAGGTTTATGTATGTAAAATTTATTGTTTCTTGAGGTTTTTTGCAGGTCTAAGTGGTGGTCTGGCTGGCAAGCTGTAGGTTCAAGTGGTGGTCTCGCGGGTCCATTTGGTGGTTTGACCTGAACATGGACCAAGTCATGGACCAAGTTACTTGGCCATGAAGAAATAAAAGGAAACATGACTTTTAGTTATGAATCAAAAGCAAGATGGGTGGAAATAGGTCTTAGGGGTTCAAGGGAGGGACAATTGACTTTGGTCAACTAGTTGACCAAAATGTCAACTATTGACCAAAAGTCAATTGTAGTAAATATAGGCCAAAATGTATTTTTTTGTATGACATGGACATTTTTGTAATGAGATGGAAAAATTGTGAATGGAAATTATATTTGTATTGAACTTGTATTGAATTGAATGAAATTGAATTGATTTGAACCGGTTTGAATTGTATGGATGAAAATGAATGTCATCTTGATTGAATAACACAATGCCCTTAAACCAGATGAAATATGCCATGCTACTAGACTTGAAACCCAATCAAGCAAAACCATCCAAATGAAACCTGACTAAGCAAAAAATGCAACATTTTGAATGAACGCACCTTGATTAAGGCATTGGGATCATGAACAAATATGACCTTTGATGAATTGTTAAACAAACCAATGAAACCTCCATGAATGACCAGATGAATCTCAATCTTGAATGCACACATAAATGAATTATATGACCATAATTGCAAATTAGGGTTTTAGGGATTTAATGACCCTGATGATGCTTGCAATCCAACACCAATGAATTAGGGTTTCCCATATGCTCAATGATGAAGATAACCAAAATGAAGGGCTCACCAATATAATCTAAGCCATCAAAATGAAACCTAGCTTGGGGGCTCAGCCTCCCTTCCATGCTTTGTATGATCAAGTCCCTTGAACCTATGATTTTGAGTTTCTCAATGCAAATGGATGTACTATGATGTCATGGATATGCAGATGGAATCTCAAACCAAAATTCAGGTAGAAATGAAAAGGGGAGAACAAATTTTGGGGTATGACAATGCTTACCTTGTTTTGACATAAGCTTGCAAACTTGACTTACGTCATGTGTTAAATTTGATCTAGTGCAAACCATATCATACATAAAACAAACAATAACATTAACACAAGGAACCTTTGATAGTTACTGATAACCATGAAACATATCACGTTTCTGACTCGATACACATATCATTTTAGTCCGTTTTATTTCCATTTTATGGTTTTATTATGGTATATTATATCTATTTCATGTATTTTTCAAGTAGGAGCATCCTTGCAAGAAATCAGAATAAAAATGGAAAAGAACGGAGAAAGGGGGCAAATTCTGCACTTATGGCGTTCATCATGATGTTTTCCATGACATGGCAGTCATGGAGCCACCTAAGCTTGAAGAAAAGACAAAAAGGGCATAGTTCAGCACTCATGGCATTCGCCATGGAGCTTGCAATCCACGTCCAACCAGTTTTGCACTCATGGGTTCGCCATGAGGACATGGCGTCTGCCATGGACTTTGAGGCCAGAAGAATAGCAACGACCATACTCAGTCTTCTCCCACTTCAGCAAATCTCTCTCTCACTCCTCCGACATGATTTTAGAGTCTTTTCATTAGTTCCCAACACTATATATAGCCATAAATCTTAAGTTTTGATTATCCAAGTTATTGAAGTTTTAGAGCATTTGTTTTTAGGCATAAATTATGCTATTGTAAAAGCTGCAGTTTCTCACATTGAGAGACTGATGCTTCTTAGAATTATGAGTTTTTCTGTGTGTACTTGGATAAACATTTCAACAACCTTGCCGGAACTCGTTTTTGCAATTTAATTTTAGAATCAATTTTAATTCAACTTTTATTTTCAGGTTCTACTTTATTTACAACTTTAGTTTTCTATTTTTATTTTTTAGTCTCTATTATTTATACTTTTATTGTTTTTATTATTATAAAACTTTTGATTTTTAGTTTCAGTTATTGTTCATTGTTGTTGCTGTTTATTTTCAGTGTTAATTTGCATTTTTTTTACTCTACACACACGTATACAATTGCTCCGGTCCTGACTGATTCATTCACTTATATATATATATATATATATATATATATATATATATATATATATTGTTTATGTTCTTTTTAATAGATTAATTTTATGTTTAATTTAATATATTTTTAATAAATATCACTATATTTCCCATAAATATGTCTGACTAAGCTCTTAGAGCTTGGGATGTAAGAACCGTCGTTTCGACGGGACTCGGTAAAATACATTGGCATTGATTTTCAATATTAAATTAATTTTCTAGTTCTAAATTTTATATTAAAAAGTCAAAAAGCTTTGTGCGATAGAGAAAACACTCAGATTCTGATTAATAGCGCGACAGTGTGAGATCGGTATCCGATCATAAAATTTATATGTTTAATTTCTAAAAACAGAAATAACGCTTATTAATTAATTATGACTTATCAGTTTTCAAAAAGTGTTTCGAAATTGTAACTTGCGGAACGATAACAGACAATTATGGTTCCGAAACATAACACGTGGTGCGCGAAAGTGAGTAGTGTTTTTAAATTAATATTTCCTCCAAAAATGTTTTTTTTAACAAAACGAAGTGCGGAATTTCATCTGAGTCCCGAAGGTACCCGGAAATTACATTCCGATCTCCGTTTGTTTTAATTTTCAAATCAATTAATTTTCATTCGTTCTCAAACAAAATATTTTCTGATAGCCTTAGATTTACAATGTGAAAATATATCACAGTAGGTTGACATTGGTCTCTGCGGGTTCAACATTTTTTATACTATAATTAATTATTCTGTACACTTGCGAAAGCAACACATCAAGTTTTTGGTGTCGTTGTCGGGGACCAACAATCAATATTGTGATTCTGTTGTAGTAACATATAGACTAAGATATTTTATATTTTTCTTTTATCGGTTGTATGCCCAACACTAGCTCAACCGGAGACGAGTTAGAACAACTGATTCCTATAATCGAGCGTTTCATTCACCTCAAACACTGAGTACGAGAACTTAGATCCGTATTCGATCCTATGGATGAACCAGATAATCGTCCTCTTAAGGACTTCACAATCCCATCTTAAGACGAGACACACTTAAATATTGTTCTACCTGTAATCCTGGTGAACAACTTCGAATTGAAAAAACTTCTCTACTGCAAATTGTGCAACAGAACCAGTTGTCAGGAAATCCCACTGAGGAGCCAAATCTTCATCTATCAATGTTTGTACAGTATGAAGACACGCTAAAGACTAATAACGTAAATCCTAAAGCGATTCACTTACGTTTATTTCCCTTTTCCCTAAGAGATAGAGCCAAAGCTTGAGTAGTATCTACCTTCTAACTCTATCACTACTTGGAATAAACTAAAAAAAGCATTTTTAGCCAGGTATTTTCCTCCAAGCAAAACATCATAACTAAGAAATCACATAACTACGTCTAGACAGACAGAAGGAGAATCACTTTTTGAAGCTTGGGAACTATATAAGGATATGATGAGACTATGTACTCATCACACTCTAGAGAAATAACTCATCATCCATACATTCTATAATGGTCTACTTTACAACACAAGAATGACCATAGACACTGCAACTGGCGGTGCTCTAATGGATAAACCCTTCAATGAAGCTTACCAACTTATTGAGAACATGGCCCAAATCCATTATTAATGGGGAACTGGACATGCTCAAGTAGAAAACACACCACAAAAGGGAGGCATGTTGAAGTAAATGGCTTAGACCATGTGAGTGCTAAGGTCGATGCAGTCACTCAAAAGATCAACAACTTAACCATTACCCCTTCATCTACTATAGCCGCCGTAACTCCAAACTGCGAGATTTATGGAATCCAAGGACATATCACTACTGATTGTCAGCTTTTGACATGGATTCTACCAGATCAAGTTAACCATATGTAATGAAATCCCTATTCAAACACTTATAATCCTGGATGGAGAAATCATCCAAACTTTTCCTACAAAAACAATAATGTGTTGTTTCCTCCCAGCCCACCACCACCACCACCTCCAAATTTCCAAAAGGGAGCTAATGTTGCTCCCCCCGCTCCTAGATAATAAAATTTAGAACTAACGATGGAGAATTTCATCACAACTCAAACTTAACAAAATAAAGAATTTATGAACCATAATGTTCACACAAATGAGTTGGTGAAACAATTGGCAAATAAGGTTGACATCATGGCTACACATAACAAGATGCTTGAGACACAAATCTCTCAAGTATCCCAACAGCAAATAACTATTGCTGCTCCTACTGGCACATTTCCAATCTAACCTCAACCCAACCCTAAAGGCCATACTAACTCCATCTCACTACAGAGTGGGACATAACTAGATGGACCAGTTAACCCAAGAGTTTCAAACCTTACGATGTATAGGCAAGTTGAGAGCGAACCAAAGAAAGTAGATGATAAGAGCAAGGAAGAACCACATAAAGCTGATAATGAGGAGATAACCAAAACCAATGAAACCATTGAAAAAAAAGCCTTATGTACCTCCACCTCCTTATAAACCAAAAATTTCATACCATTAAAGATTCTCCAAATTAAAGAATGAGGGTCGGTTTAAGAAATTCATAAAGCTTCTAAAGCCATTTCATATCACTATACCTTTCACATAAGCCATTACACAAATTCCCTCTTACGCTAAGTTCTTAAAGGAGATCATTTCCAATAAAAATAAACTTGAAGATGACGAGACAGTGGCACTCATTGTAGAGTGTAACGCCATTATCCAAAACAACATGCCCCAAAAGCTGAAAGACCCTGGTAGTTTTTCTATTTCATGTGTCATAGGCAAGTTTATCATCAACAAGGCACTTTGTAACTTAGGAGATAACGTGAGTCTAGTGCCCTTTAGATTTGTGAAAAGCTGAACTTAGGAGACTTAAGACCTACAAGGATGTCCCTTCAGTTGGCCGATCGCTCAGTTAAATTCCCTGTCAGAATGCTGGAAAATACTCAAGTACACATTGGCTAAATCTATATCCCTACATACTTTATAGTAATTAATATAAAGTAAGACTCTAATATACCTATTATATTAGGTAAACCTTTCTTAGCCACTGTCGGTGTGATAATAGATGTAAAACGAGGGAAATCAACATTCGAAGTCGGTGAAAAGAAGATAGAGTTTATTATTTCCCAATTTCTTAAACCTCCGACTATAGATGACATTTGTTGTTTCATAGATATTATTGATCAATGCATAAAATAGTTAGCATTTTGTAAGACCCCAATTTTGACCCTAAGATCCCTCATGCTATCTCATCATATGCATTAGCATTGGGATCACACCTTGGCATTCTCCTTCCTCCCCCCCATTTCACTGGGTTTGCATTGGGAGAGATCACCAAGAACTTTTGATTGTATCATACTTTGTTTTGCATTATTTAATAACCAAAATACCAAAAATATGTCAATGTATAGTTGGTTACTTTTGTAGGTAGTGTGTGCGCTCACCCATGCTCTATCAAACTTATATCTAGGTTTGAGACCCTCAGTGCAAGGAGTTTAATCAAGAAATGGTTCACATTGGATCTAAGCATCATATATGGATCCCCATGATCTTCACATGTCATTTTGATCAAGAATTCATCAAGAGTTTGGAGATTGTTTGCCTTGGAAACTCATCTGGGTATCTTGTGTGACTTCTCCAACAAGTTTCTTCAATATTTGATCAAATATTTCAAGGTAAAATTCATATTACATCATATTATACATATATGATCCTCCATGAGTCCCAAAAGTCAAAATAATGTCAAGTTAGCAAGTTGGTTTATAGTGGTTGACCAAGGAAAGTCAACTGGTCAAAACTGGGGTTCCCTAGACCCTATCTCCTACAGTTTTTGTCATATGAAAATTATTTAATGATAAAGGTTACTCAAAATTACATTTCAAACAACTTTCATGTTTAGGTCAAGATCTAGTTTTGCTTGGAAAGTCATTTTTTATAGTGAAAGATTATAGGTCATTTTGTCTGAACCCTAGTTAGGAGGTCAACTTCCAAGGACCATAACTTGCTAAATATTTATGATATGAAATCCATTCAAATCCCATGATCAAATTCAAGATGTATACTTTAACTTTTATGTTTGGAGGAAGTTCAAATTCAACTTTCAAATGCATGTTCCAAGAGGAAACATTATATGTCACTTTGGACCAATGCCATTGAACAAGTGATTTTCCTCAACTTCTAAAATGCATAAATCCTTCATGCCAAATCGAAATGAGGTCAAATTTGTGACCAAATTGAATAGGCTTGAAATAGATACAACTTTGATGAATAAACGTTTCTCATTTGAAGTCCATAGAAAAGGTTATTCAAGGTGGAAGAAGTGAACATTTGACTTGGGACTTCGAAAATTTTCAAATATGTTTGATTTCCCAAACTTCAACCTCAAAATTCATCATGATCCAAGCTTTAAATGGAAAAGTGTTAAACATTAAAGTTTTTCCCCTTGATCTCACCTTTCCAAAAAGTCCAAGATCATATCATTTGGATCAGAATTGAGGGACTCGCATATGGCTCCATTATGGGAAGTGTTTTGGCAAGATTTGGATTCAAATGATCATTCTTCTTTGCATGCTTCCACATGATGATTTCAGTACACTTTGCACACGAATTGGAGTTGGATTACATTAGTCGTTAGGCCCAAATCATTTCCCATGCACCCATGCAAGGAGGATTCTAAAGTTGGCCAAATTTCAAATGGTGCAAAAATCAAATTCATTGCCTATTTAAACAAGCTCAAGGCTTCAGAATCATCATCGACACCCTGCCCAAGCTTTGCTTGACTGATCCAAACCCTCACTACCATATAATTTCTGAAGGTTTCTCTTAAAATCGAGCTTGAACTTCATTTTCTATTTGGGGTTCAAACTCCAGAAATTCACTTCCCTTTTCATCTCAATTGGTTTCTGCAAGCAAGAGGAAGAGAAAGCAAGCAAATCTAGATCAAGTGAAATTGGATCAACTCGAAGGTGATTTTTTCAGAAACTTCATCTCTTCAATTCTCGCTCAATTCTTCACCATTCTTTGTGATTTTTGGTTGTCTGAAGTCCTATCAATGTAGGAAAGAAGATTGAGTTGCTTTGAGGTAAAATCGAAGCAACCCGGTTCATGACCCTCAAAATTCAAATCCATGTATCTTTTTATATACTTGGAATTGGAGAACATTGAGGTCAGATTCCTGCTCCTGAGCATTTTCCCTTCAAATTAGTGTATTCACTTTTCATTTTTCATGAAGTTGAGCTTGAACCAGACCAGTGGTGATCATCGGAGAAGATGACCGGAGCTAGGGCTCCAGTGGTGTGCTGGCATTGCCCAGACCATCTGATCTTGGTTCCATGTTTTAATTAGGACCCTTGCTTTTGATTACCACACGTGTGGTGCTTTGACTTAAGTCCACCATGGATAGCACGCGTGTTGCCATCAGATCTGCCACCTTAATTAATGGGGGAGATCTGATGGCCCCTGATTTTCCATATTTTATGATTTTTCATTTAATCCATTTATTTTGATTAATTCATATTAATTTCATTTTTAATCCAAAAAAATATGAGACTTTCACCAAAAATGTTTAAATATTTTCCTCTTTCATTTTTTGAATTAATTATTTTTTTGGATTAATTTTGATATTTTTCATGAATTAATTATTTTTGTGCATTTTTTTTATTGTTTAAAAATACTTATGACTTTTCAAAAATTATGAATTTTTTTGTCTAAGGTCCTTTGACCTTGTTTGACCTAGGATAAATCTGTCGGCCATTTATTTGGTGGTTTGAAGAGGTTTTAGATTTTGACCAAACTAAATTTAATTTAAATGTATTTTTAATTTGATTTTTAATTGATTAATTGTAAAGAAATTATGTTGAGCCATTTTTATTGACTTGTGATGTTTGATGATGACACTGAAATTCACCGTATTTTTGACTCCGATTTCGCATGCATTCTAGTTGTTTTATTATCATTTTGTTATGTTATTACTATATTTCTCTTTGTTTTCAGGTTTTCAGTCTAATCGGAGCCCCGATCGAGAAAAGGAGTGAAAACGAGCTAAAAACCCTAAAATTCAGCATTTTACACTTGTGGCTCCCACTGTGGCTGGCGTCATGGGTCCAACCATGACTTGTCCTAGCTCAACTTCCCTCAACTGCCGCGTTCCCCACTACCTCCACTTGGACGCCACACTTTGCTCTTGTGGCGGGTGCCATGGTGTTGTGGCGGGCGCCACAAAAGGAAAAGTTTTCCCTCCCAATTTCAAATTGAAGGGCATCCTTGTCTTTTCCATTATTTTACTTGCCTGTAAATAGAGACTCGAATTCATTTGTTTAATCATCCAAACTTAGAGCAGATGCAAACTTAGAGCAAACTTAGTTTCACTTAGGCATATATTCAGTATTTTAAAGTGGTAATCGCTTCGCATTGGGGTGTTACCACAATTGTGTAATCGAGTTTGTGATCGAGTCTGTAATCGAGTTTGGAGCACTTTGGAAGGAAGTTAATCCTGCCGCCATTTTCATTTCCGCTTTGCATTTTATTCAACCCTCCGATTGAAGCAGGTTTTTATTGCTTGCCTTTATCTATTTTATTTTTCCGCACTGTCTTTACTTTATTTAATTTCTCGTACTGTCTTTACTTTATTTATTTCTCGCACTCGCTTTACTTTCATTTATTTTCCGCACTCGCTTTACTTTCATTTATTTTCCGCACTCGCTTTACTTTATTTATTTTCCGCACTCACACTACTTTTATTTATTTCCCGCACTCGCACTACTTTTATTTACTTTCCGCACTCGCACTACTTTTATTTAAATTAAAATGCACCTTTACTTTACCATGTCTAACTAAACCTATAAGGTTAGAATGTAAGGATCGTAATTAAACCGATAATCCGTACAATTGTTCGTAGAAACACTTAAGGGCTATTTTAACTTTCAACTTAAGTTTTCCCGCACTTAATTTCCGTTGGGTAAGATCGAAAGCCGTCCAACGTCTTTTTAAACTTAATTGTTTTTAACTATTTCAAAAACAGCGAAAGCGCTTTGTTTAGTTCATTAGGAGTTTTTAACTTAAGAAGAAAAGTGATTTTAAAACTATTTTCGGACGCGTTTATAAGTTTAGAGTCTGGTTCGTGAGAACCTCTTTTGGTTAAGAAATCCAGGTTAAAATACTTTTCAACTTAGTCAAGATACTATATTTCTTAAAAATAGGTTTACTACTCTAACGCAATGCGCGCCTTTTTATAAGTGACAATAATAGGGTTTGATTAGGGAGTACAACTCGGTTCTGAATACGCGAAAGCGACAGTTCCTGTTAAATTGGTTCTTTTCAAAGTAGGAAACACTGCCCATAAGTAGTTCTATTAGCAAGTACTTGGATTATTAATTGATTACATGAATTACATTCGAGCCTGTCTTTATTAATTGAACTTTATTCAACACTTTACTTTTCATTGCACACTCTAAAAACCCCTATTTTGATTACCTTAGATAAACACCATAACAATAGATAACGATAGATCGACACTTGGTCTCTGTGGATTCGACAATCTTTTATATTACTCTGACGCGTTCGTATACTTGCGAAAAGCACGCATCAAGTTTTTGGCGCCGTTGCCGGGGATCAATTTCGTTAAATTTCATACCCTGTTGTTATATTGTTTAGACTTAGGTTATTACCCGTCGGTCAATGCGAAGAACTCGCAGCACCGAAAGTTTAGTAAACCCTCTGGCGAAACCTGAACGTTACGCTCGCGCACGTTTATTCTTCCATAGAATTAGGAGAGCTTTGGCCGAAGATCAAAACCAAAGACCTCTTAAGGACTTTGCCCAACCATCCAACGAAGAACCTAGTTCTAGTATAGTAAACCCAACCATCCCAGCTAATAATTTCGAACTTAAACCATCCCTGTTGCAACTAGTGCAACAGAGACAATTCGCAGGTCTCGCTACTGAGAACCCGAACCAACATTTAAAAATCTTTCTCCAATTAGCAGACACTTTTAAAACCAATGAAGCTTCTCCTGAGGCAATCCGTTTAAGATTATTCCCTTTTTCCCTCAGAGAGAAAGCCCTATCATGGTTATATTCCCTTCCACCCAATTCCATTACGACTTGGGATAACCTTAGAAGAGTATTCCTTGCTAGATACTTTCCCCCAAGTAAGATCGTCGTTCTTCGAAACCATATAACTAGATTTACCCAAAACCAAGGAGAATCACTGTTCGAAACTTGGGAGAGATATAAGGAGCTGTTAAGAGCATGCCCACATCATGGTTTAGAAAATTGGTCAATCATTCAAACCTTCTATAATGGACTTCACTATAACACTAAGATGACCATCGACGCTGCCGCAGGCGGTGCGCTGATGAACAAACCTTATCCTGAAGCTAGTGCCCTCATCGAAGATATGGCTCAAAACCATCAATCATGGGGAGTCGAACGAGCGACAGTTGAGAAGAAGGAAGCCCAAGGAGGAGTGCATGAACTAAGCTCTATAGACATGATGCAAGCTAAAATGGACGCATTAGCCCTTAAGGTCGAGCATATGTGCATAAACCCGAATACTATAGCCGCAGTTTCGTCGGATTGTGAGATATGTGGAACCAAAGGACACCAATCTGCATAATGAGGTCTATTAAACGAAACCCACTCTGAGCAAGTGAACTACACCCAAGGGAACCCATATTCGAATACCTATAACCCTGGATGGAGGAATCACCCGAACTTCTCCTATAAGAACAATAACCCTATTCGAAATAATGCACCTCCGAGACAAACAGGTTACCAAGCCCCAAGATCAAATCAACCTATGCAACCTGTGCCACCAAAGTCGAGCCTTGAGAAAATTATAGAAAATTTTATCACTGCTCAAGCCCAACAAAACAAAGAGTTCATGAACCAAAACATTCATGTTAATGAACTAATTACCCAGTTAGGAACCAAGGTTGACCAAATAGTTACTCATACTAAGATGCTTGAAACCCAGATCTCTAAGGTAGCTTTAAACCAAGCCCCCCAGACCACACCTGGAGGACAGTTCCTTGGACAACCTCAACAGAATCCGAGAGGGCAAGCCAATGCCATTACCCTACGAAGTGGGAACGCTTATGATGAGCCACCAAACCCAAGATTGAGTGAACCCAAAACTTCTAAGGAATATACCGAACCCACGAACGAAGTAAAGGTACCAGAGGAATCTGAAAAACAGGAAGGTCAAGAAAAAGGAGAAGAACCTAAAGACAAAACTTACGTACCACCCCCGCCATATAAACCACCTATACCATATCCGCAAAGACTCAAACAAACCCAGATCAATAACCAGTATCAGAAATTTATTAAATTTATAGAAAAACTTCACGTAGAAATCCCTTTCACAGAAGCCATCACCCAAATACCTTCTTATGCAAAGTTTCTCAAAGACATCCTTACCAACAAACGTAGACTTGACGATCCGAAACCCTTGGAATGTAATTCTATTTCCGAGAATAAGTTAGCCAAAAAAGATAAAGATCCTGGAAATTTCTCCATTCCTTGTCTTTTGGGTAGTCATGTCATCGAAAAAGCTTTTCTAGACTTAGGAGCTAGTGTGAGCTTAATGCCTTTAGCAGTTTGTGAGAGGTTAAACTTAGGAGAATTACAACCTACTAAGATGTCACTTCAGTTAGCCGATAGATCTGTTAAGTATCCGATAGGCATTTTAGAAGATGTCCCTATTAGGATAGGTCAGTTATTTATCCAACTGATTTTGTTGTCATGGACATCAAAGAGGACAATGATATACCAATCCTTCTAGGTAGACCATTCTTATCGACTGCAGGAGTCATAATAGATGTTAAGAGAGGAAAGTTGACCTTTGAGGTAGGTGACGAGAAAATAGAATTTATACTTTCGAAATTTCTTATGGCACCTGTGGTGGGAGACGCATGTTATGCCTTAGATATCATTGATGAGTGCGTTAGGGAATTAGAACAAGAAGAAATCATAAAAACAATTAAGTTACCATCAACCCCCATAATGGAAGATGATGACTTTAGGAAACCCTACATCGATGATAACCTTTACGAATGTTTATCCCTTACCCCAGATCCTATGCCATGCCCTAAGAAACCAACCTTAGAACTTAAGGAGCTGCCTGAGAACCTGAGATATGAGTTCCTCGATGAAGAGATGAACCGTCCAGTTATAGTCAGTGTTACCTTTAGCCAAGAGGAAACAGACAAACTTTTAGACGTTTTACGAAGATATCCCTCAACCTTAGGATATAATATCTCTGACCTGAAAGGTATAAGCCCATCCGTATGCATGCATCAGATTTCGCTCGAAGAAGATTCAAAACCCTCCAGAGAACATCAGAGAAGAATAAACCCTATAATGAGTGATGTTGTTAAAAAAGAAGTTCTTAAGTTACTTGAGGCAGGTATAATCTACCAGATCTCGGATAGTAAGTGGGTGAGCCCTGTGCATGTAGTACCTAAAAAGGGAGGCATCATAGTCGTGCAAAACGATAAAGGCGAACATGTAGCAAAACGATTAGAAGGAGGATGGCGGATGTGTATAGATTATAGAAAATTAAATAAAGCAACCAGGAAGGATCATTTCCCTTTACCATTTATAGACCAGATGTTGGAACGTCTAGCCAGACACTCTTACTTCTGCTATCTAGATGGATACTCTGGATTCTTTCAAATACCTATCCACCCCGAAGATCAAGAAAAAACTACCTTTACATGCCCTTATGGAACTTTTGCCTACAGACGAATGTCATTCGGCCTCTGTAACGCCCCAGCTACTTTCCAACGCTGCATGATGTCGATCTTTGCATATTACCTAGATGGTATCATGGAAGTGTTTATGGATGATTTCTCGGTTTGCGGATTTAATTTCCACAATTGTCTTGCTAACCTTGAGAAAATCCTGGATAGATGCGTGGAGGTGAACCTCGTGCTAAATTGGGAAAAGTGTCATTTCATGGTAACCGAAGGAATTGTTTTAGGACATATAGTTTCCGAAAAAGGTATAGAGGTAGATAGAGCTAAGATAGAAGTTATAGAAAACCTAAAACCCCCTAAAACTATCAGAGAAGTCCGAAGTTTTCTTGGACACGCTGGATTCTACCGGCGTTTTATCAAGGACTTCTCCAAAATAACTAAACCTTTAACTGGACTTTTAATGAAAGATGCTAAATTCATTTTCGATGGAAAATGTAATGACGCATTTAATCTTTTAAAACAAGCATTATTATCAGCACCCATTATGAAACCCCCTGATTGGTCAGAACCTTTTGAGATAATGTGCGACGCTAGTGATTATGCGGTTGGAGCCGTTCTAGGACAAAGGAAAGATAAGAAATTACATGCCATTTATTATGCCAGTAGAACCCTAGACGCTGCCCAACTCAACTACGCAACAACTGAAAAGGAATTACTCGTTGTAGTTTTCGCTATAGACAAATTTAGATCTTATCTAGTAGGAGCAAAAATTATAGTTTACACCGATCATGCTGCCATTCGTTACCTATTAAGTAAAAAAGATGCCAAGCCCAGGTTACTCCGATGGATTCTGTTACTACAAGAGTTTGATTTAGATATAAGAGATAAAAAAGGCACCAGTGGTCAGCAGTAGGATGTCAGGTGACTCTCCCCTTATCTTATTTCGAAACATTGGGGACAATGTTCGATTTAAGTGTGGGAGGAGACTTTATCGCTTTTCTTTGCTGTTTTCAGTTAGTTTGTTTATTTTCTCTGCTGTTTTTAGTTAGTTTGTTTATTTTTATTTGCTTTTTAGTTGTTTACTTTATTTCATTTTGCTTTTAGTTTAAGTGTTTTAGATAATGCATGAGTCTGACGAGTCACCAGTATAGTGTATCTTTAGTACAGTCTAATCTCCCCATTCCTTTAGCCCTACCAATTTTTTTTTGCAAAAGAAAACAGTGTTATTCTGAAAGTTTTTGGGTTTTAAAGACGGGTTTGAGTAAGGATGCGGTGACTTGGGAGAACTTTTTGAAACATCAGTATTGTTTTAGCACCATAGACTTCATGAATATAGGAATCATTCCCGAAACCCCATATACCATGGCCTTAATCATCATTTCAGTATAAGTCCTCAGTAGTTTATCCCAGCAGTCAGCTCCGGCCTACGCATCCTCTACGTAGGGGACCGATGAACATAAGTGAATGATCCAGTGAAATAAATAAAATAAAAGAAAGAAAAAAGGCAACTCCGGTATAGGTGACCCTCACAAAGTCATTTAAACCAAAAAGGTTGTAAAAATTTGCTACAAAAGAAAAAGAAAAAGAAAATCTCACCCGCTGTTAGTTGGTTCAGAGGTATCTGGCGCTGAACTCGGTAGGGCGGATTACGATCCGATCTTCCACAATTGCAGTTGGGTCAAATAAAAGGGTTTACACAGATTTATGTGCCAGGAACCCCATGTTTAGATCATAATCACTAACAGGTCACTCTGCTATGAAGCATGTACGAATAACGAGCTTAATGTGATTGCGCCTGAATGAAAAGGACACAAAAAGAGATGAAGAGGCAGGCCTAGGTATTGTGGGATAATATGGGTTGGTTAATATAGGAATGGAGTCTATGTCCGTATTTTTCGGATAAGTGTCATCATGATACCCTTAGTTCACTCAGTTAGTACCTATCACTGCATCCCGACTTGAACTTAGAAATCTTTTAGCCCGAATCACTCGTTGACACCAGTTTTTCTTCTATGAGATTTTTAGTGTTTTGATTGAGGACAAACAAGGGTTTAAGTGTGGGAGAATTTGATGACACTAAAATTCATCGTATTTTCGACTCCGATTTTGCATGCATTCTAGTTGTTTTATTATCATTTTGTTATGTTATTACTATGTTTCTCTTTGTTTTCAGGTTTTCAGTCTAATCGGAGCCCCGATCGAGAAAAGGAGTGAAAACGAGCTAAAAACCCTAAAATTCAGCATTTTACACTTGTGGCTCCCACTGTGGCTGGCGTCATGGGTCCAGCCATGATGTGTCCTAGGTCAACTTCCCTCAACTGCCACGTTCCCCACTACCTCCACTTGGGCGCCACACTTTGCTCTTGTGGCGGGCGCCATGGTGTTGTGGCGGGCGCCACAAAAAGAAAAGTTTTCCCTCCCAATTTTAAACTGAAGGGCATCCTTCTCTTTTCCATTATTTTACTTGCCTATAAATAGAGACTCGAATTCATTTGTTTAATCATCCAAACTTAGAGCAGATGCAAACTTAGAGCAAACTTAGTTTCACTTAGGCATATATTCAGTATTTTAAAGTGGTAATCGCTTCGCATTGGAGTGTTACCACAATTGTGTAATCGAGTTTGTGATCGAGTCTGTAATCGAGTTTGGAGCACTTTGGAAGGAAGTTAATCCTGCCGCCATTTTCATTTCCGTTTTGCATTTTATTCAACCCTCCGATTGGAGCAGGTTTTTATTGCTTGCCTTTATCTATTTTATTTTCCCGCACTGTCTTTACTTTATTTAATTTCTCGTATTGTCTTTTCTTTATTTGTTTCTCGCACTCGCTTTACTTTCATTTATTTTCCGCACTCGTTTTACTTTCATTTATTTTCCGCACTCGCTTTACTTTATTTATTTTCCGCACTCGCACTACTTTTATTTATTTCCCGCACTCGCACTACTTTTATTTACTTTCTGCACTCGCACTACTTTTATTTAAATTCCACACTCGCACTACTTTTATTTAAATTAAAATGCACCTTTACTTTACCATGTCTAACTAAACCTATAAGGTTAGAATGTAAGGATCGTAATTAAACCGATAATCCGTACAATTGTTCGTAGAAACACTTAAGGGCTATTTTAACTTTCAACTTAAGTTTTCCCGCACTTAATATCCGTTGGGTAAGATCGAAAGCCGTCCAACGTCTTTTTAAACTTAATTGTTTTTAACTATTTCAAAAACAGCGAAAGCGCTTTGTTTAGTTCATTAGGAGTTTTTAACTTAAGAAGAAAAGTGATTTTAAAACTATTTTCGGACGCGTTTATAAGTTTAGAGTCTGGTTCGTGAGAACCTCTTTTGGTTAAGAAATCCAGGTTTAAATACTTTTCAACTTAGTCAAGATACTATATTTCTTAAAAATAGGTTTACTACTCTAACACAATGCGCGCCTTTTTATAAGTGACAATAAGAGGGTTTGATTCGGGAGTACAACTCGGTTCTGAATACGCAAAAGCGACAGTTCCTGTTAAATTGGTTCTTTTCAAAGTAGGAAACACTGCCCATAAGTAGTTCTATTAGCAAGTACTTGGATTATTAATTAATTACGTGAATTACATTCGAGTCTGTCTTTATTAATTGAACTTTATTCGACACTTTACTTTTCATTGCACACTCTAAAAACCCCTATTTTGATTACCTTAGATAAACACCATAACAATAGATAACGATAGATTGACACTTGGTCTCTGTGGATTCGACAATCTTTTATATTACTCTGACGCGTTCGTATACTTGCGAAAAGCACGCATCAAGTTTTTGGCGCCGTTGCCGGGGACCAATTTCGTTAAATTTCATACCCTGTTGTTATATCATTTAGACTTAGGTTATTACCCGCCGGTCAATGCGAAGAACTCGCAGCACCAGAAGTTTAGTAAACCCCCTGGCGAAACCTGAACGTTATGCTCACGCACGTTTATTCTTCCATAGAATTAGGAGAGCTTTGGCCGAAGATCAAAACCAAAGACCTCTTAAGGACTTCGCCCAACCATCCAACGAAGAACCTAGTTCTAGTATAGTAAACCCAACCATCCCAGCTAATAATTTCGAACTTAAACCATCCCTGTTGCAACTAGTGCAACAGAGATAATTCGCAGGCCTCGCTACTGAGAACCCGAACCAACATTTAAAAATCTTTCTCCAATTAGCAGACACTTTTAAAACCAATGGAGCTTCTCCTAAGGTAATCCGTTTAAGATTATTCCCTTTTTACCTCAGAGATAAAGCCCTATCATGGTTAGATTCCCTTCCACCCAATTCCATTACGACTTGGGATAACCTTAGAAGAGTATTCCTTGCTAGATACTTTCCCCCAAGTAAGACCGTCGTTCTTCGAAACCATATAACTAGATTTACCCAAAACCAAGGAGAATCACTGTTCGAAACTTGGGAGAGATATAAGGAGCTGTTAAGAGCATGCCCACATCATGGTTTAGAAAATTGGTCAATCATTCAAACCTTTCTATAATGGACTTCACTATAACACTAAGATGACCATCGACGCTGCCGCAGGCGGTGCGCTGATGAACAAACCTTATCCTGAAGCTAGTGCCCTCATCGAAGATATGGCTCAAAACCATCAATCATGGGTGTAAGAACAAAAATAGTTCTACAATAGATTCCATGATTTTGATGATAACAAAGGATGAAACCAAAAGTGGTACCCTAACGAAAAGTTTCTAAGTGTGCAGGGTTCTAAAGAAAGAAGAAATAAATCTGATGATGTCATCAGATGCAAAACAAGATCAGATGCAAAATCTCAAGTATCAGAAGCATCTAAAGAGGAATCTCATTCAAGAAGCTCTAAACTCTGGACAAAACTGCAAGTATCAGAAGCATCTGAACAGGAAGTAAAGTCTAGAAGCTCTGACTCTGAACAAATGTCTTCTGCAAACTCTGAAGTTATCAGCGCCATCTGAACATTCAAGAAATAACATCAGAAGCCAATTTCTCCAGATACACAAAGACTCTAATCAGAATTGTTAATCATGATGAAGTAACGTTTAAGCCAAGTTAAAGTTCTGCAAACGGATTTCCTCAATTAGAAAGAGACGTTAATCTCCACTTCCAAGAGAAAAGATACTAATTGTGGTAAGTAGTCACTTCTAAGTGAAAAAGTCTACTGCAGAAGCTATTAATGGAATGGCGTAATTACATCTCAATATCCAATAGATTCAACGCTCTTCAACTCTACTTCAACTCCTATAAATAGAGAAGAAATCTCATTCAGTAAACACCAAGAAATCACTAGCCAAAACTATACTGAAATTATATCACGCTCAAGAAAAACTTCTTTGTTCTTCAAAGATTTTCACTAAGCTGTTGCTTATCAAGTAAAAAATTTGTTCTTAAGTTTGTAATATTTGCTTTCTTAGAAGCACTCTAGATTACACATCTTGTATCTATTTTTATTTGATTTCCTCAAGTGACTTGTTGTAGTCTGTAGACTTGAGAGGACTAAGAGATTTTCTTTTCTCTTAGGGGTTGTTTGTAATCTTTCAAGATTAGTGGATTAAGTCCTTGTTGAAGGCGAAATCACCTTGGTCGGGTGGACTGGAGTAGCTTTGTGTTATAAGCGAACCAGTATAAAATCTTTGTGTGATTTTCATTTTGCAAAAGCGCTTAATTTTTCAAACAATTCAAACCCCCCCTTTCTTGTTTTTCTCACCTTCAATTGGTATCAGAGCTCCGGCTCTGTTATTGGTTTTCAAATCAAACACTTAACCGTGTAGAGAGATCCAGTGCGAGAAAAACAAATGGCCCACTCAAATGAGAAAGATTCTTACAATGCCAAGCCTCCTGTTTTTGATGGAGAAAAGTTTGATTACTGGAAAGATAGAATCGAAAGTTTCTTTCTTGGTTATGATGCTGACCTCTGGGACATTGTCACAGATGGATACAAACCTCCAACCTTAAATGGAGCTGAAGTTCCCAGAAGCAAAATGTCAGAAGATCAGAAACGTGAGTTCAAAAATCATCACAAGGCCAGAACAATACTTCTAAATGCCATATCATACAACGAATATGAGAAGATCACCAACAGAGAGACAGCCAAAGATATACTTGACTCTCTAAGGATGACCCATGAAGGAAACTCCCAAGTCAAGGAGACGAAGGCTCTGGCGTTGATCCAGAAATATGAAGCCTTCAAGATGGAAGATGACGAAGCTATAGAAGCTATGTTTTCCAGATTCCAAACTCTTATTGCAGGTCTTAAAGTGCTAGACAAGGGATACACAACTGCAGATCATGTTAAGAAGATTGTCAGAAGTCTGCCAAAGAAATGGAGACCTATGGTTACTGCTCTGAAGTTATCAAAGGATCTGAACAGTATCAGCCTTGAAGAACTTGTTAGTTCTCTCAGAAGCCATGAGATAGAACTAGAGGAGGATGAGCCTCAGAAAAGGAACAAGTCAGTGGCGCTGAAGTCCAGACCTGAAAGACGGAAGTCAGACAGAACCAAAGCTCTCCAGGCAGAAACTGCAGATACTGACGACTCTGAACCTGAAGACTCTGATGATGAAGAAGAACTGTCCTTACTAACCAGAAGAGTTAAGCAACTCTGGAAAAGAAGGAACAACAACAACTTCAGAAGATCAAGACCCAGAGGGGATAGATCAGAGTCAACTTCAAAAGGTAAACCTAATAAAGATATTACCTGTTTTGAATGTAAAGAAACAGGTCATTATAGAAATGAATGCCCCAAGCTGAAGAAAGATAACTCTAAGAAGGAAAGCTTCAAGAAAAATGCCTTCAGAACAAAGAAAGGATTAATGGCCACCTGGGACGATAGTGATTCAGGATCATCAGAATCTGACTCTGATGAACAAGCCAACGTAGCATTTATGGCTACCACATCCAGCAGCTCAGATGAAGAATCTGAAGAGGTATTCTCTGAACTTTCTAGATCTGACTTAGAATCATGTTTATCAGAAACTCTTACCTCTCTTCAGAAATTAAAACAAAAAGTTAAAAGCATTAAAGGTCTTCTTAAAGCAAAATCTGAAGAATGTAGTGAACTTGAGACAACAATTCTAGCACATGAAGATACAATCAAATCTTTAACGTTAGAAAGAGATGGAGCTAAAACAAAAAGCTTAAAATTAGAAGAAGTGTTGTCTCAAGCACCACAAACTTCAAATGAAATTATTTATAAGTATGAAGAAGCCTTTCAACAATTTCTGAAGAATGGGATAAATAGGAGTATTATGGCATCCATGATTTATGGAGTAGGTCAGAATAATAAAAGGGGAATTGGGTATGATTCTGATTCTGATAAAACTTCTACCAGTAACCAAATTAAATCACCTTTTTCATACCACTATACACACACACAAGAACACAAATTTAAAAATGCTAGAAGACCCAAAGTTGTAAGAAACTCTGGGAAAACTAATCTGAAAGGACCCAAGAGATTCTGGGTACCGAAAGATAAGATTATCTATGTTGCAGATATCCTATGCAGCAAAGTTCAGACACCAGTCATGGTACCTGGACTCTGGATGCTCGCGACATATGACGGGAAGAAAGTCTATGTTCCAAAGCCTGGAACTTAAAGACGCTGGCTTTGTAGGCTTCGGAGGAGATCAGAAAGGAAGGATCAGAGGCTCCGGAACTATTGGTAATGGTACTCTTCCCTCTATATCTGATGTTCTTTATGTAGAAGGTTTAATGCATAACCTGTTATCCATAAGTCAATTAAGTGATAACGGTTATGATGTAATCTTTAATCAAAAAACGTGTAAAGCCATTAATCAGAACGATGGCTCTGTCCTTTTCACAGGCAAGAGGAAAAACAACATTTATAAAATAAATCTTTCTGATTTAAAAGATCAAAATGTTAAATGTTTAATGTCAGTTCACGAAGAGCAATGGGTATGGCATAGACGCTTAGGCCACATTAGCATGAGGAAACTTTCTCAGCTAACTAAACTTGAGTTAGTCAGAGGCTTACCTAAACTGAAGTTTTCTTCAGATGCTCTGTGTGAAGCTTGTCAGAAAGGAAAGTTTTCAAAAACATCTTTTAAAAAGAAAAATGTTGTTTCTACCTCCAAGCCTCTGGAGCTTCTTCACATTGACTTATTTGGTCCTGTGAAAACAGCATCAGTCAATGGAAAGAAGTATGGACTAGTAATCGTTGATGATTACAGCCGCTGGACATGGGTAAAATTCCTAAAGCACAAGAGTGAGTCTCACTCTGTATTCACCAGTTTCTGTTCTAAAGTGCAAAAAGAATTTGACTCTAAAATTATTAGAGTCAGAAGTGATCATGGTGGAGAATTTGAAAATAAAGATTTTGAAGAATTATTTGATTCTAATGGAATATCCCATGATTTCTCCTGCCCTAGAACTCCACAACAAAATGGAGTTGTAGAGAGGAAGAATAGGACACTCCAAGAAATGGCCAGAACCATGATCAATGAAACAAATGTAGCAAAGCACTTTTGGGCAGAAGCTGTAAATACAGCGTGTTACATTCAGAATAGAATCTCTATTAGACCTATTCTGGATAAGACTCCCTATGAACTGTGTAAGGGAAGAAAACCCAACATTTCTTATTTTCATCCTTTTGGATGCATTTGTTTTATATTAAATACTAAAGAACATCTGAACAAGTTTGATTCCAAAGCACAGAAAGGTATTATGTTAGGATACTCAGAACGCTCTAAAGGCTACAGAGTATACAACACAGAAACCAAAATTGTGGAGGAATCAATTCATGTTAGATTTGATGATAAGCTTGACCCTGAAAAGTCAAAGCTAGTTGAAAAGTTTGCAGATTTAGAGATCACTCTGGTAGAATCTGAGAAAATTCCAGAAGCACCTGTCACTCCAGACTCTGAAGAAATTAAATCTCCAGAAATTCCAAGGAAAGTCAAGAGTCGTAGCAACGTATCTGAAGACTTGATTTTGGGAAACAAAGATGAACCTGTTAGAACCAGATCTACCTTCAGAACTTCTGAAGATATTCCTCTGGGACTAGTGTCTCTGATTGAGCCTACGTCCTGTGATGAAGCTCTTCAAGATAACGATTGGGTGGCAGCTATGCAAGAAGAGTTAGATCAATTCTCCAAGAATGATGTCTGGGATCTCGTTCCTAAACCCAGAGGCACTCATGTCATTGGAACCAGATGGGTTTTCAGAAACAAACTGAACGAGAAAGGAGAAGTTGTCAGAAACAAAGCACGACTGGTAGCTCAAGGTTATAGTCAACAAGAAGGTATTGATTATAATGAAACTTTTGCTCCAGTCGCAAGGTTAGAGTCTATTCGTCTTCTTGTATCATTTGCTATTAATCACTCTATAAAATTATACCAAATGGATGTCAAGAGTGCATTTCTAAATGGTTATATTTCAGAAGAAGTGTATGTAAATCAACCTCCTGGTTTTGAAAACTCAAATTTTCCAGAACATGTTTTCAAACTTAAGAAATCTTTATATGGACTTAAACAAGCTCCCAGAGCTTGGTATGAACGCTTAAGTAATTTTCTTCTGGAACAAAATTTTATCAGAGGGAAAGTTGATTCTACACTCTTCTGTAAAAATCATGAAAATGATCTCATGATATGCCAAATTTATGTTGATGACATTATTTTTGGTTCTGCTAATATCTCTGTTTGCCAAGAATTTTCTAAGTTAATGCAGGCAGAATTTGAAATGAGTCTAATGCAAGAACTAAAGTTCTTTCTGGGAATTCAAATCAATCAAACTCCAGAAGTCACGTACATTCATCAAAGCAAGTACATTAAAGACGTTCTGAAGAAGTTTGACATGACTGAATGCAATTCGGCAAAGACTCCCATGCATCCAACTTGCATTCTGGAGAAGGAAGAGGTAAGCAACAAAGTTTGTCAGAAGCTCTATCGAGGTATGATAGGCTCTCTTCTCTATCTGACTGCTACTCGTCCTGATATTCTCTTTAGCGTTTGTCTTTGTGCCAGATTCCAATCAGATCCTAGAGAATCTCATTTAACAGCTGTTAAGAGAATTCTTAAGTATCTGAAAGGTACCCCTAACCTGGGCCTGATGTATGAGAAAACATCAGAGTATAGGCTTTCTGGTTATTGTGATGCAGATTATGCAGGAGATAGAATAGAACGAAAAAGTACATCTGGAAATTGCCAGCTTCTGGGAAACAACTTAATCTCCTGGGCTAGCAAAAGACAGTCAACAATTGCTCTATCAACTGCAGAAGCAGAATATATCTCAGCGTCACTATGCACAACTCAGATGCTCTGGATGAAACATCAGCTAGAAGATCTACAAATCTTTGAGAGTAACATTCCTATCCTTTGTGATAATACTGCTGCTATTTGTTTAAGTAAGAATCCCATTCTACATTCCAGAGCCAAACACATAGAAATTAAACATCATTTTATTAGAGACTATGTTCAGAAAGGAATAGTAACGCTGAAGTTCATTGATACAGAACATCAATGGGCAGATATCTTTACTAAGCCTCTAGCTGAAGATAGATTTCGTTTCATCTTAGAAAATCTGAACATTAAAAATTGTCCTGAGTAAAATTTGGCTCTGAACATGTAAAATGAGACTCTGATAAAAACAAATATACTTCTGCCTCTGACTCTGATACTTCTACCAAGTTAAGAAGATATCTGAGTTAGAAATCTTCAGAAATCCTTTTGTATTCCTGAAGATCAGAAACATCAACACGTGGGGAACATGCGTCTAACCCTAGAACTTCTAGACAGCTGTCAAGAGAAATCAAAGGTCAGAACGCTTGAAATCTCCTCGAGCAGTGTGCTTACTGTTGGGATTAGACATTCATTAATGAGCTGTAATCATTTTTCCCCCAAACGTGCCATTTTGGTTTTTGTGCTAACGCTGGTATGTGTGTCGTTTTGCATGTGTTTTTACCCTTAGGTATATAAACACTTTTCTCACATTTCACACACTTATCACTCTCACTCACTCTTAAACCCTAAACCCTCTCTCGAAGTTTTCTCTGCAACCTTCTCAGTTCTTCATCTTCTTCATCAATCTTCATCATGAATCCTCAAGAACAATCTGTTTTTGACTTCTCCCAACAAATGGAAGCTGCTTCTAACCCCCAAACCTCAAACACTCAAACACCCATGGTTGTAGATGTTACCACAACCCCAGTTTACAAAGAACCTCACATTTTGGAACGCGAACAACACATAAACCTTTCAACTCCCTTTGAAGGTTTGGATGTTCTATGTGAATCGCTGGTAGATTTTGAGAATTTGAGAAGAAATGGCGTTGATTTAACTGAAGATCTTCGCAAGCAAGGTTGGGAAAACTACTTCAACAGATTGTATGGTCCAATCTATCCTCTTCTGGTGAAAGAGTTCTGGAGATGTGCAGATGCTGATGATGAGTTCATTGTTTCTTTTGTTCTGGGAGTGAAGATCATCATCACAGAAGCATCTATTGCCTCTTTGCTGAACATGGAGAGAACTGGAGGTAAAAGGATTTACAACATTCCTCCAAGGTCCAAGCGCATCACAGAAGTCATTAACCCTACAATCTTCAAAGCAAATGTTGAAGGAAACCCCTCTAAGAACAAGGAGCTTCATCAGAACCTCCGAGTTTGGTTGAAGATTATTCTGGGAACAATCCATCATCGTCCAGCCTCCAACTCTTCAGATTATATAAATGCTGATCAGAAGTGCATCCTCTACTGTATTCAGAAGGGTATTCCAATCAACCTCCCTGTTCTTCTCTTCAGATATCTGAGGGATTCAGTCAGAGAAACAAGGAACAATATGAAGCCCAGATCCTACATCCCTCTGGGAAGATTGCTCTCTGACATCTTCATTGAGCATGGGCTGGTAGATGCTCTGGAGAAGACCAGATGTATGGATGATCTGGCAATTGACGTTGGAAAGCCTCTGAATGCCAGAAATCTGAGGAGTATGGGAATCATCAAAGACATCAGAGTCAAGCCCACTATGAATGTGACCTGGGAAGCTCTGAAGGATCAGAGGAAGATGCCTCATGGCCTTGAAAGGTTCTTCAAAAATGAACCCAGAGATGCCATTGCCATCTACCTTCAGGATCGTCTGGATGAAGGCATTGACGTTTCTGATTTCCGCCTTGAAGACTGTCTGGATTCTGTAGAAGATCTGGTCAGATACAAAAGAGGCCTTTCTGAGAAGAAGATAGCTGAGGAAGCAAGGAAGGCAAAGAAAGCCAGAATTGGAGAAACCTCTGGCACCAAAGCTTCAGCACCTCTGAATGTCTCCTCTGGTAAGTCCATTCCTCCTGTCTCTTCTGAATCTGTAATGGCTTCCTCTAACCCTCTCTCCTCTCAACCAATTTTTACAACCTCAGAAATACCACCTTCTACCATTAGAACCTCTCAACCTCCACCTGTTCTAAAAATTGCCCGTACTTTTACAACAACCTCTGACCCTAATCAACTATATCACCACAGTTCTTCCTCATCCTCTGAGTATGAGTCACCACCTTACCTTTCCCCTTCTTCTAACCAAGAGTCCTCTGATCATGAGTCTTCTGATCAAGAACACTCTGACCCAAACTCCCCAACAATAGCTGAAATTTATGCTAAAAATTTCGCTCCACAAACTCAAACACAAACTGAAGTAACCTCTCCCCTCCGAACTTCTATTCCACAACAAACAACCACCATTACCTCTGAAAATCAAACTTCCCTTCCACCACAAACAACCACCACACCCTCTGAAACTCAACCATCTGTAATTCGCCCATCTGAACCTTATATCACTCCACCATTAATTCCCGCTGTACCTAGCCCAGACTCTGACCCATTAGATGTAAACCCACTCTATGCCTCATCCCCCAGTCTTCAACCAGACCCAGATTCTGAACTTCAACCAGAAGCAGAATCTGAACCCCAGCCAGAACCAGAAACTGAACCTCAACCTCTACATCTCAGCCCTCAAAACTCTCCACCTCATTCACCTGAACCTGAACCTAAAATTATCATACCTACCCTTGAGGAGGCCATTATGCAGGTTGCAGAATCCTCAGTCCAGAAGATCAAGTCTCTGGCTAAAAATTCTGAAGTTAGTGATGATCCTAAATCTGTTAGGACACACTGGAACAGAGTTATTAGTTGGATGACCTCTGAGTCTTATAGGCTGAAGAGTATCTCTGAACAAGTCAGAAATGGCTACATCAGAGACTCTGAGGAAAGACTCCAGGAAAGACTGGCCAGAGAAGCTGAGGCCAGAAGGTTAGAGGAGGAGAGACTGGCTAGAGAAGCTGAGGCCAAGAGATTGGAAGAAGAAAGGTTGGCTAAGGAAGCTGCAGAAGAAGCTAAGAGGTTGGAAGAAGAACGCCTGGCAAAGGAAGCAGAACTTCTGAGAATTCAGGAAGCAGAAGCCAAGGCTAAGGCAGATGCAGAAGCCCAAGCTGCTGCTGAAGCTGAAACTCAGCAGGCTCTGATTCAGGGGGAGTCTTCCTCTGCGATCCCTCTGATTCTTAACACTCTGAAGGAGATCAAGCAAGATCAGAAAGAGATCAAGCAAGATCAGAGTGAGCTCCGGGCAAGGATGGACAAACAAGACGCTCTGAATGAAAACCTCCAGAATATGTTTGCCATGCTACTACAGAGACTTCCTCCTCCTCCAAACCCTTAGGCACTTAGGATTTATTTTGGTTGCCTAGTGTTTTTTGCTTCTGTCTTTTCTTTGTTAGCTCTGATATTTCTTTGAATCTGTTGTTTTTGACTGCTGTTTGCCTTTGTGCTGTTTAATGAAGTGTTTTTCTCTCTATTATTTTTTTATGCCTTTTTGATTATGCCAAAAAGGGGGAGAAATTATTAAATAGCTCTGATGAAAACTATGTCTAAAACCTTAAGCATTCTGCAACAATTGTAGAAATAGTTCTGATATAAATAGCTCTGATTAAATAATAGCTCTGATTAAATAACTCTAACTTTAAAGTTAAGCATTTGCAGAAAGTTTTCAGAAACCTAATTACTTGGAAAGCTCTGGTAAGAACTTCTGAACTCCCTAGTACTAACTCAGGGGGAGCTTTTGTTTATCTGATCTAATATTTTTCATGTTTCATCTGATAATTTTATTTGTTTTGTCATCATCAAAAAGGGGGAGATTGTAAGAACAAAAATAGTTCTACAATAGATTCCATGATTTTGATGATAACAAAGGATGAAACCAAAAGTGGTACCCTAACGAAAAGTTTCTAAGTGTGCAGGGTTCTAAAGAAAGAAGAAATAAATCTGATGATGTCATCAGATGCAAAACAAGATCAGATGCAAAATCTCAAGTATCAGAAGCATCTAAAGAGGAATCTCATTCAAGAAGCTCTAAACTCTGGACAAAACTGCAAGTATCAGAAGCATCTGAACAGGAAGTAAAGTCTAGAAGCTCTGACTCTGAACAAATGTCTTCTGCAAACTCTGAAGTTATCAGCGCCATCTGAACATTCAAGAAATAACATCAGAAGCCAATTTCTCCAGATACACAAAGACTCTAATCAGAATTGTTAATCATGATGAAGTAACGTTTAAGCCAAGTTAAAGTTCTGCAAACGGATTTCCTCAATTAGAAAGAGACGTTAATCTCCACTTCCAAGAGAAAAGATACTAATTGTGGTAAGTAGTCACTTCTAAGTGAAAAAGTCTACTGCAGAAGCTATTAATGGAATGGCGTAATTACATCTCAATATCCAATAGATTCAACGCTCTTCAACTCTACTTCAACTCCTATAAATAGAGAAGAAATCTCATTCAGTAAACACCAAGAAATCACTAGCCAAAACTATACTGAAATTATATCACGCTCAAGAAAAACTTCTTTGTTCTTCAAAGATTTTCACTAAGCTGTTGCTTATCAAGTAAAAAATTTGTTCTTAAGTTTGTAATATTTGCTTTCTTAGAAGCACTCTAGATTACACATCTTGTATCTATTTTTATTTGATTTCCTCAAGTGACTTGTTGTAGTCTGTAGACTTGAGAGGACTAAGAGATTTTCTTTTCTCTTAGGGGTTGTTTGTAATCTTTCAAGATTAGTGGATTAAGTCCTTGTTGAAGGCGAAATCACCTTGGCCGGGTGGACTGGAGTAGCTTTGTGTTATAAGCGAACCAGTATAAAATCTTTGTGTGATTTTCATTTTGCAAAAGCGCTTAATTTTTCAAACAATTCAAACCCCCCCTTTCTTGTTTTTCTCACCTTCAATGGGGAGTCGAACGAGCGACAGTTGAGAAGAAGGAAGCCCAAGGAGGAGTGCATGAACTAAGCTCTATAGACATGATGCAAGCTAAAATGGACGCATTAGCCCTTAAGGTCGAGCATATGTGCATAAACCCGAATACTGTAGCCGCAGTTTCGTCGGATTGTGAGATATGTGGAACCAAAGGACACCAATCTGCAGAATGCAGTCTATTAAACGAAACCCACTATGAGCAAGTGAACTACACCCAAGGGAACCCATATTCGAATACCTATAACCCTGGATGGAGGAATCACCCGAACTTCTCCTATAAGAACAATAACCCTATTCAAAATAATGCACCTCCGAGACAAACAGGTTACCAAGCCCCAAGATCAAATCAACCTATGCAACCTGTGCCACCAAAGCCGAGCCTTGAGAAAATTATAGAAAATTTTATCACTGCTCAAACCCAACAAAACAAAGAGTTCATGAACCAAAACATTCATGTTAATGAACTAATTACCCAGTTAGGAACCAAGGTTGACCAAATAGTTAGTCATACTAAGATGCTTGAAACCCAGATCTCTCAAGTAGCTTTAAACCAAGCCCCCCAGACCACACCTGGAGGACAGTTCCCTGGACAACCTCAACAGAATCCGAGAGGGCAAGCCAATGCCATTACCCTACGAAGTGGGAACACTTATGATGAGCCACCAAACCCAAGATTGAGTGAACCCAAAACTTCTAAGGAATATACCGAACCCACGAACGAAGTAAAGGTACCAGAGGAATCTGAAAAATAGGAAGGTCAAGAAAAAGGAGAAGAACCTAAAGACAAAATTTACGTACCATCCCCGCCATATAAACCACCTATACCATATCCGCAAAGACTCAAACAAACCCAGATCAATAACCAATATCAGAAATTTATTAAATTTATAGAAAAACTTCACGTAGAAATCCCTTTCACAGAAGCCATCACCCAAATACCTTCTTATGCAAAGTTTCTCAAAGACATCCTTACCAACAAACGTAGACTTGACGATCCGAAACCCTTGGAATGTAATTCTATTTCCGAGAATAAGTTAGCCAAAAAAGATAAAGATCCTGGAAATTTCTCCATTCCTTGTCTTTTGGGTAGTCATGTCATCGAAAAAGCTTTTCTAGACTTAGGAGCTAGTGTGAGCTTAATGCCTTTAGCAGTTTGTGAGAGGTTAAACTTAGGAGAATTACAACCTATTAAGATGTCACTTCAGTTAGCCGATAGATCTGTTAAGTATCCGATAGGCATTTTAGAAGATGTCCCTATTAGGATAGGTCAGTTATTTATCCCTACTGATTTTGTTGTCATGGACATCAAAGAGGACAATGATATACCAATCCTTCTAGGTAGACCATTCTTATCGACTGCAGGAGTCATAATAGATGTAAAGAGAGGAAAGTTAACCTTTTAGGTAGGTGACGAGAAAACAAAGAGTTCATGAACCAAAACATTCACGTTAATGAACTAATTACCTAGTTAGGAACCAAGGTTGACCAAATAGTTACTCATACTAAGATGCTTGAAACCCAGATCTCTCAGGTAGCTTTAAACCAAGTCCCCCAAGGTTGACCAAAGGGTTACTCATACTAATAACCTTGTGTTAGATGAACCAATACAAGTATGGATGAGATATGTCCATCCTTTTGATCTTTTATTTTAGTGTGTGGTATGTTTTAGGAGTTTGGTTCATCATACCAAATCTCTAACATGCATTAGCACCTAAATTCTTATTTCTCGGTCTCAGATAGTTGCGACTTCTATATAAGTCCAATTACGATTGCTTAACATAGAGCTAAATTTGACCCTAAAGGCATAACATTCTAGTAAGTGAGATTGTAAGTCTCCCCCCTTTCATGGTATTGTGTGGAAACTTGGCCTTTTTTCCTTCCTTTGGAAGATGTCCTTGTTCAAGGATTCATGCTTGTGAATAGAGGGTTGAGTGTTCTCCAAAGAATTACTTAATCAATTAAAAAGCAAAACTTCACTAACATATAATTAACTTTGACTAACACTAACTATTATTAACCTTGCTTTACTTTCAAATCATTTACTTTATGCAATTTAAATTCAAGTCATTTACCATTTTATTTGTCATTTTGCATATCATTTAACTTGTTTATGTTTATGCCATTTTCACTTTGCTCATTTGAGCCATATATTGTGATTGTATATATATGTTTGAATATTTTGTTTGTGTTTGTGGTCTTAGGACCTTAAAATACTTAATAAGCAACAAAAACCCTAAAAAATGTTTGTGTGGACTGTTGGATTTAATATAAACTTTTTGACTTAGAATTAGGCAAAATTCCATGAGCAAAAGGACTTGGTTAATGCCAGCATTTCTGAGACCAAGTTATTGTGATTTGAGCTTTCATCTGATGCAAGTATTGAGATCCCCTTGAATTCATCTGCTACATGGTCTTGATGCAACTGTTATTTTGATCTTGTGTCTAATATCTTCTTCTGAGTTGATCAAAGAGTATTTCATCTGATACATGAGAAGACAAAGAAGATTGGTAGCTATGAAGTTGCTTTCTTGGATGTGGCTATATTTATTTGATGCCTTGATCTTCATGATGCTTGATATGGCTAATTGCTTGCTGATTATTGCATGATTCAAAGTCCAAAAGGGAAGTGGGTTTTCTATATGATATTCTTGTCTATTGGATTGCATCCCATTGGTCATATCTTTTCAACTCTTAACTTATAATTTTATGCTTAGGATTAGTCTCTTCATCTCCTCCCATTTCTTAAATTTCAAATCTCTCCTTCTTTTTAAATACTCTCTTTGCTTGTGATTTTAAAACTTAGACTTTATTGCAAACTAGAAACTTTGGCCTTATGCCATTGTCTTTTCTAAAATCTTTTCTTGAAACAAACTTGTAAATGAAATTAACCATATTGACTTAAAATTTCAAAATACAAAAAGAACTAACACTCATTCAAACTTTTGGGCCCTTTATGCCTCTTTTAAACTCAAATTTTGATTAAAAGCAATCCACTCATTTTGAAATTGATACCACAAACTACGAGGTTTTGATCCCTCATTTTTATGTTGGTACGTAGGCACAAGTCCGAAGGTCTTGTCAAACACAAAAATATAATCAATGAATTCTTTTCTGATCCCACATTCTATTTTTCTCAAATATCTTTTATACCAAAAACACATACACACATAAAAAAGGACTCCCTAGGAGTACCTAGGACACTTTGGGTGCTAACACCTTCCCTATGTGTAACCAACCCCCTTCCCTGTAGTCTCTGGCATTTTATTAGTTTTGATTCGAAAAATTCTTATCATTGGGTTTTGTTCTTACTTTTCCCTTTTCCTTTGGAAACAATAAAAGCGCGGTGGAGACTCTGGTTTTATTGACGTTAAGTTTATCCATAGCTTAATGGTCATGAATTTACCGCTACAGAAATTAAGTGGCGACTCTACTGGGGAGTAGTCCTTAGTGGGTTTAGCCTACTTTTTTATGTGGATATATATTTGTATATTTGATGTCTGTATACTTGTTTTGTGTGATAGAATCTGCTTGTTGTGCTTGGTGATCTCTGAGTGGTGAGATAAGTTCTATCCCGAACTTGAGTGCAATTAAGATAGGGGGATGGTATAGTCATGTTTGACTTATGTGGAGTAGTCCTTAGCAAGTTGACTTGAGACCCATCTACTCAGTGGAGACCCTTTTGGAGTTACTAATGTCACACTAGTCATTTGTGGTTAGGCATTACTTTCTCTGATTTGGGGTCCGAGAAGCTGAGGACTGTAGAACATTTAACCCAACTTGGCTTATTTAGGACGTAGTGCGGAGACTGTTCAAGTGTAGACTTGATAATAGTTGTTACACGATACTACACTCAGACGAGTTCCTCTTGAGAATATTATGGGTTGATGATTCAGTCATCCTAACCTATAATATCCGATAGATGGAATTAAGACTCTGGGAACTTTTTAGAACATGATCTACAGGTTTTTATCCTAAGTACACTCCTTTGGGATGGTTCTTAACCCGACTCCATGCTCGTGACTCACAACAAACCCTTTGGTTCTTGGTTGATCCAATCAAGTCTTGTCAATATCAATGGAACTTGGGTGTTGATAAGGTGAAAACCATAATCCACCAAAATGGATGATTGATCTTGACAATGACTTGATTCATCCCTTGACCTTTGTTTGTTTTCCTTGTGTGTGATCCCTTATTTGTGATTGTTGCGTTCATGCGCATCATGACATTCGTCACACGAAAAATAACTTCAAGGAACTGAGGTTTTATTTTCAAATATTTTCAGACCATGGATTGTGGACGAAGGAACACTTAGAAGTACAATTTTAGATGTCCTGATTTGAAAGAGCTAAGGAAGTTGTCATCCTTTGTATTAAATCCCTTGGACTTCAAGCAACGCCATAGGAAGCTTTTATCTATATTATCTGCTGATGTGGTTGAAGGACTCTTGAGTGTGTTGGTTCAGTTTGATGATCCTCTTTACCGTTGCTTCACTTTTCCCGATTATCATCTTATGCCTACGTTAGAGGAGTATGCCCATCTCTTGGGAATACCTATTTCTGAAAAGATGCCTTTCAGTGGATTGGAGGACGTTCCCAGATCTCATATTATAGCTGAAGCTCTTCATTTGAAGAAGTATGAGATTGAGGATCATTGGGTTAATAAAGGAGGAATGTTTGGATTGACCTATGAGTTTTTCATAGGGAAAGCTATTGTATTTGCTCAAGCCGGTAGTGTGGATGCTTTTGAAGCCATCTTTTATTTCTCATCTATGGTTTAGCTTTGTTCCCTAACATTGACGGTTTTGTCGATGTTAACCCCATTATAATCTTCTTGATTGGGAATCTCGTGCCTACTTTATTGGGTGATATGTACTTCTCTTTGCATTTGAGGAATTCTAAAGGTGGTGGGACTATTGTATGATGTGTTTCTCTTCTGTACAAGTGGTTTATTTCGCACTTGCCTTAGACACCTGCTTATGTGGAGAATAAACAATGTCTACGGTGGTCTCAGAGGCTTATGTCCCTCACCAATGATGATATTGTTTGGTACGACTCTGCATTGAGTAACTTGGATATTATTGATAGTTGTGGTGAATTCTCTAATGTGCCTCTCATTGGTACACAAGGAGGAATCAACTATAACCCTGCTTTGGCTCATCATCAACTTGGGTTCCCCTTGAGAGACAAGCCTAATAACACTCAGTTAGAAGGTCTTTTCTATAAAGAGGGTAAAGATCCCCAACATTTGAAGCAGAAGATGATACATGCTTGGCATAATATGCACAGGAAAGGAAGATCCGAGCCTGGTTCGTGCAACTGTGTAGCTTTGGAAGCTTATACTACTTGGGTGAAGAAGAAAGCTTTTGAATTGAAGATGCCATATGCATGTGAGAGACCTATGTCTTTGGTTATGGCTGAGTCATTAACTCTCCCTAACCAAGATGTAAAGGAGTTGGAATACGCACTCGCCAAGATGAAGCAAGAGATAAATATGTGGGAAGAGCGGTGCCATGCTTTAAGCCGAAAGCATGAGGAGTTGCAACTTGAGTCAAAGGACAAAGATGCGCTTATTGAACTTCTTGAAGATCGAGTAGTGAAGAGACAGAGAGATCCAGAGGTTCCATCTTCCTCTAGTATGCCTCAGCCTTCCGGTGCTTAGAAGAAGATTGTTGATTAGCTTGTCCTTGAGAAGGCTCAGATGCAGACATCTTTTGAGATCGAGATCTGACGCATCCGAAGGATATATGCGCCAACAGCCAGATCACCTGACACTGTTGTTAGGGGATCCTTAGGATGATTAGTTTCCTTTTCTCTTATGTTTGTACTTTGGTTTCTGAAATCGTACTTAGTGTAATCCTTCCAAATTATATGAATAAAATAGATTTTTATGGTCAATCAAATTATTACTATTGTTATTATGTAAATGTTTGCAAATAAAACTTTGTATGTTCCTTGAAATAAGATAAACAAAAACATTGCATTTCATGCATCATTTGCATAACAGGTTTTCTTCTGCCAGATGTCTTATCAGTTATTCTTCTGTGCTTCAGCCAAGCTGACTCACCGATATAACACTCGTGCCAATTAACCCAAAATTATGGAGCATTTGGAACAAGAGAACAGAGAACTTAAGGATGAGGTTGTTCGACTGACTGTCATGATGGAGTTCGTTCTTGCTGCACAGAATCAGTCTTCACCAACTCCCGCAACTCCTCCCCAGAGAGTTGTCATCTCCGAGGTTGCTACTTCAACCATGCATGTTGTTGCTACTCAATCCGGTTCAACTATGCCTGCTGGATTCCCATGGGGGATGCCACCAAATTTCATGCCTGGAGGTTTTGCACCCACATTTGCTTCTATCCCGGCATCTAGCCCGGTCATGTGTGTGCCACATCCCGTTGTTCATACCTTGCCTCGTGTTGAGGACACGATCTACCATTCTGAGTCGTCTGAGGGATCAGATGTTTATGAGAAAATGGATGAAATGAAGGATCAATTCCTTGAGTTGCGAAAGGAATTGAAGACTCTGAGAGGAAAATACCTGTTTGGTAAAAGTGTCGTAGAACTTTGCTTAGTACCGAATGTGAAGATCCCGATGAAGTTCAAAGTCCCCGACTTTGAAAAGTATAAGGGAAATACTTGTCCACTAAGCCACCTTGTTATGTACGCCAGAAAAATGTCAACTCAAACTGATAATGATTAGTTATTGATTCACTACTTTTAAGACAGTTTGACTGACACTGCTCTAAGATGGTATATGGGGCTAGACAGTGCAAGTGTTCGCACGTTCAACGATTTGAGCGAAGCTTTTTTGAAGCAGTATAAGTATAATGTAGATATGGAACCTGATGGAGACTAGCTGAGGTCTATGTCTCAGAAGGATAAGGAGACGTTTAAAGAATATGCTCAAAGATGGAGAGAACTTGCCGCATAGATTAATCCTCCATTGGAAGAAAAGGAGATGATGAATATTTTTCTGAAGACCCTGAGTTAGTTTTATTACGAGTGCATGATTGCCAGTGCCCCTAGTGACTTAACCGAGATGGTAAACATGGGGATGAGGTTAGAGGAAGGAGTCCGTGAGGGACGTCTGTCTAAGGAAGAGGTGTCGTCCAGTAAGAAGTATGGGAGTGGTTTTTCCAAAAAGAAGGAAGGGGAAACCAATGCAGTGTCCATGGGGAGGCAAAGGAGGCCTCATGCCAAAAGAAATCCTCAACCGCGCCAGCAACGACATCAAGTTTCATCAGTAATCCTAGTGTTTTCAAACAATTCCAATAGTCAATCAGTTCCAATTCAACAATAACGTCAACAACAACCGCAACAAAGAACCGACAACAACAACAACAACAATAATCAACAACAAAACTTCGAGAGGAAGAAGGTCTATTTTGACCCTACTTTTATGTCATACGCCGAACTCTATCCATCTTTGGTTTTCTACTTCAACCAATAAATCCACTTCAAATTCCCGAGCCACTTCCATGGAGGTATAAGCCTGAACTCCGTTGTGCCTTTCATCAAGGAGCTCCCGGGCATGATATTGAGAACTGTTACCCGTTGAAGTACGAGGTAAAAATACTTGTGAAGAGTGGGATGATGTCCTTTGAGGACCGTGCGCCGATTGTGAAAGCCAATCTGTTGCCCGTCCATGGTAACTCTTCTGTCAACATGG
This sequence comes from Lathyrus oleraceus, assembly GCF_024323335.1. Classification (NCBI taxonomy): domain Eukaryota; kingdom Viridiplantae; phylum Streptophyta; class Magnoliopsida; order Fabales; family Fabaceae; genus Lathyrus; species Lathyrus oleraceus. Next base: position 471,060,309 of record NC_066584.1, read on the forward strand.
TAGATGGTTGTCCTGGAGAATATAAGGTTTATGATGTTCGCCATATCAGACAATCTTTGGTTGCAATTCATAGAGATATCTGTTTGGTCAGTAATTGTGAGCATGACCATGATGGTTGTGTGATATGTAGCGTGAACCCTCGAGGATGTGTCATTGTCAAGAGGAGCATTCAGAGATTGATGGATGAAGGGCTTATCCAAGTTTGTCAGTCAAGGGAAGTAGATGATATCAATGTAATTGTGCTAGTGTTTAAGACCCCTGAGCGGGTAGTAATTCAATTTGATAGTAGCAGCAACAACATCAATAGATCGGTATCACCGTTAGTAATACGGTTAGCGGGCCCTGTCCCATATACGTCCGATAAAGCTGTGCCTTATCAGTATAATGCCACCATGGTGGAGAATGGTCAAGAGGTTCCATTACTTACGACAAATTCTGTTGTGAATATAACTGATATTATGAAGGTGACCCGTAGTGGTCGTGTGTTTGGCCCAGTCTTTCCAAAGGATGTAGAAGAGGCTGCAATTAGTAAGAAGGTGGATGTACGTATGGTGAATTCGGTTAGTGCTCCAGTTTGTCAGTCTGGTGAATCCAGCAAGCTAAAGCCTAATGATGATGATGAGGTACTACGATTAATCAAGAGGAGTGAGTTCAATATGGTGGAGCAGCTGCTCCAAACTCCGTCAAAGATTTCAGTGTTGTCTCTGTTGATGAATTCTGAAGCGTACAAAGAAGCATTGCAAAACGTGTCGGAGCAAGCCAACGTTGAACACGATGTAACTGTGGATCAATTTGACCACATTGTGGCTAACATTACTTCTTATAACAATCTGAGTTTTTGTGATGAAGAGCTTCCCGAGGAAGGCAGAAATCACAATCTAGCATTACACATTTCAATAAACTGTAAGGAGGATGCGTTGTCCAATGTGTTGGTCGATACCAGTTCTTCTTTGAATGTACTCCCAAAATCAACACTATCCAGACTTTCCTATCAAGGAGCCCCGATGAGGTATATTTGCGTGATTGTCAAAGTGTTTGATGGTTCTCGCAAAATCGTCATTGGAGAAGTGGACCTTCTAGTGAAGATAGATTTGGGTGATTTTCAAATTACTTTTCAAGTAATGGACATCCACCCGGCCTACAATTACTTATTGGGGAGGCCATGGATTCATGAAGCAGGAGATGTAAGTCTACTCTACACCAGAAATTGAAATTTGTGAAAAACGGCAAACTTGTTGTTATTGTTGGTGGAGAGAAAGCGCTCTGAGTGAGTCATCAGTCATCTTTTACATATGTTGAAGCTGAGGAGGAGGTTGGAACTCCATTCCAAGCCTTGTCTATTACTGAGGTGAAGAAAACTGGGGAACCCATGTCTTCTTTCAAAGATGCTCAGAAAGTTATTGAGGCAGGCAATACAGACTAGTGGGGCCGTATGGTAGAAGTTGTCGAGGACAAAAATAGGGCCGAATTGGGTTTTCAACAAGGGTCGTTCAATGTCAAAGTTGAAGAAATACAACCAAGTTTTCTTAGTGGAAGGTTCATTCATGGTAATGAACAACACTCAGCTACTGTAATTGAGGATAGTGAAGACGAAGATTGTGCCAACTTTGTGACGCATGACCAGACTTGCAACAATTGGGTTGCTGTTAACGTTCCTGTTATTGTCCATTGCTCTAAGTAATTTGTTTTTCATGTTTTAAGAAAAATCCTTCTCCTATGCCTAAGGGAGAAGTGAACATTGTTAGGCATTTCTCAATTATCATTAATAAAATACAATTCTATTAATCCACATCTATGATGTTTTATTTTACTTTTTGCCTTTCTGAAAATGGTAATTACAAAAAACATAAATAAATAAATAATAATTGTCCATATGCATAATATTTGGTCATAATTCACTTCTCTAAAATCAAAATATCAAATCATTATGCAGGTTGGTTCCCAAATCCATTGAATACAATGATCCTACTCCCTCCCTAAACTTTGATTTCCTTGTGTTTGAGGTTGAGGAAGAGACTAATGAAGAAGTATCTGATGAATTGTTCCGTCTACTTGAGGATGAGGAATAAGCCATTCAGCCGTTCGAAGAGCAGATTGAGTTAGTGAACTTGGGTTCCGAAGATGATGTGAAGGAAGTCAAGATTGGGTCTCAACTGTGTCTAGAGGCTAAGAAGGGGTTGATTGAACTTCTTCGAGAGTATTCAGATGTGTTTGCTTGGTCCTATCAAGACATGCATGGGTTGGATTCTAAGATTGTAGAGCATAGATTGCCATTGAAGCCATAATGCCCACCGGTCAAGCAAAAGTTGAGAATAACTCATCCTGATATGGTAGTAAAGATCAAAGAAGAAATGCAGAAGCAGATTGATGCTGGTTTTCTTGTTACCTCCGAGTATCCACAGTGGGTGGCCAATATTGTGCCTGTTCCGAAGAAAGATGGAAAAGTCTGTATGTGTGTTGATTATAGAGATTTGAACAAAGCTAGTCCGAAAGATGATTTTCCTCTGCCACACATTGATATGTTGGTAGACAATACAACTAAATTCAAAGTCTTTTCATTTATGGATGGATTTTCCGGTTATAATCAAATCAAGATGGCACCTGAAGATATGGAGAAGACCATATTCATTGCACCCTGGGGAACATTCTGTTATAGAGTGATGCCTTTTAGTTTAAAGAATGCTGGTGCAACATACCGGAGAGTTATGACCACTCTTTTTCATGATATGATGCATAAAGAGATTGAAGTCTATGTTGATGATATGATCGCCAAATCAAGTAATGAAGAAGAGCATGTTGACCATTTGTTGAAGTTATTCCAGCATTTGAGGAAGTATAAACTCCGCTTGAATCCCAATAAGTGTAATTTTGGTGTTCGTTCTGGGAAGTTGTTGGGTTTTATTGTCAATGAGAAGGGTATTGAAGTTGATCCTGCCAAGGTCAAAGCAATACAAGAAATGTCTGCGCCCAAAATTGAGAAGCAAGTCAGAGGTTTTCTCGGCCGCCTGAATTATATCTCAAGATTTATATCGCATATGACTGCCACATGTGCACCTATATTCAAGCTTCTTCAGAAAGATCAGTCTTGTGATTGGACCGAAGATTGCCAGAAAGCTTTTGACAGTATCAAAGAGTATCTGCTTGAGCCTCCGATTCTGTCTCCACCTGTCGAAGGAAGACCATTGATCATGTATTTGACTGTGCTTGATGAAAGTATGGGTTGTGTTCTTGGTCAGCAAGATGAAACTGGAAAGAAAGAATATGCCATTTACTACCTTAGTAAGAAATTCACCGACTGTGAGACTCGGTATTCTATGCTTGAAAAAACTTGTTGTGCATTTGCTTGGGCTGCTAAGCGTCTGCGTCAATATATGTCGAATCATACCACTTGGTTGATATCCAAAGTGGATCCAATCAAGTATATTTTTGAGAAGCCTACTTTAACCAGGAGGATTGCCCGTTGGCAGATGTTATTATCTGAGTATGATATCGAATACCGATCTTAGAAAGCTATCAAAGGTAGTGTCTTGGCTGACCATTTAGCTCACCAACCAATTGAAGACTATCAGTCAGTATGGTATGATTTTACTAATGAAGAGATTTTGTACTTGAAAATGAAAGATTGTGATGAACCATTGCCTGAAGAAGGGCCAGAACCTGGTTCCCGATGGGGCATGGTATTTGATGGAGCTGTTAATCAGTACGCTAATGGCATTGTGGCAATGATTATTACTTCTCAATGCATACATTTTCCGTTTACAACTAAATTAACTTTCAAGTGTACGAACAACATGTCTGAGTATGAAGCTTGCATTATGGGGCTTGAAGAGGCCATTAATCTCAAAATCAAGTATTTAGACATCTATGGAGATTCAGCTTTGGTCGTGAATCATATCAAAGGTGAATGGGAGACAAATCAACCCGGTTTGATACCATATAGAGATTATGCCAGGAGGATTTCAACTTTCTTTACAAAGGTTGAGTTTCATCATATCCCTCGAGATGAAAACCGGATGGCAGATGCTCTTGCAACGTTGGCTTCAATGATTGGGGTGAAATTCTGGAATGAAGTTCCCAATCTGACTATGATGCATCTTGATAGGTCAGCTCATGTGTTTGCTGTTGAAGAGGTCAAAGATGAGAAGCAATGGTATTATGACATCAAGTGTTTTCTCCAAAGTCAAATTTACCCGCCTGGGGCATCTTTGATAGATAAGAAGACTTTAAGGAGATTAGCTAGCAATTTCTACCTGAATAGTGATGTGTTGTACAAGAGAAACTTCGATATGGTTTTGCTCAAATGTGTGGATAGACACGAAGCAGACCTGTTGATGACTGAAGCCCATGAAGGTTCCTTTGGTAACAATTCCGATGGACATGGTATGGCCAAGAAGATGTTGAGAGCAGGTTACTATTGGCTAACAATGGAATCTGATTATTGCAAGTTTGTGAAGAAATGCCACAAGTGTCAAATATATTCAAATAAGATTCATGTTCCTCCGACACTGTTGAATGTCATTTCCTCTCCATGGCCCTTCTCCATGTGGAGAATTGATATGATTGACATGATTAAGCCTAAAGCTTCGAATGGACATCGTTTCATTCTGGTGGCTATTGATTACTTCACAAAGTGGGTTGAAGTGGCATCACATGCAAATGTAACCAAGCAAGTTGTTGTGAGGTTTATCAAGAATCAGATTATATGCCGGTATGGTGTGCCAAGTAAGATCATTACTGACAATGGATCAAACTTGAAGAATAATATGGTGGAAGCTCTTTGCAAACACTTCAAGATTACACATCATAATTCTTCTCCCTACATACCTAAGATGAATGGGGCCGTTGAAGCTACAAATAAGAACATCAAGAAGATCATTCAGAAAATGGTTGTGACGTATAAGGATTGGCATGAGATGCTCCCATTTGATTTTCATGGGTACCATATATCCATCCGTATTTCAATAAGGGAAACCCCTTTCTCACTTGTTTATGGTATGGAAGTTATGCTCCCGGTAGAGGTTGAGATCCCATCATTGTGTGTCTTGATGGAAGCCAAGTTGACAAAAGCTGAATGATAATAGACCAGGTATGATCAGCTGAATTTGATTGAAGAGAAAAGGTTGAATGCCATGTGTTATGGTCAGTTATACCAGCAGAGAATGAAGAAAGCTTTTGATAAGAAGGCCAGGCCTTGTGTATTCAGAGAAGGTGACCTTGTGCTCAAGAAGATTTTATCTTTCAAATCGGATGCTAGGGGGCAAATGAACTCCTAACTATGAAGACCCATATGTTGTTAAGAGAGCCTTTTCAGGCAGTGTTTTAATTCTTACAACTATGGATGGTGAAGGGTTCACTCGTCCCGTGAATGCCGATGCAGTCAAGAAATACTTCGCCTAAAAATAAAAGAACAACTCGCTAAGTTGAAAACCCAAAAGGGAGGCTTAGGAAAAAATGAGCGTCTCAGTGGATTGAAAACCCGAAAGGGCGATCCAAGCAAAAATTAGAGACATGAAATAGAAAATTTATCCTGATAGATTGAGTACCCCACCTTGGGGAAATTTATGCAAAAATTAGGGATTATGGTAAGTAACTGCATTCAATTGATCTTTAGTCCTGAAATAACCCTGGACAAATCAGTCAATTATAATTCACCATTCTCAACCAAAGCCAAGAGCATAATGGATATTGAGGTCGGTAGAAGGAATAATGATTATTGTATTCAATGTAGTCCCTTTCCATGTAAATTACCATTTTCAACTTTTGTAAAGATCTATGTAGTCTTGTCATTTACAGACTACCATTCTATTAAATAAAGTTATCCAATTGTTTCTACTCTTGTTTATTATTCAGTTAATTAGAATTGAATTTTTTTAGAATGATAAAAGCAATTACTTTTAAAAGCAATCGATTTTGTTAAGGAATATCAACAACAGTCTGAGAACAGGTAAGTCTTGAAAGTGCGAGACATTGTTGGTCTTCCCCAAGCAGTTGGTTTGATCACTTTTTTCCTCCCCAACGTCAATTCAGTTTCTCCAGCCAAGCTTTGTAATCGCCTCCCCAGCTGAGTTGTAGGCACATATTCTTAATGGTTTGCATAAATCCAGCATCGAATTTTGATTCCCTCAGATCGCCAGTAAAGTTCACTCCTGATCCCTATCAGCGCTAATTCTTAAGCAGCATTCTTGGTCCTCTGCAAGGTTGTCTCCCATTCAGTATGGTGTTGACCTAAAATTCCCCGCAGAGTTGATGAATAGGATCCTTAGCAAATATTTTCTCCTTCCTCAATAGGATTTGATATGATCAGAGATGGATGACTTATGTTTATCCCCAGTTTGTTCTCCAGTTGGTGCTTACACCATGTCCAGATTAGCCAAGTGTTGTGGCGATGATTCAGATCAATGACATCTGTATCCTTTGTGATTGTTTTGTTAGCATAATAATCCATCATATATACATATACATTCATACATCAGAGTGAAATTATTCTCCCCATGCATATTTGGTGCATCTGTCCTCCCTCAATTGTAGAGTGTCAGCCCCTTAAGTAGAAAGAATTTAACCTTTCTCATTCCTTACTGAGTTATTTCCTCGTGGATGATTATTATTTAAGCTTCCTCTCCAGTTGATTATCTAGATGGAACCGCTCCCCCTGAGTTGTATCCTCACCGGGTCGAGTCTTTGTTTGACCGTTTCTTTCTAGCTCTTACCTAGATAGATGCTTTGGTTCCTCGAAAGTCTATTATCCAGTAACTGGTAATATTCTTCTCGATTTGCGAGTACCTTACTCTTACCCAATACCCGGTAAAAGTAATCTACTTCCTCATTTTTCCCCCAACAGATTCGTTTTACGTTTCCCAGAGAGTTAATCCTTGATATGTTCATCCTAACCGATGACAAATTTTCTCCTTTTTGCCGTCTTCTGCCAAGTAACCGGTAGTTGTAAATCCTGCTTTCCCCTACTGAGTTTATCCTTGATATGCTCATCCTAACCGGTGACAGATATTCTCTTTTTGGTATTCTATCCAGTAACTGATAGATATAATTCCTACTTTTCTCCGACAAGTCTATCCTTGATATGTTCATCTTAACCGATGGCGGATATTCTTCCTTTGAGTCTATCCTTGATATGTTCACTTTAATCAGTGACGAATTTTCTCTTTCTTTGGTCTCCTGCCCAGTAACCGGTAGTTGTAAATCCTTTTTGATATTTTTCCCCAGCAGGTTATTCTTACCCAGTAATCGGTAACGAATACACCTTCTATTCCTCAGCGAGTCATCCTTGATATGTTTACCCTAATCGATAATGGATGTCTCTCTGTCAGATTATGTTATCCTTCTACCCAGTAACTGGTAATGGATAATATACTTCTGGTACTCCTGTGTTGAAGTTCATTCTTCCCCAGTTGAGTTTGGGTGCGTATTTCCTTAGCAAAGTCGCCATCTCCCTGTTTGATTCAAGTATTTCAGTTGTGTTCTGATCTACCCATTCCCTCTGCAGATTTTATTCTTTGTCCCCGACCGATTCCTTCCATTGATTTATTTTCATGGAATCCCCTTTGTGTCTCCAGCAGTTTTTAAGTCGTAGCCTGGCCTACGCATAACTTTTTTCCCCCAGAGTCTCCGTCTCCCCAGTGAGTTTTTCTTATGAAATACAGTATGCTCCTATGGACTTTCAGTCTCTCCGGATTCTTTTCCTTTGTGGCAATTTTTTCTCCACAAAGATTATTTTTCACATTCATATCATATGCATCATGAGGTCTCTTAGGGACCAAAATTTGCTTCTATATGTTGTTATTTAAGTCCATTCTACTGAGTCGATACGCAGATTTTAACCTTCATCTCCTCATCTAGAATGTCCTTAAATAGGGGCAGCTGTAAAACCCCAATTTTGACCCTAATATCCCTCATGCTATCTCATCATATGCATTAGCATTGGGATCACACATTGGCATTCTCCTTCCTCCCCCCATTTCATTGGGTTTGCATTGGGAGAGATCACCAAGCACTTTTGATTGTATCATACTTTGTTTTTCATTATTTAATAACCAAAATACCAAAAATATGTCAATGTATAGTTTATTACTTTTGTAGGTAGTGTGTGTGCTCACCCATGCCATATCAAGCTTATATCTAGGGTTTGAGACCCTCAATACAAGGAGTTCAATCAAGAAATTGTTCATATTGGCTCTGATCATCATATATGGATCCCCATGATCTTCACATGTCATTTTGATCAAGAATTCATCAAGAGTTTGGAGATTGTTTTCCTTGGAAACCCTAATTCATCTAGGTATCTTGTGTGACTTCTTCAACAAATTTCTTCAATATTTGATCAAATATTTCAAGGGAAACTTCATATTAAATCATATTATGCATATATGATCCTCCATGAGTCCCAAAAGTCAAGATAATGTCAAGTTAGCAAGTTGGTTTATGGTGGTTGACCAAGGAAAGTCAACTAGTCAAAATTGGGGTTCCCTAGACCCTATATCCTACAATATTTGACATATGAAAATTATTTCAAGAGCAAAGTTACTAAATCTGACAGTACAAACAACTTTCATGTTGAGGTCAAGAGCTATTTTTGCTTGGAAAGTCATTTTTTATAGTGAACGATTATAGGTCATTTTGTCTGAACCCTAGTTAGGAGGTCAACTTCCAAGGACCATAACTTGCTCAATTTTCATGAGATGAAAGTAATTCAAATTCCATTATCAAATTCAAGATGTCTAATTTAACTTTTATGTTTGGAGGAAGTTCAAATTCAACTTTCAAATGCATGTGCCAAGAGGAAAGATTATAGGTCACTTTGGACCAATGCCATTGAACAAGTGATTTTCCTCAACTTCTAAAATGCATAACTCCTTTATGCCAAATCAAAATGAGGTTAAATTTGTTACCAAATTGAAGAGGTTTGAAAGAGCTACAACTTTGATGAAGAAACGTTTCTCATTTGAAGTTCATAGAAAATGTTATTCAAGGTGGAAGAAGTGAACATTTGACTTGAGACTTAGAAAATTTTCAAATATGTTTGATTTCCCAAACTTCCATCTCCAAATTCATCATGATCCAAGTTTCAAATGGAAAAGTGTTCAACATGAAATTTGTTCACCTTGATGTCAGATTTCCAAAAAGTCCAAGATCATCTCATTTGGATCAGAATTAAGGGATTTGTGTGTGGCTTCATTATGGGAAGTGTTTTGGCAAGATTTGGATTCAAATGATCATTCTTCTTTGCATGCTTCCACATGATGATTTCAGTACACTTTACACAAGAATTGGAGTTGGACTACATCAGTCCTTAGGCCCAAATCATTGCCCATGCACCCATGCAAGGAGGTTTCTAAATTTGGCCAAATTTCAAGTGGTGCAAAAATCAAATTCGTTGCCTATTTAAACAAGCTCAAGGCTTCAGAATCATCACCAACACCCTGCCCAAGCTTTGCTAGACTGATCCAAACCCTCACTGCCATAGAATTTCTGAAGGTTTCTCTTGAAATCGAGCTTGAACTTCATCTTCTGTTTGGAAGTTCAAACTCTAGAAATTCAATTCCCTTTTCATCTCAATTGGTTTCTGCAAGCAAGAGGAAGAGAAAGCAAGCAAATCTAGATCAAGATCAAGTGAAATTGGATCAACTCGAAGGTGATTTTTTCAGAAACTTCATCTCTTCGTTTCTCTCTCAATTCTTCATCATTCTTTGTGATTTTTGGTTGTCTGAAGTCCTATCAATATAGGAAAGAAGATTGAGTTGCTTTGGGGGTTAAATTGAAGCAACCCTGTTCATGATCCTCAAAATTCAAATCCATGTATCTTTTTATACACCTGGAATTGGAGAAAATTGAGGACAGATTTGTGCTCCTGAGCATTTTTCCTTCAAATTAGTGTATTCATTTTTCATTTTTCATGAAATTGAGCTTGAACCAGACCGGTGGTGATCACCGGAGAATATGACCGGAGCTAGGGCTCCGGTGGTGTGCTAGCATTGCCCATACCATATGATCTTGGTTCCATGTTTTAATCAGGATCATTGCTTTTGATTACCACGCGTGTGGAGCTTTGACTCAAGTCCACCATGGATAGCACACGCGTGGCCATCAGATCTTTCACCTCAATTAATGAAGGAGATCTGGTGGCCCTTGATTTTTCATATTTTCTGATTTTTCATTTAATCCATTTATTTTGATTAATTCATATTAATTTCATTTTTAATCCAAAAAACATGAGACTTTCACCAAAAATCTTTAAATATTTTCTTCTTTCATTTTCTGAATTAAAATTATTTATTGGAATAATTTTGATATTTTTCATGAATTAATTATTTTTGTGCATTTTTTTATTGTTTAAAAATACTTCTGACTTTTCAAAAATTATGAAATTTTTTGTATAAGGTCCTTTGACCTTGTTTGACATAGGATAAATCTATTGGCCATTTATTTGGTGTTTTGAAGAGGTTTTAGATTTTGACCAAACTAAATTTAATTTAAATGCATTTTTAATTTGATTTTTAATTGATTAATTGTATAGAAATTATGTTGAACCATTTTTATTGACTTGTGATGTTTGAATATGTGTTTGGGCCTTGGTAAAGGTTGATTTGACTTTTATTGAGTTAAAATCATTGGATTTAGGGGATTGATGAAATGAACATTTCATATCCCAAAATGAATGACTGATTTTAATTTGATAAAATTCCTCCCATGACCAATTTGTGTTTCTCTCATCTCCCCATCCTCTTCATATTCAATCCCATTCTCTCCCACCCTTTTTATTGACTAATGAATTCTCAATATCCTAAGGCTAATTGGGTCATCAATAACCTTGTGTTAGATGAACCAATACAAGTATGGATGAGATATGTCCATCCTTTTGATTTTTTCTTTTAGTGTGTGGTATGTTTTAGGAGTTTGATTCATCATACCAAATATCTAACATGCATTAGCACCTAAATTCTTATTTCCCGACCTCAGATAGTTGTGACTTCTTTATAAGTGCAATTACGATTGCTTAACATAGAGCTAAATTTGACCCTAAAGGCATAACATTCTAGTAAGTGAGATTGTAAGTCTCCCCCTTTCATGGTATTGTGTGGAAACTTGACCTTTTTTCCTTCCTTTGGAAGATGTCTTGGTTCAAGGATTCATGCTTGTGAATAGAGGGTTGAGTGTTCTCCAAAGAATTACTTAATCAATTAAAAAGCAAAACTTCACTAACATATAATTAACTTTGACTAACACTAACTATTATTAACCTTGTTTTACTTTCAAATCATTTACTTTATGCAATTTAAATTCAAGTCATTTACCATTTCATTTGTCATTTTGCATATCATTTAACTTGTTTATGTTTATGCCATTTTCACTTTGCTCATTTGAGCCATATATTGTGATTGTATATATATGTTTGAATATTTTGTTTGTGTTTGTGGTCTTAGGACCTTAAAATACTTAATAAGCAACAAAAACCCTAAAAAATGTTTGTGTGGACTGTTGGATTTAATATAAACTTTTTGACTTAGAATTAGGCAAAATTCCATGAGCAAAAGGACTTGGCCAATGCCAGCATTTCTGAGACCAAGTTATTGTGATTTGAGCTTTCATCTGATGTAAGTATTGAGATCCCCTTGAATTCATCTACTACATGGTCTTGATGCAACTCTTATTTTGATCTTGTGTCTAATATCTTCTTCTAAGTTAATCAAAGAGTATTTCATCTAATACATGAGAAGACAAAGAAGATTGGTAGCTGTGAAGTTGCTTGCTTGGATGTGGCTATCTTTATTTGATGCCTTGATCTTCATGATGCTTGATATTTCTAATTGCTTGATTCAAAGTCCAAAGGGGAAATGGGTTTTCTATATGACATTCTCGTCTATTAGATTGCATCCTATTGGTCAGATCTTTTCAACTCTTAACTTTTAATTTTATGCTTAGGATTAGTCTCTTCATCTCCTCCCATTTCTTAAATTTCAAATCTCCCCCCTTTTAAAAAACTCTCTTTGCTTATGATTTTAAAACTTAGACTTTATTGCAAACTAGAAACTTTGACCTTATGCCATTGTCTTTTCTAAACTCTTTTCTTAAAAAAAACTTGTAAATGAAATTAACCATATTGACTTAAAATTTCAAAAGACAAAAAGAATTAACACTCATTCAAACTTTTGGGACCTTTGTGCCTCTTTTAAACTTAAATTTTGATTAAAAGCAATCCACTCATTTTGAAATTGATACCACAAACTACGAGGTTTTGATCTCTCATTTTTATGTTGGTACGTAGACACAAGTCCGAAGGTCTTGTCAAACACAAAAATATAATCAATGAATTCTTTTCTCATCCCCACATTCTATTTTTCTCAAATATCTTTTATACCAAAAACACATACACATATAAAAAAGGGCTCCCTAGGAGTTCCTAGGACACTTTGGGTGCTAACACCTTACCTCTGTGTAACCAACCCTCTTACCCATAATCTCTGGAATTTTATTAGTTTTGATTTGAAAACTTCTTATCTTTGGGTTTTGTTCGTACTTTTCCCTTTTCCGTTGAAACAATAAAAGCGCGGTGGCGACTCTGGTTTTGTTGACGTTAAGTTTATCCATAACTTAATGGTCATGAATTTACCGCCACACATTTGAATGACCACCACCTATCAAGGAATTGGTTGATCTTCCAGCAGAAGCTACACTAGAAGAAAATGAGGTCAAACATTATCAAGATGATAGCCTAAGAGAATGTATTGCACTTACACCTGACCCTATGCCAAGCCCTAAGTAAGACTTAGTAGAACTTAAGGTACTACCTAAAAATCTAAGATACAAGTTCCTAGATGGATGCATTGATCGTCCAATTATAGTTAATGTTGATCTTGATAAGGACAAAACTTAGAAACTCTTGGTAGTGTTGAAAAAGTATCATACTGCTTTAGGCTATAACATTTGTGATCTAAAAGGGATAAGCCCCTCCGTGTGTATGCACAAAATTATGCTAGAAGAGGACTCTAAATCTTATATAGAGCACCAGAGGAGGATTAATCATATCATGGGTGATATAGTTAGGAAGGAAGTGCTAAAACTGCTTGAAGCTGGAATAATTTATCTGATCTCTGATAGTCAATGGATTAGCCCAATGCACGCCGTACCTAAGAAAGGAGGCGTTACAGTAGTTCATAATGAAAAAGGAGAATATATGGCTAAGCACGTAGATACTGGATATCGAATGTGTATTGATTACAGAGAGCTAAACAAAGTAACCCGAAAGGACCATTTCCCCCTTCCGTTCATTGATCAAATGCATGAACATTTGACTAGACACTCATAGTTTTGTTAATTAGATGATTACTCGGGATTTTTCCAAATAGCAATTCATCCAGATGACCAAGAGAAGATTACCTTCACATGTCCCTATGGAACATTCGCTTACCGTTGAATGCCATTCGGATCATGCAATGCTCCCACAACCTTCCAGAGATGTATGATGGCGATATTCATAGATTTCCTAGACGGTATGATGGAAGTATTTATGGATGATTTTTCCTTATGCGAATTAAACTTTGAAGAGTGCCTTTCTAACTTAGAAAATGTGCTAGAAAGATGAGGGAAAGTCAACTTAGTCCTTAACTGGGAGAAGTGTTATTTCATGGTAAAAGAAGGTATAATCTTAGGACACATAGTATCTGAGAGAGGAATCAAGGTTGAAAAAGCAAAAATCAAAGTTATTGAGAACCTCTGACCATCCAAAACTGTTAGAGAAGTCAGGAGTTTCCTTGGACACGCCGGCTTCTATCGACATTTTATTCAAGATTTCTATAAGATCACCAAACTTTTAACCGATCTCTTTATGAAAGATGATGAATATATCTTCGACGAAAAATCCTTAGAGTCATTTAATCTCCTTAAACACGCCTTGATCTCTGCACCTATCATGCAACATCCTGATTAGAGTCAACCATTTGAGATCATGTGTGATGCAAGTGATTACGCTATAGGTGCTATTTTAGGACTGCATAAAGATAAGAAATTACATGTCATTTGTTATGCCAACATAACACTAGATATAACCCAAAGGAATTATGCCACAACCGAAAAGGAACTCTTAGTTGTGGTATTCACTATTGATAAATTCCGGTCTTACTTAGTAGGAGCTAAAATCATTATATACACAGATCATACTTCTATAAGATACTTATTGGGAAAGAAAGATGCAAAGCCAAGATTACTTTGTTGGATCCTATTGTTACAAGAATTCAATTTAGAAATCCGTGACAAGAAGGGAACCAAGAATGTAGTTGCTGACCACTTGTCAAGATTGGATAATATTATGCCATAACACGTCCCCATTAATGACGATTTTACCTATGATAGATTGGTCGCGTCAGCTGAAATCGAAGAACTTAGATATGATAACTATATTGATTATCTTAAAAGCAAATACTCAAATGTTAAGAATGAAACAGAGGAAGAAGTTGCGTCGGTACAAACTATTGTACCATGGTATGCTGACTTCATAAACTATCTAGCAGCCAGAGTTCTACCTCCATATATGACCTACCAGCAGAAGAAGAAATTCTTCCACGATCTAAAAAAGTTCTATTGGGATGAACCCTTCCTTTTTGAAAGAGGAGCCGACGGTATCTTCCGCTGATGTGTTCCCGAGGAGGAGATTCATAGTATCACGAACCATTGACACTTCGCTCCTTATGGAGGGCATGCTAGTACGTCAAAGTCATGCGTGGAAATCCTTCAAGCATGCCTTTATTAGCCTAACATGTCCATGTTATGGTCGTGAACTGTGACCGTTGTCAATGCACCAGAAGCATTTCCCTACGAGATGGGATGCATTTAAATAACATATTAGAAGTAGAGGTCTTTGATGTGTGGGAATTGATTTCATGGGTCATTTCCCATCTTCTATGGGAAATAAGTATATACTCGTAGCAGTATATTACGTATCTAAATGGATAGAGACCATCACCTCTCCTATAAATGATGCACAAGTGGTAATTAAAAGGTTTAAGAACAATATTTTATTTAGATTTGGTGTACCAAGGTTAGTCATAAGTGATGGAGGATTACAATTCATATCCAAAATATTTAAGAAGCTTTTACACAAGTATGGAGTGCGACATCGAATAGCTACACCTTACCATCCTCAGACCAACAGACAAGTAGAGGTTTCCAACAAAGAAATTAAACAAATTCTGGAGAAAACAATTATAGCCTCTAGGAAAGACTGGTCATCTAAGCTTAACGGGGCATTATGGGCATATAGGACAGCCTACAAAATGCCCATAGGGACTACACCATTCAAACTTGTGTATGGAAAATCATGGCATATGACAGTCGAGCTCGAACATAAAGCTTTTTGGGCCGTTAAGACCCTAAACATGGACTATAAAACTGCTATAGGAAAAAGAATATTAGATATACACGAGTTAGAAGAATTGCGATTATATGCCTACGAGAGTGCCCAGATATATAAAGCGTACCACTAGAAGAGATTTTGCAGAAGGGGGGCTAGTACTTCTTTTCAACTCCAAATTAAGACTTTTCCCATGGAAGCTTCGCTCCCGATGGTCGGAACCATTTGAAGCAACAAAAGTAATGCAATCTGGAGGTTTCAAAATCTAGAGTAAATCAACCAGGTTGTTCATAGTGAACAGGAAAAGGCTTAAACATTATCATAGTGAAATGGAAATCAACTACTATTATAGCTTAAATCTAGACGAGCCCCTTACTAGCTTGTCCGAGGATTTAATTTAAAAGCACGTCGAGATAACGATGTAAAACAAAGTGCTGCGTGGGAGGCAACCACATAGGTTTGTTTCTTTACACTTTCCAAATAAGAAAAGCGGAAAATTAAACCTTGTTGAAAAATCTCTAACATTGTTCATGTTTCATTTTCATGTCACTCTCATATTCCGTAGCCTTTATCTACTAACACTTATTTGAGAACACAACATGTTGACAACCAAAGGGTCATTTTCAAGGATGACGACCAGAGGAGGCGCTATGAAGTCTTGTCTTAGAGAACCATTTCTCTGACCAGGTATGCTGATTTTCAGTGCTTATAAATCTTAGGCCTAAGAGACATCATCATATATATGTCCAATCAGATCAGTTGGGACCAGTTCTCAGTTCCTCGACATGACACCTACCAGAATCTCACACTAGAATTTCTTAGTTCCTTCAATTATTATCCTCACATAAGAGTAGGTAGGGACATAGGTAGAACTGTCTTTAGACTTTTTAGGCACAACTATACTTTCAATCATAATGAAATAGGCGAGATGTTAGGATTCTATACTGGCTAAGATGCCTTCACTGAAGTACCAAGTGATAACTTCATGCAATATGAACTCGATAATTTTTGGGGTAGCATCACCATGGAAGACCCACCTGACTATGCAAGGATGAATGCTTCCATCATTCATAACCCATCTATTAGATACTTCTAGATGGTCTTAGCACAAAATTTCTTTGGAAAGAGTGAAAACACTGACGCTGTTATTAAAGAAGAATTATGTATCATATTTAGTGTTTTCCAATCCCATCCAATCCACTCTACAACATTCCTGCTTGCTAGTATGAACACTATAGATAATTTAGCAAGAGGATACATTCATGTAGGCGGGATTGTTATCTTCATAGCCTTAGCCATTTGACTCCACAACCAACTAACCTATCTAACCCCTTTGAGAGAGAGTTTACACTGATAGATGTTAACCACTTCTTGAATAGGAATTTGGTAAGGGTTAGGAGACCTAATGAGTTCTAGCCTTTGAATCATAATGAAGTTATTGACTACTTTTACCTCCCGAACCGTTTTACCTCCCGAACTGTGAGAAAACTAGTATCCACAACCGTGATAAATGGATGTACCATTATAGCATCAAGGAGAGGCACATGAACCACCTCAAACCCCTCCCAAGCCTGAATACCACCCGGTTCCTCCGTTAGATATGTCTTCATCTTCTTCTTCTGCAGCTCCTCTAAGTCCACACGAGCATAATGTTGACTATGAGCTCAACACCCTTCGACGTGAAGTCACATCTATTTCCCAGGCACTCCAAGATCAAACTGACAGAATGACAGAGCAGATGGACTACCTGTTTCAAGAGATTTATTCCTTACGCAAAGCAATGGGTCTTATAGCCATACACCATGGTAATTGATATTTTCCTTTGTCTTTCCTTTCCTTCCACTTTCATAGAAACATTGAGGCCAATGTTCCATTTAAGTGTGGGGAGGATATATTTCCCATTTTCCGCTTTTCAATTTTATCGTTTTTCTGCAATTACATTTTAATTTTAAGTCGTCGAGCTATCGACGTTAAACAAAGCGCTGCGTGGGAGGAAACCCATGAAATTTTTATTCAATTTAATTAAATATTTTTTATTTTTTTTTATTTTCTATAATTTTTTTTCCAAATCTGCTATATTGATCCTTAAGTAGGACCAAAAGCAAGTGAAAACCCCAAAAATCACTAAAAAAATGCTTTAGATAGGTCCATGGCGTTCACCATGAACTCATGGCGTTCCCCATGGGCTTCAAAAACGTGGAAGCCCATTTTCAAGACCCATGGCGTTTGCCACAGGGTCATGGTGTTCACCATGAACCTTGAACACACAAAAATCAGAATTTTAACCCCTTTAACCTTTCAAACTTCACCTTCCCAACTTCCACCTACTCCTGTTCGCTCTTTCACTACACCCACTCACAATCACTATCTCATTTCCCCAAAACCTTTCAGAACCTT
This sequence comes from Lathyrus oleraceus, assembly GCF_024323335.1. Classification (NCBI taxonomy): domain Eukaryota; kingdom Viridiplantae; phylum Streptophyta; class Magnoliopsida; order Fabales; family Fabaceae; genus Lathyrus; species Lathyrus oleraceus. The sequence continues at coordinate 471,078,061 of NC_066584.1, forward strand.
CAAATTCCAAAGCTTTCCCTCTTCCAAACACCACTCCTATATAAACCTAAACTCATACAAAACTTCCACATCTCTCACTTCCTCTATTCTTACTCACAAACTTACCTCCTTAAACACCAACTTCTATTTTTGAAATACTTAACAATGGCTCAAGGAGGAGATGCTGATTTTAATGCTATTATATTTCAAGATGGAAGAGACGGTGAAAAGCAAAGAAGATGTTATGAAGCTCTTTTAAACCGGACAACTGTCCCAACAAGGTATGCAGACAACTCTTGTTTATGCACCTTAGGACTTTATGATAGCGTGCATTGGATGTTGAATAGGTTAGGTCTATCACATTTTTGTGCATGAAAAGACCCCAATTATGCTAGACTCACATTAAAGTTTCTAAGCTCTCTTATCTACACCATACAAATAATGATTGGTAGCACTGTAGGCACAGTCAGTTTCCACATGTTTAATAGAGAATATCAGTTTATTCTATATTAAATAGCTGACCTGTTGCAATTTCCTTATGGTGAAGGTGTTGTTTGTGACACCCCGTTAGACACTGATTGGGCACACAAATTTGGTCATTTATGGGAATAATTAATCGGTAGTCTTGCTGATAACTCTGAGGGAAATAATGCAACTCATGTCCATAACCCGACCATTAGATATTTTCGCCAAATTTTGGCACATTCCATTTTTGGCCGGGAGAACAAAAGTAGGATTAATGCAAAAAAGTTGTTTTATATTCATTATATTTTTGTACCTACACGAGTTAACTCAACCCCGTTTATGCTGGCCCATATGAAAGCAGTTCGCACTGCCATGAAGGGGCCTATTTTTTTTGGAGGAGTGATTACCTCCATAGCTCGCGCTTTAGGCTTAGAGGCGGAGCTTGTAATGCCCAGACTGCTTTTAGGATTACGTCTTTTCAACATATTTTTTCCTTACTCACACACTTTCTGAGAAACTTCCCAGAAGGTCATCCTTCCAAATTGTTGGCAGCAATTTTGGTAAAACAAAGAGTGTTCACAAGATGTTGCATGTGATGTCTTAAAATAAGGTATCTGTGTACCTGCTGGAGTTTAAATGGAAAACATAATTATGCAGCATTGTTTCAGGATGTCATACACAATGTCATGGCATCTGATATGTTATGTACCTGCTGGAAATTATAAATGGAATTATGGAATTATGCAGGATTGTTCCAGGATGTCAGACCCGATATCATGACATCCTGTACACGGAACATTCAGGGAGAATGTTATGTGGTTTGTGATTGCGCATTTAATGGCAATCTATGTATGATTGAAGATCTGATTTGTAGGCGCATTCAATCATTGATTACAACCTGATTTACTTATTTTCCAAGGAGATCTAACCAACTGCCATGAGAAGATTTAATTGGAAAACAGTTTAGGGTTTTCAAGATGTCCAAGCCCAACTGAAAGCTTCTATAAAAAGGGACTTGGAAAACCTGATTTAACACACAACCAATACTGAGCGAAATACTGAGAGAGAGCAAGGGTTTGTGTCTTGCTTAGTCGTAAGACTTGTAAGCCATTCAAGTCATCGATAAATGATTGAATTGGTCTGATTTGTGGGTTGTAATTTGTCACTCTAAGCTTGTAAGCAAGAGTGTGTGTCTACCTGATCAAAGCTGTTAAGCAAGATCAAGTGTGTGTCTACTTGATCAAAGGTGTTAAGCAAGATCAAGTGTGTGTCTACTTGATTGAAACTGTGAAGTAAAATCAAGTGTGTGTTATTGAAAAGTGTTTTCTTTTCACAAGGAATTGTTGTTTAAAATCACAGGTGTGATTGAAGGGAAGTGAGTGGGTTCTCATATCTAAGAGTGCTTAGGTAGAAATTGCACGGGTAGAGATTAGGTGAGAAAGACTGTAACTTGTTGAAGTGTACGAAGAGTCTTTGAACTGATTCTATTTTAGTGGATTTCCTTCCTGGCTTGGTAGCCCCCAGATATAGGTGAGTTGGACCGAGCTGGGTTAACAATTGTGTGTGTCTCTTGCATTACTATTCTTTATCTTTATCCTGTTTGCATAACTCAAATATTAGTGTCGTGACATTACCTTCGATATCTCAGATCTGATACCAGAATTTCAATTGGTATCAGAGTAGGCATCCTGCTCTGGTTCTGGGTGAGATCTAGGGACAATACTTTCTGGTACTATGGAGAGAGATGGAGGATCTGTTCATAGGCCACCAATTTTGGATGGATCTAACTATGACTATTGGAAACCTCGAATGGTAGCTTTCCTAAAATCTCTTGATAACAAGGCTTGGAAGGCTGTGTTAACAGGCTGGGTACATCCTGTAATTACTAAAGAAGGAGAAGCCACAACTGATAAGAAACTTGAAGAACAATGGTCCAAGGAGGAGGATGATCTAGCCCTTGGAAATTCTAAAGAATTGAATGCAATATTCAATGGAGTAGACAAGAATATTTTCAGGTTGGTAAACAACTGTGAAGTGGCTAAATATGCTTGGGACATTCTCAAGACCACTCATGAAGGCACCTCTAGAGTAAAGATGTCTAGACTACAACTGCTCACCTCCAAGTTTGAAAATTTAAGGATGAAAGAAGATGAAAATATTCATGAATTTCATATGAGTATCCTTGAAATTGCTAATGCCTCAAGAGCCCTGGGAGAGAAGATGTCAGATGAAAAATTGGTAAGGAAAATACTCAGGTCACTCCCTAAGAGATTTGCTATGAAGGTGACTGCCATAGAAGAATCTCAAGACATCTCCAACATGAGAGTTGATGAGCTAATTGATTCCCTCCAAACATTTGAGATGGGATTAAATGATGGTTCTGAAAAGAAAACCAAGAGCATGACCTTCATGTCAAACACAGAAGAGGAAATAGTCAGGATGTTAATGAAGATTTGGCCAATGAAGTAGCAATGCTGGGAAAACAGTTTAACAGACTGTTGAAAAAGATGGATGTAAGATCTAAGGCTAATGTAAAGAACATCTCATCAGACATCAGTAAATCCAACAATGCTGGAAGAAGAGCAAGGTCATATGATAAGCCCAAAGAAGGAAAAGAAGTACAATGCTATGAATGTGATGGGTATGGACACATTAGAACTGAATGTGGAACCTACCTCAAGAAGCAGAAGATGAGTCTTGCTGCCACTTGGTCTGATGAGAGTGAAATAGAAGAATCTGCAAATTTGGTAACTGCCTTGACTGGAAGATGGGGCTCTGATGAAGACTCAAGTGATAATGAAGTAACCTTTGAAGAGTTGGCCACTACCTACAGAAAGCTGTGTCACAAAAGTGTAGAGGTGTGTAAACAGGTTGAAAGCCAGAAGAAGGTAATAACTCAACTTGAAAATGAGAAGGTTGAACACTTGGAAACCATCTCCAAATTAAAAACAGAAGCAGTGGTTCTGAATGCCAAGCTAGATGAAAGTCAACAAGTTGAAAGCCAGAAGATAGTACATCTGGAGAATGAGAAGGCAGACCATGTGGAAACCATCTCCAAGTTAAAAACTGAAGTTATGTTCTTGAGTTCTAAACTAGAAGAGATGACCAAGTATGTAAGAATGTTAAACAATGGATCTGACTCCTTAGACAAGATTCTCCAAATTGGACAAATAACAGGAGACAAATCTGGCATTGGATATAATGGATCTAAGCCTGAGTGAAGTTACACTGGTTGTAAACCTAAAGCCAAACTTAAGTGCAGCCATAATAAAAGCAAACCTGTGATGTCACAACATCAGAAGAGAAGACAGCAGAAAGGGAAACACCAAATATGGAGATGCCATTACTGTGGGAAGTTTGGTCACCTGAAGCCCTTCTGGTATAAGTAATATGGTTGTCCTAGCCCTGTTCATCATCAAACTCACTATCAACCTAGACCCAAAAAGCAATGGGTTCCTAAGACTAATGTTACAAGTCTAATAGCTCACATTCCCCTCAGAGTCTCAGTCAAAGAAGATTGGTATTTTGATAGTGGATGCTCCAGACACATGTCTGGAAACAAAGACCTGCTAACTGGCCTTCATCCCCATGCCATAAGCTATGTAACCTTTGGTGATGGAGCAAAGGGTGAAATCAAGGGAATATGTAAGCTTGATTGTCCTGGAGTTCCTAAACTTGACAAGGTCCTACTTGTTAAAGGCTTGACTACAAATCTAATAAGCATCAGTCAACTATGTGACCAAGGTCTAAATGTTAACTTCACTAAAACTGAATGTCTGATTACCAACAAAGAAAGTGAAGTGATCATGGAAGGAGTCAGAACCAAAGACAACCGTTACATATGGAACTCTCAAATTAGTTACTCCTCAAAATGTACCTCAGTCAAAGAGAAAGGGATGAAGATGATTATATCTGCTAGAGAAACTCCCAAATTGAAAGTCTGTGGGAAATGTCAGACAAGGATGTCACACCAGAAACTCAGACTTAACATCACTTCCAAAGGAGAAAAGCTCATGATGGCTCAAATAGATAGGAGGTTGGATCAAATGGTTGAACATGCTGCTAGTCATATACAGTCTGAAGTTGGAAAGAGCTTTGTTGGACTTGGGCTACAAGTCAAGCAGATAGAAGGGCCTATGTGTTTATCTCAAAGAAAAAGTGCCAAGAGCAATGTTGAGAAGATTGGGAGGGAGAGTGAAAGGACACCTGCTCTTACACATTTGAAAGATGAAAAATGGTGTTTATGCTGAATATATAGCAGATGGAAGTAGCTGTTCTCAACAGGGTTGGTTGAAACTACTGATGATTGCATACAATGTCACACACGATGTCATGACATTGTACTATGACAACCTGAATGCTACAACTATGTCCAAAAATCCTATTCAGCACAGTTGGACCAAGCACATTAATTTCTGTCATCACTCCATTAGAAATTTTTTGGAAGACAAATTCATAGCTCTAAAGCATGAAATGCAATTAACTGACAAATTTGCAAGAGGTTGGGATGATAATCAGCTTGAATATGTAAGAGTGAAATTGGGGATTTGGATTCTTGTGAAGTTATGGCAATTAAAGTGGAGTGGAAAAGAAAACCTCTGCTAGGGCAAAGAGATTTCTCTCAAAAGTTCAACAAAATGTCTCAACATCCCTCATCCTCTGGTTCAAAACCCACTCATCATGCAAGGACTCCCTCCATGGAGTTTCTAAATGAAGACGTACTGGACGTTACTCCTCTTTGTGTGATACCAGGTGACGCCCCAGGCCCTTCTTCCATGGCTGGAAGTAAGCAAGGTAACATTTCTGAAAAATCTCCTCATAAAGATGACATGCACTTTACTGATCGTACCATTAGGAACCTAGTTACTAGGATTCTGAATGAAGGGCATTCAGTCAAGGGTGCTTCTACCCCTCTGTCCAGAAGGGACCCCTCTCCTGAGGTGGAACCCCAAGCTGAGAAAGATGATGACTCATCTAGATCAGAAAAGGAAGTGGCTGCTGAGGGATTATGTTCTCTAGGTAAAACCTTACCTAACAAGAAACCAGCAAATGTGTCTCATGAAACTGCTGAGAATATTATTGATCTGGAGGAAGAAAGTTCTGAGGAAGAAGATGACACCTTGGTCCATCTTGTGAAACCAAGTGTAGCAAAGAAACTGAGGACCAAAAAAGGGAAGACTGTGGCTGAAATAAGGACAGCAAGAAGAGTGAAAAAGGTTGCTGGTGTAGGACCCTCCAAATCTTGGAGTAAAGTTGAGGTTAAGAAGAGGAAGGTCAGAGAGAGTTCTGACTCTGATGATGATGTTGAAGACGATGTCCTAGACATCTCTCTTACTAAAAGACATACTGTTAAGAAGTCTCCAAGCAAAGTTGCAGCTGTGCACTTAGATAACATCTCTTTTTCATTTAGAAGATGGTGCTGCCAAATGGAAGCTTTTCATTCAAAGGAGGGTTGCTGTTGAAAGGGAGCTGGGAAAGGAAGCTGTAGAGGTGAAGGAAGTCATGGAATTGATTAAGGTTGCTGGACTGATGAAGACTGTGGTTGCTCTGCCCCAATGTTATGAGGGATTAGTAAAAGAGTTTGTTGTGAATATCCCTGAGGATATTTCTGAAAAGAGTAGTAGGGAATTTTGCAAAGTTTTTGTAAGAGGTAGATGTGTGAGATTCTCCCCAACCATAATCAACAAGTTCCTAGGGAGAGGAACTGATGGAGGAGTGGATTTAGAGGCTACAGACAATGAAGTCTGTAGGACTATTACTGCTGGCCAAGTTAAGGAATGGCCTAGTAGGAATCACCTATCAGCTGGCAAGCTAACTGTCAAATATGCCATCTTACATAAGATTGGTTCAGCCATCTGGGTGCCTACTAATCATATCTCAACCATCTCCATTGGTCTTGGAAGAATCATTTATGCTATTGGAACCAGGATAAACTTTGACTTTGGAAGGTTTATGTTTGATCAAATTGTCAGACATGCCTCCACAAATGCAGTGAAGCTGCCCATTGCCTTTCCATCTATCATTTGTGGAATTATCTTGAGCCAACAACCAGGAATTCTCAACACAAGTGACATTCCAAGCAGAAGAAAGCCTCCACTATCCATTCACTACAAGCTGTTTGAAGGAAGCCATGTCAATGATGTTGTCATGACATCTACAAGAAAGGAGCCTGCCTCTCAAGGTAGCTAAATTGATCAACTAAAGGAAACTTGTAAAGAATTGGAGAATGGTATTGGGGTTGCCAAGGCAAGAAAAGAGGCTTTGGAGGTTCTTATTAGTAGCCTAGAGAAGGAAGAGATAGAGAAGGCCGGTGAGACCAAAGATTCAGATTCCAATACCTCAAGTGAGAGGACGTAATGCAAAAAAGTTGTTTTATATTCATTATGTTTTTGTACCTACACGAGTTAACTCAACCCCGTTTATGCTGGCCCATATGAAAGCAGTTCGCACTGCCATGAAAGGGCCTATTTCTTTTGGAGGAGTGATTACCTCCATAGCTCGCGCTTTAGGCTTAGAGGCGGAGCTTGTAATGCCCAGACTGCTTTTAGGATTACGTCTTTTCAACATATTTTTTCCTTACTCACACACTTTCTGAGAAACTTCCCAGAAGGTCATCCTTCCAAATTGTTGGTTCTAAGTGTTGGCAGCAATTTTGGTAAAACAAAGAGTGTTCACAAGATGTTGCATGTGATGTCTTAACATAAGATATTTATGTACCTGCTAGATTTTAAATGGAAAACATAATTATGCAGGATTGTTTCAGGATGTCATACACAATGTCATGGCATCTGATATGTTATGTACCTGTTGGAAATTATAAATGGAATTATGGAATTATGCAGGATTGTTCCAGGATGTCAGACCCGATTTCATGACATCCTGTACAAAGAACATTCAAGGAGAATGTTATGTGGTTTGTGATTGCACATTTAATGGAAATCTATGTATGATTGAAGATTTGATTTGCAGGCGCATTCAATCATTGATTACAACCTGATTTACTTATTTTCCAAGGAGACCTAACCAGCTGTCATGAGAAGATTTAATTGGAAAACAATTTAGGGTTTTCAAGATGTCCAAGCCCAGCTGAAAGCTTCTATAAAAAGGGACTTGGAAAACCTGATTTAACATACAACCAATACTGAGCGAAATACTGAGAGAGTGCAAGGGTTTGTGTCTTGTTTAGTCGTAAGACTTGTAAGCCATTCAAGTCATCCATAGATGATTGAATTGGTCTGATTTGTGGGTTGTAATTTTTCATTCTAAGCTTGTAAGCAAGAGTGTGTGTCTACTTGATCAAAGTTGTTAAGCAAGATCAAGTATGTGTCTACTTGATCAAAGCTGTTAAGCAAGATCAAGTGTGTGTCTACTTGATTGAAACTGTGAAGTAAAATCAAGTGTGTGTTATTGACAAGTGTTTTCTTTTCACAAGGAATTGTTGTTTAAAATCACAAGTGTGATTGAAGGGAAGTGAGTGGGTTCTCATATCTAAGAGTGCTTAGGTAGAAATTGCACGGGTAGAGATTAGGTGAGAAAGACTATAATTTGTTGAAGTGTACAAAGAGTCTTTGAACTGATTCTATTTTAGTGGATTTCCTTCCTGGCTTGGTAGCCCTCAGATGTAGGTGAGTTGGACTGAACTAGGTTAACAATTGAGTGTGTCTTTTGCATTACTATTCTTTATCTTTATCCTATTTGCATAACTCAGATATTAGTGTCGTGACATTACCTTCGAAATCTCATATTTGATACCAGAATTTCACAAATACTACTCCAAGTCAAGCACACTTAACTATGGAGTTCTTATCTGTTAGGCTACCAAAAAAAGATGCATCTTGTTGGTATAGGTAGTACCAATCAATCCTTATAAGCGTTCCTTCAACCATGCAGTCTCATCACTGCAGAGCCTCAGGATCCCTCTCATTCTGATATGAATTCAGTTTTTCCCCAGAAGCTGCTAGGAGTGTCTTATTATCATGCCTCGTGCACCAAAAACTACTCCCTTTCCCTCAGGTGTTACATGTAACCACTCTCCATCCTCCTCGGTCTCAGGTGTTACATCCCCACCAACTTCTTCTTGGTTCGTCCCTAAACCACATCGTACTAGGAAAGGTCTGACTCTGATACTATTTTTAACGCCCCAGGCTGCTTTCAGGATTACTGACTAACCCCTCAAACCAACACGGGTCTTTTAAGCATGTTTTGTCCTCACTCACACGCTTTCCGGGAAACTTCCCAGAAGGTCACCCATCCAAATACTTCTCCAAGTCAAGCATGCTTAACTACAGAGTTCTTATATATTAGATTATTGAACAAGATGTATCTTCTTTTCAATAGTCTAAAAAATAAGAACTACATTGTTAAGCATGGTTAACTTGGAGTAGTATTTGGATGAGTGACCTTTTAGAAAGTTTCTTGGAAAGTGTGTGAGTGAGGACAAACATGCTAAGAATGTCAATGTTGATGATTCCATTGATGATGAGTATGACCATATATAGCGAGACTATCTTGTTCACGAGCCACCCTCACACCATTCCCCATATTCCTGATTCACCTGCACACACCACACCATATTTTTTTGACCATTTTGCAGGTGCTTCTACTAGAGTTGCAAATGCTACACATGATGACATACTTAGTGAGATGCACGCCCGGAATGCCAGAGATGCCGAGTGTGATAACTTGATTTATGCCATGCATAAACAACAAACATATATGATGCAGCATATGAATCAAATGCAAACACAAAAAACTAATATGATGGAGCAGATGGATCAGATGCAAGCTTTTACAACAGATATGACAGATAATATGCAGCTGATCCAGACTACCCATGCCTCACTTTTATGGCATGTGCATCACATGAGAGCATCATAGAACACCATGGTAGGTAACATTCACCAAATTCAGACATCATATACCACCATGGTAGAGTAGGCCCAATTAGTGGTAGACCTTTCAGAACTTCATTGAACACCGCCACCAAGAGATGCTAGAGCACCTCCGGTTTTCACAAGCAGCCGAAGATCATTGCAACAACCTGTTGGATTTCTTAACTACACGGTTGACTGGCTTGTAGTTCCATATGGATGGTGAACATGAGCATGGTGGATATGGTAGGGGTATGCATGATGGACGAGGTGGTTGGAACCAATGCTAAGGCTAAGGCCGCGGTTGGCGCTGATAACTTCACAGGTTTTATCCAGGTTCTTTTTCCTTTTCTTAGTTTTATCAAAACATTGAGGACAATGTTTGACTCAAGTGTGGGGGAGGAACTTTATTGCTTTATTTTTATTATTTTCTAGTTAGATTTACCATTTTCCATTTTATTTCATATTAATTAGAATTTTACCATAATTTTTTTAGTTTAATTGTTATGTTAGTTGAGTCAATACATGTGATGTCGAGTCGTTATTCGCGGTTTCTAGTTGTTTATTAATTCTCCCAATTTCTTGTGCCGTGCCAAAAAAGAATTTATTTATAAGACTTGGAAATTTATTGCATTAATAGAAAGTATATAGGTTGCAAATGAAATCGAGATTAGATTGAGAAGACTTCTAAAAACTGTACAAAATCGGTATCGTTACAACACCTCAAGTCTCCCAAATATGGAGATCAATTTGAGTACCTATTATGTCCATAAACTTGAGTTCTCATTCTCTAATAGTTCTTGAGTAGTTTATCTAAGCAGTCAACACCATTCTAAGCACACACTACGTAGGGAAGTTGATGCAAATAAGTGAATGATCACGAGCTTAAAATAAAAAAATGAATAAAAAGGAAATGTTGCTTCTAAGTTAGGTGACTCTCACCCGGTCATTTATCCAAATGGTATCTAGTCCTTCTATTTGTTAATAAATTAATCCAAAGTGCATGGAAAAGAAAAAGAAAAAAAATAAGATCATAGTCACTAACTGATTTTCCTACGACGAGTGTGAAAGGATAACAGGTGTCATACCCTCAAATTCACCCTACCTTTATATAATCTCCATGACCCTAATTCACGAGCATACATCACACACATATCATCTCATATGCATTTACACCGAATGATCCACAAGTACAAACTCAAGGCAAGGGGGTTCATTCATGAAGCTTCAAGACCTCTGGTCATGTTGAGGTGTGACCAAGCCACATCAACCCTAATCTCCCTCCTCAAGCATCCCATAACCTTGGAGGATCATTCAAGATATCTCACTCACTCTACAAACCCCTAATTGGATGGTGAGTCCCCAAGGAATACATGTGAAGATTCACCTGGTCATCCAAGGACCTCAACCTTAGTTCTTGACCCTCTTTGGCTTGTGCAAGTCATGGTTCACCTTGAGTCTTGACCAGACCATTGATGACCCATAATATCTAAATATTGTTCATACCACAACCCCTTGAATCACCTCAATACATCCCTTATACCTCAAAACCCTAATTTGTCTGGCTATGGTTCTTGATGAAACTTGTGGTCCAAGAAACCCTAGTTTATGCATCTTTTAATTCTATGACTTTCCTCATTTGATCATCCCATCATACCACACCTTATTCACTTTCAATTAAAGTTATTTTTAACAATCATTCATCAATAAAACACCCATTTCATTCATGGTATAAGTCCTTGGTTTGATCATGAACTTTGAACTTTCAATGCCTTGAACTCACCCATTGGACTTGACCTAAAATCACCACACAAAGTTCCAAGAATCATTTTCCATCATTATATGATCATATGATCTCCAAAAATCCACCATTGTACCTTAAAAATCAATAAATCACAAAATGGCATTTCTAGGTCATCTTGGTTGGGCACATTTTGGCAAGAATGGCCTACCATTTGGTCCAAAGCCCATAACTTTTTCACCTTTCAAGATATTCAAGATCTTCTTTGTTCCAAATATCCTGATTTAATCCATTTTCAACGTTGTTTCAAGGTCCAATACCTAATTCATTGAGCAAGGACCTCAACTTTTGCATAGGCCAAGTTGGTCCAAATGCCTAGCCAAACCTAGAATCATGTCCAAGACCCCCACTTTACCACATTGCCATTTCCACAGCACAACTCCTTTTGACATGTTTCTTTTTGCATTTGATTAAGGACATGTCAAAGAGTATTTAGAAAAAGTTTCATGTTAAATGCATGACCCAATTTCATTTAGCTTCAATTTAAAGTTGTTGACTTGCCATGTTACACAAGTAAAACAAAACTTAACCAGATTTTTTCATAATCATGTTTTAGGCCACTAAACTTGTTTGTTCTGATCCCATTTGGTCCTAAATATGTTACTAAACACTTCAAGACACCAATTCAAGTCAGATTGAGCATGTCAAGTCACATGGTGAACCAATTCGAAGCAAAGTCAAAAAGGAGAATTTTGCCAAAAATGTTTTAAAGCAAAAAAAGCATCAAAACTAATTAAAGCTATCATTGCTTCACCAAAAGGGTGCAATGTAAGTTAGGAATGAGCCTAAGAGGGGGGGGGGGGTGAATTAGGACTTTAGAAAATTTATTCTGATTTGGTGGATAAAGGTCTTTTCTTTTCTGGATTGATAAGATAAAGAAAGCAGTATAGAGCGGAAAGTAAAGAACACCAGGAATTATACTGGTTTCCCTCACAACTTGAGAGTACTCTAGTTCCCTGATAATGTGTAAGATATTTTATTATTGTTAGATCTCCTAAAGCAAGCCTCTAACTAAGTGATCAAGAACAATCCTCTTGAAAACTTAACTTACAAGAAAATAAAAGAATCCTTCCTTTTCTTGACACTTATATCTAACAATCCTGGATAATAAGCAACACACATAAAACCAAACAATCCTTGGTACTTAGGATTTTACAAAATAATTTTGAATGAATATGAATAATTGTATTAGACAAGACTTTAACCAATTGATTATAATCTTCTTCTCTTTCAATATGAAGGTTCAAAACAAAATAATCTCTAAGTGCTCAAGAGTACTTTTGAAGAAAATGATATGAAAATTCTATTTCAAAAGTATATTAATATGAAAATATAGACGAAAATGAATGTAAGAGATTTTGTAAATTGATTTGAAAGAGGTGAATTTGAAATGAAAATATAAAAAGTATTTATAGTATGAATGCATCCCTTCAATCATAACATGGCAATGGTTAAAAGAGAAATTTGAGATTTGTTGATGAAAGGATGTAAGGTTTTGCCATGAAGAGTTATGATGAATTGGTGCAAAGAGTGGTGAAATAAAATTTCAGATTTTTCAAAAATTTCCCAGCATCAATCAATTGACTCTCATAACCAATCGATTGACATAAACAAAAAACTGAAAAATACACTAAGATCAATCGATTGACATACAACACCAATCGATTGGTCCAACTTTGAAAACGAAAAATGCTAAAACAGAAAGTTTGATCAATCGATTGCAATATAGCATCAATCGATTGACATAGGCAAAACTTTGAAAAATTTCTAAGTTATTTTTTTTTTGAATATGCAATGTTTTAAACATCATTTTAAAACAAAAAATCATGATAGAAAAAGTTTTAAAATCATCATATAATGTATGATAAAAACTTTTGAGTACTAGGAGTATAGTGTCAAGAATTCCATATACCTTTACTAGATCCATGAAAAACTTGAGCAAAGTTGAAATGATCTTCTTTTTCATTCTTTTGATATGGAGGGGTTGATATGTTGTCTTCATCAAAATCTTGTAGGAAGCTTATCTTCACATTCTCCCCCTTTTTGATGATGACAACCAATCTTGAAGCTTGAACTTATATTCCCCCTATCTCTTGAAAGTAATCAAATGAAAAAACTACCCCTGCATAAAACAACACAAGCAAAACACACATGCATACATATTGTCCCCCTTTGTCATGATCAAAAAGAAGGGAAAAGAACACAATAAAATCTAAGAGAAAAATAAACATTAAAACCACACAAAGATGTCCAAATATTACAACACAGAGAACCAAATAAGTGATGCAGAACATAAAACAAGCACGACAAAAGACAAAATTGAAGAAGAACTAGTTATAAAACACCACAAGAGATCCAATCATTGATTATTCCCATCATTTGACCCACCACTTTGATAACCACCTTGCGAAAACTTCCAACGATCCACTCTAGAAGATAAATGACCAATCTCGGTCATAACATCCCTTCGGAACCCTTGAAGATATTCCATAATCATTTGGTTCGAGGGTTGATCCGGTTGAGCTTCTGAAGGAAGGTTAAAGTCTTCATCACTGTGGACTTCAGGTTGAGGTTCTTCATCATCATTATCTAGGTATTTTATCTCATGGGTCCGGTGATTGTAGATAACTCCCATCTTCCTATTGACTTGCTTGATACTAATCATGAAGGAAGGTTTTTCCATTGAGAAGCACAGTTCATTCTCCATGTTGATTTTGAAATGACGGAAAATATTGGTCAAGAAATGTGCATATGGCAGATCCTTAGCATATTCATCATGGGACATCATATGAGAAAGAATTGTATGCCCCCAATCAACACGAAAATTAGTTTTGATGACATATAGGAGCATCATTTCCGGATCTGTTATAGTGAAATGATTTGAGAATCTAGGCACAATAACATAAACTAGAAAATAGTGCAACATTCTATCATCAATAGAGAACTTAGATGGGGACCAGTAAACACGCTCCGGGTTATCTCTTCCAAAACTCTTCTTCCCCTTGTTGTAAAACTGATGCTCAGACAAACGAGCCTTTGTGCCAACAAACTTGTGACCACCAGTAGGAATTTCAAGAATAACACTTAAATCAGAAGCCGTCAAGGAGATTGGAACTCCCTTCAACACAAATGTTAGTTTCCCTTTCTTCTTCACCATGTTGGAATAGAACACTTTGACCAATTCAGGGTAAAAATTTGTATTGTAACCAATGATGTCACTCAATCCCAATTCCTCAAAAACAGTAGGAAAACTAAACATATCTTCAGGAAAAGAAACAAAAGAGCCATACTTTGGTTTCATGATTTTCTTTTGGAAGAAGTAAGTCTCGTACCTTTCATGTTGACTCTTAGTGGTGAAAAGCCTTGACAAATATAGAGGGCCTCTAGAAATAGAAGCCTTGCCTTTGCCTTTAGTTTGAAGTTGAGAGGCCATGAAGGTTGCTTGGAGAAAAATAAGGGATTGAAGGAGAAAGCAAAATCCTTTGAGTGAATAAGACAAATCGTGTAGCAATGCTGAATATTTCTTGAAGAGAGATGTGGTTTTATGGTGGTAAAGTGTAGTAATGTGAATAATCAAGTGGTTGGACCAAGAAAATAAAAAGCAATGAATAGAAATAAAGTGACATAAAGATATTTTAACAAGACCTGGTAAATAGCAATTACTTAAAAATAGGAAAAGGAGAAGGAATAGGAGAAAAAAGTGGTAAAAGACAAAAATGAATAAATGATATATGGAAGAGTGTATAAGTAGATATAGCAGGAAGCACATGTGAAGGAATATTGGGAAATAAATCATGCACATGCTGAACAAATAAAATTAAAAAGTTTAAAGACCAATCTATTGGCACTCATGGACCAATCGATTGGCATAGTGAAAAAGTTGAAAAAAATAAGAGGACCAATCGATTGATGTTAAGGATCCAATCGATTGGTTGATGAAATAAAGTTTTAAAAATTAAAAAAAAGGAACCAATCGATTGATAGAAGGATGTAATCGATTGAATGAACTTACTGTAAAACAAAAATTGAGAAATTAAGAGGGACCAATCGATTGACACCTGACCATCAATCGATTGACACCAAACAAATTTTGATAAATGCTTAAAAATAAGACATAGAAAACATAATTATTAAAATAAAAACATTTTCAATAACATTAAACAATTAATTACTAAATATTATGAGAAAGAGTGCATGTACCTTTTGTGAACCATTTAAGGGTCTTGATTCGATTAAATGTCATTTTCGCTTAAAATACGAAGATCCCTTCTGATTTTATAGAATGCATCTCTTGCCAATGGTTCAGTGAAGATAACTGCAAGTTGATTTTGTGTATCAATGAAGGATATCTCAATGTCTCCTTTGAGAACGTAATCCCTTAGGAAGTGGTGACGAATGTCTATATGCTTGGTTCTTGAATGCATTATCGGTTTTTTTGAAATATTGATGGAACTTGTGTTGTCTCATTTGAGAGCAATGCTTCCAAGGTTTATACCATAGTCGCGAAGTTGTTGCTTTAACCAAATAATTTGAGAACAACAACTACCAGTGGCAATGTATTCTGCTTCAGTGGTGCTGAGAGCCACACTCACTTGCTTTTTAAACGACCACGAGACTAGAGCATTTACAAAAATGTGACATGTTCCACTTGTTCTTTTTCTGTCTGTTTTACATCCTGCATAATCTGCATCAGAAAAACCAACAAGACTACATATACTACCTTTGGGGTATCATAAACCGACATTGGATGTTCCTTTGAGATACTTCATTATTCTCTTTACAGCGGAGAGATGAGATTCCTTTGGAGACGCTTAAAATCAAGCACATAAACAAACACTGAACATAATATCAGGTCGACTAGCAGTTAGATATAACAAGGAACCAATCATACCTCGATACTTAGTTATGTCAATTGGTGTTCCGAATTCATCCTGGTCAAGATATGTCCCTGATCCCATCGGAGTGGCTATATCTTTGCAAGCATCCATGTCAAATCTTTTGAGAAGTTCTTTGCAGTATTTAGATTGATTGATGAATATCCCATCTTTTGTTTGTTTGATGTGCAACCCAAGGAAGTAGTTTTACTTACCCATCATGGACATTTCAAATTCTCCTTGCATGATTGTTGAGAATTCTTCACATAAGGATTCATTTGTGGATCTAAATATGATATCATCTACATAAATTTGCACTAAGATAGTATGATGGTTAATTCTTTTGATAAACAAAGTAGTATCAACTTTACCTTTTTCGAACCCATGTTCGCACAAAAAATTACTTAACCTATCATACCACGCCCTTGGTGCTTGCTTCAATCCGTACAAGGCCTTTTTGAGTTTGTACACATGATTGGGATGTTTGAAATCTTTAAATCTTGGAGGTTGACATACGTACACTTCTTCAAGTATGTATCCATTTAGGAATGCGCTTTTAACGTCCATTTGGTACAACTAAAAATTCAAAGAACAAGCATATGCCAACAATAATCTAATTGCCTCTAGTCTAGAAACCGGGGCAAAAGTTTCTTCAAAAAAAATACCTTCTTATTGATTATAGCCTCGGGCTACCAATCTTGCCTTGTTCCTTACAATGATACCATTTTCATCTAGCTTGTTTTTAAAGATCCATCTAGTACCGATAACATGCTTGCCTTTTGGTCTAGGAACTAGATCCCATACTTGATTTCTTTCAAACTGATTAAGTTCTTCTTGCATGGCTAGAATCCATTGATCATAATCTAAGGCCTCTGTGATTTTGGAAGGTTCAATTTGAGAAACAAACGCCATGTTGAGACATGCATCTTTAAGATTCAATCTTGTTGCAACGCCTTGACTAATATCTCCAATGACTTTATCAATTGGATGATCTCGATGAGTTCTCCATTCTTTCGGTAGATCATTATCATTTGACTTTTTTTGATCTTGCTCATCTTGATGTTTTGGATGATCATCATTGTTTCCACTTGAAGTATCATTTTGAGGAACTTCTACAAAATCATCATCATCATCACATAAAACAATATCCTCCTTGGAGGGGTTAGATTCATCGAAAGTAACATGCATAGATTTTCAATTTTTAAAGTTCTTTTATTATATATTCTATAGGCTTTATTAGTAAGAGAGTATCCAAGAAATACACCTTTTTCGGACTTCTCATCGAACTTACCTAGATTATCTTTGTCATTGTTGAGGACAAAGCATTTGCATCCAAAAATGTGGAAGTAAGAGATGTTTGGTTTCCTTCCTTTAAAGAGTTCATAAGGGTTGTTTTTCAAGATAGGTCTAATAATAATTCTATTACTTACATAGCATGCCGTGCTTACCACATCCGCCCAAAAATACTTTGGAAGTTTGAGTCGCTCAACATCGTTCGTGCAAGTTCCACAGGTGACCTATTCTTTCTCTCCACCATTCCATTTTGTTGAGGAGTCCTTGGTGCCGAGAAATTATGAAATATTCCATGTTCTTCGCAAAACTCTTCGAAGGAGGAATTTTGGAATTCTCCACCATGGTCGCTTCTTATGGAGGCAATAGTTAGCGATTTCTCATTTTGGATTTGTTTTGCATATTTCTTGAATGCCTTGAATGCATCATTTTTCTGCACTAAGAAGAAAGTCCAAGTGTATCTAGAGAAATCATCAACAATAACTAAAGCATATACATTACCTCCGAAGCTTCTTGTTCTTGATGGACCAAATAAGTCCATATACAACAATTGTAGTGGCCTTGTAGTGGACACCATATTCTTTGATGTGAAAGTTGATTTGGTTTGTTTCCCCTTTTGACAAGCATCACAAAGTCTATCTTTGACGAATTTTATTTTGGGAAAACCAATAACAAGATCATGCTTTATAAGCTTATTCAAGTGTTCCATATGAATATGTGCGAATCTTTTATGCCACAACCATGACTCATTATTGCTCACCATAAGACATTTTACCTTCAAAGAAACATCATCAAGGGAAATCATAAATATGTTATTAATTCTTGTACCTTTGAGTTTTACCTCATGAGAGACTTCATCTTCAATCAAGCATTCATCCTTGGTGAACTTGATTTTGAAGCCCTTGTCGCAAAGTTGGCTAATACTTAGAAGATTATGCTTTAGTCCTTCGACATAAAGGACATCTTTAATGGATGTGAAAGGTGGTGCTCCAACTTTGCCTATTCCAAGAATTCTCCCTTTGTTGTTACCATCATATGTGACATAACCCTTGACCTTCAATGCTAGATATGCAAATTTGTCAATATCTCCCGTCATATGCTTGGAACAACCACTGTCAAGATACCAAAGGTTTGAAGTGGTTTTCAAGCATACCTACAAAATAGAATTAAGTTTTGTTAGGTAACCAAATTTCTTTGGGCCCTTCATAATTAGTGCCTTTCTTTACCCATACATAATGCCCACTTGCTACGCTGAAATTTCTAACATAGCACGCATTTGGTGTATGGCCAGTTATTCCGCAATAAAAACAAGTAGGTTCAAAGTTGCTTCTATATCTAGGAACATAAGATTTCTTTTTAGGAAATCTTTTCTTTTTAGGATAGTGATGAACAACTTTAGGCTTGTTTACTTTCTCTTTGGATAGTTGATCATTAGTCTTAGCAAAGACAGTTTTACTGGTACTTAGTTTGGAAAACTTTAAGTAACCAAGACCGATTTTATCGTTTGAATACCTTTGTTGGCTAAGGACCCCTTCCATCCAATTTGTCCTTTTTCATATCTTTCAAGAACTCTTTTTAATTGGACAATTTGGAAAGAAAGTGACTCACAGTTCTTACATACATAATTTAGTTTTTCACTAATCATCTTTTGTTTTTCATGTTGACATCTTTTTAATTTGTCACAATTTTTTCTTCTAAAGATAAAATTGTTTTCTTTTGAGATGATATAGTTTTATACAGAATTTTGCATTCTTCAAGAAGTTCATTTATAGCACCTTGTGCATCACTATCGAAAAGAGAAAAGTTGCTACTAACCTCATCTTCTTCACCGTCAGAGTGGTGTGAAGCCATTAATGCTAAATTTGCATATTCATCGCTCTCCGATTCGGATGAAGAACTTATATCATTATCTTCCCATGCAACATACGCCTTTTTGTTCTTGAAATCCTTCTTGCCTTTAAAGCCTCCTTTCTTTGAGAGTCTCGGACAATCTGGTTTTATATGACATTGCTTTCCACATTCATAACATGTGACTTCTTGTGTGGAAGTGGAAGCCTCCCTTTTCCTGAAATGTTTATTTCTTTTAGCATGAAAAGGTTTGTCATTTTTACCAAAAAACTTACCAAGCCTTTTAACAAGGAGTATGAAATTTTCATCTTCCTCTAATGCGGCCTCATCTTTTTCTTCCTTTGATTCAACTTTTAAAGCAATGCCTTTGGATTTCTTTTCCTGATTTTCATGCTTTTCAAGTCGTCCAAGTTCAAGTTCATGTTCTTGGAGTTTTCTGAATAATGATGCGGACGTCATTGTAGAAAGACTTTTCTTCTCCGATATGGCCGTAACTTTGGGTTTCCATTCTCTCGTCAATGATATTAGCACTTTAAGGTTGAGATCATCATTTGTGAAGGTCTTTCAAGAGCAATTAAGTGATTCGTTAAGTGAACAAATCTTCTTTGTAAAGCAACAATGGATTCTCCGAGCTGCATTCTAAACATTTCGTATTCTTGACTTATTGTGTTTAATCTGGATCTTTTAACTTCAGTGGTTCCTTCGTGAGTCTCCACCAAAGTATCCCATATTTCTTTCACAGATTTGCATTGAGATATGCGGAAGAACTCGTCCATACTTAATGCATTTTGAAGAATATTGATGGCCTTCTTCTTATTAAGTATTCTCTTCTTATCGTCTTCATCATACACACTTTTGATATTTAGGGTGCCAACACCATTGACCACACTTGTCGGATTATGCAGACCATTTTCTACGGTTTCCCAGATACCATCTCCCTGTGCTTCTAAATGTGATTTCATACGGATTTTCCAGAAGTCGAAATATTCTCCAGAAAATAGAGGTGTTTTGTTGCTACTACCTTTATCTTTAAACACCGGGTTTGCGCTTGCGGAAGCCATCATCTAGATCTGTGGAGCAAGTTACCAAAACCTGCTCTGATGCCAAATGTAAGTTAGGAATGAGCCTAAGGGGGGGGGGGTGAATTAGGACTTAAAAAAATTTATTCTGATTTGGTGGATAAAGGTTCTTTTCTTTTCTGGATTGATAAGATAAAGAAAGCGGTAAAGAGCGGAAAGTAAAGAACACCAGGAATTATACTAGTTCCCCTCACAACTTGAGAGTACTCCAGTCCCCTTACAATGTGTAAGAGATTTTATTATTGTTAGATCTCCTAAATCAAGCCTCTAACTAAGTGATCAAGAACAATCCTCTTGAAAACTTAACTCACAAGAAAAGAAAACAATCCTTCCTTTTATTGACACTTATATCCAACAATCCTGGATAATAAGCAACACACCTAAAACCAAACAATCCTTGGTACTTAGGATTTTACAAAATAATTTTGAATGAATATGAATAATTGTATTGGGCAAGACTTTAATCAATTGATTAGAATCTTCTTCTCTTTCAATATGAAGGTTCAAAACAAAATAATCTCTAAGTGCTCAAGAGTACTTTTGAAGAAAATGATATGAAAATTCTATTTCAAAAGTATCTGAATATGAAAATATAGATGAAAATGAATGTATAGAGATTTTGTAAATTAATTTGAAAGAGGTGAATTTGAAATGAAAATATAAAGAGTATTTATAGTATGAATGCATCCCTTCAATTATAACATGGCAATGGTTAAAAGAGAAATCTGAGATTTGTTGATGAAAGGATGTAAGGTTTTGCCATGAAGAGTTATGATGAATTGGTGCAAAGAGTGGTGAAATAAAATTTTAGATTTTTCAAAAATTTCATAGCATCAATCAATTGACTCTCATAACTAATCGATTGAAATAAACAAAAAACTAAAAAATACACTAAGATCAATCGATTGACATACAACACCAATCGAATGGTCCAACTTTGAAAATGAAAAATGCTAAAACAGAAAGTTTGATCAATCGATTGCAATATAGCATCAATCGATTGACACAGGAAAAACTTTGAAAAACTTCTAAGTTAAAAAACTTTTGAATATGAAATGTTTTAAACATCATTTTAAAATAAAAAATCATGATAGACAAAGTTTTAAAATGATCATATAATGTATGATAAAAACTTTTGAGCACTAGGAGTATATTGTCAAGAATTCCATATACCTTTACTAGATCCATGAAAAACTTGAGCAAAGTTGAAATGATCTTCTTTTTCATTCTTTTGATATGGAGGGCTTGATATGTTGTCTTCATCAAAATCTTGTAGGAAGCTTGTCTTCACACGAGTTACAAAGAAAACTGAATGGAGATAAATTACCACGTCATACACAACCACACTTGTCCAACAAGTTTCAACTTTGAGCATGTTTCGACCTTCACCACTTTCGAAGCAAACCATTTCCAGTCTCCCTCCAAACCATCCCAACACCTTCCCTATAAATAGGGGAAGGTATTCCATCAGAAATTCAAGCTTTAAAATCACCCTGCTTTAAAACCGAGTTTTCACCTTCAAAACAGAGTTGCACTTTTCAATTTCCATGTCATTTCAGTTCAAACCAATCACCCAAAATACACCCCTCAACATCATTGAAGCTTTATGAAACACCAACTCACCTTGCAAACACCTCCCCTGAGCTATCCATAGCCATCAGAGTTACACTCTGAAACTAATTCTGATTAGGTAGTTCCACTAATGTCCTTCACTCAAACAAGTTACCCTTTTGCTCGAAATCACTTGCTGAAGCTTAACCCCATGGTTTGAACCTTGATTATCCATCATCAACCATTTTATTTTATTTTTAGCTCAAATCGAGTTTTTGAACTTTTGAGAAATTCTCCACACTCAAAGCCAAATAATGGCTCATGAGTGTGGAGATGAGAATAATGAAGTGTGGGGAGGTTGAATCCATGAGTGATTCCCTCTAAAAACACGATTTCTGAAGTTTTGATTTTGGATGGTTGAAGGTTGAAGACGATGGCTTCACACATTTTTTGAATTCAAATAAATCCTGTGTCTTCTTCCCATTAGTACATTCATGTGTGTGTTGCATTTTAGTTGTTGTTTTATTATTTTATTTTATGGAACGTGTTCTTTAACACCAAAGGGAGCTTGACCCAGTGGATGAGGATTGTCCTAATGACCCCAAGGTCAGGGGTTCAACCCCTAGCGCCCCCACTATATTTTTGTTCCTTTTCTTTCGTTTCCCATTTTATTATTTTTTAACCTATTTTCTTTCCATTTCATTTTAATTTTTTCATGATCCCTTTTAATTCTGATTAAAATATTTTCAAAACAAACCCTCATTATTTCCCCCCCTTTTATTTTATTACACTTTTATTTTATTTTATTTGGGCATTTTGTATGGACCTTTCATGTTTTGAATATTGGTGGCTAATGAAGTCTATTAGGTCATAACCATGGTTGATTAGGATTGATAAAACCTTCAATGCTTCAAATCTATCAATGAATGATCAATGGATCATTCATGATTCTTTGAGGCATTGATAGGTTGCCTCTATTTCAACCAAACTTGAGTCATTTGACACATAGATGAAGCCATGTTTGTATATATAACTTGTTGTTTCATTTTGTTTGTTTTGATTCCATTGGATACTAACCCTCAATCCATTAACTTGAAATCATTGAGTGATACAATCTTCTATTTGTCAAATTATCAATAGATGGACTTGGGGTTGTTTGTTACAAATCTATTGTTAGATGATCATTTGTTCATCTTCAATACTTTGCATCCGTGATAATTTATCCCCCGATGCACCATATTTTGAATCTTTTGACCTATGGAAAGATAATCCTCAAATTTTTATCTTGTACATATTACTTCACTAATTTTATTTACCACTAACCATTGTCATTGTTGTTATTATTATCTTGTTACTTACTTTTTATCAACCATATTTTATTGTCATTTACATTCAAGTACTCATTATCATCATCATTGTATAAACTCCTCATACATGTTTATTATTGTTATTTACTTATAGGATAAAATGATAAGACCAAAAAAATGCATTCCACTTGTAGTCAACCATTGGACTTATAGGATTTCATCTTAGGACCTTTGCTTGGAGGACCTTGCCTTTATCTTTTGACCCTTTATTTCAACTTTGAATTTCATCTGTGACTGACATATCTGTTGTAAGAATGGCATCATGGCACTACCCTAGGGAGACATGACTGTAAGACCATTATCCTTTGTGAGCTTAAGTCATTTTTTCACACACAAGGCTTTCTCTTGGGTTACCTTACAATGAGACCCTTTACTTTTTTGCTTGGTTACTTTTTATATTATTTATACGTCACCAATTTCATAAACAAAACAATAAACTCTTGATCCAACGTCAAGTGGCATTTTCATAATCAAATTTAAAAAACAATAAAAATACGATTAGTATTGTGCGCCACGAGCCTTAAATGGTGGAAAGTGAGTAAGAATGGAGCTTTCCTACCCCTACTCTAATTATTTTGGACACAAGACGATTGACTTGTTTGTCTAGAATATTCACCTCCGCCGGTAGACTTTAGTGCAATCTAATCATAAACATCTTTTCATTAACCATTCTTCAAGGTAAAATCAACATCAACCCATCAAACTCATTTTTATGCCTTAGGGCATCACACCAAAAACCTTTTTCTCAAAGGTAAAATCAACCAACCCACAAACATTTTCTACTCTGAACTACAGAGCTCTGATTCTTCATCACCCGATGAATGATACGTGGGCACAAGGGCCACAATCCTTGGCGATCACAATAATAAAAATACCAAAACCTCATTCTTTCATACTCTTTTGAAAATAAAGCAATAAAATATATAAATACCCACACATGCAAACAACTTAAATGATTCCCATGGAGTACCATAGACGTGAGGGGTGCTAATACCTTCCCCTTGCCTAATCGACTTACGAACCCAATCTCGGTTGCGAGACTGATTCTTTATCCGTTTTGCACTTCCTGTGTGCATCTCTTTTCCCTTAGGATTTTATCAACCATTTCCCCTTTTCTTCTTATAGAAATAAATAAAATTCGGTGGCGACTCGTCTGGTTTCCGATTCAATCAGTTTCCTAGTTTCGTTATCAAAAATCCCGGTAGCGACAACAAGCTTAATGTGATTGCAATAGAATGAAAAAGGAAGAAAAAGAGAATAAGTAATTTAGGCTTGAGCATAATATCATGATTCAGATTGGATTTCATATGAGAGATGCTTGTGACCGCATAATTGCAGAATTATGTTTTCATTATATCCTTGGTGTGTGATTAGTACCTATCAAGTTAATTTTAACCGAAATAGATTTTGTAGCCAAGTATGAGTATTTGAATGCTATTATTTTGAAGTCTTTACATTATAATTCTGCACTTTTCAAAGATTTTCATGTATGTAGCAGCTTGCTTGAGGACAGACAAATGTTCAAGTATGAGGGAGTTTGATAACCATGAAACGTATCACGTTTCTGACTCGATACACATGTCATTATAGTCCATTTTATTTCTATTTTATGGTTTATGCTGGTATATTGTGTCTGTTTCAGTTATTTGTCAAGTGTGTGAGAAAATCGGGACAAAAATGGAAAACAATAGAGAAAAAGGGCAAGTTTTGCACTCATGGTGTTCACCATGGCGTTTGCCATAGGGCTGGCCATGATGTGGCAGTCATGGTGCCACCTAAGTAAATAAAAGAGAAAAAGGACGCAGTTCGGCACTCAAAACATTCTCCATTAGGCCATGGCGTTCGCCATGGACCTTGCAACCCATGTTCTACCAGTTTTGCACTCACGACGTTCGTCGTGAGGCCATGGCGTCCTCCATGGACTTTGAGGCCATAAAAATAGCAAATGCCATACTCAATCTTCTCCTTCTTCAGAAAACATCTCTCCCACTCCTCCTACACAATTTCAGAGTCTTCTCATCAGTTCCCAACACTATATATAGCCATAAAGTTTAAGTTCTTATTATCCAAGTTATTGAAGTTTTAGAGCATTTGTTTTTAGGCATAAATTCTACTATTGTAAAAGCTGCAGTTTCTCACTTTGAGGGACTACTGCATATTAGAATTAGGAATTTTCTATGTGTACTTGGATCACATTTTAACTATCCTTCCAGAATTCGTTTTTACAATTTAATTTCAGAATCAATTTTAATTCAGCTTTTATTTTCAGGTTCTACTTTACGTACAACTTTAATTTTTTGCTTTTAATTTTCGTTGTTTATGTTCTTTTTAATAGATTAATTTTATGTCTGGTTTAATATATTCTCAATTAAATATCAGTATATTTTCTATAAACATATCCGGCTCAACTCTTAGAATCTGGGATGTGAGGACCGTTGTTCCGACGGAACTCGGTAAAATACATTGGCACTGATTTTGAGTATTAAATTAATTTTTTATTCTAAATATTATTTTAAAAAGTCAAAAAGCTTTGTGCTACAATGAAATCACTCAGATACCGATTAATAGTGCGATAGTGTGAGATCGGTATCCGATCATAAAATTTAGATTTTTAATTTCTAAAAATAGTGACATCGCTTTATTAATTAATTATGACTTACCGGTTTTTAAAAAGTGTTTCGAAATTGTAAATTGTGGAATGACAGTAGGCAATTACGGTTCCGAAACATAACACGGGTTGTGCGAAAGTGAGTTGTGTTTTTAAATTAATATTTCCTCCGAAAATAATTTTTTAACCAAACAAAGTGCTGAATTATCTAAGTTCTGAAGGTACCCGAAAATTATATTCCGATCTCCGTTTATTTTGATTTTCAAACCAGTTAATTTACATTCCTTCTCAAACAAAATATTTTTTGATAACCTTAGATTTACAAAGTGACAATATATCATAATAGTTGACGTTGGTCTCTATGGGTTCAACATTTTTTATCCTATAGTTGATTGTTTCATGCACTTGCGAAAGCAACAAATCAGTTACTCATCTTAAGCATTTCTCATTGAACATTGATTGAACGATAATTTAAAGTGATTTGTTAATTGAATACTCATAGCCATTGAATTGACCATATCAAATTTATCTAACACCCTTTCAACATAGTCTTTCTTAGATATCAATCACTTCCTATGACTTATATATATGTGTGAATTTCCATTATGAGAAGCTTCTTAGCAGTACCTAAGTCCTTCAGGTAAAACTTACTTCCCAACAATATTTTAAGTTCAATTACATCACGTGAATGATTAGTAGCAATCAACGTATCATCCATGTACATAAAGAAGAAAATAAAAAACCATCATCGAGATCCTAACATAACCCAATAGTCATACTCATACCTTCTATAGTCAATTTGGGACATGTATGAATCAAAGAGTTCATACAACTCTCTTGGACACAGACACACCTTTAAACCATAAAATAGCTCTTCAACTTACAAACTAGTTTGGCTTGCCTAATATCAATAAAACCCTATGACTTCTCATTGTAAATCTATTCATCTAGACTACCATGAAGAAATATTGTCTTCACATCCATCTTCTTAAAATGTATGTCTCAGATGGCTACTAAATCTAACACGACCTAATAAAATATGTCTACCATCCAAAAGGAATATCTTGTCATATTCAATCTCCTTCTACTGTGAGTACCCATTTGCTACAAGACAAGCCTTGAACTTTCCCCCTTCTTTTTCTGTTAATGTTCGTTTTCTCTTATACATCCACTTGCACTCGATAGCATTTTTCCATTTAGGAAGTTGAACAAGCTCCTAAGTCAGGGTTTTATTTAAGGAATTCATATCATCCATAATAGTACAACAACGTACTTGTTTTTTCTTCGTTATCGAACTTCACCCTAAACCTCACCTAATCAATGATTAACATATTGTTGCAAATTAAATCTTTCCTACTTCATCAGACTGTATAGTCGCTGCCTGGCGAATAATTTTTTCATTAGAGACTTGGACATATAATGGCTTTCCAATTTATTTCAACCCACATTTGGAGACATTATGTTTAGGATCTGATACATCACCTCATCTGAAACAGATAGATGTATCAATCACACAACATTCTCCAGCAACATTAGCCAATTAATGTTTTCCATTTTTTATGGTTTCTCTTCATGTATCTTCTTTTGTAAATCTTGCTAAGCTAATAAGTCCTTAATCCTCTTCTTCTATACTCCAAAATCCCTTGCTTCGTCGAACCTTGCCACTTCCAGTTTCTCACCTTTGGGAAAAGCTGACATAGAGAAGAAAAAAAGAACACAATCTCCAAACATAAAGACATAACGTATAAACTCTACAAAAAAAATCACATTTGTTGTCTAATAACAATGAAAGAATAACCCAATAAAAGAGTATGAGTCGTTAAGTCATTAAGTTGAGATTTAACCATTTAAAGTTATACTCAACAAAGAATAAATTTGAATTTCCATAATTATTTTTCTTTCTTGTATTATATATAATATAGGTAGATATAACATCAATATAATATTATATTTCATAATTACTTTTCTTTCTTGTATTACTTCCACCTGTCGCTACCGGCGTTTCAATAATAAGGAACCAGACAGACTTGAATTAAGGGATGCCTCCTCAATTGGAGAGAGAATGAAAAACAAAAGAGTCGCAACCGAATTTTATTTGGATTACCTATATGGGAGAGGAGAGGGGAAATAGTTGATAAAACCCTCAAAGATCAAAGGTGCACACGGGTAGTGTAGGGATAAAGAATCGGTCTCGCAACCAAGAGTTGGGTTCAGAAGTCGGTTACGCAAGGAAAAGGTATTAACACCCTCACGTCCATGGTACTCCATGGGAACCATTTGGGTTGTCTGGGTGTGTAGGTATTTATCTCGTTTATTATTTTATTTTAAAAAAAGTGTGAAAGAGTGGGATTTTGGTTTTTTTTATTATTGTGCTCGCCAAGGATCTTGGCCTATTGTGCCTATGTATCACTCATCGGGTGATCAGTAATCAGAGCTCCTTAGTTCGGAATACAAAATGTTTGTGTGTTGGTTGATTTTACCTTTGAGAAAAGGGTTTTCATAGTGGTTTCCTAAGGCACAAAAAATAAGGTTTGATGAGTTGTATTGTTTTTACCTTGAATAAGGGTTTATGAAAAGAGTTTGTGATTAGATTGCGCTAAAGTCTATGGGCGGAGGTGAAGATTCTAGACAACAAGTCAAGCGTCTTGCGTCCAAAATAATCAGAGTAAGGGTAGGAATGCTCCATTCTTACTCATTCTCCACCACTTAAGACTCGTGGCGCACAATACTCATCGTATTTTTAAGTGTTTTGAATTTGATTATGAAAATGCCACTTGACGTTGAATCAAGGGTTTGTTTATTTGATTATGAAATTGGCTGATGTGATAGATATACAAGGTAACCAACAAGAAAATAAAGGGTATCATTGTGACGTAGCCCAAGAGAAAGTCTTATGTGTGCAAAGATGACCTAAGTTAAACAAATGATAATGGTCTTACAAACATGTCCCCCTAGGATGGTTCCATGATCCCATTCTTACAACCGGTATGTAAGTTACAAATGAAATCCAAAGTTGAAACCAAGTATCACAAAGATAAGGAAAAGTTCCTCCAAGCAAAAGTCCTAAATGAGATCCTCTTAGTCTAAAGTTGATTGAGTGGAACAAAATCTTTTTGTCTTATCATTTTATCATATTTTTGTTGTTTTTAATGTATGATGAGTTTATACAATGAATATGATGATGATGAGTACTTGAATGTAAATCACAAAGTAACAACATAAAAGTAAATAACAAAGTAACAACATATCAAAGTTAATGAAGTTAACTGAAGTTAATATTATGAACAAGACCAACACTTGAGGATTATCTATCCTTAGGTCAAAAGATTCAAAATATGGTGAATCAGAGGATAACTTATCACTGATGCAAAGTATTGAAGATGATCAAATGATTAACTTCCAATATATTTGTAACAATGAAAATTATACAAACCCCTAGTCCATCTATCAATATCTTGATAAAAGGAAGACTATATCAACTCAAGGGTTAATAGTTAATATTTTGATTAAGTGATTAAGTTAGGCAAGGTATAAAGATCAATGTATAATATGAACAAAATAGTAAAGGGTTAGTGTACAATATAGACAAAATAGCATAAAAGTTAGTGGGTTAGTATAAGAAAAATAAATAACATGAATCAGATGAAACCAACAAAATAGTATATGCATAAACAAGGCTTCATCTACATGTCAAATTACCCAATTTGGTTGATGTATGGGAAACCTATCCATGGTTCAAAGTAAAATGAATGAACTCTTGATCATTCATTAGTAGGTTTGAAGCATGAAAGGTTCAAGCAACCCTAAACAATTCAATATCATGACAAATATAGACTTCATTAGCCACTAGGTTCAAGACCTCATAAGTCAATGGAAAACTATTCAAATGACATGAAACAAGGCATAAATAAATAGTAGAGAGAAAAATAACAAGGGTCCATGTTAGAAATATTTTCATAATAATAAAAATAAGTGGGGTAAAAATTAAAATAAAGTTGGAAATAAATAAGGTGAAAATAAATAAAATAAGAACAAAAGGAATAAAAATGAAATGAAGTGCATGCGCTAGGGGTTAAACCCCTGACCTTGGGGTCATGGGGGATCGACCCCCTCTCCCACTAGGTCAGGCACTCACTTCTTATAGTAAACCCACTTCAATGAATAAATAATAAAACAAAAGTTTAAAATGAAAGCACACAAAAAAAGCCAATCAGTACATGACAACAAAAACATTTGAATTCAAAAACAGGCGCGAGGCAACGAACTGAAAGTCATCTTCAACCTCCAACCTCCGAAAATTAAAACCTCCAAAAACGTGTTTTTAACCATATTTAAACATGGACTCATCTTCCATAATCATAAACAAATCAACCTTCACACTCATGAGCCATTGATTGGCTCTGAGTGTGGAGTATTTTGCTAAGAACCAGAAGAAGCAAGTTGACCTAAATTAAAAATTAAATGATGGATAATGGTTAATCAACACTCAAAGCATGAGGTTAATGATCAGTGAGGGATTTCAAGTTGAATGGTAACTTGTTTGAGTGAAGGGGGTGAGTGGAACTACCTGATCGGAATCAGTTTCAGAGTGGTGCTCCAATGACTTGGTGTAGCTCAGGTGAGGTGTTGGGAAGATGAGTCGGGACTTGGGAAAGTTTGAGTGAAGTTCAAGGATGGGTTTTGGGTGGTTATTTGGAACTGAAATGCTTTGAATCTCAAAAATCGAAACTTTGTTTTGGATGGTTCAGCTCGGGTTTGCAGTAGGGTGTATTTTGATTTTGAAGCTTGGTTTTCTGATGGAACACCTTCCCCTATTTATAGGAAAGGTGATGGAAGTGTTTGAAGGGAAGAATGAGATTGTTTGATCAGAAAAGGGTGATGGATCGAAGCATAATCAAGGTTGAAACTTGTTGGACAAGTGTGGCTGTGTTCAGACATGGTTTGCCCCTGCTTTCAATCTGTTTTCATCCTATCATAAAAGAGGAGGGACCAAGAGGCTTGAATCTGAGCTATGTTAGCTTTTGCTTTTTGCCATTTTGGGAAAAAATGGCCTTTGACTTTGGTTTCGATTTGGCTTCATGTGGCCTTGATCCTCTCCATTTTGAATTGCAAATGTGTCTTGGCATGTTTAGCAACATATTTGGAACCAAATGGGATCATAACAAACAAGTTTAAGGGCCTCAAACATGATTATGCAAATTCTGGCTGAAGCATGTTTGGTTTGTGTATCATGGTAAGTCAGCAACTTTGAACCAAGACCAAATGAAATTGGATCGTGCATTTTGCCTAAAACTTGTGCCAAATGTTTCTTGCCATGTCCTTGATTAGATGCAAAAAGAATCAGGTAAAAAGTATTTGTGGTTTGGAAATGACAATGTGGTAAAGTAGTGGTCTTGGTCATGTTTTAGGGCATGATAGGCATGTTGGACCAACTTGACCAGTGCAAAAATTGAGGTCCTTTATCAATGAATTAGGTCTTGGACCTTGAAATAAAGTTGGAGAGGGACTCAATTAGGACATTTTGCTCTAAGTGGAACTTAAAAATCTTGTAAGATGAGAAGTTTATGAACTTTGGAACTTGTCATAGGTCATTCTTGCCAAAATGTGGCCAACCAACATGACCTAAAAATGTGATTTTGAGATTTCTTGATTTTTATGGTGCAATGATGGTTGTTTGAAGCTCATATGACCATATCATGATATAAAATGAGGCTTGGAGATTTTTGGAGTGATGTTAGGTCAAGTTCATGGGTAAATCAAATGTCTTGAAAGTTCAAAAACCATGGTCAAACCAAGTACTTGCAACATGAATTGAATGAGTGTTTAAATTGTGAATTTTGGTTGTAATTGACATGAGTTGATGTTGAATGAGTGGTGGTATGATTGGGTGATCAAAATGAAGCAAGGTCAATGATCAAAGGATGCTTAAATTAGGGTTTCTTGAACCACAAGTTTCATCAAGAACCATGGTCAGAGAAATTAGGGTTTGGTGATGCAAATGACATATTGAGATGTTTCAAAGGTTGAGGCATGAACAAACTTTGGATTTTAGGGGTCCTCAATGACATGGTCAAGATCCATGGTGAACCATGACTTGTACAAGCCAAAGAGGGCTAAGAGCTAGGATTAGGGTCCTTGGGTGACCAGGTGAATCTTGATGTGTCTTCAATGGGGACTCACCATCCAAATTGGGTTTGGAGAGTGAGTGAGATGCCTTGAATGATCCTCCAAGATTTATTGGGTGCTTGAGTATAGAGGTTAAAGTTAAAGTGGCTTGGGCACACCTCAACATGACCAGAGGATCTTTAGGCTTGATAGATGAACCCCGTGCCTTTGGTTTGTGGGATATTGTGGATTATTAAGTACAAATGCACATGACATGACATGTGTGAGAGGTATGCTCATGAATTAGGGTTCAAGAAGGATGATGTGGAGGTAGGGTAAATTTGAGGGTATGACACCACCGTTTTAAAATGAATGTTGTTTTAATAAAAAAAATTATTTTAAAATGAATGTTATTCGGTGTAAAAAAATGTCATTTTCACTTTTCAATATAAAAATATTGCTATTTTTTCAATTTTATCATTAATTATTACGCTATACACTACTTCAACATATTTATAAGATTAATTTAATAAAAATACAATTTTTATTATAATATTATTACATTCTTATTTGTGTGCAAAAACCTATTTTAAAATAGGAGTATATAGAATATAGATAGATATAACATCAATTAATATTATATGAATGAAATTAGTATTTTACAGTTAACAGAAGTACCATTTATAAACAGAGCAACTGATTACCTAAGGGTGGACAAGAAAAAACCATCCGAGAATAACCAACTGAACCGATTGCAGGGTGCTGTTTCGGGTCGAGTTAATTCGGTTTGACGGGTTGGACGGGTGTTGCAAACGGGTTCAGAGGGGTGTGTGTGGTCGGGTTCAGTTTTGTTTTTTTGGCCCAACAAAATCTGAGCCCGACCGATATTATATTCAAACATAATCCATTACTATCTTATGCCCAACCCAATTTTATGACACCCAGTAGAATTTTGGCCCAACAAAATCAGAGTTCTCCGCCAAAGCTTGCGCCGTCCACCCTGAACCCTAAAGCTTGCGCCATCCACCCCTCTGAAGCTTGCGCCGTCCACCCCTCTAAACCCTAAAGCTTGCGCCGTCCACCTCTCTGAACCCTAAAGCTCCGTCCACCCCTCTGAACCCTAAAGCTTTAGCGCCGTTACCTTGCTTCATCTCCAAAAGTAAAACAAAATCGCTATCTATGTCTCTCCTCCGCCGTCATCACTGTCCTTTCCTCCTTCATCATCACTAAGCAGAGAATAATTTGTATCCTTATCCCTCTTAATCACGTTCTTTTGTGTTCGTATTTGCTTTCTAAACACTAAGTCTTTCTTTGTTCTTGATTTCAGATTTTGTATTTTCAGGTTTTGTAATTTCAAGAGTTCTTTGAGTTAATGGAAGGTTAGATCATTGTTTATGTTTTTAAGAGCTTTAATCTTTTATATACTGTTTTAATAACTCCATTTGTTTTATTTTTATCGAGATATGGAAGAGGCTGTAGAAAAGCAAGGAGCTGGAGAAATACAAGGAGCAGGAAATTTGCATAATAACAGTAAGTTTAGTTTATTTTATGTATGTTTTGTATGCCTAAGTCGATATATTATGTTGAATATTTTGCATAATAACAGTAACTCCATTTGTTTTGTATGCCTTATTAAAAGTTTAAGGTAATAGGTCCTTTAAGTCATTAGAAATGTAGTAGAAACAACTACATGAAAATAAGAGTATACATATGACTACATAAAAATAAGATTAACAAACTTTGAAACTAAGCCTATAAACACTTAACGAGTTGATGATGTTGGTTGTGTGTTGATTATAATCTTCATTAATTTTTAGTAATGGAGAATGTTACTCAAAACCAACCTTCTTCGTTAACATGTTGGTGCAACTGATGTTGCTGCCAATGAAATTCATGTTGTTGGACTTCCTCCACTTGGAAAGAAGAGAAAACATAATGCTAATGGTCCTAGGAAATCCTCTCCTGCTTGGGACCATTTTATTAAATTGCCTAATGAAATTGAAGCAGTAGCTGCTTGCAAACACTGTCATAAGAAATATTTGTGTGATCCAAAAACCTATGGGACATCTAACATGCTTGCTCATACAAAAGTATGTACCAAGATGCCACAAAATGATCCTACTCAAACTGCCCTCTCCTTTGCCGGTGGAGAGGGTGGTGGCTTGGTTGCCACAAGCCAACGATTTAATTTGGCAGCTTGTAGGAAGGCTATTGCTCTCTTTGCGATCCTAGATGAACATGCTTTTAGGGTAGTTGAAGGGGAAGGCTTTAAGTTGTTATGCAAACAATTACAACCCCAATTAACTATTCCATCAAGGAGAACTGTGGCGAGGGATTGTTTTCAACTTTTTGTTGATGAAAAAGCAAGATTGAAAGGTTATTTCAAATCTGATTGCAATAGGGTAGCCTTAACCACTGATTGTTGGACATCCATTCAGAATCTTAGTTATATGATCCTAACTGCACACTTCATTAACAATGATTGGAAGTATGAAAATAGGATTCTAAGTTTTTGTTTAGTTCTTAATCATAAGGGTGAGACAATTGGTAGAAAAGTTGAAGAGATTTTAAGGGAATGAGGAATAAGGAATGTGTCCACAATCACTGTGGACAACACAACATCTAATGATGTAGTTGTTGCTTATTTGAAGAAGAGGATTGATAATATGGGTGGTTTAAAGAGTGATGGATCTTTCTTTCATCTTCGTTGTTGTGCACACATTTTAAATCTGGTGGTTCGTGATGGTTTAAAACAGAATGATTTATCCATTTCTGCCATTAGAAATGCTATTAGATTTGTTAGGTCATCACCCCAAAGATCTACAAAGTTCAAAGAATGTATTGAGTTTGCTAGAATTAATTGCAAGAAACTTCTCTGTCTAGACGTTCCGACAAGGTGGAACTCATGTTATTTGATGCTAGATGCTGCTGAAAAGTATCAAGCAGCATTTGAGAAAATGGAACGTGAAGATTTTAGCTATTTGGAATTTTTTGGATTAGTTGGCCCCCCTACTCTTAATGATTGGGAGAATGTTAGGTGTCTAGTAAGTTTTTTCAAAATTTTCTATGATGCTACTATGGAATTTTCTTCGTCAAAACAAGTATCTCTTCATAAGTCATTCCACCAACTAGCTTCAATACATTGTGAGCTTAAAAGATCATCCATGAACTTGAACACAATTTTAGCCTCAATGGGATATGAAATGAAGAAGAAGTATGACAAATATTGGGGGGAAATTGAAAACATCAACAAGTTTATTTATTTTGGTGTGATTCTTGACCCTAGATACAAGTTAGGATATGTAGAGTGGTGTTTTAATGATATGTATAATGGCGAGTCGGTGCCTTTTACTAATATGATTAATGTGATAAAAAAAGGAGTTGTTTAAACTATTCAATTGGTACAAGGGTATACATGAAAAGCAACATGGACCCTCTACTAGTCCTAATGAGGGTGGTTCATTTGGTGATGGTGTTCCTAATGTTGAAGTTCCATCTCATTTTGCAAGGGTTGAAGCTTTTAAAGAGCACCTTAAACAAAAAGATTCAATAGATAAAAAAATGATCTTGAGAGGTATCTAGATGATAATTGTGCCGATGATTTTAACTTTGACGTCCTTATGTGGTGGAAACAAAACTCTTGTAGATACCCTATTTTATCAAAAATGGTGAAGGATGTTTTAGCTAGTCCAGTATCCACTGTCGCTTATGAAAGCACGTTTAGTACCGGGGGCAGAGTTCTAGACACATATAGAAGTTCACTAACCCCTGAAATGGCAGAGGCTTTGATTTGTGCACAGGACTGGTTGAAACCTACACTTAGTCAATTCAAGGACTTGAATATAAATGAAGAATTTGAGTTGTCTGCCACTATTGTTTCAGGTATGTAAATATTTGTGTTGATTCTAAGTGTTGGCAGCAATTTTGGTAAAACAAAGAGTGTTCACAAGATGTCATGTGTGATGTCTTAACATAATATATCCTATGTACCTGCTGGAGTTCAAGAACATGTGCATGCAGGATTGGTTCAGAATGCCACTTACAATGCTAAGGCGTCTGATATTGGATGTACCTGCTGGAGCTTAATTGGAAGACATGTTCATGCAAGATTGTTTCATATGACATACACAATGTCATGGTATCTGATATGGCTGTACCTGCTATAAAAAGAAATTGGATTATGCAGGATTTTTCCAGATGTCAGACCCGATGTCATGACATCCTGTACACAGAACATTCAGTATGAATGTCTGGTGTTTTGTGATTGCACAATTAATGGCAATCATTGGTTGATTGAAGATATGGCTAGCTGGCGCATTCTTTCAGGGATTTCAACCAGATTTGTTTATTTTCCAGGAAGATCTTTACAGTTGTTTTAAAAAGATTTGATTGGAAAATAGATTTAGGGTTTTCAAGATGTCCAAGCCTAGAAGACTCAATCAGAAGATTTGGTGAATATATTTGGTGAATATACAGTTCCCAAATATGGAGATCTTTTAGGAAATAAAAGATTGAAGACCTTGATTGTAGCAGAAGAATTCTGCCAGCTCTGTAACAGCAAAGGAAAGATTTGCTGCAATTTCTGAAGGCCCAAATCCAGTTGGGTGGTTAGGTTATAAATAGCAGTTTGTAACCTAGGTTTTGTAAGCCTCAAACAATGTAAAAATTAGGGGTATGTGTGAGGTAAACCTCCCAACCTGTGGGAAGGTTACCAGGTGTTTCTCAGTGCTTGAAAGCATGAGATTATTTGTAACTCAAAGCCTGTAGGCAAGAGTTGTTATGTTCTTGAACGAAGCTGTGAAGCATGTTCAAGTTGTTTAAACATTACATTGTAATTATAGTGATAGGAATGGAAACTGGAGGTTTCTATCTAGGAGTTCCTAGGTATAGATTGCATTGGGTAGGGATTAAGTGAAGAGTTGTAAACGGGGGAGTTTAACTCTGAATTAATACTGCTAATAGTGGATCTTCTTCCTGGCTTGGTATGCCCCCAGAGTAGGTAATGTTGTACCGAACTGGGTTAACAATTACTGGTGTTTTTACCTTCTGCATACTATATTCTGTCTGTTATAACTCAGTCTGGTGTTAGTCTGTTTATGAAGGGAATAACAGACCTGACACATAGCCTGCAGTCTGAATGCAAAACAGAATGTTATGACATTCATAATTGACTGCTAATACTGATGTATAGACTGATTGGTCTGTTACAGTTCAACCATCTGTAATGTTGGAACAGGTGATGTTCAAATCAATGTTGAGACATCATGCTGATAACTGGGCAGGATCAATAAACATAAGTGTTATGTTTGATCTCTAATGTGTCTTTGTACTAGGTGGACAAAACTGGATGTTCTTCTGTCCATGGTGGTATAGTAGCAGATGTCATGACATCTGTGACTGTGTGCACTGGGTTTTAATTTTTATAACTGTCTTGCTGTATTAGTAACAATGTTGGATCAGATGTCATGACTTCGTGTAGAACATTTGAACTCTGACTATACCAGAATTTCAATTTGAGTATGAGTATTTAGTGTATTAATGTATTGGCTTTGGTTTTGATTTAATTATTTGATTTCTGTTTAATTTTATGCAGAATTTGGTGGTCCCTCTACTAGTGGATCAACATCTGGTGATGGATCTGATGCTGTTGGAAACGGAAATGAACCAGTTGCTGGTTCATCTCAATCACATACTTGATGATGGTTGTGGTTTTTGTATTTTTTTCATTTGATTTACTTATATCTATGTTTTTTACATGTATTAATATATATTTGTGTTTCGTTTCAGTTTGTTTTTTGGAGTCATTTGTGAAAATGACCTTATTTTGGGCTACTGATTATTTTGATGATGGTTGTGGTTTTTGTTTTTTTTTTCATTTGATTTACTTCTATCTATGTTTTTTACATGTATTAATATATTTTTGTGTTTCGTTTCAGTTTGTTTTTTGGAGTCATTTGTGAAAATGTCCTTATTTTGGGCTACTGATTATTATGGATAATCAACTTATCTATCAGCTAATATCCTCAACAGTTATTTTTTTTGTGATAATATATCAACCAATATCCTCACATGAAGGTATGATGCTTTGTTGTTGGAACGATTCCTTGACATTCTTCAGGATTTGCATGGCGAAGATATCAGACAAACTGTAATTTCTGTTAAATCTTTCTTTTTATGAACTTGTGGCTAAGATTTTTTTTGTGATTTGAATGATTTGATGGTTGATAGGTTCAAGATTGTTATGAGTTATCGGCAGAGTATGAAGGGGAGCATAAGCCGGAGAAGCTAGAGGAGCTTGGGAATATGTTGATTGGTCTTGATGCTGGAGATTCAATTGTTATAGCGAAATCGTTTTCTCACATGCTTAATTTGGCGAATTTGGCGGAGGAAGTTCAGATTGCGTATAGGAGGAGGATTAAGTTGTGGAAGAAAGGTGATTTTGGTGATGAAAATTCTGCGATAAATGAGTCTGATATTGAAGAGACTTTTAAGAGGCTTGTGACTGAGCTTAACAAGAGTCCTGAAGAGGTTTTTGATGCTTTGAAGAATCAGACTGTGGATCTAGTTTTAACTGCTCATCCTACGCAGTCGATTCGTCGATCTTTGCTGCAAAAGCATGGAAGGTTTGTACTGTTTATGGAATTGTGGATTACTGCATATTATGCTGAAAATGATCACAATGAATTTGAAAACAGGTTATCACAGAAGAGCGCGACATAGCTCTCAACAAAGTCCGACCTAAAATGCTTGGCACTGCAAAAATGGCATGTGGCTTGAACCATTATAATTGTTCTTTGTTTCTTCTATTATGTTACTGTCATACCCCAAAATTTGCTTATTAATACTTTCAACAGAGGTCTATTAATTTTTCAAAGGAACAAATATCCAGCGCACAGGCTACCAAATCCAGAAGATGACCTGAACCGTCGTGCTCGCTAGGCGAGCGAAACCTTCGCTAGGCGAAGCCCACGCTTTCTCCTTCGCCCCAGCGAACCTTGTTGATTTTGCTACTGGAATGCTCGCTACCTGCTCGCTAGCTGCTCGCCCAGCGAGTAAGTACTAGCTACGCTTTTATCCAAGTCTGGGAATATTCGCTGGAACACTCGCTGAGTGTTCGCCTAGCGAAGCCTTCGCTAGCTCACTCGCCTAGCGAAGCTTGCGGATATACAAAAATTCTGGGCCTGAATTGCCTTCAGTTTGAGCCCACCAAGACATAAAAAATCAGCTATAACCTCTAGAACTTCATTTGAAAAAGGAGACAACGGGAAATCATAAAAACAAGGGAGAAAACCCTAGAAGCTAATTCAGAGAACTCATCTGCACAAAGGTTACCTCCACCAACCCTATTAGGCATAAACCCTAACATTGCCCTGCAAACCCAACGGTGCAAATTCAATTTCATCCGATCCCTCCAATCAAGTTTGCCCTATTCCCATTACTCCATCCTCCCAATTTGAAATTTCTAAATGTATGAGGCATTATGGTTGAATTTGGAAACGCGAATATCGTTAGGTTTTGCATGTGGGTTCATATGTGCATAAATGTGTAAAACAATACTTCGAATATTCGATCATGTAATTTCTGTAAGGGATGCCATAGGGTTTGGGGTTTTCGAAATGGCACCAGTATCAAAGAAGAACCCAGAACCCGTAGTCGTTCGCTAGCACCTCGCTAAGCGAACATGTAGCGAGGGTTCGCCAAGCCTTCGCTAGGCGAAGCAGTAGCGAACATGACAATAGTCGATTTTTCTGTTTGCATTCTGATCTGTTCTGTATTTGTTTAACATGTTTTTTATTGCATTTGCACGCTCTTTGCCTGACATTATTACCACTATGATTCTTTTGTTCGGTGCAACTCTTGATTGCACCTCATCCCGTTATTCTAACATGTTTGCTGAGTTTTTGTAAGGGCTCCCATGATTCTTGAAGAGATAGCTCGGTATTCCACTTTATTTGTGGGATACCATTGTGGAGATTTATTCTGATTACTTGATTAATTACGTTGCCTTCGAATATGTGATCTTATCCCTCTCTTTGTTGCCTTACGATATTACGGTCATGTCCCGCGAATGTGGGGATATCCTTAGCCAAGACCCTTTCGATTGAATCATCATCATCCCTAAACAGATACGTCATAGTCCCTTCGATCAAAAGGTCAATGTCCCTACGAGATAAACCTTGTCCCTCGAATGTTGCCTTCGAATATATGACTTTGTCCCTCGATGACCCTTCGTTGTAGCCTACGATTAAATGATGATCGTCCCTTCGAATGCTAAGGTATCCTTACAAATGTTGCCTTCAATGACTAATCGACGACCCCATAATGTCCCTTTACATCCAAAGGATAAGACTACTTACTTCTCAATAGTAAGGACAATTTTACCCTCCTAAGGATAGGAAATACCTATAAAGACCTTGGTTAGGTATAACTCTTAAATGCTTGCTCACAACTTAAAATACTTTTCACACCTCACACTTTTCAAAACATCTTTTAGAAAATCACCACTTGGTATACATTCGCACCAGAATCATCTCCGAGTTATATTTTTCTAAACATCTTTCAAAATCAAACGAGATAAACACTTTGTATACATTCGTACAAGAATCATTACAAAGTTAAACTCTCATTTCAAAATATTTTCTAAACACACCATATTTCCCAAACACTATCTCAAACAAGGAAAACATAAGTGAGTTAAGCAATTAAGAGCCCATGGATAACCATGGATACAAAGGGTGCTAACACCTTCCCTTTGTATAATGTACCTCCCGAACTCAAAATCTAATCAAGGTCTTTCCTGTTCTTTTCCGCCTTTCCTTATTGGATAAAAGAAAAGTCGGTGGCGACTCTTGCTATCCGCAACATTGCTTTTCAAAGCAAAAACACAAAGTCAGTTCACCGTATCACAGAACTGGCGACTCTGCTGGGGACTCTTAAAAAGAGAGGTTACCTTAAAGACAAGATCACTTATGTTTTCGAATGGTTTCCTTGCTTGATTTACTGTTAAGGGATTGTTTGGGTATTCTATGCTTGAGTGAAAGATCCTACACCCGGATCTAGTGTACCTTAGGTAAGTAGCAAGAGATCATCGTGACTGTCCGGCGAATACTGGAATGGTTAAAATGATGGCTACGGTTAATGTGACACTTTGGATGTCCTGATGTTCCTCATGTTTACTTGAGGAAAATTTTGGCGTTTGCGTGGTGTCATCAAAGCATTAACCAGACCTTTAGAACCCTAATTGACTCATCCTAGCCATTAGAAAGTAGTGAGATAACTGACTTCGGTTCCGACTGAGGTTGGTTGATACTCGATACTACACTCTTTGAGATTGGACCTTAGGGAAATTTTGGTCAACCGCTTGGTGTTGCACTGAAGTGGACTTAAGGGAAGGTCGATGATTTGAGATCCTTCTAGAACCCGGTTACTATTCTAGGACAGGTTGAACCAACCAAACTTCAGTGGGGAGGGTACTTACCTATGGAACTCATGCAAGCCTTAAAACCTAGGAATAATTGCAGTGTGACTTGTTTGTGCTTGTTACTTACTTAACATCATAACATCATAACATCATAACATCATAACATCACGACATCATGGCATTGTACTAACCGTTTCGAGGACTTAGGGATTTAACTTTGCTCTGTTTTGTAAGGATATGGCTTCCAGGAAGACCATCCGGATCAATTTTGTAGCGACCTCTCCTCAACTAAAGGATTTAGTTTCAGAACTTCCCGATCATGCTCAGTTCATCAAGAAACATGGTTATCTCCTCAATTTAGTTACCACCAATTTCAAGGAAGATATGATGAGAGTTCTATTCCAGTTCTTCGATCCTAAACATCATTGCTTCACCTTCCCAGATTATCAGTTGGTACCCACATTAGAAGAATTTTCCAGGTTACTCGGGATACCTATCCTTGATCAAACACCTTTCAGTGGTTTAGAAAAGATTCCGAGGTCTGAAGAGGTTGTCGCGGCTTTACACATGACAAAGTCCGACATTGAAACTAATTGGGTAACAAGAAGTGAAGTTAAGGGTTTACTTGCCAAATTTCTGATAAATAAGGCCTGAGAATTCCTAAAAGCTATGAATGTCCATGCTTTCGAAGATGTTCTAGCATTACTAATCTACGGTTTGGTGCTATTTCCTAATCCGGATCAATTCGTAGACATGAATGCTGTTAAGATATTTCTCACTCATAACCCCGTGCCCACCTTGCTTGGAGACATTTTGCATTCCCTTCACACTCGTACTATGAGAAGGCAAGGGACTCTCATGTGTTGCGTACCTTTATTATCTAGGTGGTTTATTTCGCACCTTCCTCAATCAGTCTTGAAGAACGAGCAAAATCTGAAATGGTCTCAAAGGATAATGTCGCTCTCCCATTCAGATATCCATTGGTGTCCCCAACCCAAAGAAAATGTTATCATCATTGACCGTTGTGGAGAATTCTCTAACGTACCACTCCTGGGGA
This sequence comes from Lathyrus oleraceus, assembly GCF_024323335.1. Taxonomy (NCBI): domain Eukaryota; kingdom Viridiplantae; phylum Streptophyta; class Magnoliopsida; order Fabales; family Fabaceae; genus Lathyrus; species Lathyrus oleraceus. The sequence continues at coordinate 471,120,376 of NC_066584.1, forward strand.
TAAGAGGAGGTATTACTTATAACCCTGGTTTAGCCCTACGTCAGTTTGGTTATGCTCGAAGAGATGGTCCACATGAAATAATTATCCAAGGCACTGTGTTTGACTATGACAACGATTCTCAAGGACTCCGTCAAAGGTTTGTACGAGGCTGGGGCATGGTGAAAAGAAGTACTTTAGGGAAGAAAAACTCTATTCCTATGGAACCTTATCTCAGATGGGTACGCGCCAGAGCTCGTGAGCTTATCATGCCATATCTTGCAATCGGACCTCTGATTGTTGAACCAAAAGTTGAAGGAGGTACCCATCAGATCATTCCTTATCCAGATATGCCTACCAATGTTGAAGAATTGAAGAAATCTTGGATCCAGTTGAGAGAGGAAAGGGATACTTTTGAAGCACAGTTCTGTCTGAAAGGAAGAAAGTATTAAAGCTCACCAGCCAGCTTAAGGAGGAACGGAGTCTCAATGCATACCTTCGCCCAAAAAGAAGTCGCCCCTGGGAGACTTGAGCTTTCATTTTTTTCTTGTAATGAACATTGATTAAATAAATTATTAATAAAATTCCCCCTTTTTGGTGGTTTACGCAAAGTTAAATTCCAAAAGTCCTTGAAAACATTTCATACGTTGCATAGCATAACATAACATTGCATAACAGGTACTCTAAAAAGATCAATGTTCTCACGGTTTTCCTTCAATCAGGAAAATGGCCCTCGAACAAACTGTCAAGGATCTCCAGGCTCAGAATGCTCAATTCCAGGAGATGATCTTGAAATTATCCAAGGGGCAGGAGGAACTGAAGACTCTATTGCTTGAGAAGAAGAAAGACAAGAAGCCTGTGAGTTGCATTAACCCGGGAAGAAGGTTTAAAGGACAGGCTCCAGGAGTCAAGATTGGAATTCTGAAGGACAAAGAAGATGAGTCAGAAAATGATTCGGAAGACGAGAATGCTGATCCCTTCAACCCTGAGGACGACTATGAAAATTATAAAACGAATAGTACTCTCCGAAAGATGATAAGTATAAGTTGCTGGAAGAACGTATGCTAGCTATGGAGGGTCAGAAGGCGCCTGGTCTGGATTTCGAAAGCTTAGGTCTGGTCTCTGACGTGGTCATTCCTCGCAAATTCAAGGTCCCCGCTTTCACTAAGTATGATGGTGCGTCTTGTCCTCAGATGCATCTGAGAGCTTATGTGAGAAAGATCCAGTCGTATACCACTGATAGGAAGCTATGGATCCATTTCTTCCAAGAGAGTCTGTCTGGCACACAGTTAGAGTGGTATTATCAACTCGAGAGCTCTAACATCCGCACCTGGACTGATTTAGCGACAGCTTTCTACAAGCACTACCAGTATAATTCTGAATTAGCGCCTACCCGGCTACAACTGCAGAATATGACTATGGGCTCTAAAGAAAGCTTCAAAGAATATGCTCAAAAATGGAGAGACTTGGCTAGCAGAGTCAAACCCCCTATGACTGATCGAGAATTAGTGGACATGTTCATGGGTACACTGACTGGCCCATTCTACAACCATCTATTGGGAAGTTCCTCATCGGGTTTCACTGAACTTATATTGACGGGTGAACGTGTTGAAAGCGACATTCGAAGCGGAAAGATACAGGCAGCTACCTCTGCAAGCACCAAAAAGTCCTATCAGGGGAAGAATGAATCAAATGCTGTGTACGGGCAAAGGAGTCATAATAAGAAAAATCGTGACCATACTGTTGGAGCAGTTACGATTGCAGCACCGCCATCTCAAAACTTCCAACACAGACAAGACAGGCCAAGAAGGCAGTTTACCAAGATCAATATGACTTTAGCGCAAGCACTGTAGGGTATGCTAAAAGCAAATTTAATTACCCTCAGAGACCCTCCTGCAAATCCCAACACTACTTCTCCTCGTTATAATCTCAATGCTAGGTGTGCATATCACTCTGATAGCCCCGGGCACGATACAAACGATTGTTGGTTGTTGAAGAATAAGATTCAGGATATTATCGACGCTGGAGAGATTGATTTTGATCCTCCGGAGACTCCTAATGTCATTACTGCTCCTCTGCCTAATCATGACAAGACTGTTAATGTTGTAGAAGATGCTGATAGCGATTGCGACTTGGATAACTGGATTTTCCCAACAATTCGTGATAGACTCAATAATTGGAAGGCTGAAGACACTATCCTGGTTTCCTTTAGTCAGGAGTAATTGTTATTGCTATTTTAGTGTTTTAAATTTTGTAATTTTTTAAAGCATTGTGTCTATACCCGGGGCACAATAGCTAATTTTTCAAGGGTTTTGTCATTTTCATAAGCATATTCACATTCAATAAATCAATGGATTTTTTGCATTCAAATATTGCGCTCTTTATCTTTCCTGTCATCTTTCAAATAGGCTATGTTTTCTTACACACACTCACAAATTGCAGATCCATATCCACTATGGATCCTGTTGATAATAATTCTGCTACTGTTAATTATGGCTTTGAAAATCTGATCTACTAAGCCGAGGATGGAAGTGAGGAAGATTGCGAAGTGCCTGGAGAGCTTGCCAGACTATTACTGCAAGAAGAAAAGACTATACAGCCGCATGAGGAATCAATCGAAATTGTAAATCTGGGTACTGAAGTAGACAAGAAAGAAGTCAGAGGTTTCTTGGGACGCTTGAATGACATTGCCCGATTTATCTCCCATTTGACTGCTACTTGCAAACCCATCTTCAAATTACTGAGAAAAAAATCAAGAGATAATATGGAATGATGAATGTCAAGAAGCTTTTGACAAAATCAAGAAGTGTCTCCAAGAACCTCCAATTCTGATGCCACCAGTTGAAGGAAGACCTCTAATCATGTATTTGACCGTGTTAGAAAATTCAATGGGGTGTGTGCTGGGGCAACATGACGAGTCTGGTCGAAAAGAGCATGCAATATACCATCTTAGCAAAAGTTTACCGACTGTGAAACAAGATACTCACTGCTTGAGAAAACTTGTTGTGCTTTGGCTTGGGCTGCTCGCCGACTAAGACAGTATATGTTGAATCAGACCACTTTATTGATTTCTAAGATGGAAACCTGCTCTCTCCTGAAAGAGTTATCACTGATAATGGTACTAATTTGAACAACAAGATGATCACTGAACTCTGCACGCAGTTCAAAATAAATCACCATAACTCTTCTCCGTACTGGCCAAAGATGAATGGCGCCGTAGAAGCTGATAATAAGAATCTTAAGAAGATTATACAAAAGATGACAGTAACATACAAAGACTGGCATGAGATGTTACCATTTGCTCTTCATGGTTATCGCACTTCAGTACGCACTTCGACAGGGGCAACGCCTTTCTCTTTAGTCTATGGAATGGAAGCCGTTTTACCAGTGGAAGTTCAGATTCCCTCTCTAAGAATTATGAAAGATGCAGGCTTAGATGAAGATGAATGGATTCAGACTCGACTCGATCAGATAAATTTGATTGATGAAAAGAGACTTGCGGCTGTTTGTCATGGGCAGATATATCAGAAGCGCATGACCCAAACATTTAATAAAAAAGTCAAGAGACAGGTGTATCAAATTGGCGACTTGGTGATAAAGCGTATCATTCTACCACAAGGTGATCCTAGAGGCAAATGGACTCCCACATACGAAGGGCCATTTGTAGTTAAGAAGGTGTTCTCTGGTGGAGCCATGATGCTTGCTACAATGGATGGCGAAGATTTCCCGCATCCCGTGAACGCGGACATAGTTAAAAAATACTACGCATAAAAGAGACCCGCTAGGTCGACGTATCTAGGCAAAAGTAAGGGCATCCCGGCGAACCAAAAGGGTTTGGGCAAAAATTAGGGATAAACATATAAAAATGTGCACCCGGCAAGTCGAAAACCTGAAAAGGCGGCTTGGGCAAAAAAGGGTATCCTGGTGGACTGAAAACCTGAAAAGGCGGTCCAGGCAAAAATTAGGGATTAAAGTGTATGACTATGTCCCGTTCTCGATCAGCCTCACCAAAGTCAAAGGGACTGAGCAAGCCAATCACTTCCATTCGACAACAAGGGATGAGATGCTTGAAGGCATAATAGCAGTAGCAGAATTTAAATCAATAGGACTTTTTCTCATAGCTGTTTTTTCTTTGCTTTCTTGAAAATTTCCTCTTACTAGGATTTCTGTCTCCTTGTATTAAAATTGCCTGTTTATAGGCCCTCTTTCAAAATCAATACAATTTTATTTCCAAAAGATACTTTTGTTTTACTTTCTCCGTTTTGTTTGCATAAACGTCCATTGATTTAATTCGAATTAATATATGCATTTGAATATGATTGATGTTTACCGAAAATACATGCATAAAATAGAAATAGCAATTACTAAAAGACTTTAGGATCAAGGATAAGGTTTAACCATGCGTTCTAACAAATCCGGTTGTAAATCCTATTCCCCAGCAAAACCAGTTATTCCCAGAAGAAATTGGCACTACTAGACAGACTGGTCATCTTTGTTATCCCCAGTCAGGTTCTGTTGAATATCTCTACCATCAGACAGAAATCAAATATCCCCAGCTAAGAAAGGGTCATCAATACAAATGTCTCCAACCAGAATATAGGGATTTATTTTCCCATGGAAAAAATTTTCAGACACATAATTCATTCATACATTATTTCATAGCATATGCACGCATGCAATGTTCGCATTTATTTTCAAGAGCATAAAACATCTCATGCATTATAACATGGCACGAGGCTAACTTTTTTGTAGGTTAATTATCCTCCTGATACAGTCAAAATAAAGATTCATTCAGACGGATCTTTATCGATTACATTCAAGATTCAGATACGTTTTCAGATATAATCCATATGAATATTCATTCTGACAAGCATTCTGATATCCTCCTAATGATGGCATCTTTAAGCCCATCCCAGACGTTTATTGCAAATACATCATATACAATATTATCAGATATAGCCTAACGTATGGCTCATTCTGATTCAGCCTAACGTATGGCTCCTTCAATTGTTCCAATACGGTCTAGCGTACGACCCATTGGGATATTCATCCCCTCAGATACTACCTAGCGTACGGTACATTCTGAAATGTAGTCTAGCGTATGACTACCCCTTTTTATCTCAGATACAGCCTAATGGACGGCTCATTCTGCTATTCAGATACGATCTAGCGTACGATCCATTCTGATCTTTATTTCTCCAGATACAGCCTAACGGACGACTCATTCTGCAACTCAGATACGATCTAGCGTACGATCCATTCTGATCTTTATTTCTCCAGATACAGCCTAACGGACGGCTCATTCTGCAACTCAGATACGATCTAGCGTACGATCCATTTTGATCTTTATTTCTCCATATACAGCCTAACGGACGGCTCATTCTGCAACTCAGATACGATCTAGCGTACGATCCTTTCTGATCTTTATTTCTCTAGATACAGCCTAACGGACGACTCATTCTGCAACTCAGATACGATCTAGCGTACGATCCATTCTGATCTTTATTTCTCCAGATACAGCCTAACGGACGGCTCATTCTGCTAACTCAGATACTACCTAGCGTACGGTACATTCTGAAATGTAGTCTAGCGTACGACTACTTTTTATCTCAGATACAACCTAATGGACGGCTCATTCTGCTACTCAGATACGATCTAGCGTACGATCTATTCTGACCTTTATTTCTTCAGATATAGCCTAACGGACGGCTCATTCTGCTACTCAGATACGATCTAACGTATGATCCATTCTGATCTTTCATCCCCAGTGAAGATACAGCCTAACGGATGGCTCATTCTGCTACTCAGATGCTACCTAGCGTATGGTACATTCTGAAAATGTAGTCTAGCGTACGACTACTTTTTATCGTCAAATACAACCTAACGGACGACTCATTCTGCTACTCAAATAAGATCTAGCGTACGATCTATTCTGACCTTTATTTCTCCAGATACAGCCTAACGGACGACTCATTCTGCTACTCAGATACGATCTAACATATGATCCATTCTGATCTTTCATCCCCAGTGAAGATACAGCCTAACGGATGGCTCATTCTGCTACTCAGATGCTACCTAGCGTACGGTACATTCTGAAAATATTGTCTAGCGTACGACTACTTTTTATCGTCAGATACAACCTAATGGACGACTCATTCTTCTACTCAGATACGATCTAGCGTACGATCTACTCTGATCTTTCTTTCTCCAGATACAGCCTAACAAGACAGCTCACTTTGCTACTCAGATATGGTCTAGCGTATGATCCATTCTGATCCTTACCTCATCAGGTTCAGCTCACCCTAATATCACCTAATGGATGACTCATTATACAATCTAGCGTACGACCTAGTGGGACACCCATGTCTCCAGATATGGTCTAATATACGACGCACTCTGAAGCTCTCATCATCAAACTTTCTGGATGGCATCTTTAAGCCCATCTCCTCAAGACTATCCTTTAATTAACAAGTGCAAATTTTTGGGGCAGTCTAAGTGTTCAATAATCTTCCACCTCCAGATCACGAATGGCGTACATACCATTCTAATTCTCTCGATTTAAGAATATTGAACAGGGGCAGCTGTCATACCCCAAAATTTGCCTGTTAATACTTTCAACAGAGGTCTATTCATTTTTCATAGGAACAAAGATCCAGCGCACAGGCTACCAAATCCAGAAGATGACCTGAACCGTCGTGCTCGCTAGGCGAAGCCCACGCTTTCTCCTTCGCCCTAGCGAACCTTGTTGATTTTGCTACTGGAATGCTCGCTAGCTGCTCGCCTAGCGAGTAAGTACTAGCTACGCTTTTATCCAATTTTGGGAACATTCGCTGGAACACTCGCTGAGTGTTCGCCTAGCGAAGCCTTCGCTAGCTCACTCGCCTAGCGAAGCTTGCGGATATACAAAAATTCTAGGCCTGAATTGCCTTCAGTCTGAGCCTACCAAGACACAAAAAACCAGCTATAAATTCCAGAACTTCATTTGAAAAAGGAGACAACGGGAAATCAGAAAAACAAGGGAGAAAACCCTAGAAGCTAATTCAGAGAACTCATCTGCACAAAGGTTACCTCCACCAACCCTATCAGGCATAAACCCTAAGATTGCCCTGCAAACCCAACGGTGCAAATTCAATTTCATCTGATCCCTCCAATCAGTTTTGCCCTATTCCCACTACTCCATGCTCCCAATTTGAAATTTCTAAATGTATGAGGCATTATGGTTGAATTTGGAAAGGCGAATATCGTTAGGTTTTGCATGTGGGTTCATATGTGCATAAATGTGTAAAACAATACTTCGAATATTCGATCATGTAATTTCTGTAAGGGATGCCATAGGGTTTGGGATTTCCGAAATCATACCAGTATCAAAGAAGAACCCAGAACCCGCAGTCGTTCGCTAGCACCTCGCTAAGAGAACATGTAGCGAGGGTTCGCCAGGCCTTCGCTAGGCGAAGCAGTAGCGAACATGACAGTAGTCGATTTTTCTGTTTGCATTCTGATCTGTTCTGTATTTGTTTGACATGTTTTCTATTGCATTTGCACGTTGTTTGGCTGACATTATTACCGTTATGATTCTTTTGTTCGGTGCAACTCTTGATTGCACCTCATCCCGTTATTCTAACATGTTTGCTGAGTTTTTGTAAGGGCTCCCATGATTCTTGAAGAGATAGCTCGGTATTCCACTTTATTTGTGGGATACCATTGTGGAGATTTATTCTGATTACTTGGTTAATTACGTTGCCTTCAAATATGTGATCTTATCCCTCTCTTTGTTGCCTTACGATATTACGGTCATGTTTCGCGAATGTGGGGATATCCTTAGCCAAGACCCTTTCGATTGAATCATCATCATCCCTAAACAGATACGTCATAGTCCCTTCGATCAAAAGGTCAATGTCCCTACGAGATAAACCTTGTCCCTCGAATGTTTCCTTTGAATATATGACTTTGTCCCTCGATGACCCTTCGTTGTAGCCTACGATTAAATGATGATCGTCCCTTCGAATGCTAAGGTATCCTTACAAATGTTGCCTTCAATGACCAATCGACGACCCCACGATGTCCCTTTACATCCAAAGGATAAGACTACTTACTTCTCAATAGTAAGGACAATTTTACCCTCCTAAGGATAGGAAATACTTATAAAGACCTTGGTTAGGTATAACTCTTAAATGCTTGCTCACAGCTTAAAATACTTTTCACACCTCACACTTTTCAAAACATCTTTTAGAAAATCACCACTTGGTATACATTCGCACCAGAATCATCTCCGAGTTATATTTTTCTAAACATCTTTCAAAATCAAACGAGATAAACACTTTGTATACATTCGTACAAGAATCATTACAAAGTTAAACTCTCATTTCAAAATATTTTCTAAACACACCATATTTCCCAAACACTTTCTCAAACAAGGAAAACATAAGTGAGTTAAGCAATTAAGAGCCCATGGATAACCATGGATACAAAGGGTGCTAACACCTTCCCTTTGTATAATGTACCTCCCGAACTCAAAATCTAATCAAGGTCTTTCCTGTTCTTTTCCGCCTTTCCTTATTGGATAAAAGAAAAGTCGGTGGCGACTCTTGATATCCGCAACATTGCTTTTCAAAGCAAAAACACAAAGTCAGTTCACCGTATCACAGTTACAATGCTACAGAAACATCTAATTCAATGTGCAACAGATTACTGTCACCATTGATGATACTATTGTTCTACATGGTGGTGGGGATAAGAAGTTTATTGAAGATAGATGTGTGCAGGTATCTTTTCCCCCTTTTTTTTGGTTTTTTAAAGTACTAAATTTTCACTCTTACTTTCTTTTGATCTTGAAAAAATTGCCATTAAGCCGAATGATTTTATTTCTATGTATGAATTTATCACAGAACTTTGATTTAAATAAAAATATTACCGGTTCTTAAGTTATAACTTTGTGCAGCTAAGGGAAGCAACGGAGAGAAGTTCTGCAACATTTGATAAAGAAAAGGCACAAGAACGGCTATCAAAACTCTCCGGCGGTGTTGCTGTTTTCAAAGTTTGTCATTCATTCTTAAAAACCACTAGTTTGTGATGTTTAAGTTATAGTATTTATCTATGGGTTTAAATATCTACAGGTTGGTGGGGCTAGTGAGGCAGAAGTTGGAGAACGGAAATATAGGGTAACTGATGCTTTAAATGCCACTAGAGCAGCTGTGGAGGAGGGTATTGTTCCAGGTAACTCAGTTTCGTGCATGTTTAGAATCACGGTGAGTTTGTCAGAATCACATCGAGCCACCATGATTTTGACTAAGTTAGACTTTGGAGCTTTAACAAAATCCTGGTACCACTGAATTTGGTCAAATTCACCATCTCACCCTGATTTTGCCTAAATCATCTGTTTCATATTCTTGTTCACATTATTTGATTCCTTGTTTATCTATTAAAAGTCGGTATGTAAGCGTTTTATCCAGGTGGCGGAGTTGCTCTCTTATATGCTAGCAAAGTCTTGGAGAATCTTGAAACTAAAAACGAGGATGAGAGAAGAGGAGTACAAATTATTCAGTATGCACTCAAGGTTTGTGCTGTTTACTTCACACTCTTTTTTTGTCACATATAGACCCTTCTCTATTTTCACTTCTTTACCTCGAAAATTTTCCATTTTTTCCAACAATGCTTATGACTTGTCACAGGCACCTACATTTACAATAGCTGCAAATGCTGGTTTTGATGGTTCTTTAATTTACAGCAAATTGTTGGAACAAGATAATCTTAATTTGGATTTCGATGCTGCTAAAGGTTAGTAACAGTGAAAGCTGTGATGTTGTATTGTTTATGATACCTTAACATTAAAAATGATTCTGTAGTAAAAAGAAGGTTGTTTAACTATGGTGCTTATTCTGCTAAAACAGAAACTTATGTTGATATGGTGAAGGCTGGGATTATAGATCCTGTTAAAGTTGTTAGAACAGCTTTGGTAGATGCTGCCAGGTAAAATCATATATCTTACAATGCAATTTTTTCTCTGCTTATATTTCACACGTTACTATATGTTAAACTAGTTTTTGCTCTATTGCAGTGTATCGTTGTTACTGACGACAACCGAGACATCTATTGTAGAAAATATGAGTGATAAAAACAAACCTCCTCAAAGGGTGGCAGATATGGATGATTTGGACTACTAACTTTTCTTAAATATGATGAGAATATTTTGGCTTATAATGAACTTGTATATCAGGTTATTACTTGAATGATAATGTAATTGTAATATAATGCTAATACTTTATCACTTAGATGATGATGAAAATGTAATATAATGAAAATAGTTTATGGTTTATTAATTCTTTTAATTATATAGAATGAAGTTTAATGAGTATTCATGTGATTAGTGTTATAGGAATGATAGAATTCAGGTTAGAATTTATTGGTCCAAACCGATTCAACCCAACCGAATGAACCGTATAAACCGATAATCCATCAACCGATAAAACCGAACTTAGTTTTGGGTGAAACTGGATTTAACTTTTTCAACCGTTGATTAGCTCGGGTTAGCTATTTCGGGTCTGAACCCACCCATAACCGACCGCCGTCCACCCCTATGATTACCCACTCCAATAGACTTTTCTTTAAATGTCTAGGTAACTAAAATATTTTTAAAAAGAAACATAAAAGTGGCATATTTGTTAAACAAGATAAGTATGGTCAAAGCATGAACATATCATATACTATTGACTCCTAATAAATATTCTGATAGTATTTCCACCTCTAGCATTTTACACTTAATTCAATCTCAAGTATTGATATTTTATAATCGCTTCCCCATAGTCTTGGACGGTGTTTATCCAAGTAAAATCTGAAGAAGTCTCGTGTGAAAGTTTTGTCCCTTTCTGAAATCACAGCTTCATATATATATATATATATATATATATATATATATATATATATATATATATATATGATAAGACATACATTTAGTTGTATATTTACAATATGTACATAATTTAATTAAGTATATGGTGTGTATATCTTACAAACCTATGTAACCTCGTGACTAATACTTAATAAATTTAAGTATGGACTTAGGATTTGGGAAATATATTCCACTCAGAACTGTGAAATTTTCTAACTCAAAAACTGTGGCCTGCTAAAGAAATTCTATATTAAGCAATAATCAATAACTTTCTGTTCATTATTATTTAGAAAATTGATGAGTCACAGAGACACCTCATAATTTTCTGCTGCTACTCTATGCTGAATATGACTCTTTTTTTTACTATATAGTTTACACCCGTGACCTGAATTAATTAAATTGTACGAGATCAATTAAGATAGCACATGTGTACAAATGGAAATTAGTGAGTTTGGTGATGATCAATGTATACAATTTATTTGTTATTACTAACTACTATTGATAACTATTCATTTCAACCACATTTTCTATTTTGTCTGTTGGTCGTGACAGCAACTAAACCTAGATGGCACCAAACCCCATTTAAAACAAAACGGAAAAGGAAAAAAAAGAAAGAATAAATGGAGGTCCCATAACCTATTGGTAACTAAGTTGAAGTCACATTCTAGGCATAAGTGATGTAAACTTTTGCTATGTGCAATCTCAATTGTATTCTTGGCTCTGAAAAGGCCAAAATTCAATCTATTAGATACACATATGTTCACATCAAAATACCTAAGCCTTTCAACAAAGTTGATTGAAAACGCTCCAACAATAAGTTAGGCTAGAACTCTTAAGATTAGTGTCATCGGTATTACATTTGTCCAAGCAAGGAAATATGATTGAAAGATAACTCTTTGATAATTTGTTTATTTTCATGGTGAATAATCACACTAAATACTTTTAAGATTGCAAAATATTTGATGGAGGAAGGGGTTATAGCTTTGTACAATTTCTAGATAAGTAAAAAATTATATATGACCATGACAATTGCAAGTCTCCAATTGATTGTTGTTGATACTTCAGGTAAGGAAGCATTTCTTGTGGTGGATATAGTATGGTGTTTGTAGTCTCAACCTCGAAGATCTTTCACGTTCAATAGTTACGAGTGAGTGGAGGTAGTATCTGCAAACACTTTGATACTCAAGTCAATGATCAAATGTGAGAAGTATAAAGTTTTAAAGAATTTTGTTTGTATCTTTATTTGACGTCTATGGTCCTTTATATATGGATTTTATTAAGGTTTATCTAAAGATGTAATATTTGGTCCAATCATTACCATCTAGACAAATATGTGTCAGAATATAATTTGTTATGTCATCGGACGGTATCCCTCCAATCATTTGCTTGAATTATGGGATTCTCAGGAACAAATCCATGTTTTTCCCAAGATACTAGAATGTTCCTTCTTATAATTTTTGCGAAAGTGATTTTTTTATCCTCTGACGTCGTAATTAAATACCATCAAAAACATATTTATCTTATTGGGAATTGTATCATTAGGTCTTATCCGTTTTTGGACCGGGATAAGAGGTTTGGACTGAGTAGGAAAAGTTTCTCCCCCAAAGCCTAGTCTAGTGTAGTCGGGGTATGACTTGTGATCTTACACCATCCTTGCCCACACCCTTACGGCCTGGAATCTCAACCTTTTGAAAAACAACGATAATTCCTATATTATGTTATGATATGTGTCGAACATTACCAGAAAATTACCAGAAATAGCTTTTTGAGTTATCTCTTGGTATGGGTCGAACATTACCAGAAAATTGCAATGGACAAAGTTTCCATATGAAATTAAGTTTAAACTAAGCTATTTGTCTTCATTTGTTTCTTAGTGTAACATATATTGATCAAGTCCACATCGTTCATAGGTATATTATGCTCTTTTTCCTAGTAGTTAGGTGTAATTATTGCGATATGAGAAAATTTATACTTCCTAGTGCTAGGTGTCGATTGTTAATCATTACCTTGCGTCTAGGGATTTCTATAAATACCACTTCCTTTGCTTGTCCTCATCTTTTTTGCTTTCTTAATTTTCTTGTAATTCAACATTCTTCCTTCTTAGCAACTTTTCCTCCTTACCTCCATTTTTTGTGGGGAATTTTTTCTTTGAGTTTTCTTATTTACTTTCTCCATACTTTATAAAATTGAAAATGATTTCTTTTTCGGTGACATTTCCTTGCGTCTTATTTATTCTTTCTAAAAGCGGAAATGATTTCTTTTGGGGGATTGAATTTTTAGGGTTTTTTAGTAGAGTTTGTTGGAGTTTATAACTTGTGAGGTTTAAGATATGTGATTCTTATTTTTTTTTCTTTGTTAGATTTAATTGTATGATTTACATTGTGAAAACTTCAATCATGTAGTTTGTTAAATGCCCCACACATAAAAACTTCCAACACACAAGGTTCATAAAGAAATGTTGTTATAACGCGCCCCTTTTTCCTTGGACAAATCATTATTGGTGACTCTTTGTGGTTTCCTCTCGACAGGTTTATTGTTCCAAAAAAGATGAATCATCTAGGAGCTAGCATAAATAAGGTGTACCTAGGTTACTGATCCATTTTTTCCATTCCCAACGGGCTGAGACACTTTGACTCTCAGACCTCTTTTGGCAAACCCAAGGAATGTGCCATGGTACTTTTCAACCCAAATGATTGAATATGTGGATAGTTTACTTTGTGTCGGTTTCCTATGTATGCCATCATGTTTATCGATTATGGTTTTCATTTGTCATTTTCTTCATTCGAACTTCATTTTTTATCGAGTTTGATGTTGGCTTATTCTATGATTTTCCCTCCCTCCTAGAATTATATATGCTTTTTCCAACATTTATGCGCTCATCTTCATATGAGGCCCTGATTTGTGGTGTTTTGTTCCATATTTCAAATTACTTGGGAATTCCCCGGTAGTAGGCATGATCTGGTCACTTTTATGTCATTATTCCCTATCTTTGAGCCTTTACCCTTGTACGTTGAATACTTTCGTTGCCGTTTTGTAGTTCTCTTCCTTTTGTCTCAGTCTATAGATTAATCGATATGCCTCGTGGGTGGCTCCTTTTGGTCCCACTTTATTCTTTGTACGTATAATGACCATTTCACAACACTTCCAAAGAAGTTACATTTTGGTCCCAAGAGGTTAAATGAGGGGGGTCTAGCTACATTTCAAAATATCAAGAGTTACTCTAATTATCTGAACTAGGGTGTTCTGTTTCACCTTATTGATTCTTTATCATTTCTTGCCGCAATGTGGGAAGATACTTTGGTTAGGCCTAATGTGTCTTTAATATCGTGATTTGTGATGTTCTTATCTTTCTGCTCATTACTTACTATATTTTTTTGGTACCATTAATTGCATGTATGATGATTCTTCAAGGCAAAATGGCTCGTGAAGATATTCCTTCAGGTTCTAGTCTTATTCCCGCACATTCAAAATTGTCTCCTGCTTCTCAGAAGAGGAATAACATGATGAAATAAGCTCGATACAAAGAAAACGAGCCTCCTTCTAAGTGGACCAAAGCTAACTTGACCTTAGCTATGAGACAGAGCGTTAATGTAAATTTTTTTCAAGGCGGGATGAATCTCCAATTTCTTGCCTAACTTTTTATTCCTCTTCCTTATGCTCTAGTTTTTATACAAGATTTGGTTCTCGAAGTCGAATCCCCATGGATTACTGATTTGGGGTCTTTTGGTCGCAAGTCTGCATTGGCAGAGTGTTTTTCTTATATGAAAAACCTGGTGGCCTTGGTTTGTCAGTTCCTTGATCTTTATGTTACCCTTACATTGAGGGAGGCATATCTCATTGGTGGATTAGAACAAGTAATATTTGAGGCTTTGAATGATATTTATGAGCTTCCGAGTCCAGTCTAAGTGTGGTGAGGTAAATAAAAAATGTGACGAGATTCTTCACCTCTCTTGCCGGGATTTAAAAAAGGTGGTTGAGAATCATCAATAGGTCAAGAGAATCCTTCAAAAACAAATTCAATTTTTGGATGAAGAAAAAATTCAGTCTGATATTTTGTTGACTATAAGTACCCAAGAAAGGAAAATAATGGAAACACAATTTTTGGCTTCTGAAAGGAAGGTCATTTTTCTTCAACTTGAGAATGAGTTTTGAAAATGCATTATGTTCTACATATATTTGATGAGCATAAATAAATAAATAAAAAATTTAGCCTTGGATAAAGTGGAACTAAGGAGGTTCCACCGAGATGTTTGTTCTTGCTAAAAAACACTAAAAGATTGACTTCCTCGTTTTTAGTCAAGGAGAGTCTAAAATGATTGGTTGAAGTGTTGGTTATGTATTTCTTATCTCATTTTTGCTTTTCCTTTATCCTCCAGACATTATCCTATTTATAGGTCTCCATATCCTTCTTTCCTCCCTCAATTAATTCTTCATATTCTTCATAAATACATCTATCAATAACGTTCATCGGCTCTATAATTTCCATGTAACGTACGCCTCTTCACTAGTTATAACTCCAATGTCATGATGTATCATCTGGTAACTATTTCTTATGATCTTTCAAATGGAAGCTTAGCCTTTTCATCAGACCCGACTTAATCTAACTGGATCATCACCGACTTATATGAGGTCAGATCCTTTCTGCTTATTGGATATCCTAACTGGATTACGACTAGTAGGTATACCACGTATATTGACCAGCTAACCTTGTCATACTTGACTATCACACCAACTCGGCCTCAAGGAATCATGGTATAAACAATCCTCCGATCTTATATCCCAGCTGGTCAGACTAATTTTTTGGGATGTACATAATCCCCTCGAGCATGAGATCTGAAAGATTTGAAATTTTCTGACAAAGAAAGCCCAAAAATTTAGGTTTTCCTCAGCCCACATATACCGTGATATTCGTTTCTAGTGACGTGTCTTTAATCATGATAACATATCTTCTCCAGATTCTCTCCTTCCTTAGTAATGATGATTTTTATGGGAATTTGATCCCTTTCAACGATTTGAAACGTTTCATGTTTCTTAAGTCCTCTAGAGGATTTTCTCTTCATTAAAGTCACCTCTTTATCTTTTTACTTGTCATTTGCTGGAGGAATTTACTTCTCTTTTTGAAAGCAACTTTCAGAGTTTTCGTTCTTTCTTCAAGATCAAGTATATTTACTTTTTGTTTCTCTGTTCTGCATTATTTTATTCAATGACTATTGTTGATGCATGTGATGATAATACAAATGCATTAAGAACCTCGAGTGCCACAAAATAAAAGATCTTTGGGATTTTTATGTGAGAGTGTAGCGGTAAATTAATGACCGTCGAGCTATGGATAAGCTAGACGTCAATTAAACCAGAGTCGCCATCGCATTTTTATTGTTTCCAAGGGAAAAGGGAAAAGTACGAACAAAACCCAAAATATAAGAAGTTTTCAAATCAAAACTAATAAAATGCCATAGATTACAGGTAAGGGGTTGGTTACACATAGGGAAGGTGTTAGCACCCAAAGTGTCCTAGGTACTCCTAGGGAGCCCTTTTTTGTGCGCGTGTGTTTTTGTATAAAATAATTTTTGCAATAAATTAGAATGGAGGGATGAGAAAAGAATTCATTAATTATATTTTTGTGTTTGACAAGACCTTCGGACTTGTGCCTACGTACCAACATAAATTGAGGGATCAAAACCTCGTAGTTCGTGGTAACAATTTCAAAGTGAATGCATTTCTTTTAACAAAAATTTTAGTTTAACAAAGGAACAAAAGACCTAAAAAGGTTTGAATGAGTGTTAATTCTTTTTGTCTTTTGAAATTTTAAGTCAAGTATAGTTAAGTTCATTTACAAGTTTGATTAAGAAAAGAGTTTTTAAAATGCAATGGCATGAGGCCAAAGTTTCTAATTTGAAATATGGTCTAAGTTTAGAAAACACAAGCAAAGAAGATTTTAAAAGGAGAGAGAGATTTGAAATTAAAGAAGTGGGGAGGAGATAAAGAGACTAATCCTAAGCAAAAATTTAAAAGTTAAGAGTTGAAAAGATCTGACCAATGGGATGCAATCCAATAGACAAGAATGTCATATAGAAACCCAAATTTCCCTTGGACTTTAGAATCAAGCAATATCAATACACAAATAGCAAGATGAATAGCAAGGCATCAAATAAAGATATCCACATCCAAGTTTAGCAACTCCATGATCTTCTTCATAATCTTCCATGTATTAGATGAAATCAGAGATAGGCTTTAGGCACAAGTTCAAAGTAACAACTTCAATAAGACCATGTAGCAGATTAACTCAAATGGGATCTCAACACTTGCTTCATATGAAGTTTCAATTCACAAGCACTTGGTCTCATGAACGTTGGCATTGGCCAAGTCCTTTTGCATAGGGAGTGTTGCCTAATTCTAAGTCCATTGTCTCAGATCAAACCCAACAGTCCACATAATATTTTTTAGGGTTTTTGTTGTTATTATGTACATTAAGGTCAAAAGACCACAAACAAAATACACAAACAAGTATATACAATCACAATATAATCACAAAGTATGGCTCAAGTGAGCAAAGTGAAAATGACATTAAAGTAAACAAGTTAAATGGTATGAATAATGGCAAATGAATAAAGACTTGAATTTAAAGTGCGTAAAAATAAATGGCTTGAAATTAAATGTTAGTTTTTATTTGATTAGAAATTAGTATTGCTTTTGCTTTTGTTTTGTTTAAGTCATTCTTTGGAGATACTCAACCCACTATTCACAAGCATGGATCCTTGAACCAAGACATCTTCCAAAGGAAGGAAAAAAGGCCAAGTTTCCACACAATACCATGAAAGAGGGGAGACTTACAATCTCACTTACTAGAATGTTATGCCTTTCTGTGTCAAAAATTTAGCGCTATGTTAAGCAATAGTAATTGGACTTATGTAGAAGTCATAACTATTTGAGACCGAGCAATAGAAATTTTAGTGTTAATGCATGTTAGAGATATGGTCTTATGAACCATACTCCTAAAACATATCACACTTAAAAGAAAATGCAAAAGGGGTGGACCTAATCTCATCCACACTTATGTTGATTTTACAATCAACTAGCCTTAGGATATAAAGATATCATAGGTCCATGAAATGAATGAGAAGAGAATGGGATTGAGATGAAGAGGGAGGAGGAATGGAATCAACACAAATTGGTCAAATGAGGACTTTTATCAAATTAAAATCATTCATTCATTTTGGGAGATGAAATGTACATTTCATCAATCCCCTAAATCCAATGATTTTAACTCAACAAAGTCAAATCAACCTTGACCAAGGCCCAACAACACAAGTCAAACTCAACAAGTCAATATCAAAAGCTCAAAATAATTTATTTTGCAATTAAACAATTAAAATCAATTAAAAATGCAATAAATTAAATTATGGTTGGTCAAAAATCCTAAAACCTCATCAAAACACCAAATAAATGGCCATGAGATTTATCATAGGTCAAACAAGGTCAAAGGACCTTGGAGAAAAAAATTCATTATTTTTTGAAACTTAAAACTATTTTTAAACAATTAAAAATATTCACAAAAACAATTAAATCATGAAAAATATTAATAATGATCCAAAAAATAATTTTAATTCAGAAAATGAAAGAGGAATTTATTTAATTTTTTTGGGTGAAACTCTCATATTTTTTGAATCAATATTAAAATTAATATGAATTAATAAAAATAAGCTAAATAAAATGAAAATCAGAAAATAGCAAAAAAGATGGACCACTTGATCTCCCCCATTAATTGAGGTGGCATATCAATTGGTTCTCAGTGTGCGTTCCATAATAGCACTAGTCAATGCACTGCAGGGATGGTATTTAAAACCAACGCACGAGATTAAAACATTTTGCAAGGATCCTATGGTCTGAGATGTGCCAACACATGGCCAGAGCTGTAACTCCGGTCTTCTTCTCCGGTGGACCTCACCGGACTGGTCCACCTTCAACCATCACCAAAATAAAAAGGGAGGATATGAATTTAAAAAGAAAATGCATAGGAGCTCGAATCTGGCCTCAATTTCTCCTAACTCCAAGTATATTAAAAGATACAGGGAGTTGAATTTTGAGGATCATGATCTGAGTTGCTTCGATTTGACCTCAAAGCAACTCAATCTTGTTGCCTACATTGATAGGACTTCAAACAACCAAAAATCAAGAAGAATTATGGAGAATTGAGTGAGAATCGAAGAGATGAAAAATTCTGAAAATCACCTTCAATGCAGGTCTGTATGAACACGATCTTGCTTCCAATTTCACTTGGCCTTACTCTGGACACTTGATGGAATGGGATTGAATCAACAAAAGCAACAAGACTCTTGGAGATTTGAATCTCAAAACAGTGGAGATCCAAACTCGATTTCCAATGGAAATCCTCAAGGTTATCCTTTGAATGAGAGGGTTTGGATCTAGGGATTCAAAGCTGGCGTGCAGGGTCTTCAATTCAGAGTGCAAGGGTCTCTATTTATAGGCCAAATGATTGTTATTTGCACACTTGAATCAAAGTTCCAAAAATAGCAATGTTCATTGCATGGATGCATGAGTGTGTCATAGGCCCATGTAATCATCCCTTCAGGTCCAAAAATGAGTACAAACATTGCTGAAGTCACATTGGTAAGCTATCCAATTGTGCATGAGGAATGCAAGTTCAATTATGCCAAATGGTGATCCAAGTTCAAGCCATGCGCAAGTCACTCATACTTTGTCCAAATAGGATGAAATTGGACTTTTTGGAAAGGTTCGATCAAGTGTAACAACTTTCATATTGAACAATTTATCATTTGAAGCTTGGAACATGATGAATTTTGGGGTTGAAGTTTGGAAAATCAAACATATCAAAAAAAAATCTAAGGGTCAAGCCATATGTTCACTTATTCCACCTTGGCTAACTTTTTATATGAGCTTCAAATGAGAAAGGTTCCTTCACCAAAGTTGTAGCTCTATCAAATTTCTTAAAAATGGTCACAAATTTGACCTCATTTGGATTTAGCATGAAGGAGTTATGCATTTTTGAAGTTGAGGAAAATCATTTGTTCAATGGCATTGGTCCAAAATGACCTATAATGTCTCCTCATATCACATGCATTTAAAAGTTGAATTTGCTCTTCCTGCAAACATCAATGTTGAATTATACATCTTGAATTTGATTTTTAAACTTGAGTAGCTTTCATCTCATGAAAATTGAGCAAGTTATGGTTTTGGGAAGTTGACCTCCAAATTAGGGTTTAAACAAAATGACCTATAACCTTTCACCGTAAAAAAGGACTTTCCAAGAAAAACTAGCTCTTGACCTCAACATGAAAGTTGTTTGGAATGTCATTTAGAGTAACGTTGCTCTTGGAATCATTTTCATATGACAAAAATTGTAGGAGATAGGGTCTAGGGGACCCCAGTTTTGGTCAGTTGACTTCCTTTGGTCAACCACCATGAACCAACTTGCTAACTTGATATTCTTTTGACTTTTGGGACTCATGGAGGATCATAAATGCATAATATGATGAAATTTGAAGTATACCTTGAAATATTTGATCAATTGTTGAAGAAGCTTGTTGAAGAAGTTACATAAGATACCCAGATGAACTAGGGTTTCCAAGGCAAACCAATTCCAAACTCTTGATGAATTCTTGATTAAAATAACATGTGAAGATCATGGGTATACATATATGATTCTTAGAGCCATAATATACCAATTCTTGATTGATCTCCTTGTAATGAGGGTCTTAAACCCTAGATGTGAGCTTGATAGATCAAAGATGAGCCTCTGCACTACCTACAAAAGAGCTAACTTGTACAAAGACATATTTTTGGTATTTTGGTTAGTAAAAATAAAGATAAATGAAGTATGATACAATAAAATGGTGCTTGGTGACCTCTCCCAATGCAAACCCAATGAAAGAGGGGTAAGGAGGATGCCAAGGTGTGATCCTAATACTAATGCATATGATGAGATAGCATGAGGGATCTTAGGGTCAAAATTAGGGTCTTACAGCTGCCCCTATTTAAGGACATTCTAGTTAAGGAGGTGAAGGTTAAAATCTTCGTATCAACTCAGTAGAATGGACTTAAATAACAACATATAGAAACAAATTTTGGTCCCTAAGAGACCTCATGATGCATATGATATGAATGTTAAAATAAATCTCTGTGGGGAAAATGTTTCCACAAAGGAAAAAAATCTAGAGAGACTGAAAGTCCACAGGAGCATAATGCATTCCCTAAGGAAAACTCACTAGGGAGACGGAGACTCTGGGGGGGATAAAAGGGTTATGCGTAGGCCAGGCTACAACTTAAAAAACAACTGGGGGACTCGAGGGATTCCATGAAAATAAATCAATGGAAAGACTCAACCAGGGAATAAAAGACATTTGTGAGGGAAACGAGTAGGTCAAAACAAAGCTAAAATACTCGAGCCAAGCAAGAAACGGCGATTTCACTGAGGAAATGCATACTCAAACTCAACTGGGGAAGAAAAGATCTTCAACACAGGAGTAACAAAAGTATATTATCCACTACCAATTACTGGGTAGGGAGATAACAAAATCTGACAGGGAGGACATCCGTTATCGATTAGGGTAAACATATTAAGGATGACTCACTGAGGGCAACCAGGAGGTGTATTCATTACCGATTACTGGGTAGGAATGAACTGCTGGGGAAAAGCCAAAAAATAGGATTTACAACTACCGATTACTGGGCAGAAGACCAAAGGAAAGAAAATATGTCATCAGTTAAGATGAACATATCAAGGATAGACTTTCCTGAAAAAATTAAGAATTACATCTATCAGATATTGGATAGAATACCAAAAAGAGAATATTTGTCATCGGTTTGGATGAACATATCAAGGATAGCCTTAGAGGGGAGAAATATGAATTACATCTATCAGTTACTGGATAGAATACCGCAAAGAGAATACCCGTCACTGGTTAGGATGAACATATCAAGGATAAACTCGACAAAGGGGGAAAAGAAAATTTTAAACTACCTTTTGTTGGGCAGAAGACCGCAAAGAGAAGGAAACTCGTCACCGGTCAGGATGAACATATCAAGGATTAACTCTCTGGGGGAACAAAATAGGGATCACAACTACCGGTTACTGGGTAGAATACTAAAAAGAGAATATTCGTCATCGGTTAGGATGAACATATCAAGGATATGCTTCTTGGGAGATGTGAAACCGAATCCGCTGGGGAGAAAAAGTTGCTCTTGTCGGGTATTGGGCAAAAGTGAAAGACATGAGAAGAATCAAGAGATCTAGAGAGAAACGGTCAATCAAGACTATTCCAATGAGGATATAAATCAAAAGGAGTGGTTCCATCTAGATAATCAACTGGGGAGGAAACTAAAATAATGATCATCCACGAGGAAATAACTCAGTGGGGAAAAAAGAAAGGTTAAATTATTTCTGCTTAATGGGCTGACACTCTACGATTGAAAGAGGACAGACACACCAAATCTGCATGGGAGAAAAGTATACCACCATAGTAGAGGATCAAAATAAACAATGAATCACAAAGCGTAATAATGCAATAATGTAATTATATGAGTGTATATGTATATGTATATATGATGATTATGTTGACAAAACAATCGCAAAGGATACAAACGTCACTGATTTGAATCATCGATACAAATCCCTAGCCAATACCTACAGGAGGGAAACAACTGCTGGAGAGAAATCAAACATCTCGAAGGCTCAATCCTGGTTGGGGAAGCACAAGGAAAGATCCGCTGAGGAAACTGCTATCAACTCTGCGGGGAATTTTAGGTCAATACCATATCAAATGGGAGACAACCTTGCAGGGGAGAAACCACAAAAGCTGCTCAAAATCAGGAGTAACTCTGACGACTTGCGGAGAAGTAAAAATTATGCCGAAACTGTGCAAACTGCCGAAATAACACGCCTACAACTCAAACGAGGCCAACAAACTCGGCTGAGGAAACCAACAAAACTCGGTTACTAAAAAGTTGTCGGGGAGGAAATAGGGATTACGCCCACTACTTGGTGAGAATCAATAATGTTCCGCATTTTGGGCTTACCGCTTTTCAAACCGTTGTTGATATTCCTTTAAATGATATTAATTGCTTAAAGTAATTACTTTTATATATTTAAGAAAACATGATTTTGATTAAAATTTAATTTAAAAAATGATCATAATAAAAATTTAAATCTATTTGGTTGAATTAAACAAGAGTAGAAACAATTGGATAAAAAACTTAACTTCATTTAATGGAATGGTAGTCTGTAAATGACAAGAATCCATAGATTTTTACAAAAGTTGAAAAATGGTAATTTACATGGAAAAGGTTAACATTGAATACAATGATCACTAATCCTTCTACCAACTTTGATATCCGCTGTACTCTTGGCGTCAGTCGGGGGTGGTGAATCAGAACCTGACAATGTGCTCAAGAAAGTCTTCAAGACTGAAGATCAACAGGATGCAGTTACTTGCCATAATCCCTTATTTTTGCATAAATTGCCCCAAGGTGGGATATTCAATTTATCGGGATAATTTTTTTCTATTTTATGTCTCTAACTTTTTCCTGGATCGCCCTTTCGGGTTTCAATCCACTGAGACGCTCATTTTTGCCTAAGCCGCCCTTTCGGGTTTTCAACTTAGCGAGTTATTCTTTTCTTTTTAGGTGAAGTATTTCTTGACTGCATCTGCGTTCACAGGGCGAGTGAACTCTTCACCATCCATAGTTCTAAGAATCAAAACACCGCCTAAAAAGGCTCTCTTAACAACATATGGGCCTTCATAATTATGAGGCCATTTTCCCCTAGAATCTGCTTTGAAAGATAGGATTTCTTGAGCACAAGGTCACCTTCTTTGAACACACGAGGTCTAACCTTCTTAGCAAAAGCTTTCTTCATTCTCTGCTGATACAACTGGCCATGACACATGACAGTTAACCTCTTCTCTTCAATCAAATTCAGCTGGTCAAATCTGGTCTAACACCATTCAGCTTCAGTCAACTTGGCTTCCATGAGCACACGCAGTGATGGGATCTCAACCTCTACCGGGAGAACGACTTCCATGCCATAAACAAGTGAGAAAGGGGTTGCCCCTGTTGAAGTGCAGATGGATGTACGATACCCGTGTAAAGAAAATGGGAGCATCTCACGCCAATCTTTGTACGTTACAACCATCTTCTGGATGATCTTCTTAATGTTCTTATTTGCAGCTTCAACAACCCCATTCATCTTAGGTCTGGAGGGAGAGGAATTATGATGTGCAATCTTGAAGTCTTTGCAAAGAGCTTCCACCATATTATTATTCAAGTTCGATCCATTATCACTAATGATCTTGCTTGGCACACCATAACGGCATATAATCTGATTCTTGATAAACCTCACAACAACTTGCTTGGTTACATTTGCATATGATGCCGCTTTAACCCACTTTGTGAAGTAGTCAATTGCCACCAAAATGAAACGATGTTCATTCGAAGCTTTGGGCTCAATCATACCAATTATATCAATTCCCCACATGGAGAAGGGCCATGGAGAGGAGATGACGTTCAACAGTGTCGGAGGAACATGAATCTTATCTGCATATATTTGACACTTGTGGCATTTCTTCACAAACTTGCAACAGTCAGATTCCATTATCAGCCAATAGTAACCTGCTCGCAACATCTTCTTTTCCATAGCATGTCCATTGGAGTGAGTACCAAAGAAACCTTCATGGACTTCAGTCATCAATAGGTCTGCTTCGTATCTATCCACGCATCTGAGCAGAACCATATCGAAGTTTCTCTTGTACAACACATCATCATTCAGGTAGAAATTGCCAACTAATCTCCTCAAAGTCTTCTTATCTTTCAAAGATGCCCCAGGCGGGTAAATCTGACTTTGGAGGAAACACTTGATATCAAAATACCACGGCTTCTCATCTTTGACCTCTTCAACAGCAAACACATGAGTTGGCCTATCAAGACGCATCACAGTCAAATTAGGAACTTCATTCCAATACTTTACCATAATCATAGAAGCCAATGTTGCAAAAGCATCTGCCATCCGGTTTTCATCTCGAGGGATATGATGAAATTCAACCTTTGTAAGGAAAGTTGAAATCCTCCTCACATAATCTTTATATGGTATCAAATCGGGTTAATTCGTCTCCCATTCACCTTTGATCTGATTCATAACCAAAGCTGAATCTCCATAGACATTAAGATATTTTATTCTGAGATCAATGGCCTCTTCAAGCCCCATAATGCAAGCTTCATACTCAGCCATATTATTTGTACACTTGAAAGTCAATCTAGCTGTAAACGGAAAATGCGTGCCTTGAGGAGTAATGATTATTGCCCCAATGAGAACCAGGTTCTGGCCCTTCTTCAAGCAATGGTTCATCACAATCTTTCATTTTCAAGTACAAAATCTCTTCATCAGGAAAATCATACTGCACTGACTGGTAATCTTCAATTGGTTGGTGAGCCAAATGGTCAGCCAGGACACTACCTTTGATCACTTTTTAAGATCGATATTCAATATCATACTCTGATAACAACATCTGCCAACGGACAATCCTCCCAGTTAAAGCAGGCTTCTCAAAAATATACTTGATTGGATCCATTTTGGATATCAACCAAGTGGTATGATTCAATATATACTGACGCAGACGCTTAGCAGCCCAAGCCAATGCGCAATAAGTCTTCTCTAGCATAGAATATCGAGTCTCACAATTGGTGAACTTCTTACTGAGGTAGTAAATAGCATATTCTTTCTTTCCAGTCTCATCTTGCTGACCAAGAACACAACCCATACTCTCTTCAAGCACAATCATATACATGATCAACAGTCTTCCTTCAATAGGCGGAGACCAAATCGGAGGCTCAAGCAGATACTCTTTGATATTATCAAAAGCTTTCTGGCAATCTTCAGTCCAATCACAAGACTGATCTTTCCGAAGAAGCTTGAATATAGGCGCACATGTGGCAGTCATGTGTAAATGAATCTTGAGATATAATTCAAGCGACCGAGAAAACCTCTGACTTGCTTCTCAGTTTTGGGTGCAGACATCTCTTGTATTGCTTTGACCTTGGCAGGATCAACTTCAATACCCTTGTCGCTGACAATAAAGCCCAACAACTTACCAAAACGAACACCAAATGTACACTTATTGGGATTGAAGCGGAGCTTATACTTCCTCAAATGCTGGAATAGCTTCAACAAATGCTCAACATGTTCTTCTTCATCAATGGATTTAGCAATCATATCATCAACATAGACTTCGATCTCTTTATGCATCATATCATGAAAAAGAGTAGTCATTGCCCTCTCGTAAGTTGCACCAGCATTATTTAGACCGAAAGGCATCACTCTATAACAGAATGTTCCCTAAGGTGTAATGAACGTGGTCTTCTCCATATCTTCGGGTGCCATCTTGATCTGATTATATCCGGAAAATCCGTCCATAAATGAAAAGATTTTGAATTTAGCTGTATTGTCTACCAACATATTAATGTGTGGCAGAGGGAAATCATCTTTCGGACTGGCTTTATTCAAATCTCTATAATCAACACACATACGGACTTTTCCATCCTTCTTCGAAATAGGCACAATATTGGCCACCCACTGTGGATACTCAGTAGTAACAAGGAAACTGGCATCAATCTGCTTCTACACTTCTTCTTTGATCTTTACTACCATATCAGGATGAGTCATTCTCAACTTTTGCTTGACTGGCGGGCACTTTGGCTTCAACAACAATCTATGCTCCACAATCTCAGAATTCAACCTAGGCATGTCTTGATAGGACCAAGCAAACACATCTGAATACTCTCGAAGAAGATCAATCAACCCCTTCTTGACCTCTGGACACAGTCGAGATCCAATCTTGACTTCCTTCACATCATCTTCGGAACCCAAGTTGACTAACTCTATCTGCTCTTCGAATGGTTGAATGGCTTTTTCCTCGTGGTCAAGTAGACGAGACAATTCATCAAATACTTCTTCATCACTGTCATACCCCAATTTTGTCCGGGCATATTTAAATTTTCATAGAATTTGATCTCATTTTATTTTTGTATCATATGCATAGCATGACATACATTTGCATCATGAATAAATACCTGAAATGTCAGTCAGAATGAATTTATTTGAGAATACAGACAAATCGGCTGAATCGCTAAAATTTGAGGAAATAATGTATTTTTTTAAATAATATATTTTGTGCTGACAATTTTAGTGTGACTGGTTTAATTTTCCGAATAAAATTTGCACTCGATTTCTATTTTTTAATTGGTCAATAATCTTTGATTTAGTTATTTAATTTAAAAATTAAAATGTATTTAAAGTAAATATTAATTAGATTTTTATGAGTTTGTTATCTTCTTAAAGAAATAATAATTATATGAAAAAATATTGGTGTGCATTGGATTCTTGGACAGCTGTACTCTCCTCTCTCCCAACGGTCACTAAGCAACAAAAGAAACAAATCCGTTTCTCCCACAAAACGACAAAAGCCTCTCTCCTTTTTCCCCACCTCACATCTCTCTCTCGGATTCCAGCTGGCTCACTCTCTAAATCCCTCAACAAATCCCACGACCTCACTCACTACTACTCACTCTCTCTCTCAGAAAAAAACCCTTACGAATCCCTCTCCCAAATCCAGCTGCCATCCTCAAACCACCTTCACAATCTCACTAAAATCACAACCCACAAATCCAAAATCCCACCGTTCAACCTCGCGATTTCAATCCACCACCGTCAACACCACGCGTATAATCCTTCACACGCTACCTTCACTCAAACCTCACGAATTTCTTTTCGTCTTCCTCATCTCCTCAACCCATAGCCGCTCGCAACCCATCCAAAACCCTTTCCGCCTTCAAACAACCATCTCTCGTCATCATCTTCATCGCCTCGCCGTCTCAACCATCGTCCCTCAAACACCGTCGAAATCGCGACCACCACCACATCCACCGTCGAAATCACCTTCATCCAACGTCGTTAACCATTAAACTTCCATAGACTTAAAGCTTTACCGATCTGTACACCTAATAACAAGCGAATCCATCCTTCAATTTGAACTTTGCTTCGATGAAATCGAAATCGAGAAGTTCGTCAGATTATTGACTGTTTCCGTGCAGGTCGCGAGTTTGAGAAATTCCTCCATGAGGTTCATAGGCTACCGAAGTGCTTGTCGCGAAGACGAAGGAGGAAGCACCAAAAAGGTTCAATAACCACATGACGTTCCTGTCTTCATTTCGATAATCCCATTGATAGCAAAACGGAAGCACCGCCAAACGCGTCAGTAACCTGTAGCAGTGAAAATCTACATTTTTTTTGGTAACGCTATCTCTAGACTTGCTTACTGTGATGAGTGCATTGTTATGGCTTGTTCTTAATTTAAATAAGTTGCGTTTTTTTGTTGAATTCCTGCTTATGTATTATTGAAACACTGCTGTTGTAATCTGATATTTGGATAGGGTGTAGACATCACATTGTGGAAATATTTTTGTTTAAAATTCTGTTGCACAAAGTAGAATGTGTAGTTAATTTGGTGTGTCGGTTTCGGTTACGCCGTATTGGTGCTGCACTTTTGATTTCCTACAGGTATTACAAACAGAGCTTGTTATATATATTTTTTTCACAATCCAATGACATTGCGATGGTCGTTCACTTGTTACAATTATAGTATGTTGGTGTTTGTTTTGGTATGGCGTTGTTTGAATCTGATGATGTTGTGGAGTGTTTACTTCCCTGCTATTGTTAAGATGACTAAAGAGCTGTGTTTTGAGTGTGGTTCATAAAACTTTGTGTGTTCTACATTTTCGGAACACATGTCCATGACTACTGCTAGTTTTTGCTTGTATGTTATTTGGTTTTGGATTAGGATGCATATTGTGGCTAAATAATACGCTATACTGTTCCCAGGTTATGATTTGCTTATTAAGAAACGGTTAGCAATGCAGAGTAATGGTTTATTTAACATATGTGCTATCCTACTGTTGGTATGGGCACCATGAATAAATCTGATCAGTTTTAACTATTAACCATCTATGTGCATTACCATTTGTGACATACTGAGCGAAATTGGGAATAAATTGTGTGCCATTTTTGTATTTCATTGCATTTTAAGTTAGAATAAATCCTTGGACCCGACCATTCCATGTCGTTATGCCATCGAATTCCAAATACATTAATTGAATATTTTTCACCGCGTTTCCATCTCACATACGACATTCCGATTCATTGTTGCTATGTATGAACCGGTTCTTGAATACATTTCGCAATCGGTTCCGATTTAATTTTTGCAAATCAACGTTATCATTATTTTGTTTTTCTAAAAAAAAATAATAACAATTAATTGAATTTTTGTTTGGTTAATTCTTTTTAATTAATTAATCTTAATTAACTTAATTATTTGGATAATTAAATAATTTTGGTAATTAATCTTAATTAATTCAATTAATCAACTTAACTAAAATTTGATAATAATTAAAGGATTTTCTTTTCCATCATCATTTCATAAACCATTTTCGATTCTATTTCAATTTCATTTCATCAATAACACAAACCAACTTCAAAAAGCACAAACAACAATTCTCGATTTAATATCGAGCCCATTTTTAAAACACCCTTGTAAGTCGATTGCTCTTAGCATCGCCATCAACCTCACATAGCTTACTCTTGGGCTTCCTTACAATGAAACCTACTTGATTATTGATTAATCGAGTAGATGAAATAATACACTAAATCAATTCATTTATTCAATCAACATGAATTCAAGCATTTTTCCAAACCATTTAACTTCTAAAGTTTTTTTCTCTTTCAAACATAAACTTGGGATGAAAAGGAGATAGTAAGCGTACGCTTCACTATTTCTCAAGCACTTGAATAATTGGCGTACGCCATATTGCGCGAGTTCTTGTCATCCGATTAAATCTTAAACCACACAATTTCAAAACACTTTTCAAAATCAAATATAATTTCCAAATTCAAATTATTCAAACCATAACACTTCAAATCATAATATTTTAAATCATTTCTACAAATTCCAAATCCGTTTAATTCCATCTCCGAATGAAAAGGAGAATAGTGAGCATCTGCTTCATTATCTCTCGATTATACGAATAATTGGCGTACGCCATATTGCTCGGATTTTCGTCATTCGATTAAAACCCTAATAATCATACAAATTCAAATCACATCTTCTAAATCGATTATAAATCCTAAATCCTTTAATTCCATATTTTAGATGAAAAGAGTATAGGAGGCGTACGCCTCACTATCTTTCGATTATTCGAATAATTGGCGTACGCGATATTGCTCGAATCTTCGTCATCAAATCAAATCCACAATCTAATAAATTAAAACCTACCAAAATTCAAACTACCTTCGCAAATCGAATACAACATCTAAGAACATATCTTTTACGATTTAAACTTCGGATGATAAAAGATGAGAGGCGTACGCCTCGCCATCTCTCGATTATTTGAATAATTGGCGAACGCCATATTGCACAAATTATCGACTTCCGACTAAAATACGTTAAATAAACTTGGATAAGGGAATAAGTGGCGCACGCCTCGTTATTCTTTGAATAAGCAAGTAGGGGGCGTACGCCTCACTACCGTGCGTATTCAACATTCACAAACAAACTTTCAAAATAATTCGAACGAAAAAGGAATAAAAGGCGGACGCCTTATTATTCCTCGAAAGAATTGAACAATTGGTGAACACCACATTGCTCAACCTTTCGTCGTTCTCCAAAAACATCTTCAACAAATCAAACCTAACTTCTCGCCCCCGCGCGATTGAAACCAAACAAAACACTCAAACACATCAATTCAACTCGTCACCCCCGTGTGACCAAAACCCTTTTCAAAAGAACATTGTCAATCCTTTCTAATGCGCACAACAAACCAGTGCTTAAGCCTCCGCCGAGAGTAGACAAGCCAGCGTTTAGCCTTTAGGACGCGATCCATACAGTCGTTCATTAAAAGACACCAACAAACCGTAGTTTCCCGAACTACGAATGCTCTGATTTCCTTATTGCACCATAAGGATACGTAGGCACGAGATTGCGAAATCTTGGCGAGCACACTAATAAAAAAACCTCTCTTTTCTCCCTTCTGAGGTTTCCATCCATCTCTATTTTTATCCTTTTTATCACTCAAAGAAATCAAATAACATTTAACTAACATTCAAATAGCAAATTAGACTAAAAGGTTCCCGTTGAGTACAACGGACGTGAGGGGTGCTAATACCTTCCCCTTGCGTAATCGACTCCCGAACCCGAATATGGTTGCGACGACCATTATTCTATTTTCTAAAAGGTTTTATCGATATTTTCCTATCCCTTTATTAGGGTAAATAAAGTTCGGTGGCGACTCTGTTCGAACATAATTTTTTCCGCGACCATCGCGAGGACTCGCATTTTTTGAGGTGCGACAATCACTTCCTTCCTCGACCTCAAACACAGGGAATTCAAAGTTTGGCGAAGGAGTTGGATCATTGTATTCAATAGGTTTAGAAACCAACCTGCATAATGATTTGATATTTTGATTTTAGAGAAATGAATTGGTGACCAAATATCATGTAGATGGACAAATTATATTCATTTAGTTATATTTTTTGTGATTACCATTTTTCAGAAAAGCAAAAAGTAAAAATAAAACATCATACATGTGGATGAATAGAATTATATTTTATTGATGATCAAATTTGAAATGCCAAACAATGTTCACTTCTCCCTTAGGCATAGGAGAAGGATTTTCAAAAACAATAAAAGCAATTACTTAGAACGATGCACAATAACAAGAACATCAACAACAGTCCAATTGTTGCAAGCTTTTCCTTGCGTCACAAAATTGGTGCAGTCTTCATCCTCATCACCCTCGATCACGGCAACTAAGTGTTATTCATTACCATGAATGAACCCTCCACTATGGAAACTGGGTTACACATTAACAACTCTAATCTCAGATGGACCTCATTGGAAAATCAAACCGGCTCTGCTCTTGTTCTCGGTGACCTCTACCATCTGGCCCCACTGATCAAAAATACCGTCTTCAACAATCTTCTGAGCGTCTTTGAAGGAGGACATAGGTGCCCCAACTCTATTTTCCTCAGCAATAGATAGAGCTTGGAATGGAGTTCCAACCTCATCCTCAGCTTCTATGTAAGAGAAAGACGACAGGTGGCTTACCAACAAAGCCTTCTCCCCACCAACGATAATTAGCTTTCCATTCTTGACAAACTTCAACTTCTGATGTAGTATTGACATGATGGCTCCTGCCTCATGTATCCATGGCCTTCCTAACAAGCATCTATAGGACGGGTGGATGTCCATTACTTGGAAAGTAATTTGGAAATCACTCGGACCTATCTTCACAGGAAGGTCCACCTCACCAATCACAGTCTTGCGAGAACCATCAAATGCTTTGATAATCATGTTGTTATACCTCATCGGAGCTCCTTGATACGACAATCTAGAAAGAGTTGATTTGGGAAGAACGTTCAATGAAGAGTCGGTGTCAACCAACACATTTGACAAAGCATCCTCCTTGCAATTCATTGAAATGTGAAATGCAAAATTGTGATATCAACCCTCCTCGGGGAGTTCCTCATCACAAAAGCTCAAGTTGTTATAGGAGATGATGTTAGCCACAATATGATCAAACTGATCCACCGTAGCATTATGCTCCACCATATTAAATTCACTCTTCTTGATCAACCGGAGTACCTCATCATCATCATTAGGCATCAAACTGCTGGATTCACCAAACTGACACTTTGGAGCGCTAACCAGATCAACTACAAGTACTTCAACTTTCTTACTGGCAGATACGTCTTCTACATTCTTTGGGAACACCAGCCCAAAAACTCGACCGCTACGGGTCACCTTCGTAACATCAGCAATTCTCTCAACAGAACTGGTCATAGGCAAAGGAACCTCTTGCCCATTCTCCAACATAGTCGCATTATACTTGTACGAAACAGCTTTATCGGATGCATATGGGATGGGACCTGCTAACTATATAACCAACGGAGATACCGATCTATTGTTGACATTGTTACTACTGTTGTTGTAAAACTGAATCACCACTCTCTCTGGTATTTTGAACACTGGAACTATTACATTCACATCGTCGCCCAAGTGACGGGACTGAAGAATCTGGATCATACCTTCATCCATCAACCTCTGGATGTCTCTCTTCACAACCATACAACCTCGGGGGTTAACACTGCAAATTGCACAACCATCATGGTCATGCTCACAATCACTTACCAAACAAATATCTTTGTGCATCATCACTAAGGACCTTCTAATGAAACTGACATCATATACCTTGTACTCCCCAGGACAGCCATCTACCATGTTGACAGAAGGATTACCATGAGCGGGTAGTGGGTTAGCTTTGAAATTCGGTGCACGGTCCTCAAAGGACACCATCCCACTTTTGACCAACTTCTGGACTTCGTACTTCAAAGGGTAACAGTTCTCAATGTCATGGCCAGGAGCCCCTTGGTGAAAGGCACAGTGAAGCTCTGGCTTGTACCGCCACAGAAGTAGTTCAGGAATATGTGGAGGATTTCTTGGTTGCATAAGGTTCTTGAGAACCAATGATGGGTACAATTCAGCATAAGTCATAGGAATCGGGTCAAAAGAGACCTTATTCCTCTAGAAATTATGTTGTTGTTGATGATTATTGGTATTGTTGTTGTTGTAGTTGTTTGTTCTTTGCGGTGGTTGTTGTTGACGTTGTTGTTGAATTGGTGTTGATTGATTGTTTACAAATACTGGAATAACAAATTATACTTGATGATGGTGTTGACGGGGTTATGGACTTCTTCTGACATGAGGCCTCCTTTGCCTTCCAGCGGATACTGCATTAGTCTCGGCTTCTTTCTTTCTAGTGAACCCACTGTTGTACTTCTTGCTAGACGAAACCTCCTCTTTAGATAACCGTCCCTCTCAGACACCTTCTTCTAGTCTCATCCCCATGTTTACCATTTCGGTAAAATCACTGGGGGCACTGGCAATCATTTGCTCATAGTAAAATGAGCTCAGGGTCTAGAGAAAAATCTTGGTCATTTGCTTTTCTTCTAAAGGAGGGTTGATCTGAGCAGCTAGCTCTCTCCATCGCTGGTCGTACTCTTTAAACGTCTCCTTGTCCTTCTGAGCTAATGACCTCAACTGGTCCCTATCCGGCTCCATATCCATATTATACTTGTACTGCTTTACGAAGGCCTCACCCAAATCATTGAATATGCGAACACTCGCACTATCTAAACCCATGTACCACCTCAGAGCAGAACCAGTCAGACTGTCTTGGAAATCATGAATCAGTAATTAATCATTATCAGTTTGTGTCGAAATCTTTCTAGCATACATGACGAGATGACTGAGCGGACAAGTATTCCCCTTATACTTTTCAAAGTCAGGGACTTTGAACTTCAACGGGATTTTAACATTGAGAACCAATCAAAGTTCCACAACACTCTTACCAAACAAATCTTTTCCCCTCAAGGTCTTCAACTCCTTTCGCAGCTCAAGGAATTGGTCCTTCATTTCATCCATTTTCTCATAAACATCTGGACCCTTAGACGGTTCCGAGTGATAGAGGGTGTCCTTAACACGAGGCAGAGTGGGTACAACCGGTGGCAGAACAGTCATGACCAGGCTAGATGCCGGCATGGAAGCAAAAGTAGGAGCAAAACCCTCGGGCACAAAGTTGGGCGACATTCCCCACAGGAATCCGGCAGGCATGGTAGGCGCAAAATGAGCAGCAGGCACGATTGAAGAAACAACCTCTAATATGACAGTCCTTTGAGAAGGAGGAGTTGTAGGAGTTAGAGAAGATTGACTTTGAGCATCTAGAACTGACTCCATCATGGCAGTCAGGCGGGTGATCTCGTCCTTCAAGTCTCTGTTCTCTTGCTCTATATGTTCCATAATCCTTGGATGATTGGTGCGGGTATTGTATCGATGAGTCAGCTTGGCTGAAGCATAGAAGAATAACCAATAAGACATCTGGCGAAAGAGAAACCTTGTATGCAAATGATGCATGAAATGCAATGCTTGATCGTTTTTATATTCAAGGAACTTACTATTTTATTTGCAAATATGATAATAATAATAATAATAATAATTGCAACAATTTTGATTGACCATAAAATCTCTTTTATTTATACAATTGGAAGGATTACACTGAGTACAATTTCAGAAACCAAAAATATAAAAATACAAGAGAAAAGGAGACTAGTCATCCTAAGGATCCCTAACAACAATGTCAGAAGATCAAGCTGCAGGCGCGTACTTCCTTCGGATGCGTCGAATCTCAGACTCAAAAGAAGTTTTCATCTGAGTTTTCTCGAGAACAAGCTTATCAACGATCTTCTTCCAAGCAACGGAAGGTTGAGGCGTACTAGAGGAAGATGAAGTCTCTTACTCTCTCTGTCTCTTCATTACTCGGTCTTCAAGAAGCTCAATAAGTGCATCTTTGTCTTTCGACTCAAGCTGCAACTCTTCATGCTTTCTGCTCAAAGCATGGAAACGTTCTTCATATATATCCTTCTCTTGCTTCATCTTGGCGAGTGTGTCTTCCAACTCCTCTATGTCTTGGTTAGGAAGAGTTGATGGCTCAACCACAACCATAGACATAGGTCTCTCACAAGCATACGACATCTTTAATTCCAAAGCTCTCTTCTTCACCCAAAGAGTGTAAGCTTCCAAAGCTACACAGTTGCACAGACCAAGCTCAGATCTTCATTTCCTATGCACATTATGCCAATCATGCACAATCTTCTGCTTAAAATGTTGGGGATCTTTACCCTCTTGATAGAAAAGACCTTCTAACAAAGTGTTATTAGGCTTGTCTCCCAAGGGGAACCCAAGTTGATGACGAGCCAAAGCAGGGTTGTAGTTGATTCCTCTTTGTGTACCAATGAAAGGTACATTAGAGAATTCACCATAACAATCAATAATCTCCAAGCTACTCAATGAGTAATCATACCAAACTATATCATCATTAGTGAGAGACATAAGTCTCTGAGACCACCGTAGATATTGTTTGTTCTCGATAAAAGTAGGCGTTTGAGGCAAGTGCGAAATAAACCACTTGTACAGAAGAGGAACACATCACACAATAGTTCCACCCCCTTTAGAATTCTTTAGATGCAAAGAGAAATACATATCACCCAACAGAGTAGGCACAGGATTCCCAATCAAGAAAATTCTAATGAAGTTAACATCAACAAAACCATCAATGTTAGGGAACAAAGCTAAACCATAAGTGAGCAACACAAATATAGCTTCAAAAGCATCCTGTAAGACCCCAATTTTGACCCTAAGATCTCTCATGATATCTCATCATATGCATTGGCATTGGGATCATACCTTGGCATCCTCCTTACCCCTCACCCATTGGGTTTGTTTTGGGAGATATCACCAAGCACTATGTGATCGTATCATACTTTTTATTTTACTAACTAAAATACCAAAAATATGTCTTTGCATTTGTCTAAATCTTTTGTAGGTAGGGCACATGATCACCTTTGATTTATCAAGCTCACATCTAGGATTTAAGACCCTCATTGCTAAGAGCTCAACCATGAAATGATCCACAATGGCTCTAGGCATCATATATGAGTCCCTATGATCTTTACATGGTATTATGATCAAGAATCCTTCAAGAGTTTGGAATTGGTTTGCCTTGGAAACCCTAGTGCATCTGGGTATCTTGTGTAACTTCTTCACCAAGCTTCTTCAACAATTGATCAAATATTTCAAGGGGTACTTCAAATCTCATAATTTTATGCATATATGATATCCCATGAGGCTCAAAAGTCAATAGAATTTCAAGTTAGCAAGTTGGTTGATGGTGGTTGACCAAAGGAATTCATCTGATCAAAACTGGGGTCCCCTAGACCCTATCTCCTACAATTTTTATCATATGAAAATTATTCCAAGAGAAAAGTTACTCTAAATGACATTCCAAACAACTTTCATGTTAAGGTCTAGAGCTAGCTTTCCTTATAAAGTCACTTTTTATGGTGAAAGATTATAGGTCATTTTGTCTACACCCTAATTTGGAGGTCAACTTCCCAAGGCCATAACTTGCTCAATTTTTCTGAGATGAAAGATTTCCAAGTTGAAAAGTCAAATTCAAGGTGTCTACTTAAACGTTTATGTTTGGAGTAATAGCTAATTCAACTTTTATGAGCATGTGATATGAGGATACATTATAGGTCATTTTGGACCAATGCCATTGAATAAGTGATTTTCCTCAACATCAAAAATGCATAACTCATTCATCTAAAATCCAAATGAGATCAAATTGGTAACAATTTTGAATTATTTTGAAACAGATACAACTTTGATGAAGACACATTTCTCATTTGAAGCTCACATAAAAAGTTAGCCAAGGTGGAATAAGTGAACATATGGCTTGACACTTAGAATTTTTTTTGATATGTTAAAATTTCCAAACTTCCACTTCAAAATTCATCATGATACAAGCTTCAAATGGAAAAGTGTTCAACATGAAAGTTATTCCTCTTGATCTAACCTTTCCAAAGAGTCCAATTTCATCCATTTTGGACAAGGTTTGAGTGGTTTGCGCATGGCTTGAACAGGGCATCATCATTTGGCAAAGATAAAACTTCAAATAGTTGTACACATTTGCCTTGCATTCTAATTCACTTTCAGATTCATTCACACTTGATTATGGACCTAATTGAGTGACTTCATGGGCCTGTACACGCCCATGCAAGCATGCATCATCCATTGCCAAATTTGAAAGTTGAATTTGAAGGTGAAAATATCACAAGCTGCAGCTATAAATAGAGACCTCTAGCATCAGAATTAAGGACCCTTGCGCGCCAGCTTTGCTCCAATACCCCAAACCCTCACATTTGACTTTGACGATCATTGAGTGTCATCCGGTCAATAATGACTTTAGCTATGGTCATGTTGACTTTGACGATCATTGAGTGTCATCCGGTCAATAATGACTTTAGCTTCTTCAGCATTCTTTGATATAAGAGAGCCACCCGTGGTAGCATCCAAAAGTGTTATGTGATTTGATTGGAGCCCATTTAGAAAAATATGGATTTGCGTGAGCTCATCAAAACCATGACCCTTGCATTTTCTCAACATTGACTTGAATCTTTCCCAAGCTTCATTTAGAGACTCGTTGCTTCCTTAAGTGAATACCGCAATAGCCGTTTTGGCTTCCATGAATCGGGATTGAGGGAAATATCTTTCTAAGAACTTTTCTTCTAACAAATTCCAATCCGTCATCACTCTCGATGCTTGATCAAGGTACCACTCCTTTGCCTTTCCCACTAAGAAGTGTGGGAACATCCTTTTGAATAATGCCTCCTCACCCGTTTCATCAATTCCCGTAGAACCCACAATCTCATAGAATTTGATGAGATGGGTATACGGATCTTCATGGTCCATTCCGGTGAATGGAATTGCATAGAGAAGTTGGAGGATTCCGGTCTTCATCTCCGTATTTCTTCCTCCACGGGCAAATTGAGCATTTCTTCTTGGACTATTAACGGACATTTCGGTACGATTGTCATCCGCCATGTTTCCGTCACAAGCTTCTACAACCACTTTTTCGATTTGAACAAGTGCGGAAGTAGATGCTTCTTCTCTCCGTTTCCTCTCTTCGGCTAGTTTCCTTCTTCTTCGTGTTTTTCTATTGAGCTTCCAAAGTGTTCTTTCAATTTCGGGATCAAATTGAAATTGCTCCGCGGTAGCTTTTCCTCGCATGCACTAGAATCTACAAAACTAACACACCAAGTGAAACAAAAGAGGGATAGTAATACAAGTAACAAAACTTAAAACAATGAATTATTGCAATGCTTGTAATATCAAACACCAATCCCCGGCAACGGAGCCAATTTTTTTAGAAGTATATCTTCGGCAAATATTTTTATATCGTATCCATAGAGATTGGTTGTTATTACCGCCGTTCTATAATCCAAATTGTTATAAGTTTGAAAAGTAACAAAGTTGTTTTGTTTGGAAAATTATCTTGTGAGTAAATGTCACTAAAAATAGTAAAATGGTTTTAATCAAATGTAAAAGCTTGGCAAGATTGGAGTTCACTATTCTAAATGCTTATGATTCCTTATGATAACTATATAGATTTAAGATTATTGATGATGTTCAAGTATCCTCTCAAAGTCATTTATGTCTAAATGATATTGTGATAATCACTATATTGATCCTTAGACGATCTCTCCACCTAACTATCAATATAACAATCTTTAATGTTTAATACCAAAGAAGAGTAATGAATAAACCTATCTCTACAACTTATTAATTACTTGAAAATCTGTTTTATGTCAAGACTCAAATAATCTCTTTCAACAACTACTCAAATCTGGTTTTCAACTTAGGGCAAAAACAGTATTCAATACATCAACAATCTTTATCATATATAAAAGTCAAATGGAATACATAAACAAATGAGAATAGCTACTAACTCCAATCTTGACAAAATGGAGTTTAGCTCCTCATCATCATTGTTACAAAGCAGAATGTTAATGGAAGAAAAACTCTCTTTTTCTCTCTTACCAAAATAGCTCAATGTATCAAATATGAATAATAATAATGAATAATGTGTTCTCCTATACTAAAAGAGTTGACATTTCCTTAATTGATCATTTTCATCCAAAGCAGAAAAGCTAATCCAAGACAGACACCAAAATGGCAAAACCAACTGGCATTGGAAACAGCACATTTGGCTAAAACAGCTTGCTGGATTCGCAGGGTTCGCTGGGCGAACTTTGTTCGCGGCGCGAACTGAAGCTTTCCATTCAGTTCGCTGGGCAAACTCTGTTCGCTGGGCGAACTGAAGCTACCTCAGCTTCCTTGCTTTGCAAGCTTCATGTAATTGTTCTTCCAAGTGTTAATCTTCAAGAATAGGCCTCCAAATTGCATTCAACACTTCTTCCAAATTATGATTATGCATTTCGAAGCTCTCTTGTCCAAAAATTCTACAAAACTAACAAAAATGTGAAATAACTACTCAAAACAACATAAATTAAACCTAATTGCAATTATACAAAATAGTGAGAATAAAAGTGTGTAATTACATCAAAAATTGATAAAAGGGACCAATAAAATTATATAAAAAGTAGTACTAATTGGTCCCTAACATCCACTTGAGCCATATTTTGTGATACATTGTGTTTGTATATATTTGTTTGTTTGTTTGGTCTTTTGACCTTAATGTACATAATAAGAACAAAAACCCTAAAAAAAACATCTTGTGTGGACTGTTGGTTTGATCTAAGACTATTGGACTTAGAATTTAGGCAACATTCCCTATGCAAAGGACTTGGCCAATGCCAACTTTCATGAAACCAAGTGCTTGTGAAGTGAACATTCATATGATACAATATTGAAGATCCATTTGAGTTCATCTGCAACATTATCATTGTGAAGCTGTTATTTTGAATTTGTGTTTCATTCCATCTTTGAAGTCATCTGATACATGGGAAATTTTGAAGAAGATCATGGAGTTGCTAAGCTTGGATGTGGCTATCTTTATTTGATGTCTTGCTCTTCATCTTGCTATCTGTGTATTGATTATTGATTGATTCTAAAGTCCAAGGGAAATTTGGGTTTCTATATGACATTCTTGTCTATTGGATTGCAGCCCATTGGTCAGATCTTTTCAACTCTTAACTTTTAAATTTTTGCTTAGGATTAGTCTCTTCATCTCCTCCCACTTCTTTAATTTCAAATCTCCCCCCTCTTTCAAAATCTTCTTTGCTTGTGATTTCTAAACTTCGACCTTTATTGCAAATTAGAAACTTTGGCCTTATGCCATTGCATTTTTAAAACTCTTTTCTTAATCAAACTTGTAAATGAACTTAACTATACTTGACTTAAAATTTCAAAAGCCAAAAAGAACTAACACTCATTAAAACCATTTTTTAGGCCTTTTGTGCCTTTGTCAAACCAAAATTTTTGTTAAAAGCAATGCACTCATTTTGAAATTGTTACCACGAACTATGAGGTTTTGATC
The DNA here is from genome assembly GCF_024323335.1 of Lathyrus oleraceus. Taxonomy (NCBI): domain Eukaryota; kingdom Viridiplantae; phylum Streptophyta; class Magnoliopsida; order Fabales; family Fabaceae; genus Lathyrus; species Lathyrus oleraceus. Next base: position 471,161,267 of record NC_066584.1, read on the forward strand.
CCTCATTTTTATGTTGGTACGTAGGCACAAGTACGAAGGTCTTGTCAAACACAAAAATATAATTAATGAATTCTTTTCTCATTCCCCCCATTCTATTTATTGCAAACATCATTTGTACAAAAACACATATGCACACAAGAAAAGGCTCCTTAGGAGTACGTAGGACACATTGGATGCTAACTCCTTCTCTCTGTGTAACCAACCCCCTTACCTATGATCTCTGGAATTTTATTAGTTTTGATTTGAAAACCTCTTACCTTTTGGGTTTTGTTCGTGCTTTTCCCTTTTCCCTTGGAAACAATAAAAGCGCGGTGGCGACTCTGGTTTTATTGATGTCTAGCTTATCCATAGCTTGATGGTCATGAATTTACCGCTACATAAATTAAGTGGCGACTCTGCTGGGGAGCAGCCCTCAGTGGGTTTAGCCTACTTTTTTATGTGTATATAATTGTATATTTGATGTTTGTATATTTGTTTGTATGATATAATCTGCTTGTTGTGCTTGGTGATCTCTGAGTGGTGAGATAAGTTCTATCCCAAACTTGAATGCAATTAAGATAGGAGGATGGTATAGTCATGTTCGACTTGTGTGAAGTAGTCCTTAACAAGTTGGCTTGAGACCCCTCTACTCAGGGGAGACCCTTTTGGAGTTAGGAATGTCACACAAGTTATTTGTGGTTAGGCATTACTATCTCTGATTTGGGGTCCGAGAAGTTGATGATCGTAGAACATTTAACCCCTCTTGGCCTATTTAGGATATAGTGTGGAGACTGTTCAGGTGTAGACTTGATAACAGTTGTTACGCGATACTACACTCAAACGAATTTCTCTTGAGAATATTATGGGTTGATGAGTCAGTCATCCGAACCTGTAATATCCGATAGATGGAATTAAGACTCTGGGAACTTTTTAGAACATGATCTATAGGTTTTTATCCTTAGTTCACTCCTTTGGGATGGTTCTTATCCAGACTTCATGCTCGTGACTCACAACAAACCCTTGATTCTTGGTTGATCCAATCAAGTCTTGTCAATATCAATGGAACTTGGGTGTTGATAAGGTGAAAACCATAATCCACCAAAATGGATGATTGATCTTGACAATGACTTTATTCATCCCTTGACCTTTGTTTGTCTATCTTGTGTGTGATCCTTTATTTGTGATTGTTGTATTCATGCATTCATGCGCATCATAATATTCATCACACGAAAATTTCAAGGAGCTGAGGTCTTATTTGCAAATATTTTCAGACCATAGATTATGGACGAAGGAACACTAAGAAGTACAGTTTCAGATGTCCCGATTTAAAAGAGTTAAGGAAGATATCATATTTTGTATTAGATCCCTTGGACTTCAAACAACGTCATGGGAAGCTTCTATCTATGTTATCTGCTAATGTGGTCGAAGGACTCTTGAGTGTATTGGTTCAGTTTTATGACCCTCCCTACCGTTGCTTCACTTTTCCCGATTATCAGCTTGTGCCTACATCCGAGGAGTATGCCCATCTCTTAGGAATATCTATTTTTGACAAAGTTCCTTTTAGTGGATTGGAGGAGATTCCCATATCTCATTATAAGACCCCAATTTTGACCCTAAGATCCCTCATGCAATTTCATCATAAGCATCAGCATTGGGATCATGTCTTGGCATCCTCCTTACCCCTCTTTCATTGGGTTTGTTTTGGGAGAGATCACCAAGCATTTTGTGATTATATCATACTTGTATTTTATCATTTCACTAACCAAAATACCAAAAATATGTCTTTGCATTTGCCTAACTCTTTTGTAAGAAGGGCATGATCTCATTGATTCATCAAGTTCACATCTAGGGTTTGAGACCCTCATGAACAAAGAGCACAACCAAGAATTGATTCAAGAATGATTATGAACATCATATATGAGTCCCAAGGATCTCTACATGTTATATTGATCAAGTTTTCTTCAAGAGTTTGGGGTTGATTTGCCTTGGAAACCCTAGTTTGACTGGGTATCTTGAGTAACTTCTCCAACAAGCTATCTCACCAATTGATTAAAATTCTCAAAGGACACTTCAAAATTCATCATATTATGCATATATGATATACCATGAGCCAATAAAGTCAAGAGAATTGGAAATTAGCAAGTTGGTTGATGGTGGTTGGCCAGATGAATTCATCTAATCAAAACTGGGTCTCCCTAGACACCATCTCCTACACTTTTCACCATATGGAAATGATTCCAATATGAAACTTACTCTAAATGACATTCCAAACAACTTTCATGTTGAGACCTAGATCTAGTTTTTCTTGGAAAATCATTTTTTATGTTGGAACATTATAGGTCATTTTGTTTAAACCCTAACTTGAAAGTCAACTTCCCAAGGCCATAGCTTGCTCAATTTTCATGATATGAAAGAAATTACAAGTTTCACAATCAAATTAAATGTGTATACTTCAACTTTTATGTTTGGAGTGGGAGCTAATTCAACTTTTTTGAGCATGTGATATGAGGGTACATTATAAGTCACTTTTGACCTACACCATTGATCAAGTGATTTTTTCAAACTTCTTAAATGAATAACTCTATCATTTCAAATCCAAATGACATTAAATTGGTGACCATTTTGAATGTCTTTTAGAGATCTACAACTTTTATTAATACACTTTTCTCATTTGAAGCTCATATAAAAAGTTAAGCAAGGTGGAATATTGAGACATATGGCTTGACACTTAGAAACATTTTGATATGTCAAAAATTTCCAAACTTCCACCTCAAATTTCTCCAAGTTACAAGCTCCAAATGAAAAAGTGTTGAACATGAAAGTTATTCCTATTGATCTCACCTTTCTAAAGAGCTCAAATTCATTCATTTTGGACAAGAAATGCATAGGTTGCGCATGGCTTAAACAGGGTGATATCACTTGGCAAGGATCAAACTTCAAACATCAATGTGCATTTGCCTTGCAATCCAAGCTTAGTTTAGAGCATCTGATATTCATTTGTGGACCTCAAGCAATCATTTCATGGGCCTATGTGCTCCCATGCACCATTGCATCACCATTTTCCAAAATTGGAAAGTGAATTGGAGTGTGCAATTATCAACCATTTCAGCTATAAATAGAGCTTCAATTGCTCAAAAATGAGAAGACCTTCGCGCCAGCTTTGATCCCCCATCTAAAACCCTCACTTTGCAAAGGATAAGCCTAAAAAATTCTCTTGAATTTGAGCTTGAATTTCCACTGTTTTGAAATTCAATTCTCCAGGAATCCATAGCTTCTTAACCACTCAATCCTTCTCCTACAAGCAAGTGGAGTGAGATCAAGCACAAGCAAGATCAAGATCAATTGAATCCATACCTCCATTGAAGGTATTTTCCAGAAATTTTAAACTCTTCGATTCTCTCAAATTCTTGCTCAATTCTATTGATTCTTTGATTGTCTGAAGTCCTACCAATGTAGGCAAGAAGTTTGAGTTGCTTTTAGGCCAAATTGAAGCAACTCAGCTCATGTACCTCAAATTTCAACTCCACGTATCTCTCAATATACTTGAAGTTGAAGTGAATGGAGGTCAGATTCGAGCTCAGTGCCATTTTTTCTTTAAGATCATGTCCTTGTTTTTCATTTTGGTGATGGTTCATGGTGGACCAGTCCGGTGAGGTCCACCGGAGAAGATGACCGGAGCTCTGGCTCCGGCAATGAGTTGGCAAAGCTCTGAACCACATGATTCGTTCCTTTTGTTTTAATCTTGATCGTTGGTTTTAATTACCATTTATGCAACGTTGTTGACTAATGACCATGTGGAACGCGCGCTAGGGACCATCTGATTTGCCACCTCAATTAATGAGGGAGATCAGATGGGTCACGTAATTTTGATTTTCTGAATTTTTATTTTAATTGCATTATTTTAAATAATTCATATTAAATTCAATATTGATCCAAAAAATATGGGACTTTCACCAAAAAAAATCAAATATTTTTCTCTTTCATATTCTGAATAAAAAATATTTTTTGGATCATTATTAATATTTTTCATGAATTAATTGAATTTGCATTTGTTTTTAATTGTTTAAAAATATTTTTAAATGTCCAAAAATTAAAAAAAAAATCTCCAAGGTTCTTTGACCTTGTTTGACCTATGATAAATCTCATGGCCATTTCTTTGGTGTTTTGATGAGATTTTAGGAATTGGACAAAACATATTTGATTTAAATGCACTATTTTATTATTTTTAATTAAATAAATGCCAATTATTTTTGTTGACTATTTGTATTGACTTGTTTGAATTTGCTTATTGTTGTTGGGCCTTGGTCAAGGTTGATTTGACTTTGTCAGATTAATATCATTGGATTTAGGGGATTAATGGAATGTACATTCCCTCTCCCAAAATGAATTAATGATATTAATATGGTAAAAGTCCTCATTTGACCAATTTGTGACTTTATTCATCCCCTTCCCACTTCATCTCATTCCTCTTCTTAATTCATTCATTCCATTTGGCCTATGACATCTCAAAGTCCTAATGCTAGTTGATTGAAAAATTAACATGAGTATGGATTAGATTAGGCCACACCTTTTGCATATTCTTTTTTGTGTGTGGTATATTTCATGAGCATAGTCCATTATACCATGTCTCTAACATGCATTAACACCAAAATTCTATTGCCCAGCCTCAAATAGTTGTGATGTCTACATAAGTCCAATTACGATTGCTTAACATAGCGCTAAATTTGTGACTTAAAAGGCATAAGTATTCTAGTTATTGAGATTGTAAGTCTCCCCTCTTTCATGGTATTGTGTGGAAACTTGGCCTTCTTTCCTTCCTTTGGAAGATGTTTTGGTTCAAGTGTTCATGCTTGTGATAAGTGGGTTGAGTGTTCTCTAAAGAATGTCTTGAAAAGCAAAAGCAAAACAAAACTAACTTCTAACCTACTAACTACTAACTTTTAATTTCAAGCTTTTACATCAATGCAATTTACTTCTAGCATTTTATTTCATTTTCCATTGTTCTTAGCATTCTAATTGTTTATGTTAATGTAATTTTCACTTTGTCCATTTGGACCATATTGTGTGATATATTTTGTTTGTGTACTTTGCTTGTTGGTGTGGTCTTTGACCATTAATGTACATAATAATAACAAAAACCCTAAAAAACTTTTGAGTGGACTGTTGGCTTGATCTTGGACAAATGGACTTAGAATCTAGGCAACCTTCCTATGCTAATGGACTTGGCCAATGCCAACTTGTTGAAGAATCAAGTGCTTGCAATTTGAAATTCATCTGATATATCCTTGAAGATCTCTCTAAGATTCATCTGCAACATGATCATTGTGTAGCTGTTATTTTGAACCTGTGACTTGTGGAATTCATCTGTTGCATTGGCTATTTTGAAGAAGATCATGGAATGGATAAGCTTGGATGAAGCCATCTTTATTTGATGCCTTTCTCTTCAAGATAATATAATTGTGCATTTGTGTTGCTTGACTCTAAAAAGTCCAAGGGAATTCTGGGTTTCTATTGACATTTTTGTCTATTGGATTGCTACCCATTTGGTCAGATCTTTTCAACTCTAAACTTTTAAATTTTATGCACAGGGTAGTCTCTTCATCTTCTCCCCATTTCTTTAATTTCAAAATCTCTCCCTCCATTTTCAAAATCTTCTTTGTGTGAACTATTTTTGTTCTAAACTTTGACCACTTTTGCAAAAGGATAGAAACTTTGGCCTTATGCCATTGCATTTTCAAACTTATTTTCTTAAATCAAACTTGTAAATAAATTTAAGTATACTGGACTTAAACTTTCAAAAAAAGCCAAAAAGAACTAACTCATTCAAACCATTTTAGGCCTTTGTGCCTGTCAAACTTAAATTTTGTTAAAATCAATGCATCCACTTTGAAATTTGTATCACGAACTACGAGGTTTTGATCCCTCATTTTTATGTTGGTACGTAGGCACAAGTCCGAAGGTCTTGTCAAACACAAAAATATAATTAATGAATTCTTTTCTCATCCCCCCATTCTATTTGTTTGTAAGCATCACTTTGTACAAAATACATATGCACACAAAAAGGGCTCCCTAGGAGTACCTAGGATACTTTGGGTGCTAACACCTTCTCTCTGTGTAACCAACCCCCTTACCTGTGATCTCTGACTTTTATTAGTTTTTATTTGAAAACTTCTTATCTTTTTTGGGTTTTGTTCGTACTTTTTCCCTTTTCCCTTGGAAACAATAAAAGCGCGGTGACGACTCTTGTTAATGGATCTCTAGCTTGTCAATAGCTTGATGATCATGAATTTCCCGCTATAGAAATCAAGTGGCGACTCTGCTGGGGAGTAGTCTCCAGTGGGTTTAGCCTACTTTTTGTGTGAATATATTTGTATATATGTGATGTTTGTATATATGTATGTGTGATATAATCTGCTTGTTGTGCTTGGTGATCTCTGAGTGGTGAGATAAGTTCTAACCCGAACTTGAGTGCAATTAAGATAGGAGGATGGTATAGTCATGTTTGACTTGTGTGGAGTAGTCCTTAACAAGTTGGCTTGAGATCCATCTGCTCAGTGGAGACTCCTTTGGATTTGGAAATGTCACACAAGTATTTGTGGTTAGGCGTTACTATCTCTAATTGGGTATGAGAAGCTGAGGACCTTAGAACGTCTAACCCATCTTGGCCTATTTAGGACGTAGTGCGGAAACTGTTCAAGTGTAGACTTGATAACAGTTGTTACACGATACTACACTCAGACGAGATGGAATTAAGACTCTGGGAACTTTTTAGAACATGATCTACAGGTTTTATCCTTACTTCACTCCTTTGGGATGGTTCTTACCCAGACCCCTTGCTCGTGACTTACAACAAACCCTTGATTCTTGGTTGATCCAATCAAGTCTTGTCAATATCAATGGAACTTGGGTGTTGATAAGGCGTAAACCATAATCCACCAAAATGGACGATTGATCTTGACAATGACTTGATTCATCCCTTGACCTTTGTTTGCCTAGTGTGTGATCCCTTATTTGTGATTGTTGCATTCATGCATTCATGCGCATCATGACATTCATCACACACAATTTCAAGGAACTAAGGTATTATTTGCGAATATTTTCAGACCACGGATTGTGGACGAAGGAACACTAAGAAGTACAGTTTCAGATGTCCAGATTTGAAAGAGCTAAGGAAGTTAGCATCTTTTGTATTAGATCCCTTAGACTTCAAACAACGTCATGGGAAGCTTCTGTCCATCTTGTCTGTTGATGTGGTTGAAGGACTTCTGAGTGTGTTAGTGTAGTCTATGATCCTCTCTACCATTGTTTCACTTTCCCATATTTTCAGCTTGTGCCTACATTGGAGGAGTATTCTCATCTTTTGGGGATACCTGTTTCTAATAGAGTGCCTTTTAGTGGATTGGAGGAGATTCCACGATCTAGTATTATTGTTGAAGCTCTTCACTTGAAAAATTCTGAGATAGAGGCTCATTGGGTTGCCATCTATTTTCCTCCTCAAGGAAGCTACTACTTTTGCTCAAGCCGGTAGTGTGGACACTTTTGAAGCTATCTTTGTGTTGCTCATCTATGGATTAGCTTTGTTCCCTAACATTGACGGTTTTGTTGATGTTAACGCCATTAGACTTTTCTTGATTGGGAATCATGTTCCTACTTTGTTGGGTGATATGTATTTCTCTTTGCATCTAAGGAATTCTAAGGGTGGTGGAAGGATTGTCTGTTGCATTCCTCTTCTGTACAAGTGGTTTATTTCGCACTTGCCACAGACACCTGCTTTTGTGGAGAACAAACAATGTCTAAGGTGGTCTCAGAAACTTATGTCTCTCACTAATGATGATATAGTTTGGTATGATCCGTCCTTAAGCAGTTTGGAGATTATTGATAATTGTGGTGAATTCTCTAATGTGCCTCTCATTGGTACACAAGGAGGAATTAACTACAACTCTGCTTTGGCTCGTCGTCAACTTGGGTTCCCCTTGAGAGACAAACCTAATAACACTTTGTTAGAAGGTCTTTTCTATCAAGAGGGTAAAGATCCCCAACATTTGAAGCAGAAGATTGTGCATGTTTGGCATAATGTGCATAGGAAAGAAAGATCCGAGCTTGGTCCGTGCAATTGTGTAGCTTTGGAAGCTTACACTCTTTGGGTGAAGAAGAGAGCTATGGAGTTGAAGATGCCTTATCCTTGTGAAAGACCTATGTCTATGGTGGTGGTTGAGCCATTAACTCTCCCTAACCAAGATATAGAGGAGTTGGAAGACGCGCTCGCCAAGATGAAGCAAGAGAAGGATATGTGGGAAGAGCGTTTCCGTGCTTTTAGCAAAAAGCATGAAGAGTTGCAGTTGGAGTCTAAGGACAAAGATGCACTGATTGAGCTACTTAAAGACCGAGTGACGAAGAGACAGAGGGAGCCAGAGGTTTCATCTTCTAGCATGTCTCAGTCTTCCATTGCTTGGAAGAAGATTGTTGACCAGCTTGTCCTCGAGAAGACTCGGATGAAGGATTCTTTTGAGACCGAGATCCGTCGCATTCGAAGGAAGTACGCGCCTTCAACCAGATCTTCTGACATTGTTGTTAGGGATCCTTAGGATGACTAGCCTCCTTTTCTCTTGTATCTTTTATTTTGGTTTCTGAAATTGTACTCAGTGTAATCCTTCCAATTTATATAAAAGGAGATTTTTGGTCATATCAAATTGTTGCAATCGCCATTTAAATATTATATATTTGCAAATGATATAGTAAGTTCCTTGAAAAATAAAAAAGCATTGCATTTCATGCATCATTTGCATAAGCATGTTTTTGCCAAGTGTCTGATTGATGTTTCTTCTGTGCTTTAGCCAAGCTGACTCACCGGTACAATACCGGAGCCAATCATCTGAGAATTATGGAACATCTAGAGAAAGAGAATAAAGAGCTGAAGTACGAGATCGCCCGACTGACTGCCATGATGGAGTCAGTTCTTGCTGCTTAGAGTCAAACTTCTCCAACGCCTGCAACTCCTCCCGCGAGGACTGTTACTTCAGAAGTGGTTACCTCTACCGTGCCTGCTGCTACCGCCCACTTCACGCCGAACCTTCCTACCAGATTCCTATGGGGAATGTCGCCCAACTTTGTGCCAGAAGGCTTTGCGCCTACCTTTGCTTCCATGCCGGCATCTAGCCCAGTCATGTCCGTGGCACCTCCAGTTGTACACACTTTGCCTCGTGTAGAGGATACCATTTATCATTCCGAGCCGTCTGAGGGTCCGGATGTGTATGAGAAGATGGACGAAATGAAAGACCAATTTCTTGAGTTGCGCAAGGAATTGAAGACACTAAGAGGTAAGGATCTGTTTGGGAAGAGTGTTGCAGAGTTGTGTTTGGTACCCAATGTCAAAATCCCGGTGAAGTTCAAAGTGCTTGACTTTGAAAAATATAAGGGGAACTTTTGTCCTCTCAGTCATCTTATGATGTATGCCCGCAAGATGTCAACTCAGACTGATAATGACCAATTGCTTATTCACTACTTCCAGGATAGCCTGACTGGTGCTGCACTTCGTTGGTACATGAGGTTGGATAGTGCAAGCATCTGCACTTTCAACGACTTAGGAGAGGATTTTGTGAAGCAATACAAATATAATATGGACATGGCATCGGATAGAGACCAGTTGAGGTCTATGTATCAGAAGGACAAAGAGACATTCAAAGAGTATGCGCAAAGATGGAGGGAGTTGACTGCCCAGATCACTCCTCCTTTGGAGGAGAAAGAGATTACAAAGATCTTCTTGAAAACTTTGAGTTCATTTTATTATGAATGCATGATCGCTAGTGCCCCCAGTGATTTTACCGAAATGGTAAATATGGGGATGAGACTTGAAGAAGGAATCTGTGAAGGACGTTTGTCAAGAGATGAGGCGTCAACAAGTAAGAGGTATGGCAGTAGTTTCAGCAGGAAGAAAGACAATGAGACCAATGCAATTACCAGTGGGAGGCAGAGGAGGCCTCAGATCAGAAGAAATCCACCACCCCGTTAATATCATCATCATCAAGTGTCATCAGTAATTCCAGTATTTTCTAATCAACAAGCAACACCAATTCAACAACAATAACAACATCAACGTCAACAACAACAACCTTAACAAAGAACGAACACCTAGAACAACAACAATATCAACAACAACCAGCATCAACAAAACTTTGAGAGGAAGAAGGTCTCTTTTGACCCGATTCCGATGTCGTATGCAGAGTTGTATCCCCCGCTAGTTCTCAAGAACTTAATTCAACCGATCAATCCACCGCAGATCCCAGAACCACTTCCCTGGTGGTATAAACCTGAGCTCCATTATGCTTTTCATCAAGGAGCACCCGGCCATGATATTGAAAACTGTTATCCATTGAAATATGAGGTTCAAAAGCTTATGAAGAGTGGTATGGTGTCCTTTGAGGACCGCCCGCCAAATGTGAAAGCGAACCCTTTTCCTGCTCATGGGAACTCTTCAGTGAATATGGTGGACAGTTGTCCTGGAGAATTCAAGGTTTTTGATGTCCGGTTTATCCGAAGATCCTTGGTGCAGATGCACAAGGATATATGTATGGTGAGTGACTGTGAACATGACCATGATGGTTGTGTTATTTGTAATGTGAACCCAAGAGGGTGTGATGTGGTGAAAAGGGACATCCAACGTCTGATGGATGAAGGCATGATCCAGATTGTTCAATCCCGTCATGTAGATGACGACGTCAATGTCATAGTGCCCGTTTTCAAGCAACAAGAGCGGTTGATAAGTAAGTATGATAGCAGCAATAATAAGAATGTTAATCAAAGATCAGTATCGCCGTTCGTAATACGATTAGTGGGCCCAGTCCCGTATTCATCTGATAAGGTTGTACCGTACCAGTATAATGCTACAATGATAAAGAATGGTCAAGAGGTCATGTTACCTACGACTAGTTCAATAGTGAACATTGCTGATGTCACGAAGGTGACCCGCAGTGGTCGAGTGTTTGGGCCGGTAGTCCCAGAGGAAGCAATTGTTAGTAAGAAGGCGGAGGCACCTAATGTAGATCTGGTTGGTTGTTCAAAGGATAAGTCTGGTGAATCCAGCAACTTGAAAGCCAACGATGATGATGAGGTACTCCGATTGATAAAAAGGAGTGAATTTAATGTGGTTGAGCAGCTTCTCCAGACTCCCCCAAAGATTTTTGTGTTGTCTCTGCTTTTGAATTTTGAAGCGCACAGAGAAGCACTACAGAGAGTTCTTGAGCAAGCATATGTAGAGCAAGATATTATTGTGGATCAGTTCGATCACATTGTGGCTAACATCACTTCATGTAATAATTTGAGCTTCTGTGATGAAGAACTCCCTGTGGAGGGAAGAAATCATAATCTGGCCTTGCATATTTTAATGAACTGTAAGGAAGATGCTTTGTCAAATGTGCTTGTTGACACCGGTTCATCACTCAATGTGCTTCCGAAGTCAACTTTGTCAAAGCTATCTTACCAAGGAGCGCCCATGAGGTATAGCGGGGTAATTGTCAAAGCCTTTGATGGCTCGCGTAAAATGGTAATTGGTGAAGTGGACCTTCCAGTCAAGATAGGTCCGAGTGATTTTCAGATTACTTTTCAAGTAATGGATATCCACCCGGTAGAGGTCTCCGAAGATCATTGAACAACACTATATCCTCGTTGAAAAATGCTCAGAAGATCATTGAAGAAGGAACTGTTGATTAGTGGGGGCGCATGGTAGAGGTCTCCGACAACAAGGGCAGAACCGGTTTGGGGTTCCATAAAGGCTCATCAACTGTTAGATCTGAAGATATGCAACTTAGCTTCCGTAGCGGAGGGTTCATTCATGGCAATGAACAACACTTAGATGATGTGTTATAGGATAGCGAAGAGGAAAACTACACCAACTTTGTAATGCATGGAAGGACATGCAACAATTGGATTGCCGTTGATATTCCTGTTATTTTTCATCGATCTAAGTAATTGCTTTTATATTTTAAAATTCCTTCTCCTATGCCTAAGGGAGAATTGAATATTGTTTGGGCATTTTTAAATTGATCATCAATAAAATTAATTCTATTCATCCACATCTTTGATGTTTGTTTTTACTTTTTGCTTTATTCTGAAAATGGTAATCATAAAAAAAACATAAATAAACAATATAATTATCCATCTGCATAATATTTGGTCACAAATTCACTTCTCTAAAATCAAAATATCAAATCATTATGCAGGTTGGTTCCTAACCCCATTGAATACAATGATCCTTCTCCTTCTCCAAATTTTGAATTCCCTGTGTCTGAGGTCGGGGAGGAAAGTGATGTAGAAGTGAGTGATGAATTATCTCGTCTTCTTGAGCAAGATGAAAAGATTATTCAGCCGTTCGAAGAGCAGAATGAGCTAGTCAACTTGGGTTCTGAAGATGATGTGAAGGAAGTCAAGATTGGGTCTCGATTGTGTCCAGATGCTAAGAAGGGGTTGATTGATCTTCTTCGAGAGTATTCAGATGTGTTTGCTTGGTCCTATCAAGACATGCCTGGGTTGGATTCTGAGATTGTAGAGCATAGATTGCCGTTGAAGCCAGAATGTCCGCCAGTCAAGCAAAAGTTGAGAAGAACGCATCCTGATATGGCTGTGAAAATCAAAGAGGAAGTTCAAAAGTAGATTGACGTCGGCTTCCTTGTGACCGTTGAGTATCCGCAATGGGTGGCCAATATTGTGCATGTACCGAAGAAAGATAGAAAAGTCCGCATGTGTGTCGACTATAGAGATTTGAATAAGGCTAGTCCAAAAGATGATTTACCTCTGCCACACATTGATATGTTGGTAGACAATACTGCTAAATTCAAAGTCTTTTCATTTATGGATGGATTTCTCGGATATAATCAGATCAAGATGGCCCCCGAAGATATGGAAAAGACCACATTCATAACACCATGGGGAACATTCTGTTATAGAGTGATGTCTTTCGGTCTAAAGAATGCTGGTGCAACTTACCAGAGAGCAATGACTACTCTTTTTCATGATATGATGCATAAAGAGATTGAAGTTTATGGATTTCCACCTTTTGCCTAGGGATTTTTCACTATATTAGGAGAGTTTCTACCAAATAAAAGATCATCTTGGAACGAGGCAAACACAACATTGTCAGACAAGCAAGGATTATATAGGTCAAGGAATTCGGAGAGCGGAAGGTTTTCATGAGCGAAAGCAATTGAAGATCCAAGTCATCTAATTACTTGTAATGTGTATTTTTTATCCTGAATTTGTTTTGAACAATATGAGTAACTAAACCCCTCAATGCTAGGGGGTGTCCTTGATTTAGGATTGTAATGACTATGAGTTTACGATTGCATTTATAATATTGTTTTTACGGTAATCTTTTGATGTGTTTAATGTTTTCTCTTTTGGACCAATCGAGATTGTTGTATGGTTATCAATAAGTATGGACCGTCATTGATAAGGTTTTCATTAGATTACTCTGCAGTAGATATCACCTAGGACTAGGGATACCCTGTATGGATCAGGGCATTCTTGATATAATAAAGCTTAACTTCACCCCCAATTGCCTATGGACATAGAAATTAGGGTAGAATGATTAAAGGTTTTCTCACCGAGGACTTGGGAGAAAATACCCTTAAGAAGTGGAAGTAATTGATATTTATTGATGCAATAGTGACTCAGAATTGTTATAGGGATAAATCATACACCTTCCCTGACATTGTTCCTCATACCTTGCAAACCCTTATTTTTATAGTATTATTTTCTTTTGCCTTTATTTCTATATCTGAATCCAAAACCCCCAACCATAGTTTTTGTTTAATTGAATGATAATTGGAACTTGATATTGACTTGCAGTCCTTGAGATCGACATTCGGGGAATTTCCCCTTTATTACTATAACATGCAAAATAGTATAAGAGAGTTATTCTATTGCACACAACTCTTTTGAAAGTTCTTTTCAACAGGTGGAATATTTTATCCCATAAGGCCTATCTCACGAGAATAAGTTTGCCTTGACCAAATGATGGAGTATTGGAAACCAGACTATTTGACATATTAACCGTTTTCTTCTTCTCTTTTTAAACCATGTTCTGGTGTGATTATATCTAGTGTGCTTCTATCTTTAGTGAATAAGTAAATTTTATGGTTCCTGCTTTGCAGTTTGTATGTCAATTTTGGCTATATACAATTATTTTTACCTATTTATGTGACATTGCTTTAAGTACCAAGTTTATTGCTCTAGGAGATAGCTTATTTTCTGAGATCGTGCTCGAAGTTTGTTGGACATATATGGGGTCTTTCCTGACCGAGGAACGATACCATTTCCTTTCCCCCATGTGAAAACTTGGTTAGAGGTTGATGTGATAGGGAATCACCTCGACCTATGGAGTGGCTAGCTACAAATAGGAGGTTGATCTTGTTATTCCGACTTTGAGGTTTTTATCTTTAGTTGTGCACTTGCATTATGGAGTTTTAATTTCTTTTGTCATACGCTTGGACTGTTTGTGAGAGTTCCATGACATTATTATGCTTGGGGTTTTGACTGCTTTGGTCGTTTACCCTTGAGATTTTATTATCCTTAGTCACCACATGGAAAACGATAATTTTTAGAGAAATCATATTTATTCTTGCTTGAAGAAATATCATTACATCATAGCAATAATTCTGCATTTTACACATGAAATAAGAGAATATTTAACAAGTGGATTGACCATTGCTTATTGTCCTCTGGTTTGTTAATGCAAACTAGTGTTCTCAGATTCAACCTTCATCTAATATTGTTTCTTGTAACTTAAAGCTAAAATAATTTATAATGTACATATTGGGAACCCTTAACCTTTTTCGGGGAGGACCAATTGCCATTTCCCCCAATTGTCTAATAAGGGAGGCCACGTTAATCTCTATAACCTTTTCCTCATCTTTCCTGTTCTGAACACATTGTACGGTCTTATGTAACCTTTATGGTACTTCAACTTGATGTGTACCAAGGAATATATTACATCTAGTATTGTAATAAAATGTCTACCAAAATATAGTTATAGACGCTTCTGCATGGAACCACCAAGAATTATAAGTTGACACTCCTATTGTCCATCCATTCTCCCAAGGTGAGCATCAATTTAATGTATCCATAGGGACGAGTTACTGTGTCATTGAAAGCCTAGAAATAAGACCCTTCATATGACCATAACTTCTATTTTCTCAACCCATGTTTTTAAAAAAGCTCCACATACATGATGTTACAAGAACTTGTGTCTTTGATGAGGATCTTGGACATATCACTGTTTGACATGGAAACTATTATTACCTTAGGAAAAATCTCATTTGGGATTCCACCCACTTTCTCGTTATCCAAAAATCCAAGGACAAGCCTTTCCTGCTTTTCGGATGAAGTGTCTCTTTCTTCCTTTCTAACGGCCATCAACTTGGTAATCCTTCATTTAATGGTCCCCTTGGAAGATTTATCCGGCCTAGGAAATCCACTCGTGATAGAAGCAATGTATTGGCATTTTCTCTTTCGGTATTCCTTTTCTTCAATGTTGTCCCTTTTTTGTCAACTCCACGATGAAGTCTTTTAGATGAAAGCATGTGTTAGTATTATAGTTGTGACTCTTATGGAAACGAAAATACTTGGACTTATCCATCCTTGAGGATTCCTTAACCAGATAGGGGTTCTTTATCCCGACTTCTTTAAACTCGGTATTGGCGCACTCTCGCCAAATGTTATCCCTGAATTGTTCAAATGAGTGTTTGAGGAGAATCTAGCTCGAGACCCTCGCTCGATGTAGTCTCTTCGACTATTGTTATCATTTTCTGAGGTCGGGTAATATTCAGAGTTACCAGTGTTATGAATATGTACCCTTTCTTTTCTATGAGATCTTTTCCCAATTCATATAGGGTTCCACCCTATTCAGCAAGTCACTTAAACTACAAGCTCCCTCGAGCCCTATTTTCTCCCAGAACATGAGTTCCAACCTTAAACCTTTCTTAAATATCCACCACTTTAGCTTGTCATTTGTACCTCCCACTGCCATGACCACTTTACTAATTCGTTAAATGTATTCACATACAATTTATTTCTTCCCTCGCGTGATCCCACTAAGGACTACCATACTTGTAGGAAGTCGCTTATGGGCTGTAAAATAGGCAGTGAAAGAGTCGCGTAGATCCTTACATGACTCAATGCTTCCATCTATAAGGATCTTATACCAAGTCATGACAATTCTACTGGATAGTTAATGAAAAGAGCTTACACTTTACTGCCCCATATGTGTGGTAACAGACCAACCTATTATTAATATGCTCTACATGCTTGTCAAGGTCCTCGATCCTGTAGTAGTTGGCCAATAATATAGGTTTCTCCAATGATCTAGGGATTTTCCTATCAAGGATATGTGCAGACAATAGGTTCCTTTTTTTGTTTAGCAATAGGAACATCCATGTGGTACCTTTCTCTCCTATAGGAATGTGCCAATGACCTACAACAACTAAGAGCTTCAGGTGGAGTATGGCTCCTTCCCCTTTCCTCAGATTTATGAGGATGATTATGATGTTCCTTACTTTGGTGGCATCTTGAAGGCCATGGATTAAATTTTAGTGGTATGGCTTATCTGGTGGGGATTGGCTCTAGTATCCCGATGAGAGTGCCATGAGAATTTGTTCCTCGTATGTTGCTATCTCTTTAAGGGGGATATTAAAAGTTTTCTTCAATTTTTAGGATCATGTCTGCTAGGAATTAGCACTTATGTTTATGCACCAAGTATTACACATTGTTATATAGGTCAGTGGCTTTTTGCATTCCAAGATTGGCTTGCAACAATTGGAAATTAGAGAGCATATCTTGTCTAGGTACTAGAGTTTGTAAATAAGGCCGATTCAAAGGTTCACCTTGATGAGGTAGAGGAAAATGCTAAGAAATTTGAAAATCTTTGAATCCTCCCATGTTGCTTCTTGGAGGAGCCAAATCTTTCAGCGGTGGAATGGAGGGAGAAGTTTCTAAGATTGTATCTTCTATATTAGGTGCATGAGTATGAGACTTAATAGCTTTAGGAGTTGGATAAGTGACTTTAGAATATGGAGTTACTTTCAAACTCATCATACCTTTGAGAGTTTGTTATCAGATTGTTCAGGAAGAGGTCAATTTTTGTAAGGAAAAATTAAAGATCTAGATCTGATAAATGGTTTTTATTTGTGGAACTTATAGGAATCTGACTTTGATTCCCATAAAAGAGTTGTTGTTCAGTTCATAACTAGAAATGATCGATGGAATGATGATATAATGCCTTATTACAGTGAAGTTGCACTTCTAGTGCGGTGGAGAGAGAGAGATGACATGTAAGGTTGTCACTCCAACGCCCAAGTCAGTGAGAGAGTAAAGAGTAATGTGAGAGTGTGAATGAATGTGAATACCTGAAATGGTACGTTTTCCTCTTTATATAATCGGTTAAAAAAGTTTGTGTAAGGTGAGGCGCATTGTGATGATAGCCTTTGACCTAGATTTGTGTGAAACATGTGACTCACTTATTTATGTTCATTGTGATGATAAACCCCTTTTATTTTCTAACAGTATTTGTACTTAATGTTTTTTGTTCATTAATGAATGAGTGAAATGATATCAAATAGTGTTTAAAAACTAACCGTAGTTAACAAGATTGTACCAAATATTATTGGAGACTATTTATATTTCTAGATATATGGCATACTTAGTTGTGACAAGAGTATTTTAACGTTTGTTCTAACATTTGCCAATTCCAACTTTTCCAAAGATATTGGAGGATGGTAATTTGACGAAGAGGGTTTTGTAGCAAGACATTGTCCACAATTATTTTGTTAGAGTAGTCATGATATAGGGGAAGATAATTATGTAATATAATGTAAAGATAAGGTTTTCATTTATGTTGTAACAAATATTTTTATTAATGGAAAGTTAGTTATAAATTGATACAATTGTTTGCATTTATAACAACAAACATTTGACCTGCTATAAAATATTTTGATACACTTAAGATGATAGGTGTTAGTCTTGAAGATAAACACAATTATAAACTTAGCTTTAACTAGACTTACTCTAATACCCCCTCACCCCCACCCCATATGCACACACAAACTCATGGGGAACCAGGAAACTTGAGTTTGTGTCTTAAAGTAATGAATTTAGTGGATGTTATGGGCTTAGTAAGGGCATGTGCCTACTATTCAGTGCCAGGTATATGGAGAACTTGAAGTTTCTTCGCCAAGATCTTCTCCCTGACAAAAAAAAGGCAATATCCATATGCTTTGTTCTAGAGGGCTTGATAGGATTATAAGCCATTAGAACTGTTGATTGGTTATCACACATGACTATAGGGACCTCAATGGAGAAAAATAATTATTTAAGAAGAGTTTAAACCCAAAGTAAGTTAACATATTCTTGAGCCAAGCTTATAAAATCTACCTCATTGCTTGACATGGTCACAACATGTTGTTTTCTGGACCACCAAGAGATAAGATTAATTCCAAAATTAATTGATGCCTTGAGTACTTATTCTATCATCAAAGGAAGCCCAATCAGAATCACAAAAAACTCTAAGAGAGTGGGAACTTCTAGTTTAGAGAAGAGAAAGATGGAGGCCATGTCCAATAGTACCCTTAAGGCACCTTAGAATTCTCTTTATAGAAATCTAGTGAGATTTAAGGAATGTGACATAAATTAACACACCTTGTTGAAGAATAGGCAATGTCAAGTTTGTTGATTATAGCATACTGTAGAACACCCATAACAAACTTGTACATGTAAGGACCATGCAGGGTAGCAGAGCCAGTCTTGGTTAGTTTGCAATTAGAAAGCACTGGAGTCTTAACATGGTAGGATTAAAGCATGCTAGTTTTCTTAAGTTAATCCCTAATGTACTTGGACTGAGTCAAGAGAAAGGAATCATGATATGCTTGCTTCACTTCAATACCTATAAATTAATATAGGTCGCCAAGGTGATTGAAAGAGAAAGCCATATTAAGTATTGTGATTATGTCTTGCAAGAGAGAGGTCGAGTTGTCTATTAGTATGATATCTTCTACATACACAAGTATATATATTGTGTGACCATTAGAGAAATAAGTAAAGAGGAGAGGATCACACTCGTTGGCTTTTAATTGAAGTTGGATTAGGGAAACTTGGAGCATCTCAAACCATTTCATATGGGGCTTGTTTGAGGTCATGGAGGGCTTTGTTAAGCTTGCATACAAGGGAGGGATTAGAACCTTTAAAACCCTGATGTTGATCCATATAAACTTTTTCATCAAGCAACCCATTGAGAAAGGCATTGTTAACATAAAGTTGTTGAATGGACCATTTGTGAGTGATGGCAATGGTGAAAATAACCCTAATAGTGATTGGTTTAACCACTGAAGATAAATTCTCATTGAAATCAAAGTCTCGTCTTTTATGCAAACTATATGCCATAAGTATGTCCTTGTACCTATTGATTGACCCATCAGGGTTTTCCCTGACTCTAAAGATCCATTTGCATCCAATGGCTTGTCTTTGAGAAGGTAGAGAGACAACAATACAAGTGTTATTTTGAATTAGAGAACTATACACAACTTGGATAATTGACTTCCATTACAAGTTAACAAAGGCTCGCTTAACTGTTTTATGCTCAGAATGGACGACCAACTGTCTGAGTTCAAGTCTTGGTTGAGAGATATCACAATTGCTCCTAGTTTACATATCATGAGAGTTAACATGTCTATGTTGAGCATGTATGACGTTGGATGGAATAAACATATGGCTTTTTGTTGAGGAAGTAGTGGTTGTGTCATTAGACTGATGGTTGTGTCACTAGAGTGAGTTGAACATGTGTCACTAGGCTGAGTTGAAATTAGAGACAAAGATTCATGAGGTAATACTCACTCGTGAGAGGGCTCATTTGTAGATGTTGACATCTATGAGGAATGACTTTGTGAGACTGACACAAGTATGACATGATCAGGAGTGATAGTGGGAGGCTAAAGGGACTCAGGCCAAGAAGAAGTATTGTGTTCTAAGGATGAGAATTGTACAAGACTATTTGGATGAGTTAAGATTGAGGGGTTAAGATAGATGGGTGGTAAAGAGATGCTTGTTGAAGGAGATACATTTGAGACAGACTTTGGAGAAAAGGTGAAACCTAGACTCATTAAACAAAACATCTTTGGAGTACCCAAGAGGATAGACATGTATATCCCTTGTGTGAGGTGGAGTACTCAAGAAAAAGACACTCGTGTAACCCAAAATCTTACTCATGAGCACTGTAAGGACTTAGGAGAGGGGGAAATGCACACTCAAACACTCTTAAATATTTGTAGACAAGTTTAATGTTAAAGAGGAGAATGTGGGGAACTTGAAAATTAATTGAGGAGGAAGGTGAGGGGTAAGGAGGCTTGACTCAAGAAGGTAATGCACAACTCAACAATGTTCCTATGTTTACTCTCAACCACACTATTTTGGTGATAAGTGTAAAGACATATGATCCTATGGACAATACCTAAGTCAAGTAGGCATTTAGTAAATGGCCTAAATTCACGTCCCAAATTAGATCGAATAACCTTAATATGAAAACCACGTTGAAGCTCAACCATATTTTTGAATTGTTTAAATGTTAAGAGGACTTCAGTATTAGACTTAAGAAAAAATCTAGATAAACCTAGAACAAGCATCTACAAATGACATATAATACTTGAAACTCAAAATTGAAGAATTAGAAGATGGCCCCCTAAATCCCTATATATAACAAGTTTAACCATACAACAAGTTTATCTGGTGTGCGAGGCTGGAGAGTGTAATTTATGAGTTTTACACATACAACAAGTTTAACAAAACAAATAATTCTCTTTATTATTGAAAGAGATACAAATCATTCTCTTTATTATTGAAAAAGGTTATCTGATTGAAATAGGGAATAATCTTGGTGGAGACTTTATCGCAACCATGGAAGAGACCTATATCACATCTATCAATCAGATACCATAATAGAATGCAAAGATAGAGTTTCCATTTCTATTGTTATAAACTTTTTTATTAATGGAAAGTTAGTTGCAAATTGATACAACTGTTTGCATTTATAGCAATTAATCTACTATAGCAAGTTTTGATATACTCAAGCTGACATGTGTCAATTTTAAAGATGAACACAATTCCAAACTAAGTTTTAACCCGTCTCAATAGAATATTGTGAATTCAAAAGAGATTCATCATACAAAAATAGACGTATGATACTCGTTTTTTAATTAAATTTTCTAGACGTTAATTATATTAATAGAATTGTCATTATAGTCTCTTTTCGTTGTCCAACATATATAAGGATTTTAGTTTTATAGAGAAAAACAAATCTCTCTTGCAATATAGAGAACTATATATGTCTTTCCCATCCTCCATTTTCTCTTCCTCTTAGCTCTAAAGATATATAAATAGATATTAGTAAGTTTTTCTTAACAAGAAGTACTCTTCAACCGATATTGGTCCTAAAGTATAACATCATAAAATGTTATAAAAACTTACTTCAAATAAAAATAAACTAAAGTTTGTTATAAAACCAAAATGCGGTGTGTCTGATACTTTTCACACATGACTCGTGCTTAGGACAGTACAAGGACTATAGTTTATTCTCCAAGAAAGCATAGACTAAAAACAATCATACACCAATAAAATTAAAACATTGTTCTGACATCTGCAAAACACTCTAGCACCTTTGAATATAATTTTAATTCCTAAAAATTTGTGCATTTCCTTCTGTCTTAAAAAACCAGTAAAATCACCCTCTTAAAATTTTCATTTTTCACCCAGACACAAAAATTATGGGCTCCAACTCACATAGGTGTCTTGTAGTATCATTTAGATTCCTTTCTGTTCCATTTTCCAATTATTTCTATAAGTAATTTTTTGTTTTTTTCTAACATGCCAGAGATAGTTGGTACAGCAAAACCATATATCCCACTTTTATCATCTTTACTTCAGTTAGGTTCATTTCATCTCTATCAACTGCACAAAGTAAGACATTTGTCTTTGCTTTCTGCTACCTTTCGTTTCTCCATACTCTTTTATTCATTTTTCATTCTGTAACAACTTCACAAAGATTTGGTGAACAGAATAGAACAAAAATATTGTAGTTAGTAACCATACCCTTTTGCTTCTTTTTTTTGTCTTCATTGTTCTTTTTCTACATCATATGAACTTGTTCTTGCAATTGCAATGTGTCATAGTGAATCATCATGATGAAACTTAACACCCTATTGAGTTTTCCATCTTTTCTTGTTCTTCTATTTCTTCAATATTCAGTTGCTCTTAACTCTGATGGAATTTTCCTGCTGAAGTTCAGATACTCTATCCTCAGTGACCCTTTATCAGTCTTTGAAAACTGGAACTATGATGATGCAACTCCATGTTCATGGCATGGAGTTGCATGTAGTGGACTAGGATCTCCTAATACACCTGATTTCTTCAGAGTAACTAGCTTGATTCTTCCTAATAGCCAACTACTTGGTTCCATTGCAGAAGATTTAGGCTTTATTCAAAACCTTCATCACATTGATCTCTCAAACAATTTCCTCAATGGTTCATTACCAAACTCTATCTTCAACTCTTCGCAACTACAGTTCCTTTCACTCTCCAACAATGTCATCTCAGGTAAACTACCTGAGTTGGTTGGTTTATCAACAAACCTACAAATTCTCAACCTTTCTGATAATGCCTTTGTTGGGTCTATCCCAGAAAACCTAACTTCTCTACATAATCTAACAATTGTTTCTCTAAAAAGTAACTATTTTTCTGGTGAAATCCCAAATGGTTTCAACTCTGTTGTGATTCTAGATCTGTCCTCAAACCTACTCAACGGTTCTCTCCCAAGTAGCTTCCAAGGAGAAAATCTTCAATACTTGAACCTCTCTTATAATAAACTCTCTGGAGCAATTCCACAAACATTTACAAGGCACATTCCGGAAAAATCTACAATTGATCTCTCATTCAACAACCTAACAGGACCAATCCCTGAATCTTTGTTCAATCAAAAAACAGAATCACTCTCTGGAAACTCTGATCTATGTGGAAAACCTCTGAAGATTCTTTGTACTATTCCATCTACCATGTCTACTGCACCACATATCACAAACTCATCTTCACCAGCAATTGCAGCCATACCAATAACAATAGACTCAACACCAGGAAATAACACAAACACAACAACTACAACAACAACTAGCGGTGGTTCTCAGAACAGTCTAAAACCTGCTACAATAGCTGCCATTGTTGTTGGAGACATAGCAGGCATGGCAATTTTGGCTCTTATCATTCTCTTTGTATATCAACAAAGAAAGAAAAGATATCCAAAATCAACCACTGTACTTCAAGAGACCAAAGTCTCAGAAACGGTAGCTAAACAAGAACAACAAGACGTGAAAACACACTCACTTCATTGTTCTACATGCTGTTTAACAACTAAACAAGAAGAAACATCAGAAGCAACAACCTCCGATGACAGTGACCGCGACATCGGGAACCTTCCGAAAGAAGGCACACTCGTAACGGTAGACGGCGAGACTAAGATGGATTTGGAAACATTATTGAAGGCTTCAGCTTATATACTCGGAACAAGCCGTGCGAGCATTGTGTATAAAGCAGTTTTACAGGATGAAAGAGTTTTCGCTGTTAGAAGGATCGGCGAATGCGGTGTGGAAAGAATGAAAGAGTTTGAGAATCAAATTCGAGTTATCGCGAAGATTCGTCATCCGAATTTGGTTAAGATTCGCGGTTTCTGTTGGGGTGAAGATGAGAAGCTTGTTATCTCTGATTTTGTTCCTAATGGCAGCCTCTCCGCTATTGGTTACAGTAAGTCCATACTACTTTTCTTTGCATTCAGTTTTGAATTATAAACATTTATTTTTTAGATTTATTGAATAACTGATGTAAATGTTAAATGATTTTTTTAAATTCATTGAATAATTAATATATCTGATGTGATTGAGGATGTTTAGGAAGAGGAGGGTTGTCGCCGATGAACTTATCTTTGGAGATTCGGTTGAAGATAGTGAAAGGGGTGGCAAGAGGACTTGCTTACATTCATGAGAAGAAACATGTGCATGGAAATGTTAAACCAAGCAACATTTTATTAAGTTCAGAAATGGAACCTATTATAAGTGATTTTGGACTTGATTTGCTTCTTTTGAATGATGTCAACCATAGAGGAAACGGTTCAGCTAGACTATTAGTGAACCAGAAAAACCAACAGCAACAAGAGTTTCTCATTGGTTCGACTCCGAGTCCGTATACGACAATGGGGTCATCTTCGTCGACAAGTGGTGGTGGTTGCGGTGGTGGTGGTGGTCAAGTACAACAATATCAAGCACCGGAATCTTTTCAAAATATTAAACCAAACGGTAAAATGGATGTGTATTCGTTTGGTGTCGTTTTGTTGGAGCTTTTTAGTGGGAGGGTTTTCTCGGACCGGGAATTGGACCAGTGGTCTGTTCCGGTTGG
The DNA here is from genome assembly GCF_024323335.1 of Lathyrus oleraceus. NCBI lineage: Eukaryota > Viridiplantae > Streptophyta > Magnoliopsida > Fabales > Fabaceae > Lathyrus > Lathyrus oleraceus. Next base: position 471,185,714 of record NC_066584.1, read on the forward strand.
TTCGGTTGAAGAGGAAAAAAACCGGGTTTTTAGGTTGGTTGACGTGGCGATTAAGCATGAGATAGAAGGTAGAGAAAATGTGGTGTTCACGTGTTTGAAATTGGGGTTGAATTGTGTTTCCCTTGTCCCACAAAAGAGACCGTCCATGAAAGAAGCATTTCAAACCTTAGAGAAGATCTGGACCGTTGGTTTTAATTAATTGTTTTCTTGTAATGATAATGATGTAACTTGATTGAACCCTGTTTTGAGATCAATGTGTTTAGCTTTTTTCCAACTTTTGTTGAGTTGAAATTGGTTTGAACAAAGGAAAGATTGTTGGAAAGATGTGTTTGTTTATTAGATGTCATTGTAGCTTTGACGGGTGAATGGAATCTTTTTGTGAATGGAACCTTTTTGTCTTTATATATAAGTTGCTTTCGGTGGAGATTATGGGCAATCGGCATGGGGGGTGGCTATCTTAGATAGTGCATCTCACTTGTGCTCTACCAAATTTTAGAAACATAATGTTGTTATTAAAACTTAAAAGACCTATGTTAATGGCGAATCTTGTTCATAGTTTGGTACTAGTGTAATTATGATTTAAATTAAATGTAACTTAGCTATCAATGTTTAAAGTTGGTCTATTTATATATATATATATATATATATATATATATATATATATATATATATATATATATATATATATATATATATATATATCTATAGGCAGGTAGATTAGTAGATGACCAATTCAGATATTGGACATGAATATTCTTAATAATAATATATGAGGCAATGTAGTATAAGAGTGACTTCAAAATATTTATTGGACATTAATATTCTTAAATTTAATGATATGAAGCGGTGTATTATTTAGTATTGTTTTTGATAAATCAAATTATAAATTTTCGTTCACTTACATGATTAAATTCAAAAAAAATCTTACAAAATATTTGTGCAAAAAGATTGAGAAAATATATTTGTACTTTGAATATTAATTTTTAAATGTCAAAAATTTAGATATAACTTTAACTTAAATAATGCAGAATTGCTTTGAAAATAACAAATAACATAAAAGATCATTCAAATAAATGTTTTGAATTTAAAGAATTAAATGAAACGACGCAAGTTCATACATTTTGTCATAAACTTTTTTTTTTGTGTGACTTGGATACTTAAGTTATATAAATAATACTTAATGAATTTCGTGACCCCTGTTCACATGACTGAAGTTGTCATATATACTATCACAATGTTAACCGTCAATAACAGTTATCTTTGCAGAACTCGATACGTACTCTTGCTGTTTCAACCCGTCTTTCAAATCTTCTAACTTTTTATGTCAAAAGTTTCTTTTACCAAACATTGGAGCATATCGTCGAAATGTTTAACTACTTGTACTTAGCTTGAGAGTTTATCTCATTTCTAATTCTATCAAATATGTCAATCATCATAAACGTTTTCGAGATCCTGGACATGTTTTGAAGATAAAGTGATCATAATCTTGTGAATTTGTTCATGAGATTCTTCCAAACCAGACTTGATAGGTTTCTAGGTTATCAACAAATGTGATCACTCACTTTTTGTCTATAAATATCAAGGAGTCATATTGTATGCTCGTGTGCATGCATATGATATTCTTGTAACAGGTACATCTACACTCTTCATGATCTCATCGTCAAGCTACATGACAAGTTTTCCCTGAAAATGCTTGGGATCCCAAAATATTTTCTTGGGATTGAGATTCAATATCAGTCAAATGGATCCACGTTACTCAAGCAATCGATCGAAGTACATCAAGGATCTCCTGCACAAAGTCAACATGGCAGGTGAAATGGAGTCTATACTCCAATGTTTAACCACTACAAAGTTGAGTAAACATGGATCAGATATGTTATCTAATCCAACAATGTATAGATCTGTAGTAGGTGCTTTACAATATGTAACTCTCACCCAACTTGATTTGTATTTTGTGTAAATAAAGCGTGTCGATTCATGTCATCATCTCTCGAGTCTCATTGTATCTTGGTGAAATGAATACTAATGTGTATCAGTGGAACCATCACACATGGATTGTTGTTATCACCTGCCATTAATCCAAACCAATTGTTGCTACGAGCTTATAATGATTATGACCGCGCAAACAATCTAGATGATAGAAGACAAACTTATAAATCATGCATATACTTCGGGCCATACCTTGTTTCTTGGAGCCCACAAAAGAAGTCATTAGTGGCACGCTCAAGTTCAGAAGCAGAATACCACACTCTAGCACACACAACTTCAGAACTTTTATGGATTGAACTATTTCTCACAAAACTTCATATCAACTACATCACACCTACATTGCTCTATGACAATCTAGGTGTAATTTTCCTATCACACAATAAGATTTTGCATGCACGAACCAAACATATTGAATTTGATATTCATTTTATTCGGGAGCACATTGTAATAGGGAAACTGCACATCCAACATGTTCATGGTCATGCACAAATTGAAGAGATGCTAACTAAATCATTCCCTACAACTTTATTTACTGAGTTTCGTTCCAAACTCGAGGTCATGCTCTCACACTCTCCTTGGTTTTTAGTGGGAATATTGGAGATATATCTAATAAGAGCAAGTTTAGTTAGTTAGAGAAAGGTTGTTAGAGTTAGAGAAAAGTTGTTAGAGTTAGTTATCCCATGTAACTAACCATTGCAACTATATACGTATAAGCTTTCTCTTTGGTAATGATTATGATGAAATATACAAGTGCATGAAGATCATGCTCTCTCTCTCTCTTTCTCTCTCTTTTCACTCTCTCTTCTTCATCATGAATCTGATCTTCTTCATTGCTACTATGCATAAATCATCCTCTAATAATTTTATTTTAACTTATGTATGGCTCCCACTTAAGGAGGAACACACTTAATAATTCTTCGTTCCATCTTGGTGAGAGCCCTGTATACTACAACAAAGAAAAGGAAAAAAAATGGTATCGATAGTGGAACTGTGTTCAAGAAACATTTTTTTCTTTTGGTTGAAATATTAGAATTATTTCGACAGTTTTTGCAAGTAGTTTTGTCTTCTATTTTCTTTATGCCATCTTGGAATACCCACTTGTATGGAGATATGCTCTATTGTTATTTAGTTTCACTATAGTTGGTGATTCTTTGATGTTTTGGACATTACATTAAATTTTTTTAGAGGAATTAGGTGGTTAAAATATAATATTATGGCGGAGTCAACCGCCATAATCAACGAGAATGGTAGTTTCAAAACTACTTGTAATATTTTAAATTTTGACTCTGTTATATTTTAAATTGCGGTACAACATAGACCGCAAACTATAATTCAAGTTCCGTTAGTTGTCTGCCTTGGAACCGACTAATTTAAGAGGACTAATCTCACTGTCTACTAGCGAGGGATCTGTTTAAAGGCAAAGAAAAGCTTTGCATGTATTGGCTCAACACAAAGATTATTAGCACTTAGCAGGATTCGAATCTGAAACCTCGAAAGGAGCATAGTCTCAAGACCCAAACCTCCACCATTAAGGAAACCCTTAGGATTTAGGTGTCTTTTGTTCCTGATTGAATTGTACTATAATGCAAATAATGTTATATGCAATAATGTGATTAAAAGCTTCAATATGTCTTCAAATCTTAAAATTGAGTTGCAAGACTAGAGATCTGAGTCAAGCAATATGAATTCTTGTTAAGTTAAAAAGCAAACATAGTCTCGATGTTCAAACCAATCAAAAAGATTTATATTTCCATGAAGTTTGTAATCATATCATCAATATTGTTAGCACCATGAAGAGAAAGGGCACTAAAGAAAGAAATTTAGAAAGACATTATGCAAACAAATCATAACAGAACATTGTATTGATGCAAGACGAGACAAAATATATTTAGTGGTTACATTGCATATGAAAAAGAAATAGACTTCACAAGTAAAATATTTTATAAACTTAAATGAAGTTCTATAATAAAAATTATCCATCATCATAGACATTACAACCATTAAATAACACACTTTATTTAACCTTAATGTAAACAACAGATTTTAAAGCAAAATATGGTTTGGAAACCAAATTTATACCATTTCTTGTTGTAATCTGTAACCACTTATTTTCAGATGGCATAATTGTTTCAGGGAGTATATGTTTTCAATCTAATGATGAAAGGAATTAAGGAAACAAACAAAAAGAATAATGTTAAGCTATATTTTCAATTAACATACAAAATTAATTCCAATTGAGAGATCTTAATGTCAAACTATCGTCTTGGTACCCATTCTTATCTCTGATTTACGAGTTGTGTTGTAAGCAATGCGTATTTTGGCCGGCTCGCAAGCTACAACACCATGCCTCTGTACCATACTCAACCACCATAACTGAGCTACAAGAGAAAGGTGAGAATGATGTACAAGAGAAAGTGAATCACTGCATCACAAGAGAAAGTGAAATCCAACGATGGATTTCAAAGTAACTAGAGCTTTAAGATAACGTGATCTCCTTTTCTTTTTCTTTTAGTGGCGGTAGCTTTTGTGGGTTTATCGGATAAAGTGGTCTTTTTTAGGAGAATTTGAGAATTTTTACTTTAATGATTCTAATTATTTTGAATTATTACAATTTGTGGATGATACTATCTTGATTAGAGACGAACCTTGGAAGAATATTTGGGCAATCAAAGCTTTACTTATAAGTTTTGAGTTGGTGTCGGGTTTTTGGGTGATTTTGTCCAAAAGTAAATTATTTGGACTCAATCTTGATTTCGATTTTTTGCAGACAAACGTTTCTTTTTGGTCGTGTGGTTTTGGATCGATTCCCTTTGTTTTCCTTGGAATCCCTATTGAAATTAATCCTAGAAGAAAAGAATTTTGGGCTCCTATTGTTTCTAAAATTAGAATAAGGTGGGTGGTTTGACATAATAGATTTTTGTCTATTGAAGTAGGATGGTTTTTTAATTCCATTTTATCCAATATTATTATCTTCTTCTCCTCTTTCTACGAGGCACCTAAGCCAATTATTAAAGAGATTATAAAGATTTAAAGAAATTTCTTATGGAGTAGTGGTGACGAATATAAGAAGGTTAGTTGGGTTAGTTGAGATTTGATTTGTTTAACTAAGGAGAAAGGAGGTTTAGGGGTTAAACATTGTGGGTTGTTCAGCCTTGCTTTGTTAAATAAGTGGAAATAACGTATTTTAAATGACAACTCTTCTTTGTGGGCCGAGTTAATTTTTTGTAGGTATGATAATGTGAAATGGGAGGTTTTTGGTGGTTCGTGTTTGAGTAAGAATGTGTCTTTATGGTGGAAGGATTTGTGTTTTATTGGGGAGCCTGAGGATATTTCTTTGCATTCTGATTGGTTTTCTTCTTCTATTTCTCGTAAGCTAAGAAATTGGAGGTTCTTAGACTTTTAGTGACACCGTTGGCTTGGATCTTCATCCTTTGATGTATTATTCCCTTCTTTGTTTCGGTTATGTGGTTCGACTTGTCTCAAAGTAAGTGATGCAGGAACTTGGAGCAATGATTCTTAGGGGTGGGCCATTGGTTTTAATGTGTGGTTTTGAATGATGTTGATGATTTGTCGTTAGAGGAGTTATTGCAAATTTTGCGGGAAGTGAAGCCAAACTTCCATGTAGAGGATCGTTTTGTTTGGTGGAGGCATAAAGATGGATTTTCGGTCAAAGATAGTTACAAGAAGATTCTTGAGTCTTGCAATTTGGAGAACCACTTAGAGCCTTTAAAGGCAAAAACCCTAGCTTATTTATGGAAATCATAAGTGGCTAGCAAAATCCTTATTTTTGGTTGGTGGTTAATTTTTAATAGGTTTTCCATGAGATGGAGTTGGCAAAGTGTGGCATTATTGAAGGCACTCTTAATATGGTTGTCATTTTTGCTTTTTGGAAGAAGAGGATGTGGAGCATTTGTTTTGTTATTGCTCTTTTTCTAACTTCATTTAGACCAAGTTTTGCTTATGGATTGGAGTTGATGATTCTTTTCTTGTGGGTTCTTTGTTGGATAGACTTTTAGCTCTAAATTCGTCCTCTTCTTTTTGGTTTTTTGGCCTAGCTTTTCGTTGGTCTATTTGGTGTTGTAGGAATTTCATCCTTTTTAAGGATATCATTCTTAAAAATTTGGATGTCTTAAGTTTGATTAAAATTCTAGCTAGGGATTAGTTCAATGATTTTATTAAGAAATTGAGTAATTGTTCTTGGTCGGATTGGTGTATCAATCCCGGAGCTTGTTGGGGGTAGATTGTGCTTTTTGTTTTGTTTTTTTGTTTGGTGTGGTTGTTGGTTGTTTTGTAGTTTCTCTTTTGATTTTCTTGATTGTAAAATGGTGAGTACGACTTATGCCTCTTTTTAATTCCATGTTCCTTTTGCTTAAAAAATATTGTGTCAATGATTTTTTTAAAATTAATTTTAAAAAATTAAAATGTTAGTGATAATAAGAAAGAATAGATAGAGCAACAAAAATATGAACTTCAATATTTAATTTTTTTTTTTTTAAAGTTGTAAATTTTGGAAGGTTAACCCGGTGATTGTTCACTAAATCACCATTATTCTCGTTAAATTATAGTATTTTGGATGACCACATAATTTCAAAAAACTTTGGATTGTTATTTTTATACTGTAAGTTTTTGAATAAACTAGATCGTGTAATCTTTATTTTTTCATATATGTTTAATATTTAGGTGTCCAATTTATAACTTTTCTTCATTTTTATTGCTATTTGGAAATGTTCACAAGCTGGTCTCTGATGCTTATTCTGCCTTGGATGGCATTCAAACTCAGATTGATAGAATGGGGTACAAGGATGATCTTTTGAATCAGGAAAAAAAGGCAAAAACTGAAAGGAAATCTTTCGTGTTTCCCCGCAAGTCTCAAGGTTGTAAGACCTCTCCTAGATAATCTCAACATAAGTCTCCATAGAGCACAACTCATCAATCCCCCGGAAGGATCCCCTTGGCTAGTTGTAAATGTTAAGCTTAATATGTCCTCCTTTGAGTGCATCTATCATCATCACTTGGTTGAGTTATCGGTGTTGAGGATTCAATAACTCTATAAAAACTCTATAAACTCCCAATCTGCATAATGTCGGTATTTTCATATCATGATCATTCATATATAATGCATAGAAGCAAAATCAAATCATGCATATCCTGAAGTGTACTTCGTGCTCATTTGCATTAGCTTAGGTCTCGTTGTTGATTGTTATCCCTTGGAACCCTGTAAAACCTAATTGTCACTAGAATTGCTTGAACATCCAATTGTTATTGGTATATCTAAAGTCCGGTTTGTTAGTGGAATTTTTTTAAAATCCAATTGTTATTGGTACTCCCCGAAGTCTAGTTGTAACTGGAATCCTTTTTTCCAAGTCCAATTATCATTGGCATCCAAAGTACCATTGTCACTGGCACCATTTTCCAAGCTTGGTTGTTACCATGTTTACCCTCAAAGTCCAATTGTTGTTGGCATATTTTAAAGTCCAGACTTTATTGGCACACTGTCTTGAAATCCAATTGTTATTGGTATCCCAAGTTCAGTTGTCATTGGGCATCACTTGTAAAGTTTGTTTGTTACCAGTGTTGTCTTCCAAATCCAATTGTCACTGGTATCTCTTTAGAGTCTAGTTGTCACCAGTATCTATTTTTAAGTCCAGTTGTTACTGGCATCCCCTACAGAGTTCAATTTTTTTTGCCTTCTTTCTCAACACCCAATTGTTATTGGTATCCACAAAATCAAATTATTATTGGTACATTTAAGTCCAATTGTTAATGACACATTATCAAAATCCAATTGTTATTAGTACCCTTTAAAGTCCAGTCGTTATTGGCCCCCATTTTGAAAAGTCCAATTTTAACTGGCACCAATCCATTAGAAGTTGGTTGTAACTAATGCTTACGGTCCAAGTTCAACTGTTGTTGGCACCTACAGAGAGTTTTATACCCTGTTTGTCCTGATGTTTCCTAAAAAGTTATATATGACTCTTCATTCTAAGGAATTCCCAAATTGTGGATGTCATTCTTGTTAGAAGACTCCGACATTTTGTCTTGATTGATTTCTTTGTAAAGAATCATCATAGCTTTTGCGTGGATGATTTCCTTGTCAGAAAACTCTCAAATTTTATCTTGGACGGTCTCTTTGTAAATAATCTCCATGTTTCTTTTTGCGTGGATGACTTTCTTGTAAGAAAGCTCCCGAGCTTATCCTGATTTGAATTCCTTGTTAGGGATTTCTTTTGTTGATTGTTTGATTTGCTTATAATAAAACCCTAGAACATTGTAACGTTTGATTTCATTGTTATGAATCCCCAAAGTCTTTGATTGGATGATTTTCTTATCAGGAAACTCCTGAGTTTTGTCTTGGCCAATTTCTTTGTAAAGAATCTCTAGTTCTCTTTGTGTGATTGACTTTCTTGTAAGCAAGCTCTCAGGTTTTCTTTGGATGTATTCCTTGTTATGGATCTCCATTTTGTTTGATTGGGAGTTTTCTTGTCAGAAAACTCCAAATCGTTATGCAGGATGTATTTCTTGTCAGAAATCTCCAAAACTTTTCAATTCTCTTGTATTTTGAAGTGTCGTTTGTCAACTTTCACTTTGAATACTCCCCAGTGTCTTTTCTCCAGCAGGATTGTTATCCCCAGCGAGCTTCTACCTTCATTTACTTTTAATGTGGGCCATTGTTACCCTTGTCTCCTTCATTCCCCATAGATCTGTCTTTCATTCTTCATCCATCATGAAATATCCAGTTAGGGTTCATCTCGTATCATATCATATCCCTAGAAGAAAAAAAAGAGTCACACATGAATGCATAGCATGTCATATCATGTCATATGCATTCAGGATCAAAATTCAGATCTTCTTAGTGTTTAACCATCTCCTGCTATGATCATATGAAGAGTGTCCTTCTTCATATTCTCTGGTTGAAGATATTTAAATATGAGCAACTGTCACACCCCAATTTTGACCCTAAATCGCCGAACTGATACATACATCATAATTGTTGCATCTCTGCATATCATAGTATACATTTCATGCCGCATAATGCCTAGAATGTCAGTCAAGATAAATTTTTGGATCTATAAATTTTACCAATTGAATCAATTTTCAAATGTGTGTCAAAACAGCAGGCGGGAAATTTCAAAATCGAGCCTGCATACATCAGTTTTATTAATCTACGTTTTGCGTAGTTTAATCTGGCGTGCTCGATTTATTTTTCGGCTACTTTTTTTCGATCACATTTTGATCCGCCTGAGCGTTTTAAGCGGCCATTTTTATTTCAAAATTTGATCAAAACCTATATGTTGCCAAGAAATTTGTTTCGCATTGATTATTTTGGTGCATCCAATTTAGTCTTTCGAGCACATTTGTGTCCGATTTTTATTCATTTTAATTCTGTTTTTTATTTTTATTTTTTAGTCAAAATATTGAAAATAAATAATTATAATTTTTAAATAATTATTTTAATTTATTTTAATAAAATAGTTTTGGTTTTTGGTTATTAAGTTTTAAAGTTATTTTATCATTTCAAAATTATAAAAATATTATGATGTTAGTTTTATTTTAAGTCAAATTGATCATAATGGCATTTTGGACATGAGTTTAAGATTATAACAACTAAACCCTAGCATACATTCATTCACTTGTTGCATGAGAAGAGAGGGAGCAACCAATAGTACAATAGAGGCGCGTGAAATTTCTCTCGGGACGCACACCATGTGATAACTAACCTGCCAAATAGTCTCTCAGTGTATCATGTGGAAAGGAATGAAAGGAAAAAACATTTTTTAAGGACCAATACCCACGCGCCAGCTCAGACGGAGGATCTTCAGCTCATTGGATCCCTCTCATGTATTATTAGGAATTGATTCTCACCAAAAGGACTCTCTAGTTTGGCAGAAGAAGAAAACAAAAGAAGTTTTCTTCATTTTCCACAACCCTCATCCCACACTTCCATTTTTCACGATCCACCCTCACTTTCTCCACCACAACCAAAACTTGTTCATCAACTATCATCACCTCACCTTCGATGTGATCACTCTCTCTTTCTCCCTTCATAAATCCTCTCTTCACCACCCCTTAAAAACTACTTCCCTTCCATTCTTCCTCATAATAACTTGAAAACACAACAAGCTCACCAAAACCTGCACCATACACAAACTAATTCTCTCTTCCTCATTCCGACAACCAACCATAACCCAACACAAACCTTTCACCACCATAAACCATGCCGGACCACCAACAACCTTCATCCTTCAAACAACTACAAACTTCAATCTCCAACATTCAATACAAACATACGCAGCCACGCAACAAAAACCACGCAACCAAATGCACTTATCCACAGACCTCTCTCATTCACAACAATGCCTCTGATTTGTTCGTTCTGGATCGGTATCTTTCGTTTCGATAACCTTATGCTGTCATTTTATTGTGTTTGTCATTTTTATTCTTGTTCGATGTTTGGGTTTGTGTATTGATGTTATAGACTTAGTTTTGGTTGCTTCTCTTTGTTTGTTATGTTTCAGGTCGAGTACTGTTACTTTGTGATGTAGAGTTTGAATGCATCAGTTTGTTTTATTTCTTTTCAAATACTTTGCTAGTGTTTTGAATGTAGTTTTTGTTCTGATACAATGATGGAATATGTTCCAATGCAACGTTAAGAATGTTACTTCAACGGTTTATTTTTGCCATTGGGTTTGTGTTTAGTCTGAGCTTTATTTCTTTTTATTTCTTTCATTATCTTCGTTTTGTTTCTTTATATTTTATTCATTGCCTTTGTTTGACACAATAAGGTCAGTGGTTAAGATGGTTAAGGCTTTCGGTCTCCCAACTCCCCTGACCAAGGTTTGATTCCAGTGTGCCACATTTTCTTTTTTGGGGTTTCTAAGGTTTTTCTATTTTATGTGTTTTGTTTCCTTTTTATATTTTTCGTTGCCGGTTGAGGCTCCGGTCTTCCAACTCCCCTGGCTTGGATTCAACCCCTGCTTGCCACACAACTTCATTTTTGTATTTTTTCTACTTTTTTTTTTGCATTTCATTTTAATCAATTAATTTATAATTTTGTATGGGTTTGTAGCATTCTATTAAAGCCCATTTAGTTTTTTTATTTTGACACCCCATCGGTTCCTTTTTATTTTAATTATGAATAGTTTGATTCTCATTTCGATTTTCATAGTTGTGATGTAAATATATTTTGCCTTGCCTTTGTAGTTATAATTTGTGGGTATTGTTGATGTCTATTTCATTTTCATTGCTAAAAATCGGATGTTAATCCACAAATTCGACATTTTCATGTCGTTATGCCGTTGATTTTTATCATTATATTGATTGTATTTCTCCGTGTTATGACCATTTGCATACGACGTCTCATTTGTTATCCATGCACACAAACTGACTTTGAGCATATTACCTAGGGTTTCGTTTGCATTTCTTGATTTCTTGCTTATTTTATTTGTCGAGTGTGAGGTTTACTTAATATCGGTTTTGATACCATTTTCTTTGTCGTTGCGAATTAAACCTCACTTTATGACTTCATTCCATTTTGTCGAGTGCTTGATTTTATTTCCCATTTCATTCCATCTTGCAATGATACGTCCTACGTTAGCATTTCTTTCTATTCATGATAACATACAATAATCCAACGTCGTTGTGTTTAAATCGAATTTGAATTCTATTATGTTTGTTTTGCACGTTCTTACATTAAGTGACATATATTCACTTCCTCGTATCGTGATTTTGATATGTGCGCGTTTCATTCTTATTTTACTTCTTTCAATTTAATTATTATGAGCGTGCGTTGTACATATGACGTTATGTTACTATCTTCAATTCACGTGGCTTACTCTTGGATCTTCTTACAATGAGACCATTTCCCTGTGCACGTACAGTCATTTACTTGCGTTTTTAAATTGGATTTTGATTTAATTGTTTCATTATCTCATATCCCCATTCGGCAAAATGTACTCCCAGTTCCATGACGTGTAATAATTTTATCGCTTTATTTTTTATTGTTTGTGTAGTTTAGTTTCTAACACAATGTGATACGGTGAACTGACTTTGTGTTTTTGCTTTGAAAAGCTATGTTGCGAATAGCCAGAGTCGCCACCGACTTTTCTTTTATCCAATAAGGAAAGGAGGAAAAGAACAGGAAAGACCTTGATTAGATTTTGAGTTCGGGAGGTACATTATACAAAGGGAAGGTGTTAGCACCCTTTGTATCCATGGTTATCCATGGGCTCTTAATTGCTTAACTCACTTATGTTTTCCTTGTTTGAGAAAGTGTTTGAGAAATGTGGTGTGTTTAGAAAATATTTTGAAAGGAGAGTTTAACTTTGTAATGATTCTTGTACGAATGTATACAAAGTGTTTATCTCGTTTGATTTTGAAAGATGTTTAGAAAAATATAACTCGGCGATGATTCTGGTGCGAATGCATACCAAGTGGTGATTTTCTAAAAGATGTTTTGAAAAGTGTGAGGTGTGAAAAGTATTTTCAGCTGTGAGCAAGCATTTAAGAGTTATACCTAATCAAGGTCTTTATAGGTATTTCCTATCCTTAGGAGGGTAAAATTATCCTTACTATTGAGAAGTAAGTAGTCTTATCCTTTGGATGTAAAGGGACATCGTGGGGTCGTCAATTGGTCATTGAAGACAACATTTGTAAGGATACCTTAGCATTCGAAGAGACGATCATCATTTAATCGTAGGCTACAACGAAGGGTCATCGAGGGACAAAGTCATATATTCGAAGGCAACGTTCGAGGGACAAGATCATATATTCGAAGGCAACGTTCGAGGGACTATGATTTATCTTCTAGGGACATTGACCTTTTGATCGAAGGGACTATGACTTATCTATTTAGGGATGATGATGATTTAATCGAAAGGGTCTTTGCTAAGAGTATCCCCACATTAGCGGGACATGACCGTAATATCGTAAGGCAACAAAGAGAGGGTTACCCTAGAGGTGCAAGTGTGGAAATTCGGATATATTATCTTGAATTAATTTATCTAAGTTCGATTATAGTGGAAAGGGAGTAAACATAGTAAAAACATAGAAAAGCTAAAAAATAGGTCCTCTACATTGCAGTGAGGGGGGAGCTACCAACGAGCCATGTTGGTCTATTCATTATTTATTCGCCTTCATTAAAATATATATTAATTCTACATGGCTTTTTCCATTTTGACACAACACCACCATGCATGTTACAGCTTTCTCTCTTACGGCAAGCTACTTTATTTTTTCTCATGTTGTTTCTTTCATGTGAATATAACAAACTTGTAACTTCATCTTATATCAAACCACACACATAAAATAAGATCATATGTAATCATCATGCAATAATAAAAATAGCCATGCACAAATCAAGAAGCTTATATTATTTTACTCATGTATTAGTTCTCTTTACTGCAAGTGATAATGATAAAACAAACCTTACACATACATGTTAAAGACAACCAAGGTTTTATATTATCACCATTATATCATCATCATCATTATTATGTAATAACAGCATGTGAAATAAACATAATCATGCTAGAAACAACACTCATATAATAATAATTAAATGGCAGATATAATTCTTTAATCATGCAAACAGAATTTCTCCAACATGCTATGATATATCAAGAACAGATGCATACTTGAATAAAGCAATATCAACATCCAACAAACCATGAATACATCATCTCAATATATATATTAAACCAATATTATTCATGCATGAATTAAGGAGTATTGCAAGGTAATCATGCTGGATGCAAATTCCCTAATGAACACTTACTGGGGATTTGATTCTTCTAGATTGCTCACTGTATGTGTGTTGTTCTTATTCAGGCTATGAGTGCTTTATGGTTGCTTCTCTTTTCCCTGCCCGTGAACCTTCTTGCTTCTGCCTTACCTTGTGTATCTTCTTCTGTTGTATCTCTCCTCTTTTCCGTCTTTTTTTTTCCTCCCTTTTCTCGCTGCAGCCATATGAAGTATTTATAATGGTGTGGATTAGGGTTTAACCTTGCTAAATATTTGGATCCCTTCCTATATTTTAGGGTTTAACCTTGCTAAATATTTGGATCCCTTCCTATACTTTAGGAGAGTTAAGGTTTAACCTTGCTAAATATTTGGATCCCTTCCTATACTTTAGGAGAGTTAGGGTTTAACCTTGCTAAATATTTATTAAATACAAATAATGAATAATTCAAATGACTTTTAACAAATAAAAATTAATTTAAATTTTAGTTACATAATTGAATTAAAATTTAAACCTATTTCTATTTTTACTTTCATCATAAAAAAAATCAAAATTATTCTTACTTATATCAACCAAAACTATTTTATAATTTATGGGCTTTTAAAAAAATGTTACTCTTATAAATAAATTTTATTAAGTAAAAACGTGAATTACTAAATAAATACTATTTATAAATAATGAATAAATCGAACGTGAGTCACTAAATTATAAAAAATAGTTATTATAATTTAATGAGCGTTAACAAATAAAATTAATTTAAAATTTTCATTATACAATTAAAATTCAAATCTATTTTTATTTATCATTAAATTAAAACTATTTTATTTATATATATATAATTTATTTATATCATACAGATAACCAAAATTATTATTATTTTTTATATCTGTATCACATAATAAATAAATTAAAATTTATAATTTATATGAGAATGTATGCTAATGAATGAATGCAAATGTGAAATGAATGCCATGCATGAATCAATTTATCATAAAAATTAACAGGCAAATTTTGGGGTATGACAGCTGCCCCTGTTCAATATTCTTAAATCGAGAGAATTAGAATGGTATGTACGTCATTCGTGATCTGGAGGTGGAAGATTATTGAACACTTAGAATGCCCCAAAAATTTGCACTTGTTAATTAAAAGATAGTCTTGATGGAGATGGGCTTAAAGATGCCATCCAGAAAGTTTGATGATGAGAGCTTCAGAGTGCGTCGTACATTAGACCATATCTGAAGACATGGGTGTCACACTGGGTCGTACGCTAGACCGTATAATGAGTCATCCATTAGGTGATATTAGGGTGAGTTGAACCTGATGAGATAAGGATCAGAATGGGTCATACGCTAGACCGTATCTGAGTAGCAGAGTGAGTCGTCCGTTAGGCTGTATCTGGAGAAATAAAGATCAGAATGGATCGTACGCTAGATCGTATCTGAGTAGTAGAATGAGTCGTCCGTTAGGTTGTATCTGGCGATAAAAGGTAGTCGTACGCTAGACTACATTTCAGAATGTATCGTACGCTAGGTAGTATCTGATGAGAAGAGGCAGACTGGGTCGTACACTAGACCGTATCTGAGTTGCAGAGTGAGCCGTCCATTAGGCTGTATCTGAGGATAAAATATCAGAATGGATCATACGCTAGATCGTATCTGAGTAGCAGAATGAGCCGTCCATTAGGTTGTATCTAATGATAAAAGGGGTAGTCATACGCTAGACTACATTTCAGAATGTACCGTACGCTAGGTAGTATCTGAGGGGATGAATATCCAAATGGGTCGTACACTAGACCGTATTGGAACAATTGAAGGAACCATACGTTAGGCTGAATCAGAATGAGTCGTACGTTAGGCTATATCTGATAATATTTGTATATGTTGTATTTGAAATAAATGTCTGGGATGGGCTTAAAGATCCATCATTAGGAGAATGCTTGTCAGAGTGAATATTCATATGGATTATATCTGAAAGATGTATCTGAATCTTGAATGTAATCGATAAAGATATCCATCTGAATGAATCTTAATTTTGACTGTATCAGGAGGATAATTAACCTGGAAAAAAAGAGTTAGCCTCATGCCATGTCATGATGCATGAGATGTTTTATGCTCTTGAAAATAAATGCGAACATTGCATGCATGTATATGCTGTGAAATGATGCATGAATGAATTATGCGTCTGAAAAATATTGCCATGGGAAAATAAATCCCGATATTCTGGTTGGAGATATTTGTATTGATGACCCTTTCTTAGCTGGGGATATTTGATTTCTGTCTGATGGTAGAAATATTCAACAGAACCTGACTGGGGATAAAAGAGATGACCAGTATGTCTAGTAGTGCCAATTTCTTCTGGGAATAACTGGTTTTGCTGGGGAATAGGATTTGCAACCGGATTTGTTAGAACGCATGGTTAAACCTTATCCTTGATCCTAAAGTCTTTTAGTAATTGCTATTTCTATTTTATGCATGTATTTTCGGTAAACATCAATCATATTCAAATGCATATATTAATTCGAATTAAATCAATGGACGTTTATGCAAACAAAACGGAGAAAGTAAAACAAAAGTATCTTTTTGGAAATAAAATTGTATTGATTTTGAAAGAGGGCCTATAAACAAGCAATTTTAATACAAGGAGACAGAAATCCTAGTAAGAGGAAATTGTCAAGAAAGCAAAGAAAAAACAGCTATGAAAAAAAAAGTCCTATTGATTTTAATTCTACTACTGCTATTATGTCTTCAAGCATCTCATCTCTTGCTGTCGGATAGAAGTGATTGGCTTGTTCAGTCTCTTTGACTTTGGTGAAGCTGACCGAGAATGGGACATAGTCATACGCTTTAATCCCTAATTTTTGCCTGGACCGTCTTTTCAGGTTTTCAGTCCACCAGGATACCCTTTTTTGCCAAAGCCGCCTTTTCAGGTTTTCGACTTGCCGGGTGTACATTTTTGTATGTTTATCCCTAATTTTTGCCCGAACCCTTTTGGTTCGCCGGGATGCCCTTACTTTTGCCTAGATATGTCGACCTAGCGGTCTCTTTTATGCGTAGTATTTTTTAACTATGTCTGCGTTCACGGGATGCGGGAAATATTCGCCATCCATTGTAGCAACATCATGGCTCCACCAGAGAATACCTTCTTAACTACAAATGGCCCTTCGTATGTGGGAGTCCATTTGCCTCTAGGATCACCTTGTGGTAGAATGATACGCTTTATCACCAAGTCGCAATTTGATACACCTGTCTCTTGACTTTTTTATTAAATGCCTGGGTCATGCGCTTCTGATATATCTGTCCATGACAAACAGCCGCAAGTCTCTTTTCATCAATCAAATTTATCTGATCGAGTCGAGTCTGAATCCATTCATCTTCATCTAAGCCTGCATCTTTCATAATTCTTAGAGAGGGAATCTGAACTTCCACTGGTAAAACGGCTTCCATTCCGTAGACTAAAGAGAAAGGAGTTGCCCCTGTCGAAGTGCGTACTGAAGTGCGATAACCATGAAGAGCAAATGGTAACATCTCATGTCAGTCTTTGTATGTTACTGTCATCTTTTGTATAATCTTCTTAATATTCTTATTAGCAGCTTCTACGGCGCCATTCATCTTTGGCCGGTACGGAGAAGAGTTATGGTGTTTTATTTTGAACTGCGTGCAAAGTTCAGTAATCATCTTGTTGTTCAAATTAGTACCATTATCAGTGATGACTCTTTCAGGGATGCCATACCGACAAATAAGATTATTCTTGATGAACCGTGCCACCACATTCTTGGTGACAGAAGCAAATGAGGCTGCCTCTACCCACTTCGTAAAATAATCAATAGCAACAAGAATGAAACGATGTCCATTAGAAGTAGTAGGTTTAATCTCTCCAATCATATCAATGCCCCACATTGCAAAGCGCCAAGGGGCTGTCAACACGTTCAATGGAGCAGGAGGTACATGTACTTTGTCCGCATAGATCTGGCACTTGTGACAAGTTCTGGAGTGATGGTGGCAATCAGCTTCCATGGTAGACCAATAATATCCTGATCTCAGAATCTTCTTGGCCATCATATGTCCACTAGAATGAGTCCCAAAAATACCGTCATGCATGTGTTAGATGCCCAAAAGTGCTTATTTGAGCTATCATATGTGGGCATCTTTCACTCTATTTCCTTGCTAATGTTGTCAAAACCACCTTTGTTTTAGATGAAATGCATTACATTGATAAACGATCTTGGTACCTTTGATTTGTGTGTTATTGTGCAGGAAGAAGGCATGAAATAATTGAAAATGAAGACACAAGAAAGTTGGCAAAGGAACCAAAGAAATCAAGCATTCATCAGCCTGCTCGCTAGGCGAGGGCTGTGGCGAAGCACTCGCTAGGCGAGCAGCCAGCGAAAAGCTCCAGTAAAATATCAATAAATTCGTTAGGCGAGCTGCTAGCGAAGGTGGTAGCGAGTTCGTTCAGTTTTGGTGAAAAGCGCAGCCAGCACTCACTCGTTAGGCGAGGCTCTAGCGAGTTCCCAGCGAGGATTCCAGTAGCCAAACCTCTCAACCTCGCTGGAGCGAGGGTTGAAGCGTGCCCTTCGCTAGGCGAAGGTTTTGTTCGCTAGGCGAACATGAAAGTCTGAGATAGACTGTGTCTCTGGGCGCAGGTGCCTCTTGTGCCTCAATTTGACCCTCGCTAGGCGAGCCATTCTGCTCGCCTAGTTAGCATGACAGCCCAGTCCAGCTCTATAAGTAGCAAGTGCCACTTTTGAGAGCCATACCTTAGTTTTACCTAATTTTTCCACTTTTGTACTTTCTTAGAGATATTTTCCAGCATTGTTCTTAGGATCTTTTATGCCCTAGATTTCATTTCTCTTCATCTTGTAACCATCTTCTACAAAAAGAAGGTGGATTCCCATCCAATCTCGATTATCCGACTTGGATGTTGATCAACCTTCTTCCGAAACTTGCCGACCAAGCTACCATGAAAATGAGTAGCTAAGTCATCCATTTGTCAAGGTTAGATGTAGGTGATTACTAGCTTTGTGTGTAAATGTAAGGATCTTCATGTGTAAACTCTTTAATGGTGAATATATGATGAAAACTTTGTTTCTATTTAAAACTCTTTGTGTTGATTTATGATCGAGAGATGTTTACCAACTCTTGACCTAGGTTTTCATCCAATCTTGTTTGTTAGCTAGAGATAGTAATGAATGATTTTGTTCACCATAAGGTTGAACCAAAAAGTTGTCATTTTGATAGATTGTGTTCGAGAGAAACAATGGATCAAAATGGGAAAACTCACAATGTATGTTCGAGAGAAACATAGTGGGAGGACTTTGTGAAATGATTTATCATCTAAAGGAGTTTATAAGATTGTTGACCGAACAAATACATGCAAAGTGAACATCGAACCCTAACTTTGGCAATATTTCTCATTTATTCAAACCAAAACTTTTACCGCAATTTATTACCTTTTTATGCAAGATAACGTGACAACCAACCAAAACCCTATTGTTACTTAAGCTAGAATTAATACAACCATCGAACGGCGGTGATATCTTACAAAAGTGTCGGGTTTTTGTTATCGTATCCACAGAGATTGTAAGATATCACCGCCGTTCGATGGTTGTATTAATCTTAGGTTAAGTAACAATAGGGTTTTGGTTGGTTGTCACGTTATCTTGCATAAAAAGGTAATAAATTGCGGTAAAAGTTTTGGTTTGAATAAATGAGAAATATTGCCAAAGTTAGGGTTCGATGATCACTTTGCATGTATTTGTTCGGTCAACAATCTTATAAACTCCTTTAGATGATAAATCATTTCACAAAGTCCTCCCACTATGTTTCTCTCGAACACACATTGTGAGTTTTCCCATTTTGATCCATTGTTTCTCTCGAACACAATCTATCAAAATGACAACTTTTTGGTTCAACCTTATGGTGAACAAAATCATTCATTACTATCTCTAGCTAACAAACAAGATTGGATGAAAACCTAGGTCAAGAGTTGGTAAACATCTCTCGATCATAAACCAACACAAAGAGTTTTAAATAGAAACAAAGTTTTCATCATATATTCACCATTAAAGAGTTTACACATGAAGATCCTTACATTTACACACAAAGCTAGTAATCACCTACATCTAACCTTGACAAATGGATGACTTAGCTACTCATTTTCATGGTAGCTTGGTCGGCAAGTTTCGGAAGAAGGTTGATCAACATCCAAGTCGGATAATCGAGATTGGATGGGAATCCACCTTCTTTTTGTAGAAGATGGTTACAAGATGAAGAGAAATGAAATTTAGGGCATAAAAGATCCTAAGAACAATGCTGGAAAATATCTCTAAGAAAGTACAAAAGTGGAAAAATTAGGTAAAACTAAGGTATGGCTCTCAAAAGTGGCACTTGCTACTTATAGAGCTGGACTGGGCTGTCATGCTCGCTAGGCGAGCAGAATGGCTCGCCTAGCGAGGGTCAAATTGAGGCACAAGAGGCACCTGCGCCCAGAGACACAGTTTATAGGCGAAGCAGCAGCGAGCCTGGCAGTCTTTTGAAAAATGGTTTTGCTGTCTATTCTGTTTGGTGTGTGTTGTTTTCTTTTATATTTTGCAGATGGAATCAAGGTCTGGAGCGTCAAAGAAAAGAAAGGGAGGAAACACTTCCCGGTCTGTACCTATCCAGTTTGATAACGACAAATTTGTCGGCCCGAAGCAGGCCGCCAGGTACATTTCTCTGGAGAAACGGAAAATTCTTCCGGAGAAGCGATTCCTCATCAACCCCCAAGCAACTAACAGAGCATTTGCCGGGTTGATGGACACTATGAAGTGGGATCGGTTAATTTCCCCACTTGAGCATTATGACATAGCAACGGTGCGTGAGTTTTATGCAAACGCACTGCCTAATGACGACGAGCCCTTTACATGGATATCTAGAGTGGCCGGGCGTCCAGTTGCATTTGATAGGGATGCCATTAACCGAGTCCTTGGTGAGCCGCTCCAGCTGGGAGCTGAGGAAAGAGACAAATACCACACTGATTTACGGCTTCACCGATATGTTCCTGCCATTTCTGCCGCCCTGCTATTAAGGGGGAAATCTGTTGAGCTGAACCCATCTGGGGTTCCAATGAGGTATCATAGGGAGGACATGACTCCCTTAGCTCAACTGATTCTGCTTTTGGTTCTGACAAACATCCAGCCTAAGTCCCACACCTCTACAGTGCCGATCCCAGTGGCACATTTGGTTCACAGTATCCTCTCCAACGTCCAGATCGATGTGGCGAGGATCATCGCTAATGAGCTTAAGTCCGTGATCGAAAGCGGGCTAAAGTCGGGGGCTCGTGTGAATTGTCCCCTAGCTTTCCCGTGCTTGATCATGAGTTTGTGCATTCAGGCAAAGGTGAAACTACCCTCAAGGGGTCAGGTTAGATCCCCCCACCTATCGATGACCGGTATGTGGCCAAATATTGCAGGGCCAAGAATGCCAGAGGCAGTGCAGCTGCAGAGAGTACCCGGGCTTCTGACGGTCCCGGTACTTCTACTCCTGGACTAGATCCTTACCTGCAGGCTGTGTGTGATTATAGTTTTGAATGGATGGCGGCATCCCAGCGTGCCATGATAGATATGCACGACTCTATGTAGCGGTTACAGCTGCAGGGAAGTGGTGCTCATGCCTTGATGACGCGTGAGCAGTTTCTGCTTAACGCCAACTGGCCTGTGGACAGGCCTGTGTATGGTGAGGGGGCGGGCGCTGGTGCGTCTTCGGGTGCTGCAGCTGATGATGATGATGCTGAGGATGATGAGGCTACCGGTTCTGAAGCCGGTAGCGAGGAGGATTCTGAGCCCTTAGAGGGTTAAGTTATTGTATTTTTCAGTTTTTATGTTTATTTCTATTGTATTTTCGGATTCTGTATTTTGACTTTGGTTTTGTACCTTTGGGGTGTTTTGTCCCCCATGAAAAATTTTATATTTTGAAGTTTATATTATTATTTATGTTTTAAATTTTGTTTGTTTAATAAATTTTTGGTTGATTGAGTGGCAAACCTTCTAGATTGGTTGCTCCTCAAAGAAGTACCCAATGAAGGTGCATCCGAGCTTGGATGGCAATGATAAGAATAAACAAGTGAATGAGGCTAAGGTACATGGTTACCTCCGGCTAGAATTTTAGAATGCATTAAGAACTTTACTCTTTTTGGTAAATTGAATATTGTCTTTTTGCAACATAATTGAATGAATGTTTCATCTAGGACTTAAAACCATAAATTGTGAGGAAACCTCCATTGTACACTTAAATGCTGGATTCTAATAAGTTTTGTTGATTCATTTGATTCATGCTTTGTCTTTTATTATTTTGAATATGTGGAAGTAATTAGAAATGATCAAGGCACTTGTTTTCTTTCGAGCACAACTACATCCAAAAACAACTTACCTGTGAGCAGAGAGAGTATTCGTTAACCCCTTTGAGCTTAAACAGTTGAATCTCTGCTTGAAATAAAGCAAGATTTCAAAAATCTTTTTTTTACAACCCGGAAAATCTTGATTATTGTTCTTTTGCCGTAAAAAGTTAAGAGTATTCACTTAGGGTGAGTAAGAAATAAGTTGGGGAGAATCGGTAAGTACCACAACTCTTGAAAAAAAAAATGAAAAAACGAGCAAGCATTGAAAATAAAAATGTAGAAAAGAAACATCTGTTTTGTAAATATGATGTGAAAGAAAAGAACAAAAATAGAAAGAATGAAAATGAATGCTTGCTTGGAAGAAAAATAGTGAAAAACAAAAATTGAGTTGTGGAATATGAGTTATGAAGGTTTCAAATAAGAAACAAATGAAACAAAGTCGAGATGTGTGAATAAAATACTGTGAATGTCTCTTTTGCATCGGCACTTTCGTTTCAATGGCCTTAGAAATGACCCTTGTTTGTTAACCTGACCAAGCTTCAACCGAAAAGCCCTTAGTGATCTTTATGCTTCCACATTACCATTTATGATTGTTAGACATTGTATGAATCTATTTGATTTCTTCATTGTTTGTTAGAGAGTGAGATTATTCCCGCGGTTGCAAACGCGTAAATTCTTCATTCCTTATTCGAAGAGGAGAGATAGGGTGATTCATTCAGAATAATATTGTTGTAGATAGATAAATATTTCGCATAGCTATTAAGTTTTAGTTCTTGTGTATTATTTTATTCGAACCGTTGGAAACTTGTATATGCTGACTCACTTGTGTTTGAGCCGTTTTATCCAACTTCGAAGAAACCATTTTCTTAAAGCAAATCCTCTTGTCCTTCAAGGGGCATACTTTGCTTGAGGACAAGCAAGAATCTAGTTGGGGAGAGTTGTTAGATGCCCAAAAGTGCTTATTTGAGCTATCATATGTGGGCATCTTTCACTCTATTTCCTTGCTAATGTTGTCAAAACCACCTTTGTTTTAGATGAAATGCATTACATTGATAAACGATCTTGGTACCTTTGATTTGTGTGTTATTGTGCAGGAAGAAGGCATGAAATAATTGAAAATCAAGACACAAGAAAGTTGGCAAAGGAACCAAAGAAATCAAGCATTCATCAGCCTGCTCGCTAGGCGAGGGCTGTGGCGAAGCACTAGCTAGGCGAGCAGCCAGCGAAAAGCTCCAGTAAAATATCAATAAATTCGCTAGGCGAGCTGCTAGCGAAGGTGGTAGCGAGTTCGTTCAGTTTTGGTGAAAAGCGCATCCAGCACTCACTCGCTAGGCGAGGCTCTAGCGAGTTCCCAGCGAGGATTCCAGTAGCCAAACCTCTCAACCTCGCTGAAGCGAGGGTTGAAGCGTGCCCTTCGCTAGGCGAAGGTTTTGTTCGCTAGGCGAACATGAAAGTCTGAGATAGACTGTGTCTCTGGGCGCAGGTGCCTCTTGTGCCTCAATTTGACCCTCGCTAGGCGAGCCATTCTGCTCGCCTAGCGAGCATGACAGCCCAGTCCAGCTCTATAAGTAGCAAGTGCCACTTTTGAGAGCCATACCTTAGTTTTACCTAATTTTTCCACTTTTGTACTTTCTTAGAGATATTTTCCAGCATTGTTCTTAGGATCTTTTATGCCCTAGATTTCATTTCTCTTCATCTTGTAACCATCTTCTACAAAAAGAAGGTGGATTCCCATCCAATCTCGATTATCCGACTTGGATGTTGATCAACCTTCTTCCGAAACTTGCCGACCAAGCTACCATGAAAATGAGTAGCTAAGTCATCCATTTGTCAAGGTTAGATGTAGGTGATTACTAGCTTTGTGTGTAAATGTAAGGATCTTCATGTGTAAACTCTTTAATGGTGAATATATGATGAAAACTTTGTTTCTATTTAAAACTCTTTGTGTTGATTTATGATCGAGAGATGTTTACCAACTCTTGACCTAGGTTTTCATCCAATCTTGTTTGTTAGCTAGAGATAGTAATGAATGATTTTGTTCACCATAAGGTTGAACCAAAAAGTTGTCATTTTGATAGATTGTGTTCGAGAGAAACAATGGATCAAAATGGGAAAACTCACAATGTGTGTTCGAGAGAAACATAGTGGGAGGACTTTGTGAAATGATTTATCATCTAAAGGAGTTTATAAGATTGTTGACCGAACAAATACATGCAAAGTGATCATCGAACCCTAACTTTGGCAATATTTCTCATTTATTCAAACCAAAACTTTTACCGCAATTTATTACCTTTTTATGCAAGATAACGTGACAACCAACCAAAACCCTATTGTTACTTAACCTAAGATTAATACAACCATCGAACGGCGGTGATATCTTACAATCTCTGTGGATACGATAACAAAAACCCGACACTTAAAATTACAACCAACAACATGTCTTCCATAATCTTTTCTGCTTCCTTTTTATCCACACAGCGAAGCAAAGTCGAATCATGATTACGTTTGTATAATACTCCATTACTCAAAAAGAATTTAGCGGAGAACTTCCTCAGAAATTTTCTGTCATTGATGGATCCCCCTTTAGGGTATTCCTGAGTTTCTAAATATCTTTTTACTTCGTGGAACCAAGGTTTCTCTTCTACTTCATCAGCATTAAGTTCATAACAATATGTTGGTTCATCTAATCATTCAATGGTGATCATGGGAGCTTCATTGTCCCATCTGACTCTGAACATAAATGACATGGTAGCCAATGCGTCTGCCAACTAATTCTCTTCTCGTGGAATATGTTCGAATGTAATCTCTTCAAAGTATGGGATTAATGTCAACACCCGTTCTCGATAAGGGATGAGATTCGGATGTTTAGTGTCCCATTCTCCTTTGATCTGACTGATTACTAAGGCTGAGTCTCCGTACACACTCAAAAACTTGATTCTCAGGTCTATAGCAGCTCTGAGTCCCAAAATACATGTTTCATACTCAGCCATATTATTGGTACAATCAAAACATAGTCTAGCAGTGAAAGGCGTATGGCAACCCTTGGGAGAAATAATTACAACACCAACACCATTGCCCAATGCATTAGAAGATCCATCAAAAACCATAGTCCATCGGGATCCCAGTTCGGGTCCTTCATCCGGTCCAGGTTCTTCATAATCAGTAACAAGCATAACATCCTCATCAGGGAACTCAAAATTCATAGATTGGTAATCATCAACTGCTTGATGAGCCAAATGATCAGCTACACGCTTCCTTTGATTGCTTTCTGGGTAGTATACTGGATATCATACTCTGTTAAAATCATCTGCCATCTTGCTATTCTTCCGAAGAGAGCAGGTTTCTCAAATATATATATTTGATAGGATCCATCTTAGAAATCAATAAAATGGTATGATTCAACATATACTGTCTTAGTCGGCGAGCAGCCCAAGCCAAAACACAACAAGTTTTCTCAAGCAGTGAGTATCTTGTTTCACAGTCGGTAAAATTTTTGCTAAGGTAGTATATTGCATGCTCTTTTCGACCAGACTCGTCATGTTGCCCCAGCACATGTAACACCCCGATAATAATATGATAATTATTTAAATTAAGTTAATAATATATTTATTAATTTAATTAGATAATTGGATTATTATTATTATGATTTTTGGAATTATTGAATTATTATTACAATTGGGATAATAATATAAATTGGAAAATATATATGTTGGAAATAAGGAAAAGAGCCCATTTTTTGGAGTAAAAAGGTTTTTACGTGAAAAACAGAGAAACGATCGTGAAAGAGGAAAAGGGCAAAGAGATAGAGCAAGGGCTGAAGGTTGAAGAGAGAAAAGCTTGGAGCTTAAAGATTTGCCGGATTAATCAGGTAAGGGGGGTTTATCGTCGATTAATGGGTATTATGGGATAATATGTAATGGGTAGTGATAAGCCGTTATTTGACCCTAATTGGGATTGGTGAATGCTGGAATTACGTTGGTTAAACTGTGTTAAAAACTGAAATTGAATCCGTGATTGTATGTGTCGTGATTTTCCGATAGTGTAGCTTTTTACGGAATTGGAATCGGAGGTCCGGAAGTCCTCCAATGGCGGAAAATGCGGAGGATTCTGCATTCTGCCTTGAGTTAGCGCAGGAACAGCTTCTGTCTTGCGTTAACCGGTTAACCCAGGGTGTTAACCGGTTAACACTGTTTTGAATTGTGAAAATTTGTTGTTTTGTCTGCGTTAACCGGTTAACCCAGGGTGTTAACCGGTTAACACTGTTGTGATTTCTGAAAATATTGTTGTTTGTGCTGCGTTAACCGGTTAACCCAGGGCGTTAACCGGTTAACACTGTTAAGTTTAGGGACAGGAAGCGTGTTGTGCTGCGTTAACCGGTTAACCCAGGGCGTTAACCGGTTAACACTGTTAAAAAATGGAAAAATGGATATTTTAAATGTTATGTGTATATGAGATGGTTGACCTATATCGGTGAGTGATATAGTAGGGATTATTCCCGCTGTTTTGAGCAGTATAGGTATTAGTAGAGTGTGCTAATACTGTGTTTAATTATTTGACATGATATGATGTTTTGATACGTGTGTTGATGATGTCTGATGGTATGCATAATGCTGTGAATGATATATATTATGCATGTATTTGTGAATGGACTGTTGTATGGCTTAGAGTGTGAGCATATGTCCATTGTGGATTGTTGTTGATGTTGCATTGCTAGATGATTAGCGTGCATAGCATAGCCCTTGGGGTTGTAGCTAATTCCCATAGTGAGGAATTAGTGAGTGAATCATTGTGGATTTGTTGTTGATGTTGGCATGCTAGGTGATTAGTGTGCATAGTCTAGCCTTTGGGGCTGTAGCTAATTCCCATAGTGAGGAATTAGTGAGTGAGTCATTAGATCTCAAATGAGTGGGACTAGTGAGCTTAGTAGCCGTATCTGGAGGGATCGGTGAGCTTGAACTATATGTTCAAGAATAGTCGGTACCGCATATGTGGAGTCTCATTGCATAATGTATGTATGGCGTATAATATGAATGGATGTATTCCAGTATTATACGTATGATTGTGTTGTTATGGAGTATGATTTGAGATCTTACTTGTGCGTTATATTGGTGTTGAGTATGATGTTGAGCTGATGTGCTGTTACTGATTGTAGGTTGCGATTAGGGTGATTAATGTGTTAAATTACTTAACATGACATTATATTCTATAATGCTTATTATATTGATTGAGGAACTCACCCTTACAACTATTTTTCAGGTAACGAGAAATGAGTTGAGTAGAAGCGAATGCTTGGAGTCTAGTGTAGTCTCCTTAGTGGGTCGTGCTCTGATAGATGTAACATCGGGATGGGATGTTTTATGTTGTTGAGTAATTTACATGTGAATGTTACACGTTTTACATGATTGAGGAGATCTCTATCCGCTGCGTTTTATGCAAATGTTTATGTTTTGATTTAATCAAAGAGCATGACCGTTATGTGTTGAATGGTGTGAATATTATGTGTGACACCCTTGAATGGCATAATTACTCTGAATTGTTATATGTTTATTATTTTTAATTCAATATTTGGGGTATTTTAAAAGGGTGTTACATTAGTGGTATCAGAGCATAGTCGGTCGAGTCGAGTCGTAATTATTCTGTTCCCTGTACGGGATAGGTGTTGTGTAACCTTATCAGTACTTATTGTTTTAGCTTGTTGGGTTTTCAGAATAGAGATGGCTGGAAGAAGTAGTGACGATGCTGTGATTGTTGAGGCTCTGGGTATGTTAGCTGGAGTACTTGGAGGAAATCCGAATGTTGTGGGAATGGGAGCTGCTCGTCAACTGAGTGAGTTCCAGAAGAACAATCCTCCAATGTTCAAGGGAGCATACGATCCAGATGGCGCTCAGAAGTGGTTGAAGGAGATAGAGAGAATCTTCCGAGTGACTGAGTGTGCCGATAACCAGAAGGTCAGGCTCGGTACGCATATGCTGTCAGAGGAAGCAGATGATTGGTGGGTTGCTACCCGCACTGAGTTGGAAGCTGCCGGGAATACTGAGGTCACTTGGGCGGTGTTCAGAGAGAGATTTCTGAGGAAGTACCTTCCAGAAGAGGTCAGAGGAAGGAGAGAGATAGAGTTCTTAGAATTGAAGCAGGGCAATCGGTCTGTTACTGAGTATGCTGCTAAGTTCACAGAGCTGTCGAAGTATTACATTCCCTATGATGAGGCTACTGGAGAATTTTCAAAATGCGTGAGGTTTGAGAACGGGTTACGTCCCGAGATCAAGCGGGCTATTGAGTATCAGCGGATTAGGGTGTTTTCTAATTTGGTCGACTGTTGCAGAAGGTTTGAACAGGATACCAAGGCCAGAGCGGAAAGCTATCAGCAGAGGGTTGATAGGAAAGGCAAGAATCAGAATGATCGTGGGAAACCGTATGCAGCTGGCAGAGGTTTCCAGAGACAAAGTGGGATGAAGAGACCTAGTGGGGGAGACTCTAGTGCTCCTGCTAAGTGTTTCAGATGTGGTCAGGCTGGACATCGTGTCCATGAGTGTACCAGTGCTGAGAAGAAGTGTTTCAAGTGTGGAAAAGGTGGTCACTTGGCTGCAGAGTGCCGGTTGAAGACTGCGACTTGTTTCAACTGTGGAGAGGTGGGTCATATCAGTCCACGGTGTCCTAAGCCGAAGAAAGAGAATCAGTCGGAAGGCAAGGTCTTTGCTTTATCGGGTTTGGAGACTTCTGCAGATGATC
Organism: Lathyrus oleraceus; assembly: GCF_024323335.1. NCBI lineage: Eukaryota > Viridiplantae > Streptophyta > Magnoliopsida > Fabales > Fabaceae > Lathyrus > Lathyrus oleraceus. The sequence goes on from NC_066584.1 coordinate 471,214,542, forward strand.
GTTTGATCCGAGGTACGTGTTATATTAATGGCTTTCCTCTTGTAGCTATTATTGACACAGGTGCGACTCATTCCTTTATATCTTTGGATTGTGCTGTGAAACTTAAGTTAGAGATATCTGAGATGTATGGTAGTATGGTGATTGATACTCCTGCAAAGGGTTCAGTGACTACTACTTCAGTTTGCTTGAGTTGTCCTTTGAGTATTTTTGGTAGAGATTTTGGGATAGACCTTGTGTGTCTTCCACTAGTGCAGATTGACGTTATCCTGGGTATGAACTGGTTGGTGTTTATTGATGACATTTTGGTGTATTCGAAATCTGAAGAAGAGCATGCTGAGCATTTGAGAGTGGTTTAGGAGTTTTACGAGAAAAGAAGTTATTTGCTAAACTGTCTAAGTGTGAATTTTAGTTAGAAGAGGTGAGTTTTCTTGGTTGGCTGGTTATTATAGGAAGTTCATTGAGGGATTTTCTAAGTTGGCGTTACCGTTGACGATGTTGACTAGAAAGGGGCAAGCGGTTGTTTGGGACTCAAAGTGTGAAGAAGGTTTCCAAGAGTTAAAGAGAAGGTTGACTATTGCTCCTATTCTGATATTACCGAGTCCGTCGGAATCATTTGAGGTTTACTGTGATGCTTCATTGTTGGGTTTGGGTAGTGTGTTGATGCAGAATAAGCAGGTTATAGCTTATGCTTCGAGACAACTGAGAGTCCATGAGAGGAACTATCCGACGCACGATTTAGAGTTGGCAGCTGTGGTTTTGTTCTGAAGTTGTGGAGGCATTAATTGTACGGGTCAAGATTTGAGGGTTTCAGTGACCATAAAAGTTTAAAGTATTTGTTTGATCAGAAAGAGCTGAATATGAGACAGAGGAGATGGTTAGAATTTCTGAAGGATTATGACTTTGGTTTGAATTACCATCCGGGTAAAGCAAACGTAGTAGCTGATGCATTGAGTCGGAAATCATTGCATATGTCTATGTTAATAGTTAAAGAATTGGATTTAATTGAGCAGTTTAGAGATTTGAGTTTGGTGTGTGAGAGTACTCACAATAGTGTTAAATTGGGAATGTTGAAATTAACGAGTGGTATTCTGGATGAGATCAGAGAGGGTCAGAAATCCGATGTGTTTTTGGTTGATAAGTTGACTTTAGTGAATCAAGGCCAAGGTGGTGAATTCAGAGTTGATGAGAATGGTGTTTTGAAATTTGGTGATCGGGTGTGTATTCCGGATGTTACCGAACTTAAGAAGAGTATTCTGGAGGAAGGACATCGTAGTGGCTTGAGTATTCATCCTGGAGCTACGAAGATGTATCATGATTTGAAAAAGTTATTTTGGTGGCCGGGAATGAAAAGAGAAATTGCGAGTTTTGTTTATTCCTGTTTGACTTGTCAGAAGTCAAAGATTGAACATCAGAAGCCGTCTGGGCTAATGCAACCGTTGGCTATTCCAGAATGGAAGTGGGATAGTATCAGTATGGATTTTGTTCTGGGTTGCCGAGGACAAATAAGAATTTTGAAGCTATTTGGGTGATTGTTGACAGATTGACAAAATCGGCTCATTTCATTCCGATCAGAATGGATTATCCGTTAGAGAGATTAGCCGAGTTGTATATTGAGAAGATTGTAAGTTTGCATGGTATTCCGTCTAGTATTGTTTCGGACAGAGATCCTAGATTTACATCGAAGTTCTGGGAAGGTTTGCAGTGGGCTTTGGGAACTAAGCTGAGATTGAGTTCTGCATATCATCCGCAGACTGATGGTCAGACTGAGAGGACGATTCAGTCATTAGAGGATCTTTTGAGAGCTTGTGTTTTGGAAAAGGGAGGTGCTTGGGATTGTTATTTACCTTTGATTGAGTTTACCTACAACAATAGTTTTCATTCGAGCATTGGTATGGCACCGTTTGAAGCTTTGTATGGTAGGAGACGTCGGACACCGTTATGTTGGTATGAGTCCGGTGAGAGTGTTGTGGTTGGACCGGAGATTGTTCAACAGACTACAGAAAAGATTAAGATGATTCAGGAGAAGATGAGAATTGCTCAGAGTCGTCAGAAGAGTTATCATGATAAGAGGAGGAAGTCACTTGAGTTCCAAGAGGGAGATCATGTGTTTCTTCGTGTTACTCCGATAACTGGTGTTGGTCGAGCTTTGAAGTCGAAGAAGTTGACACCTCGATGTATTGGTCCTTATCAGATTTTGGAGAGGATAGGGGAAGTAGCCTATCGTATCGCTTCACCGCCGTCACTTGCGAATTTGCATGAAGTTTTTCATGTGTCTCAGTTGGGGAGGTACATTCATGATCCGTCGCATGTAGTCCAAATAGATGACGTACAGGTGCGAGATAACCTGACTGTTGAAACATCACCTATGAGGATTGAGGATCGAGAGTTGAAGCAGTTGCGGGGTAAAGAGATTGCCTTGGTAAAGGTAGCTTGGGGAGGACCAGCAGGTGGCAATGTGACTTGGGAACTTGAGAGTAAGATGAAGGAGTCTTACCCAGAGTTGTTCGCTTGAGGTATGTTTTCGAGGACGAAAACTCTTTTAGTGGGGGAGAGTTGTAACACCCCGATAATAATATGATAATTATTTAAATTAAGTTAATAATATATTTATTAATTTAATTAGATAATTGGATTATTATTATTATGATTTTTGGAATTATTGAATTATTATTACAATTGGGATAATAATATAAATTGGAAAATATATATGTTGGAAATAAGGAAAAGAGCCCATTTTTTAGAGTAAAAAGGTTTTTACGTGAAAAACAGAGAAACGATCGTGAAAGAGGAAAAGGGCAAAGAGATAGAGCAAGGGCTGAAGGTTGAAGAGAGAAAAGCTTGGAGCTTAAAGATTTGCCGGATTAATCAGGTAAGGGGGGTTTATCGTCGATTAATGGGTATTATGGGATAATATGTAATGGGTAGTGATAAGCCGTTATTTGACCCTAATTGGGATTGGTGAATGCTGGAATTACGTTGGTTAAACTGTGTTAAAAACTGAAATTGAATCCGTGATTGTATGTGTCGTGATTTTCCGATAGTGTAGCTTTTTACGGAATTGGAATCGGAGGTCCGGAAGTCCTCCAATGGCGGAAAATGCGGAGGATTCTGCATTCTGCCTTGAGTTAGCGCAGGAACAGCTTCTGTCTTGCGTTAACCGGTTAACCCAGGGTGTTAACCGGTTAACACTGTTTTGAATTGTGAAAATTTGTTGTTTTGTCTGCGTTAACCGGTTAACCCAGGGTGTTAACCGGTTAACACTGTTGTGATTTCTGAAAATATTGCTGTTTGTGCTGCGTTAACCGGTTAACCCAGGGCGTTAACCGGTTAACACTGTTAAGTTTAGGGACAGGAAGCGTGTTGTGCTGCGTTAACCGGTTAACCCAGGGCGTTAACCGGTTAACACTGTTAAAAAATGGAAAAATGGATATTTTAAATGTTATGTGTATATGAGATGGTTGGCCTATATCGGTGAGTGATATAGTAGGGATTATTCCCGCTGTTTTGAGCAGTATAGGTATTAGTAGAGTGTGCTAATACTGTGTTTAATTATTTGACATGATATGATGTTTTGATACGTGTGTTGATGATGTCTAATGGTATGCATAATGCTGTGAATGATATATATTATGCATGTATTTGTGAATGGACTGTTGTATGGCTTAGAGTGTGAGCATATGTCCATTGTGGATTGTTGTTGATGTTGCATTGCTAGATGATTAGCGTGCATAGCATAGCCCTTGGGGTTGTAGCTAATTCCCATAGTGAGGAATTAGTGAGTGAATCATTGTGGATTTGTTGTTGATGTTGGCATGCTAGGTGATTAGTGTGCATAGTCTAGCCTTTGGGGCTGTAGCTAATTCCCATAGTGAGGAATTAGTGAGTGAGGAATTAGATCTCAAATGAGTGGGACTAGTGAGCTTAGTAGCCGTATCTGGAGGGATCGGTGAGCTTGAACTATATGTTCAAGAATAGTCGGTACCGCATATGTGGAGTCTCATTGCATAATGTATGTATGGCGTATAATATGAATGGATGTATTCCAGTATTATACGTGTGATTGTGTTGTTATGGAGTATGATTTGAGATTTTACTTGTGCGTTATATTGGTGTTGAGTATGATGTTGAGCTGATGTGCTGTTACTGATTGTAGGTTGCGATTAGGGTGATTAATGTGTTAAATTACTTAACATGACATTATATTCTATAATGCTTATTATATTGATTGAGGAACTCACCCTTACAACTATTTTTCAGGTAACGAGAAATGAGTTGAGTAGAAGCGAATGCTTGGAGTCTAGTGTAGTCTCCTTAGTGGGTCGTGCTCTGATAGATGTAACATCGGGATGGGATGTTTTATGTTGTTGAGTAATTTACATGTGAATGTTACACGTTTTACATGATTGAGGAGATCTCTATCCGCTGCGTTTTATGCAAATGTTTATGTTTTGATTTAATCAAAGAGCATGACCGTTATGTGTTGAATGGTGTGAATATTATGTGTGACACCCTTGAATGGCATAATTACTCTGAATTGTTATATGTTTATTATTTTTAATTCAATATTTGGGGTATTTTAAAAGGGTGTTACAGCACACACCCCATTGAATTTTCTAACACGGTCAAATACATGATTAGAGGTCTTCCTTCAACTGGTGGCATTAGAATTGGAGGTTCTTGGAGATACTTCTTGATTTTGTCAAAAGCTTCTTGACATTCATCATTCCATATTATCTCTTGATTTTTCCTCAGTAATTTGAAGATGGGTTTGCAAGTAGCAGTCAAATGGGAGATAAATCGGGAAATGTAATTCAAGCGTCCCAAGAAACCTCTGACTTCTTTATCTGTACGGGGAACTGGCATTTCTTGAATAGCTCTCACCTTAGCCGGGTCAACCTCAATTCCTTTACCACTGACAATAAAGCCCAAGAGTTTACCGGATCTTACTCCAAATGTGCATTTGTTCGGGTTCAATCTCAACTTGTATTTCTTCAACCTCTCAAACAGTTTGTATAAATGATCGAGATGTTCTTCTTCAGTATGAGATTTGGCTATCATGTCATCCACATATACCTCTATTTCATGATGGATCATATCATGGAACAAAACCACCATAGCACGCTGGTATGTTGCCCCTGCATTCTTTAAACCGAATGGCATTACTTTGTAACAGAAAGTGCCCCATTGCGTCACAAACGTAGTTTTCTCCATGTCTTCAGGTGCCATCTTAATCTGGTTATAACCTGAGAATCCATCCATGAATGAGAATACCTTGTGTTGAGCGGTGTTATCTACCAGAACATCAATGTGCGGAAGTGGAAAGTCATCTTTGGGACTTGCTTTATTCAAATCTCTGTAATCTACACACATTCGCACCTTACCATCCTTCTTTGGCACTGGTACCACATTAGAAACCCATTGAGGATAAGAAGTAACAGCTAGAAAACCTGCATTAAATTGTTTCATAACCTCGGCTTTGATTTTCTCAGACATTTCAGGACGCATGCGACGAACCTTTTGCTTAACAGGATGACAATCTTCCTTCATCGGCAAATGATGTACTACTATATCAGTATCCAGTCCTGGCATATCTTCATAAGACCAAGCAAAAATCTCTACATAGTCATGTAACATCTGAATCAATCTTTCTTTGACACTATTTTCCAAGCCTGCTCCTATTTTGACTTCTTTCTTGTCTACTTCAGTACCCAGATTTACAATTTCAATTGATTCCTCATGCGGCTGTATAGTCTTTTCTTCTTGCAGTAACAGTCTGGCAAGCTCTCCAGGCACTTCGCAATCTTCCTCACTTCCATCCTCGGCTTGGTAGATCGGATTTTTAAAGCCATAATTAACAGTAGCAGAATTATTATCAACAGGATCCAGAGTGGATATGGATCTGCAATTTGTTACGTGAGTGTGTGTAAGAAAACATAGCTTATTTGAAAGATGACAGGAAAGATAAAGAGCGCAATATTTGAATGCAAAAAGTCCATTGATTTATTGAATGTGAATATGCTTATTAAAATGACAAAACCCTTAACAAATTAGCTATTGTGCCCCGGGCATAGACACAATGCTTTAAGAAGTTCAATTGTTCATAATAAAAATTACAAAATTTGAAACACTAAAATAAGCAATAACAATTACTCCTGACTAAAGGAAATCGGGATAGTGTCTTCAGCCTTCCAATTATTGAGTCTGTCACCAATTGTTGGGAAAATCCAGCTATCCAAGTCGCAATCGCTATCAGCATCTTCTACAACATTAATATGATCTTTGACTATCTTTTCAGAGCTAAACCCCAGGCCAAATTTATCAGACTTGTACGGTACCTCGATCAGTTGACCCCAGCCAGTACGACCACCATCTTCAACCACGGCTTGAGCATCTTTCAGAGAAATCATAGCAGGAGGAGCACGAATAACCTTGGGCACACGGGAAGTTGGCTTAAGGACAGGACTGGTCGGAGGAACTACTTCAAATGACTGAGAAGGAGTCTCAAAGAATTCACCATCCATCTCGACGTATCTGAAGGTATGCACACTACTGACAATATACTCTTCTTCTCCACACACAGTGACAATCTTGCCCTCTATTGGATACCTCAGCTTTTGATGGAGAGACGAAGCTACAGCACTTGCCCCATGGATCCAAGGGCGTCCCAGCAAGCAGGAATAGGCAGGACGAATGTTCATTACGTAACAGGTAGTGTTAAAGACATGAGGTCCTATCTTGATAGGGAGAACCACTTCACCATGGACAACACTTTTTGCACCATCGTAAGCATGCACCACAACGTCACTAGGTTTCAGTTCAATGCTTTTACAGTCAAGCTTATCGAGCACAACTTTCGGTAGCACATTCAAAGAAGAGCCATTGTCGATCAACACATAAGACAAGGTGATCCCCTTACACTCAATGGAGATATGCAGAGCTTTATTGTGATTCTTTCCTGCTGGTGTCAGGTCAGCATCAGAAAAGCCTATGCCATTATCAACAGCCAAGTTAGCAATATAATTTTCTAACTGATCGACAGATGTCTCCTGAGGTACATGAGCGGTCTTCAAGAATTTTATCAACGCACTGGCATGAGATTCAGAAGATAACAACAAGGATAACATCGAAATTTTAGACGGAGTATGCCCCAACTGTTCTACCACATCAAAATCACTCTTGCGGATGATTTTCAGCATTTCTTCCATTTCCTGCTTGGCAACATCTTCGGTAGTAACTTCGACTGGTGTCTTTGACTGAGAAGGATTGATTACTGGTCCCTTTCCTCGAGTTTCAGGGGCGGGAGGTGAGATTTCTGGAGAGAAGATCCTTCCACTTCGAGTAATTTTACTAATCCCAACAATGTCAACGTCATTAGGTAGCAGAATTATCATCTTGCTTTATGTCGTGGATGTAAACATCACCTCCATAATTCCACGGAATGGCTTTGCTTGAGAATACGGTACTGGGCCAGGTGCAGTAATAATTAGGGGAGCTACCTCGGGCTCAGCAGTAATCTTCACAGGCACTCTAGTAGCGGTAATCTTCACTGGAACTTTGGACCTAGCAATCACAGATATTTCTTCAATAGGGTTTTCCACCTTATGAATCTTTTCAAAGAGAATTGTACGATCATCCATTAGTCGTTGAATACCATTCCTCAACTTCAAGCAATCATTGGGTTGGAGTATAGAGAGATCGCAATTTTCAGCACAACCTGGAAATAAACCAGCTTGCAATAAATTCTTCTTGATGATCAGGAGAGGAGATGCTAAGTCAGCTACATTAGTAATGTGAGAATTGTCATCCACAGCATTAACAGTCTTGTCATGATTAAGCATAGGAGTAGTGATGACATTAGGAGTCTCCGGAGGATCAAATTCATTTTCTCCAGCGTCGATCATATCCTGAATCTTATTCTTCAACAACCAACAATCGTTTGTATCATGCCCGGGGCTATCGGAGTGATATGCACACCTGGCATTAGGATTATAACGAGGAGAAGTAGTGTTGGGATTTGCAGGAGGTACTCTGAGGGTAATTAAATTTGCTTTTAGCATACCCTGCAGTGCTTGTGCTAAAGTCATATTGATCTTGGTAAACTGCCTTCTTGGCCTGTCTTGTATGTGTTGGAAGTTTTGAGATGGCGGTGCTGCAATCGTAACTGCTCCAACAGTATGGTCACGATTTTTATTTTTATGACCCCATTGACCGTACACAGCATTTGATTCATTCTTCCCCTGATAGGACTTTTTGGTGCTTGTAGAGGTAGCCACCTGTATCTTTCCACTTCGAATGCCACTTTCAACACGTTCACCCGTCAATATAAGTTCAGTGAAACCCGATGAGGAACTTCCCAATAGATGGCTGTAGAATGGGTCATTCAGTGTACCCATGAACATGTCCACTAATTCTCGATCAGTCATAGGGGGTTTGACTCTGCCAGCCAAGTCTCTCCATTTTTGAGCATATTCTTTGAAGCTTTCTTTAGAGCCCATAGTCATATTCTGCAGCTGTAGCCGAGTAGGCGCTAATTCAGAATTATACTGGTAGTGCTTGTAGAAAGTTGTCGCTAAATCAGTCCAGGTGCGGATGTTAGAGCTCTCGAGCTGATAATACCACTCTAACTGTGTGCCAGACAGACTCTCTTGGAAGAAATGGATCCATAGCTTCCTATCAGTGGTATACGGCTGGATCTTTCTCACATAAGCTCTCAGATGCATCTGAGGACAAGACGCACCATCATACTTAGTGAAAGCGGGGACCTTGAATTTGCGAGGAATGACCACATCAGAGACCAGACCTAAGCTTTCGAAATCCAGACCGGGCGCCTTCTGACCCTCCATAGCTAGCATACGTTCTTCCAGCAACTTATACTTATCATCCTTCGGAGAGTACTGTTCATTTTCATAATTTTCATAGTCGTCCTCAGGGTTGAAGGGATCAGCATTCTCATCTTCCGAATCATTTTATGTCTCATCTTCTTTATCCTTCGGAATTCCAATCTTGACTTCTGGAGCTTGTCCTTTAAGCCTTCTTCCCGGGTTAATGTAACTCACAGTTTTCTTGTCTTTCTTCTTCTCGAGCAATAGAGTCTTCAGTTCCTCCTGCCCCTTGGATAAGTTCAAGATCATCTCCTGGAATTGAGCATTCTGAGCCTGGAGATCCTTGACAGTTTGTTCGAGGGCCATTTTTCTGTTTGAGAGGAAGACCGTGAGAACATTGATCCTTTAGAGTACCTGTTATGCAATGTTATGTTATGTTATGCAATGTATGAAATGTTTTCAAGGACTTTTGGAATTTAACTTTGCGTAAACCACCAAAAAGGGGAACTTTTATTAATAATTTCTTTAATCAATGTTCATTACAAGAAAAAATGAAAGCTCAAGTCTCCCAGGGACGACTTCTTTTTGGGCGGAGATATGCATTGAGACTTTGTTCCTCATTAAGCTGGCTGGTGAGCTCTAATACTTTCTTCCTTTCAGCACAGAACTGAGCTTCAAAAGTATCCCTTTCCTCTCTCAACTGGATCCAAGATTTCTTCAATTCTTCAACATTGGTAGGCATATCTGGATAAGGAATGATTTGAGGGGTACCTCCTTCAACTTTTGGTTCAACAATCAGAGGTCCGATTGCAAGATATGACATGATAAGCTCACGAGCTCTAGCGCGTACCCATCTGAGATAAGGTTCCATAGGAATAGAGTTTTTCTGTCCTAAAGTACTTCTTTTCACCATGCCCCAAGCTCGTACAAACCTTTGACGGAGACCTTGAGAATCGTTGTCATAGTCAAACACAGTGCCTTGGATAATTATTTCATGTGGACCATCTCTTCGAGCATAACCAAACTGACGTAGGGCTAAAGCAGGATTATAAGCAATACCTCCTCTTATCCCCAGGAGTGGTACGTTAGAGAATTCTCCACAACGGTCAATGATGATAACATTTTCTTTGGGTTGGGGACACCAATGGATGTCTGAATGGGAGAGCGACATTATCCTTTGAGACCATTTCAAATTTTGCTCACTCTTCAAGACTGATTGAGGAAGGTGCGAAATAAACCACCTAGATAATAAAGGTACGCAACACATGAGAGTCCCTTGCCTTTTCATAGTACGAGTGTGAAGGGAATGCAAAATGTCTCCTAGCAAGGTGGGCACAGGGTTATGAGTGAGAAATATCTTAACAGCATTCATGTCTATGAATTGATCCGGATTAGGAAATAGCACCAAACCATAGATTAGTAATGCTAGAACATCTTCGAAAGCATGGACACTCATAGCTTTTAGGAATTCTCGGGCCTTATTTATCAGAAATTTGGCAAGTAAACCCTTAACTTCACTTCTTGTTACCCAATTAGTTTCAATGTCGGACTTTGTCATGTGTAAAGCCGCGGCAACCTCTTCAGACCTCGGAATATTTTCTAAACCACTGAAAGGTGTTTGATCAAGGATAGGTATCCCAAGCAACCTAGAAAATTCTTCTAATGTGGGTACCAACTGATAATCTAGGAAGGTGAAGCAATGATGTTTAGGATTGAAGAACTGGAATAGAACTCTCATCATATCTTCCTTGAAACCGGTGGTAACTAAATTGAGGAGATAACCATGTTTCTTGATGAACTGAGCATGATCGGGAAGTTCTGACACTAAATCCTTGAGTTGAGGAGAGGTCGCCACAAAATTGATCTGGATGGTCTTCCTGGAAGCCATAGCCCTACAAAACAGAGCAAAGTTAAACCCCTAAGTCCTCAAAATGGTTAGTACAATGCCATGATGTCATGATGTTATGATGTTATGATGTCAAGTAAGTAACAAACACAAACAAGTCACACCACAATCATTCCTAGGTTTTAAGGCTTGCATGAGTTCCATAGGTAAGTACCCTCCCCACTGAAGTTTGGTTGGTTCAACCTGTCCTAGAATAGTAACCGGGTTCTAGAAGGATCTCAAATCATTGACCTTTCCTTAAGTCCACTTCAGTGCAACACCAAGCGGTTGACCAAAATTTCCCTAAAGTCCAATCTCAAAGAGTGTAGTATCGAGTATCAACCAACCCCAGTCGGAACCGAAGTCAGTTATCTCACTACTTTCTAATGGCTAGGATGAGTCAATTAGGGTTCTAAAGGTCTGGTTAATGCTTTGATGACACCACGCAGACGCCAAATTTTTCCTCAAGTAAACATGAGGAACATCAGGACATCCAAAGTGTCACATTAACCGTAGCCATCATTTTAACCATTCCAGTATACGCCGGACAGTCGCGATGATCTCTTGCTACTTACCTAAGGTACACTAGATCCGGGTGTAGGATCTTTCACTCAAGCATAGAATACCCAAACAATCCCTTAAAAGTAAATCAGACAAAGAAACAATTTGAAAACATAAGTGATCTTATCTTTAAGGTAACCTCTCTTTTTAAGAATCCCCAGCAGAGTCGCCAGTTCTGTGATACGGTGAACTGACTTTGTGTTTTTGCTTTAAAAAGCTATGTTGCGGATAGCAAGAGTCGCCACCGACTTTTCTTTTATCCAATAAGGAAAGGAGGAAAAGAACAGGAAAGACCTTGATTAGATTTTGAGTTCGGGAGGTACATTATACAAAGGGAAGGTGTTAGCACCCTTTGTATCCATGGTTATCCATGGGCTCTTGCTACTTACCTAAGGTACACTAGATCCGGGTGTAGGATCTTTCACTCAAGCATAGAATACCCAAACAATCCCTTAAAAGTAAATCAGACAAAGAAACAATTTGAAAACATAAGTGATCTTATCTTTAAGGTAACCTCTCTTTTTAAGAATCCCCAGCAGAGTCGCCAGTTATGTGATACGGTGAACTGACTTTGTGTTTTTGCTTTAAAAAGCTATGTTGCGGATAGCAAGAGTCGCCACCGACTTTTCTTTTATCCAATAAGGAAAGGCGGAAAAGAACAGGAAAAACCTTGATTAGATTTTGAGTTCGGGAGGTACATTATACAAAGGGAAGGTGTTAGTACCCTTTGTATCCATGGTTATCCATGGGCTCTTAATTGCTTAACTCACTTATGTTTTCCTTGTTTGAGAAAGTGTTTGAGAAATGTGGTGTGTTTAAAAAATATTTTGAAAGGAGAGTTTAACTTTGTAATGATTCTTGTACGAATGTATACAAAGCATTTAAGAGTTATACCTAACCAAGGTCTTTATAGGTATTTCCTATCCTTAGGAGGGTAAAACTGTCCTTACGATTGAGAAGTAAGTAGTCTTATCCTTTGGATGTAAAGGGACATCAAAACAGTGAAAAGCTAAAAACTAGGTCCTGAGGGACCGAACCCAGGACCTCTATGTTGCAGTGAGGGGGGAGCTACCAACAAGCCATGTTGGTCCATTCATTATTTATTCGCCTTCATTAAAATATATTTTAATTCTACATGGCTTTTTCCATTTTGACACAACACCACCATGCATGTTACAGCTTTCTCTTACGGCAAGTTACTTTATTTTTTCTCATGCTGTTTCTTTCATGTGAATATAACAAACCTGTAACTTCATCTTATATCAAACCACACACATAAAATAAGATCATATGTAATCATCATGCAATAATAAAAATAGCCATGCACAAATCAAGAAGCTTATATTATTTTACTCATGTATTAGTTCTCTTTACTGCAAGTGATAATGATAAAACAAACCTTACACATACATGTTAAAGACAACCAAGGTTTTATATTATCACCATTATATCATCATCATCATTATTATGTAATAACAGCATGTGAAATAAACATAATCATGCTAGAAACAACACTCATATAATAATAATTAAATGGCAGATATAATTCTTTAATCATGCAAACAGAATTTCTCCAACATGCTATGACATATCAAGAACAGATGCATACTTGAATAAAGAAATATCAACATCCACCAAACCATGAATACATCATCTCAATATATATATTAAACCAATATTATTCATGCATGAATTAAGGAGTATTGCAAGGTAATCATGCTGGATGCAAATTCCCTAATGAACACTTACTGGGGATTTGATTCTTCTAACTTGCTCACTGTATGTGTGTTGTTCTTATTCAGGCTATGAGTGCTTTATGGTTGCTTCTCTTTTCCCTGCCCGTGAACCTTCTTGCTTCGGCCTTGCCTTGTGTATCTTCTTCTGCTGTATCTCTCCTCTTTTCCGTCTTTTTTTTCCTCCCTTTTCTCGCTGCAGCCATATGAAGTATTTATAATGGTGTGGATTAGGGTTTAACCTTGCTAAATATTTGGATCTCTTCCTATGTTTTAGGGTTTAACCTTGCTAAATATTTGGATCCCTTCCTATACTTTAGGAGAGTTAGAGTTTAACCTTACTAAATATTTGGATCCCTTCCTATACTTTAGGAGAGTTAGGGTTTAACCTTGCTAAATATTTATTAAATACAAATAATGAATAATTCAAATGACTTTTAACAAATAAAAATTAATTTAAATTTTAGTTACATAATTGAATTAAAATTTAAATCTATTTCTATTTTTACTTTCATCATAAAAAAAATCAAAATTATTCTTACTTATATCAACCAAAATTATTTTATAATTTATGGGCTTTTAAAAAAATGTTACTCTTATAAATAAATTTTATTAAGTAAAAACGTGAATTACTAAATAAATACTATTTATAAATAATGAATAAATGGAACGTGAGTCACTAAATTATAAAAAATAGTTATTATAATTTAATGAGCTTTAACAAATAAAATTAATTTAAAATTTTCATTATACAATTAAAATTCAAATCTATTTTTATTTATCATTAAATTAAAACTATTTTATTTATATATATAATTTATTTATATCATACAGATAATCAAAATTATTATTATTTTTTATATCTATATCACATAATAAATAAATTAAAATTTATAATTTATATGAGAATGTATGCTAATGAATGAATGCAAATGTGAAATGAATGCCATGCATGAATCAATTTATCATAAAAATTAACAGGCAAATTTTGGGGTATGACACACAAGAATAAAATCAATCATTTTTCAAAAAATATCAAAAATAAAAACTCGATCCAACGTCAAATATTTTTCTCAAAGACCAAACCATTTCAAACCTTTCATCTCAATCCATTTCTATCATTCCAAATTTTTCAAACCTTTCCATCAAACTCTCTTGCAATCGTTAATCAAATGTTTGATCCAACGTCAAGTCATTTTCACAATAAAAATAAAAAACACTTAATGTTTATTTAACACTTTTCAATAAAGATGGAAACAGAACGTGGTGGATACCACGAGCTCCTGACACTAAGATTTGAGATGGATATCTCACTCATTCTAGATCTCGCCATCATTCAAAACTCTCAATGCGGTTTCTTTAAACCTTTTCTCAATCAAATCTCAAAACACCTAAAAATATCAAACATTGTTGCAAATAAGATGGAAACGGAATGTGGTGGATACCACGAGCTGCAGAGACTAAGATTTGAGATGGATATCTCGCCCATCCTAATTCTCACCATTACCCAAACACATTCAAACCAATCAAATTATTTTCTCGCTGCCATGCGGTTGATCCTCAAACCCTTTTTATAAACGAAAGGTACCTTGTCTCGAGACGACACAAAAACAATATTTCGTCCACTTGAACATGTGAGTAAGCTTGTGATGTTACCCACGAATGTTGGTTTATAAATCCATTCGACCGTGATGCAAATGTTCCCTTCTCCACATGTTTTGGATAGTCAAGAATGTTTTCGTCGATTGACACAAAGTAGCTTTCGCTAAAATCGACAAACAAACAAACATTTTCTACCCGGAACTACGTAAGCCTTGAGTTCTCTATTGCACCTGGAGATACATAGGAGCAAGATTTATAAATCTTGTCAGGTCCATTAATAAAAAATTTAGGTTTAGTTATTTTCTTCGCACATTAATAAAAAAAATCAAAAACATTTTCCCTTTTTATTTTCTTATTTCCCTCTTCATAACTCGAGAAACCTAACATTTCTAAGCTAACACTAACAAACGCAATTAATCTAATGGTTTTCATTGAGTACAACGAACGTGAGGGGTACTAATACATTCCCTTTGCGTAATCGACTCACGAATCCTGATTTGGTTGCGACGAAAAATATCATTGTCGTTCTTTCTTGGATTTTATCGATATTTCCCATTTCCTTTTTAGGAATAAATAAAATCCGGTGACAACTCTGTTCAATCCATCCCGCGAGCGTGTGATTGCGCTTCCCTAAGTCGTGTTCTCATTTTTCGAGGTGCGACACTTGTAACCGGTTACGCTAAACTTGTAACCGATTATAGCTGCTACAAAGATTAAATCACTTTAGTGGTAACCGGTTACGTGCAGACGTTAATCGGTTACATCCACGAAATATTTCCTGTGTTAACTGATTATATCACTTAAATTACCAAAAAATACTTTTAAGAGTTTTTTCAATAAATTGATATTTAAATATAATACAATGAATTCTTATACAAGAGTAGACTTAAATTCATGAATTCTTATATACTCTCAAATTTATTTAAATTTTAAATAAAATATAAAAATTACAATTATTGTATGTTTGTGAATGTCAAATTAGTGTATTAATTTAAATATGAATAAGGAATATATAGTTAAACTTGTTATTTATTTTCAACACATAAAAAACTAATATAAATTTTAAAGTTAATTTTATTTTTTAAAGTTTAAAAAACAAACGTTGTTGTTTAATTAGTGTCAAATTATATTGAAGAAAGTTCTCTCAAATGTTTATTTGTTGAATTAATACTAGTGTTTTTGTTATTAGGGCTTAAATTGTTTTTTTTTCTTTTATAAAAACTATGTTGCTCATTTAAATATTACTAAATAGAAAAAAATAAAATTAAAATTACTTCTCAGAAAAAATAATATATTTGTCTTTTAAGTAAAATTTATAAAGAATTAAATATATTTTATTGGTAAAATCACCAAATATATTTTTGGAGCATAATCAGTTAACTAAGAAATTGTTAAATTGATTAAAAGATTTTTTTAACCGTCTAATTGATTCGAAATTTGTCCTAATCGATTAGATAAGGTATAATCAAGTCTACAACCAATTGTGAAAGTGTTTTAATGAATGGTAATAACTATTTATCAAAAAAAAAAAAAATTGGGAGTAATTGATTATTACAAGTATCTAATTGATTAGCTAAACACTTACGTCATTTATTTGGCTCATAGATTATTTCCAAAAATACATAATTTCTTGGCCTATAAATAGAGGGTCTCTACCATTTTAAATCATCCGTAAAACATGAAATACATTACTTTTCCTTTCTCTCAACCTCTTTAAATTATTTCTCTTTCTCTCACATATTTTTAGCCATAGTACTTTGAGAACGTTCTTGAGTTTAGTGATGAAATTATTCTGGGTGAGGGCTTTATTGTAAATTTACTAAGAGTTATTTTTCCTATTGAGTAAACCATCCTTCTTTAGGAAGCAATTATTTAGGTTTGAATTAAATCAGTGTAAAAGCTATTTGGGGGATTATATTTAGTATAAGTATTTGTTTGATTTGTGAGCTCCGCCATTGAAGAAAAACTCTCTTTTGAATCTGTGAAGAATGACTAGTGAAAAATATTTACAAGAGTTTTTGAGCTCAATCCAGTTAAAAGCTCAGTTGGTTTGAGATTAATGTTTGATAATTTTGTTTTAAATTATCATTTTTTAAACCTCTACAATTCACCTCCTCTTGTGTATAAAGTTATATTTTCAACAAATTATTCAAAACAAAATTCATTAAAGTGATCCTTCCTCCTCTAGATAGAGTCATTCCTTTCTAAGATGAAACTATATGATGCATCTTATTCAAAATAGGTTTTCAAGTTTCCTTCCTTCTTGGGTTTACAAGGAGTCTAAAAATTTAAAGGAATGAAGTCAATTCCAGAAGAGAGGAAAGAAGACGCAGCCTCCAAGAAAGTATCTTTCAGGCTAATACCGACCACTTTGCTCTTGTGAAAGTTGACAGATCATACACAAGTTCAAATCCTCTCAATATAGCTTTAATATTCCAAAATTTAGACCAAGTTCACTCTCCAATGAACATAGTATAATCAGTAAATTACAAAATTTCAAAGTGAAATTCCTCATTAATATTGAAGGCCTGAAAACCTCTAATTTGAGTTGCTTTGTTGGTCAGCCCTATTAATCCACATGCTTCTATTAAAAAGAATAATGGATACGAGGGGTCTCCATATTGAGACCCTTTTTGAACTTGAAAATCCTGAGTAGGGCTTCCATTGACTATAATGGATAAATTTCTTGAAAACACACAAGTTTCGATCCATCTTGACCATTTAACACAAAATCTCATCATTTTCATAATATTCCTAAGATAGTCCCAAGACATACTATCATAGACTTTTTTGAAATCAATTTTAAGGAACATACACTCTCTCCTTTTCCTTTTTTCCATATCCACAAGTTCATTGATAATTAAAACATCATCTAGCATTTTCATGTTTTGTACAAAAACTTATTGGGAAGAGGAAATCAAGTTGTACATGACTTTCTTTATTCTATATACCAAAATCTTAGTTAAGATCTTGTACAAACAACTTATAAGACAAATAGGACAAAACTCCCCTAGTTCTTGAGGACTAACTGTCTTTGGAATGAAGATAAAAAAAATTAGTTATTATAGCCTTAGAAAGGAGGGCAGTGTCATAGAATTCATTCACAAAAGCTATTAAAACTTCTTTTATAATCTCTCAACAAGTCTTGAAAAACCCCATGATAAAATTGTCAGGCCCAGGACTTTTGCCAGGGTCACTTAGCCAAATGGATTTCTTAATTTCTTCCATATAAAAAGCCTCTTCAAACATAGTTCATGAAGTGCATTGAATTGAACCACATTAATGATTCAATTCAATCCTTGAAAATCACTTTAATAAAAAAAAACCAGTTAACTATTAAAACAGTTTAAATTCATTTTCAAACTAGTTTAGAATTAGTTTGTATTTAAAAAACTTGTTTAAAATCAATTTATAATAATAAACTAGTTTTTAATAAATATTTTTTGAGGCCCTGGACACTAGATAACTATGACAAATTTGAAGCTTTGTGTGATAGTCCGTCTTACACGCCCTCAAAGACGACTATGATAATATATATATATATATATATATATATATATATATATATATATATATATATATATATATATATATATATATATATATATATATATATATATATATATATATATATATATATATATATTTGAATTAATTTCGGTTGTTTATGGTTTTGAAAAATTGGCACAAAGAAAATTATCAGGACAAGTCGCGTACTAGGTTACTTTCTTTAAGACGTTTCGTCGTACTGCCAATAATTGTGCAATGCGTCGCGTACTAGGTTACTTTCTTTAAGACGTTTCGTCGTACTGCCAATAATTGTGCAATGCAGTCGAGTTTCGACGACGTCTCTAAGATAATACAGTCAGTTCTAAATTATGATTATCACTTGCATTGTAATGAATCATTTGAAGAAATACACATTTATATGGTGTTTAAAACACTCGGAATATCTAGAAGTAATTCAGTCGTAAATGGCGCGAAAAGCCACTCGAAAAAATAGAACAGAAAATGAGAAGATATATTTCGAAAGGTTCAGAAATCTGAAGTGGGTTGCAAATGAACTGATGAACTCTATTTATAGGCAAAGGATTCAACAATTTATCGGAGCAAAAATCGTGGGAAGGAGTTGAAATTTTCATGCCCATTATTGGTCGTTTTTGCTTGATCAGCAAGTCCACTCGTTCATGGAGGGCAAGACAAACTCAGTCAAAACTAGGTTAAGACTAGGTTTTGGTGGGTGACAAATCATAATTAATTAATATTAATTAATTTTCACGAAATCAATTAATAAATAATTATTCTTCCCTATTAAAATTAATTAAATTTCACCAATTCGGATTTTAAAAAATTAATTCATCTAGACCGGACCTGATCGAACATAACTGAGCCGAGCGGGGGAGGTGATGCGCGCGTGTGTGTCTAGATGGTTTGTAGGTGTGTCCTCACTCATTTACAAAATTGGATACCCCTCGAGGGGTCAACCCATTTGGTCATATATATATATATATATATATATATATATATATATATATATATATATATATATATATATATATATATATATATATATATATATATATATATATATATATATATATATAATGAATCATTTCAAATTCAGTTTCATATTAGTTATTATTTGTGTTCATTTATTGTCCATTTAATGTCAATAAAGCATTCAAATTCCCATTCTAAATTGTTATCATTCCAAGATTTTCAACCATTTTTGTTTTCTAATGATCAATTAGACACTAACATTTCCATTTAGTAGAAATGATCTTAGTTACTACTCTCTCTGTTCCTTTTTAATTGTAACTTTCTTGAAAAAAATTATTTTATTTTAATTGATACTTACAAAATTTAAGTTATTATTAACTGCACGTTTATCAAAATTATTCATAGGTAATTATTACAAAGAGAGAAAAAGTAAAATAAATATACTCCCTCCATTCTTTTTTAAGTGTCACTTTCTTAAAAAAAATATTTCTTTTTAATTGTCACTTGCAAAGTTCAATTCAGTATTAATTATATTTTTGTCAAAATTACCCATATATAATTATTACAAAGAGAAAAAAAGTAAAATGAATGTAATAAATAATTAAAGGTATTATAGATAAAAAAATTATTATTATTTAAAAAATAGTAATAATGATTAATTTTTTTGATATGTGTAGAAAATAAAAAATAAATGATACTTATAAAAAAAATAATTAATAATTAATAATATTATAAATAATAAAAAAATTATTATTTAAAAAGTCCAACACTCTCTTTCGGTGGGATTCTTGGGCTCAGAGTTTAACTATTGCATAGCTTAACCACTTCTCTCAACAATGAATGTCCAACACTCTCGACATTTCTCGTCTCACCGTCCATACTCCATTAAAAAAATTAGGAAAAGAATTATTACATTAAATAAAACTATAAATAAGTTACAGGGAAGGAGGGAGAAATTTATAATTTTTTCCATATTTTATAAAATTTATTGATAAAGTAAAAAAATTATTTTCACAAAAAAGTTTTTAAATGTTTAAACTTGTTTTTAAATTTAATTTAATTAATTAAATTGTTTAAAATTAATAGTTCAATTTATTAACTAATTGATTTCGTGAAAATTAATTAATATATATATATTTTTGAAGTGAAACAGTTAAAGAGTTAATAACATTAGTCCAGAGGAATACGAGAGTTCAAATTTCATTAGGATCATTTCTTCTGATTTTACAATGTTTTATTATTCAAATAAAAATATATATTTTACCTTCCAAAAAAAGAAAAATTAAAAATAAACATATGCACATTAAAAAATTAAAAAATAACCACTTAATTAGGCCACATCTTCAAAATTGAAGATTTATTATCTCAAAGGTGTTTAAATTCAAATTGATTTAAATAAAAATTATAAAATCAATTCAAAATAAATTGTTCATATTAGATCGAATTTTAATTTAATTTTTTAAAATTGGTCATAACCAAACTGAATCACATGTATATATTTTAATATTTATATATTTTTTATTAGTATGATATATTACATCAAATTACTATTTATTGATATTTATTTTTATTTATTTATTTTATTTATTTATTTTTTAATATTTTATGTTATTTCAATAACATTGTTTTCATACTCGTATAATGTTTATTGGCATTCTTATTTTTTTGAGATTAATTGTTATATATTGTCAGTGTAAAAAAATTTACACGGTCAATGCATCACAATCATCCGTTTGTATTACTTTTTAAATGGTTGAAATAAAAGTCAAATATTTTAAATAAATCAATGGTTGTGATTCACTGACTGTGTAAAATCTCTTTACACTGTCAGTGTATTTCAATTAAATTCTGATTTTTTTTATTATTTGATTTCTTTTTTAAAAAAAATCCTTTGTGTTTTACTTGATTACCTTGCTTTTTTTATCAATGACACTTATTTAACTTACTGTTTTTACAAGGCTTATTTATTAGCAATTGGTAAAATAGACTCTTTATTTTTCATTACTTTTTTACCGCACTGCTTATCTATACGTAATTGTTTATTTATTAATTATTTGGTTCGGTTCAAACAATTAAACTTTGACTCGAATATCATACCGGTTCGATATCCTATTTGATTTTTGTCCAAATCCTATATAAACACAAATCAATATCAATATAAATATGCATCCAAAACATCAAAACTACTCAATTTCCAAACTAGAAAACAAAGAATACATAAAAGACTAACCTACAAAACTACTCGATGTCCAACTACATACTCCATCATGTAATTTATTATCGAAAATCATAAGAGCAAAGCCCACTAAATTTCTTTCTTTTTAAAAACAGTCAAATAAATTATATTAAAATAAAAAAAATATATAAAAGTAGCACAAAGAATGCTAGTTAGTAGTTATACAGCATAAAAGCACACATAATTGATTGACTCCTTTAGCCACCAACCACGCATACCCTTATTTGATGTGTTTGGTGAAAGTCATTATAGTATTGATTAAGACTATTTTGATAGTACTATATTTTTGTTGAAGAAGAATGAAGACATTCTCTTCACTTTTTTGGCCACTTGTTTTTGGCAACACATCATGGATTTCCTACCAACCCCAAAAGTCATGATTGCTTCAGGCTGCGCAACTCTCTTACTATAAAAATTACTATCTCATCCTTTTTCTTTTTCCATCTTACTATAACACGTATCACTAATAAGCCTTAGTTTTGAATTGTCTAATTCCTACAACAGGTTTTATTATACCAAATTAATTTGAATTGTCTAATTGTTATATTAAATAAATTTAATAATACAATAGGTTTCACTATATCAAATTAAATTAATAATATTATTGGTGAACTAAATTAATTAATATATAAATATTCAATATATTAAAAAAGTTTTTTTTTGAGAAATAATATTTTATTAACCAAAAATTAATTACAACGAAGCGATTCCAAAGAGAGATTCAAGAGAACAAAGAGACTAGAAACCAAAAATAACCAACCAGTTAAGACTTCACAAGACTAACCAAAACTTTTCTAAGTTTCGATTTCATCCAACATCTATACACAATAATGTCTATGATTTTGGACCCTATCAAGCTCTTATGTAATATCTCATATTCCCTTAAATGATCAATTAGTTGTCAGTTGAGACCAATTGAGCTCTTATGTATTCTATCTTTTGTCAATTGAAACAATTAGAGCTCATATGTGCTCTAAGTGTTATCAATTGGGACGAATAGAGTAACCAGTGAACTCTGAAGAGATTAATTATTAATAAAAGAGACATGCCAATATTAATAATTACAAGAGATGACATTTTTTATAACATTAATAATTGGTCAATTGGTGCTGGAAGATAAAATATCAATTGGGATATTTTTATTACTACTTGATATTATAAATATTATATATGTATTTTGTGTGGTTAGAAAGAAAGAGAAGAAGAAAAGGATAAGAAGAAGTAGGTAAGAGAGAGTGAGAGAGATCAGAAAGGAAAAAGAAAAGAAAGAGAAGGAAAGAAGAAGAGAGAAAGAGGAAAGAAGAGCTTGGAGGAAAGGAAGAAAACCCATGGAGAATCATCATTTTCACCACCATCATCATGTCATCTTCACTCTCACCTTCACCAAACTTCATCTTCTTCTTCTACAAGGTGAGTTCTTAGACAGATTTAGCATTTGGGGGGAAATAACCTATATTTTGGGGGGTTAGGATTTGTGTGAATTTGTGATGAACTTGTTGTGTTCATACTCATCATCCATGCTATGTGTTGATATCATGTTGTTGTTGTTGAAGTTGTGATCCTTGAGTGTGTGATGATTATGTGTTTTGTTGTTGAAGTTATGGAGGTTAATCATATGATTTCATAACAATATATGTTTTAGTATGGGTTTGGAGGGTTGAAATTGGAAAAATGATTCCTTTGTATTTTTGAGAATAATTCACATTCAATCGATTGATTCATTTGATCAATCTATTGACATGAATTAATTATTTGATGAATTAAAATATGTCACTAATGGGGTTCAAACCCGTGACCTCCTTGGTATGGTACAAGCCTTACCACTAGGCCAAGGATGTTGTTATGTATACTTATGCAATGAATAAATGTTAATCTAAATCTTGATTAAGATAGACTAATGAATTAATTGAGGGCTATAACTCCGTTTTGGACACGAACGGATGCGTTAGAAAGATAACGTAAAGGGCTATTATTATTGTTCCATGTTATAAAATATTATGTGATTTATAAATGCTATGAATTATATTATGATGAAAGGTAAATATTATTGTTATGTTGAAGGTGAAATAACATGATTAAAAACCTTACAAAGATGAGTGAGGAAACCTAGGAGAATAACTTGATTAATAACTTAGAAAGATAATCTAGGTTATGGAAATGAGTATATGGTGATGCTTGGATGCAACGGTACCTAAGTGTGTATCATGGACAAGTATTCACTTGATAAGTGAATCAATATGCTTTGTATGAAACATGTGTGACTCATGTATGAGGGTGGATCATGTTATGATGCCATGAGAATTGGTATGATATCATGAGGATTGTTTGATATTTTTGGTGAGAAACATTTGTTCCAAAAGACTTATTTTGGTGACGAGCATTGCTCTGAAAGTCCTATTTGTTATTGAGACCTAATCACGTATTCGGAATTAGTTGTGATTGTGCACATACCACTTCAAGTCTATGTAAAGCGGTAAATGGGGATGTGGCACCAATGATTCGCGCCTCAATTGGGTTTGAGTCCCAACCATGACAGACATCGGGGAAAGGTGGACACCTAAGTGGGTTCGAGTCCCATATGGTGAAAGATACTCAACGTGGGTTCGAGTCCCATACGAGTGATGGCTCTTAAAAGTGGGTTCGAGCCCCATATGGTGAAAGATACTCAACATGGGTTCGAGTCCCATACGAGTGATGGTTCTTAAAAGTGGGTTCGAGTCCCATACAGGGGATGGTTCTTAAAAGTGGGTTCGAGTCCCATAGGGGAACCTGATATCCACCGTGAAAGTCGAATCATACGGACATGCGTGAACCAAGCCTTGGCCTAGACGTAGGTCCGGTCGGGGATCGATGTTGCGTGAATCTGAATAATGATTTGTTGAGTTATGTGAACTCAAGTGACATGTTTCCATACATTGCGTTTATCCCTCTGTTACTCAAGTCCTAGTTATAAGGTGCGAGTGATGCACAAATAACGGAAGGTGAATACTTGAGTGGGAATCGAGTAGGAACCCTGTAGAGTCGAGTGGACCCATAGGATAGGAGAACTCACTGAGATTATTATCTCATCCCATTATTGTTGTTATTTTTCAGGTAATCCTTGCAAGTTGAACCTAAGAGAAGCTGTCTATGGATGTTTCAAGGGATGTTGTTTATCATGATCTTCCGCTGTGGAGTTGTGTGCAATGAAGATATTGTACACAGTCCTTAGATTCTTTATTGTTTAGGCACTATTGTATAACATGTTCCATTGATGTTTTTAGTTTGGACATGTATATATATTGTTGCCATTAGGCACTTATGTTGGATCAGTACCAATTATTAACACTTGTATGATATTATTCTAGATATATATTATACGGGTTGTTACATCTTACTAACGTCATTCCCCAAAACAGGTTGCATTCATGCACTTTCATGTCTAATATATAGTTTCTGCAAAAGCACACTTCAAGATACTAGCTTCACATCCCTTGCTCTTACTCTTGTCAATTATCCAATTGATCTCATCACTCCACATACTAGGGGAATGATCAATCTTCCGCCAACCCAATATGTGGTTTCAAACCTCCTTCAACTCACTACATTGAAAGAACATGTGATTTAGAGTCTCCCTATCCCTGTAGAAACAACAATTGTCTTTAGTGAACATACCAAATCTCACTAGTATGTCCTTGGTTGCCAATCTTTCATAACATGTCATCCACAAGGTGAAAAGAGCTTTAGGTCTGGCAGCATTGGCATAGAAAATTTTCCTCCAGCTAACCTCCTGCAGAGTATTTGTCAGACCTGCATATATCTTCCTGGTTTGGAAATTGTTTGCCTGCATCAAAGTATTCCAAACTAGCAGATTATAGACAACCGGCTTGAGCTTCATAATAACCTTGAGGATCCAAGATGTATTGTTTCTCACTTCATTGTTATGATGTTCTGGTTCTTGACATAGTAGCAATGGATCCACTTGATCCACATGTTGTCAACTTTCCCATTTATGTTCCACAGCAGCTTAGCAAGGTTTGCCTTGTTCCAGTTATCCATGTCAATGATATTGAGACCATTTTTCGTCTTGGGGGAGAAAACTCTCCTCCGAGCTATGAGGGTCTTTCTAGTAACTGTCACTATTTGGCCAAAGAAAGGTTCTATAGATAGATTCAATCTTTCTAGTCACTTTTTTGGGTGAAGGCATACACTGCAGCCAGTAATTAGTTAAGGCAAAAAGCACACTTCTGATTAGTTGAGTTCTACCTGCAAAAGACAACAATATCGAACTCTGGTGGTTGGTTCTAGCTACAATTTTCTCAATCAGGGGCAAATAGTAGTTAATAGTGAGCTTCATACTAGTTAGAGGTATCCCATGATACTTGAAAGGGAGATTACCCTCTATGAAGTTGGCAGTTTCCTAAATTTTCTACTTATCCTTATTCTTAACATTCCCAAAAAACACCTTACACTTAGAAAGATTAACAGTCAGGCATGTGGCTTTGGATAAGTCATCAAATGCATGCATCACCATATCCACGGACTTTTGGTTACCTTTAGAAAACAAGAGTAAATCATTTTCAAAACTAAGATTGATAATGGCCATTTTTTCACACTTTGAATGAAAGTTGAAATTAGGCTTGCTCTTAAGCTTTTGCAACACTTTATGCAAATACTCCATGACAATAACAGATAATAATGGGGATAGGGGATCCCCTTGTCAGAGACCTCTTTTAGATTCCACCCTTTTAGAGTGTTCACCATTCACCTGGAGTTTATAAGAGAATGTTCTAAAAGTTAGCATGGCTCATTTGATGAACTGGTGAGGGAATTTGAGCTCTTTCATAATTACCTCCAAAGCTTCCCACTCAATTGTGTAATAAGCTTTCTGCAAATGCATTTGTAACATACATCTGAGAGCTTCATTCTTAGTATTATATCATTTTATCAATTCATAAGCCAAGAGAATATGATCATGTATGTTCTTACCAAGGACAAAGGTTGCTTGACTACTATGAATAATACTACAAAGGACATTGCCTAGTCCGACTTCCATGATTCTAGAGATAATCTTAGAGAGAACTATACAACAAGAGATATATCTATAGTCTTTAACCATGTTAGTTGTGGTTGTCTTAGGAATGAAAGTGACTAAAGTGTAGTTGATGGCTATATATATTTTATTCCTTTAAAAGAAATCCTTTAATGCATTGAGGGTGTCATGTTTGATGATGTCCCATGTGCTTTTGAAGAACTTGGCATTGAAACCATCAATACCAAGAGCATACATATCCTTAATGCCTTTAAGACTAGTGGAAATTTTACTTTCAATGACATGAGCAATCAAAAAGTCCCTCTGCTCAGCTGATAATTGATGGCCTTTTCTCATAGCAACTAAATCATTGCTAGTCAGGTTTCTATTAGCAGTACCTATGGGCTTCTTGTAATACTTGATTATTTCTTGCTTAATATCTTTTTGTTGATAAAGGATATTACTTGCTTCATCTTTTAGGTTGTCAGTTTGAGTTTGACTTCTTTTGGACTTCAAAGAGGCATGAAAGTATGCATTGTTGTCATCCTTAAGTCTAAGCCACTCCACTTTGGACTTTTTCTTTAACAATTGCTCCTCAACATTTCTCAAACTAAGGACCTCGTTAGTACTCTCTTTAACTCTACCAATCAGTTGAATGTTCATTCTATCATATAGGAGGTTAGTTTGGGCTATAGAAAGATCTTCTCTGGCTTTTTCCAACAGTTGAGTGATGCATCCATATGACTTACTAATGTTTTTTATAATAGGTTGAAGTCTTTGAAGCTTCTTCCAAATAATATACATAGCATTTATAACCAAAGGCCTAGCCCAACTCTGGTTCATAGCATCTATGTAGCCAAATTTGTTAACTACCAAATTTTGGAATTTGAATGGAGATCTATTAGGTTTTCTAAGGGTTTTATCCTGCACGCAGAGCAATGCATGATCAGAGACCCCATGATTTATTACATAGAGAGTGGTATCCAAGTTTTTCTGCTACCAATCAAGGTTTCCCAAAACCCTATCAATCCTTGATTATATCATTCCATTTTTTTGGTTGTTGGTCCATCTGAAATGGTTTCAATACTCTCTTTCTCAAAGAGTTCAATTTGTTCCATCATGTCTACCAGATCTTTGTATTCATTCTCATTAACCAACCTTCCACTTGTTCTGTCTTGGTCTTTAAGAACATTATTATAATCTCCCATGAGGCACCAATGACCTATGATACCAGTTTGTATATTTTCAATATTCGTCCAAAGCTTTTTCCTTTGGTCTAGGGTGTTTAGAGCATATATGGCAGTTAACCAAGTTTTCATATCACCATTGGGGTGGTAGATGCTACAATGAATGAATTTAGAAGAACTCTCATGGTTGATCACCTTGACCCTAGTCCCATCCCATAAGATCCAAATTCTATCATTATTGTGTTTAGAATAGTTATCAATCACATTCCACTTCCTCCCAAATTTATTCCTAACCTTTATAGCATTATGAGGCTTAACTCTAGTTTCTATAAGGATAGAAAGTTCAGGGTTCGTTCTTTTAAGGCAGGAGATAACCTTACGACACTTACCTGAATTATTTATCCCCCTCACATTTCATGATATCATCATGTTAACTCTACATGTGACCCTTCAGGATCTTCATTCCTGAGGGCGTCAAAACCATTTTGACAAGTTATGTCTTCATGAAAACTTGGACTCATAATCCATTTGCCTTTGTTTTTACCATTGCTTTTCACATTCTCCTAGCCAAAAGTCTCTTGCTCCTCATTGCTCTCTTTGATCTCAACTTAGTTAGTTTGGCTACTCTAAGGAGGTTTGGCTTGCCATTATTTTTTGGTCTTGGGTTTGCATTGGTGCCCCACCTTTTGACATCTTTCACAGAAGGTTGGTTTCCACTCATATTCTACAACTTGATTCCTCTTATTTCCTGCAATGTACTTGATGATGATGCATTCTTTCTATTTTTGTGTAACATCAATCTCAACCAATATCCTAGCATATGATACCCTCAATTTATTTGCATTACACTCATCAGTAAACATAGGGTTATCTAATGCACCGCATATCTTTCCCAGACTTCTAGCACCCCGTAGGTGTAAAGGTAGGTTGGGGAGTTTCACCCAAACATGCAATGTACGGAACATGTCTCTTTTAAAGTCAAAATCAGGGGTCCAATCCTTAAGTACCATAGGCATGTTTTAAATGGTGTAGGGACCCCTCATGGCCACCAAGTCTTTGTATTTGTCTGATTTAAACTTCAAAAGGAAATATCCCTCATCATGATAGTACATCTATGGTAGTTGGAAAAATTTCTAGAATTTTACCATGTACTGCTTTATTGCATTCATACTAAGGTCTTTGCCTATGACATACATAATTAAAGCAGAGTCCCAGAATCTTACCTCAGGTTCAATATCAGCCTCTTCTGTGTCAACTTCAGTCTCTCCTTCTATGATATTTAGAGCTACAAATTCTATTGTTGCTCCATTTGATGACATTCTATTTCCACTAATTATATCAACCCATAGTTTTGGAGTTGGTTCCTCCCAGGTTTCCTTTGTCTCATGACCACTCTTTACCGAGTTGAAAACTTTAGGTGATTTGATCTCTAGAGTTTCCTTATTCTCATCACAACTCTTCACCGAGTTGGATTTTGTACTCATATTTGATCATCCCTCATAATCATCTTTCCTTATACTCTATTGCAAGAGAGTGTTTAAAATCAATGGTAATAGAACCTTATTCGTCTTTGGCCTCCCCCCAACTCGACCCATAATCCTATAGAGTAACCAACTTGAATTTCTCCAAGTAGGTTCCTAGTCCTTAGACTATGAGTTTAAACCATCTTGAATCAATTCGTCGCTGAAAACCACGAGCTCTGACCGCCTGACCTAAACCCGTCGAAAATCGTAAAATCTGAACAAAAATTTATGTTATAAATAAAAATTAATTAAAACTAATAATATTTTATCTTTCATATAAAAAAATGAAATTAATTATAATTTATTAATTATAATATTTTATGTTGGAATATTTTAAAACAAATAATTTTTAAATAGATTACTAAAAAAGTCATTGGTACAAATGTTGATTTATTCATAGACAAAGATTGTCATCACTAATCAATTAGTTTTTTTTTATATTTTTAAAATAAAACTAAAAACGATTATAATTTATAGAATTTACTTTATTATAAAAATCATTAAAAAAATATTTGTGACAACGAAATTAATTAATATTAGTAAAATTATAATATATTAATTATAATTTTATTAAAGTTATACAATATTGTAACATGAAGATAATGAGATCAAATTTCATCATGGACTATTCTAAAATAATCACTAATATCACTTCAACTTATAAAAAAAATCACATTTTCATACCTAAAAGCTCATTTCTTTGCGGTATATGTTCAAAGGTTCATTTTCATCTCAAAACAACTTATATAATAACCTCCGTATCAAAGTTATACAAATCAAATTCTTTAACAATGGGAATAGAAATTGATTCACCAACACATTTTCTACGCAAGTTGTGATTCACCTTGCATTCTAATTCAAGGTTGGATGAAATCTAAAATCAAGTGGTAATTCTAATTTCCCTTGCATTCACATTTTTTCTTCTTTTCTGAAGGATTTTTTGATTCTGTTGTTGATGATTATTCTTATTGTTATTATTAATTCTTGTTGATGATTCTTTATTGTTGTTGTATGGTGTGTTTCGTGAAATGAATATTGTGATGAGACATAGTCAATGTATTGGTTTTATTTTATAGCAACGTGAAAGAGAGTGATTGATGGATTTAGACATTACAACAAAGATGATATCTTTTTAGGAGTATGTATCATAATCATCATAACAAAAGATTATTGAAAATATATTGTGACAAAATTAAAATTCATTTAAATGCCATGGAAATTACAAAGTTATAGTTATAAATATGTTTGTGCAAATGGATTTGAGCATCGAAACATTTCACTTTTTTCAAAATTGTTTGTGTTAGAAATCCATTTAGATTGTTTTTGTCTCATATCTATTTTTTTACTAAAAATACAATTGTTTATATAGCTCATATAATCATTCCATGTTGTCAAATGTGTGTTAGACAAATACTATAAGTAAATGGGCTTAGACCCAGAAATATTTTCAATATTTTAATTAATTAATTAAAAAACTTAATTAAAATTATTAAATATTAATTTAGTTAAAAATATTATTAAAAATTAAATTAGTTAAAAACATTATTAAATATTAAAATATCTTAATCATTTTGTCGGATAATTAAAATAATTTTTTTATCCTAATCACCATAAAAATCTAAAAATCATCAAAATTAATTCAAAGATCGTCAAAATTAAAAGATCATAATCACTAATTTTGTAATAGAATACCAATTATTTTAAAAGCTAAAATTAAAGAAACTAAAAGAGCATTTAAGACAAAAGAGTTACTACTTAATACTTCTACCACAAAAGAATCTTTTTATAGAAGTGATTTATAAGACAATGAAAAAAAACATGTGAAATAAATTTCAATGGCATAATACACACTCAAAGGATATAAAATTTATTTAATTTGTTGAGTTCTATATAAATTTATTTTGATTTTATTTTATCTTGCTTTTATTTTGTTTTATGTTACTTTTATTTTAATTTATGTCATTATTATTATTTTTTGGTTTCCTTTTTTAGGTTAGACTTAACTTCAATTTTTAAATTTTTTGTCTTCCTGTTTTTAGAATATGGTCATAATTATCAATAAAAACAAATATAAGAACAAATACAATACACTAACTATAAATAAGAATGATTATAATATATTAATTACAATTTTTTATTTTGAAAATGAGTAGTAAGATGTCATTGAGACATACAATTCATACACTTGAAAAATGTTTGTAACTAAATATTTAGTAAAAATTAATGTTTTTGAATGTATCAAAATAAAAAAAGAGAACCATTGTAATACACTAAGTAAATTTTTTTACACTTCAATTTTATCCGAGTCATTTAAAATGTTGTTGAAGGATAAAATTCATACAACAATTTTTTATTCAAATCAATTATTAATTAATTTGAATATTTCAACGACAATTTACACAAGTAAAATGCTATTTATAGTTTGTTTGTAAAAAAAGATACATAATAAATATTTATAAATAAAAAAAATTAATCAGAACTAACATATATTTTTTCTTATTATTATGGTAAAAATCTTTGTCATTGATTTGTAAAAAATAAAAGTTGGACAAATTCTTTTATAAGTGTAAAGAAAATAGTGAACAGATATTTAATATTGATACATACAAAATGCAAAACAAATATTTGTGATTGATTAATGAATTTTATTGAAATGCATTAATATCAATTAATAATAACTATAAATTTATTTAAAAAGTTTGACTTTCACATGTAAAATAATATAAATAGATGGTTATGATAGATTAGTATGTAACAAGTTTTAGACCGGAAAACATAACAATTAATCTCTTGATTAATATAAATGTATTGAAAAAAAATTGTGATTGTTTAATATAAAAGCACTTGACAAATATTAGTCACTGACCTAAAAAATTACATGGCGTTTATTGATTATTCACATATTAAAATATATGCGATAATTATTTTTCTTTTAATTAATATAAAAATAAATCGCGTGACAGATTTGTCACTAATAAATATAAAAGGTATGGAAATATTTATTATCTCTAATAAATATAAAAATAAAAAAAACAAATATTTGTTACTGAAATAATTTAAAATAACACTAGACAAATATTTGAACAACAAAATTAAATTTATTTTAAATTTACAAGAAAAAATATTCTAACAATTTGATGTACGTTTCAAAACAAATTTATAATAAACACTATCATTTTGTTTAATTTTTTTGGAAGCATGTAGTTAATTGATGGAAAAAAATTCTTTTGATATTTAAGTTTTTGTAAACCTACCTAAATTATTTAATTTAATTATTATATCAATTATTAGGCTAAATTTTAACTTTAATCCCTCTGTTTTGTTCAACTCACGAAAATAATTTTTCTATTTTGTTTTTAAATAGTTTTGGTTCCCCATCACCAATTTTTGTTCAAAAAATATCGATCTGTCACTTTTTTTTAATACATGTCACTAAAAAAAGTGTCCTCAAATTAATGTCATGTATTAAAAAAAGTAAGCTCCGTGAATTTTGAACAAAAATTTGGGATGGAGACCAAAAACTGTTTAAAAATAAAATATGTAGACTATTTTTTTGTGAGTTGGCCAATATATGGGGATTAAAACTGTAATTTAATCTTAAATATATATTAAATTTATTTAATAAATAAATATATTAAGATATATATACTTTATTAATATTTAACTTACATTAATATTTATGGCAAATCCTTGCGAAAGCATTTTCACATGTGTCTTTTTCTAGTTAATAATAAAGCAATATACTCGATACTCCATGGTAATCAAAGATAAAGTGCAAGGATGATGGTACGATAAATGTGTTATCGTGCATGTCTCTTGTGATAAAGCAGCATTTAAAATATATTCTGAAGCAAATGATGGATAGGAAGTACAAATGGTAAATGAAGGAAGATCTAGAGTTGTTGGAACGGGATCTGACGAACTCAACTTCACTTCCGGAAAGAATATAACTCTTGACAATGTGATTCATGTTTCCAGTATGAATAGAAACCTTGTCAGTGGGGATTTGTTGGGAAAACGGGTATTAAATCTGTATATTAATCGGGCAAACTAATATTGACTTGTAACAGTGTATTG
Source organism: Lathyrus oleraceus (assembly GCF_024323335.1). Taxonomy (NCBI): domain Eukaryota; kingdom Viridiplantae; phylum Streptophyta; class Magnoliopsida; order Fabales; family Fabaceae; genus Lathyrus; species Lathyrus oleraceus. The sequence goes on from NC_066584.1 coordinate 471,247,679, forward strand.
TAGGGAAAGGATATTCTACTGAGAAAATGATCAAACTTTGTACTATCGACTATATTATTAATAAAAAAAATTAATTCTACTTACATGCTTGAGTCTATTTTTTTATGGCATACTAGATTAGTTCATTCCAGTATTAGTACTATGAATAGACTAATTGAATTTGGTTTGATCTCATGTAATATAAATTATTTCAAAAAATGTGAAATATGTGTTAAATAAATCAAAGATGATTAAGAAACCTTTCAAAAGTGTTGAAAGAAAGACCAATCTACTTGATCTAGTGCGTTCAGATTTATGTGAATTTAACGACATGTTAACCTGTGGGGTAAATAGATATTTCATTACCTTCATCGACGTTTGCTCTAGATTCACTCGTGTATATCTTTTAAAGTATGATGCTTTTAATGTTTTTATAATTTATAAAGCATATATAGAAAATCAATTAAGTAAAAGTATTAAAGTTATTGGGAGTGATATGGACGGTGAATACTTTTCTACTGAATTTGATGCATTTTATGAAGAACATGCCATTATACATGAATGTTCCGCACCTCGTACACCACAACAAAATGGTATAGTCGAGAGAAAGAATTGAACATATCAAGAGATGATGAATGCCATGTTAATGCATTCTGAATTACCATTTAATTTATGGGGGAAGGCCTTATTATCCACTTGCCATATAATTAACATAATTCCTTTAGAGTGTGAGGATGTGTAGCCTACTATAAAAAACATGGACCCTAAAAGAACTAAATTGGGTCCTCAAAGGATCAAATATGCTTTTGTAGGATATGCACCAAGTAATAAAGCATATAGACTTTTAAACTTAGAGTCTAATGTAATTGTTGAATCCCGAGAAGTAGAATTCTTTGCAAACCTTATTACTAAGGATAAGGAATCTGAGCTTCCCACAAACAAAGAATCTCGTGAGGAATATTTTCCTCGGATTGTCGAGATACAACCCCAAAGTACTTCTCATATTATTGAAACATAACCTAAGCCTATGATAAGAAAAGAGCGTGAAAAGCAAAGGATATAGGACCAAACGAAATTGATTCGACTTATTTCCTTTTATCTAGTTGAAGGAAATTATAAGAATTATGTTCAGAACATTCCTATTATTCTTCAAGTGGATGATGATCCTAAAACCTATAAGGAAATAATGGCTTTAAGGGACTCTTACTTTTGGAAGGATGCTCAAGATGAAATGGATTCAATTATGTCAAATCACACTTGGGAACTTGTCGATTTACCAAAGGGATCAATTCCCATTTGATTCAAGTGGGTGTTTAAAAAAAGTATCATAGTGATGGTACACTAAACACTTATAAGCTTGTATTATTAGAAAAGGCATTTACACAAAAAGAAGGTGTTGATTATTTTGACACATATGCACCAATAGCAAGGACGGCGACAATTAGAGTATTGTTTGCCTTAGCCTCTTTGAATGACCTTATAGTTCATCAAATGGATGTCAAAATAACATTCCTAAATGAAGGTCTCGATAAAGAAATTTACATGGAACAACCAGAAGGCTACGTAGTTCCTGGAAATGAATAAAATGTGTGTAAGCTTGTCAAATCCTTATATAGATTAAAATAAGCACTGAAACAATGGCTTCATAAATTTTACTCTATCGTACTTTCAAATGGATTTACTCCAAATCATTGTGACAAGTGTTTGTACATAAATATGCGCAAAAATATTGTAATATTCCTTTGTCTCCATGTTGATGACATGTTGATAATTAGAAATGATATGAATGGAATTTTAGAGAAAAATAGGTTTCTAACTTCCACATTCAAGATGAAATGTCTTGGACCAGCTTACACAATCGTAGGGATCAAAGTAAAACTAAATAGTAAGAGTTATGAACTTATACAAACACAGTATATTAAAAAAATGCTTGATAAGTTCAAATGCCTAAATTTTAAAGAAGTAATAACTTTATTTGATCATGTCTTTAAACTTCAAAAGAACAACGGAATATGAAAGTGTAATATGTTGTCTAATGTATTTAATGTAATGCATCAAGCCTGATATATCATTTGTAGTTAGTGAAATGAGTAGATTTATGAGTAATCCAAATAGTGAACATTGGAAGGAAATCACAAAAAATTTCAGCTATCTACTAAAACCCAAAAATCTTGGCCTTCACTATGGTAGGTTTCATGCCATACTAGAGGGATATACTGATGCGAGTTGGATATCCAATGCCGGAGATCATAAATCCACATCTAGGTGGATATTTACACTAGCGGAAGGAGAAATTTCTTGGAAGATTAAGAAACAAACATGCATTACTCTTTCAACCATGGAATTATAATTCCTGGCTCTTGCTTCTGCTGGTCAAGAAGCCGAATGGTTGAGGGACCTTCTGTTGGAAGTTCCATTGGCAAAAGATAATGTTTCAAATGTGTTGATACATTGTGATAGCCAAGTCACTTTAGCTAGAGCATTCAACAAAGTTTACATTGGAAAGTCTAGACACATATGACTTAGACATTCTTTTGTGAGGACATTAATTAAGGATGGAATTATTTCACTCGCCTATATACGAAGAAGCTATAATCTGACTTATCCATTTACTAAGCCACTGAGCAGAGACTTAGTAAAGACTACCTCAATAGATATTGGATTGAAACTCCTTGAATAAGAGTTCCAACAACGGAGACTACCCAATCTTATGTTCACAAAACATTAACCTTAAGATTCAATGGGTAACAATAAGTCGTTGATTTGGATGTTTGTATGACATTATATAATATTTTTTACTATTGCAAATTGAGGGTTGAGTTATTCAAACTCTTAATGAAGTTTAATATTGAGGATATGTGTCCCATGGAAAAGGATACAAGGTGAACTTCACCTATGTGAATTTTAAGATGATGTCGTCTCAAAGTGAGATTTGAGTTTCTCTCATAAAAAATTCATGAAACAGGAAAGCATATGTCCATAAATAAGTTATATGTGAGAAATGTAGGCGAAGAACCATTAAAAAAATATGTGTAGAGTAATGTTAGTCAAATCACAAGGGATAACGATTTAAAAGCATTGTTTCCTAACATTACAATTAGATTTTGCGTTGTCCTTACTAAGGTTAAGTTTAAAATCGAAAGATAGTTAGCTGTATTAACATTATTTATTTCTCTTTTCTGGAGTTAGTCTTGTCATTATTAGAAATTATGGAATATTGTTGTAATTTATGAACAATAAATGTCCATGGATGTGTTCTAAAATGACAAGAAATATGAGTGAGTAAATGACAATAAATGCATAGGAAATACTCTCATATTAAAATCCATTATAAAGAGTTAAAATTATTAAATCGATAAAGGAGGTAAAGACGATAAAGTGTCATATGGACAAATTTGGTGGTGCAAAGCATTATGCAATTTGTCTCATCCAAACACCCCATCACCGATGTCGCCATCGGCGACACCGACTATGGCTTCAGGACCGAGTCTGAGGGTGTGGATGTAGAGACACTAATGGAGGCTTATATGCAGCACTTTAGCACTTAGGCACGATGCATCAGAGAAATCAGGCTAATCACGGCGCTCCGGTGGCCGGCCTCCAGCCAGAATATGGCGGTAAGCCTCCACATATAGTTGTTGCTCTTTTTTTTTGTCGCTGCTTGTGTTTGAATTTTGAATTTGGAAATATATAACACTTCTTGAAATGTTGTAGAATGAAAGTAGACAACTCTTGATAAATGTTGTTGTAGGTAAAACAATACAATTTTTGGTAAAAGTATTGTTGAAAGGGTATTGTTTCATCAAGGGTCGCAACCTTGTGAAACAACATTAACTTGGCTTATAAGTTAGTCATTTCCGAATTCATAAATCATATGAAAAAATGTGCATCCTCTTCACTAAAATTTCAAATTCTCTTTCCTACATTCTAGTTTTCATCAGTCTTGTGCAAACTCGAGTATATGTTGAATTATACTGAGTATTCATGTGTTCTAACTCTAAGACATTTGAGAGTGCTTGAAATACTTTTAAGGAAAGTGATTTCTTTTACGATTCAAGCCTAGATCTATTCAATCTTAACAATATATTGAAGGATTAGATTAATTGGTACTTTTCAAGTTGAAGCTCAATTCAATGAATTTTGTATCTAATTTTTCACAAGAATTATTCTTGCTTTCTAGTTCCATTTCTAATTCCAAAATATTGTGATAAGCCTCGTTTAGTTCAATTTTTGTAAGTTGGGTGACATGATCTCTATTTAATTATCTTTCATTTTGTATTTGATCTTCAAGTATTTTATTGGACTACTTTATGGTTTGAAACTCAAATCTCAAGCTGGCAATAGTTTTCTCTAATTCTTAAAATTGATTTGTATATGTTTGCAACTTTTCTACATATAAGAATGTCTCAAGTTCAGCTTCATTTTCACTTCACGTCTCATCCAAATCAAATTGTTTTTTAACTTCATCATTCATACTTGAAACATAGTGAATTGAAAAGCAATGATTAATAATACATTCCAAGGTTGTAGTTAGTTTTATGCCAAAAGCAATGATATATTTGTCTAATTCTAAGATCTTGCACATTGATAATCCAACCCTTTCAAATCATAAATGAATGTTCTTTAGAATGAGGAAACAATGCATTGGATGTTTGTAGCAATTGATAGAACTGTTGACCTAGGATTTTCTACCTAATAGGAAAATTAAGTCAATGCTACATTTGGTGAAGTACTAAGTGTAGCAAATGATGGACAAGTGATAGGCCTAATTACATATCTCCATTGTTGAAATATGCTCGAAAAACTTAATTCCCTAGTGTGATACGGTGAACTGACTTTGTGTTTTTGCTTTGAAAAGCAATGTTGTGGATAGCAAGAGTCACCACCGACTTTTCTTTTATCCAATAAGGAAAGGCGGAAAAGAACAGGAAAGACCTTGATTAGATTTTGAGTTCGGGAGGTACATTATACAAAGGGAAGGTGTTAGCACCCTTTGTATCCATGGTTATCCATGGGCTCTTAATTGCTTAACTCACTTATGTTTTCCTTGTTTGAGAAAGTGTTTGAGAAATGTGGTGTGTTTAGAAAATATTTTGAAAGAAGAGTTTAACTTTGTAATGATTCTTGTACGAATGTATACAAAGTGTTTATCTCGTTTGATTTTGAAAGATGTTTAGAAAAATATAACTCGGCGATGATTCTGGTGCGAATGTATACCAAGTGGTGATTTTCTAAAAGATGTTTTGAAAAGTGTGAGGTGTGAAAAGTATTTTAAGCTGTGAGCAAGCATTTAAGAGTTATACCTAACCAAGGTCTTTATAGGTATTTCATATCCTTAGGAGGGTAAAACTGTCCTTACTATTGAGAAGTAAGTAGTCTTATCCTTTGGATGTAAAGGGACATCGTGGGATCGTCGATTGGCCATTGAAGGCAATATTTGTGAGGATACCTTAGCATTCGAAGGGACGATCATCATTTAATCGTAGGCTACAACGAAGGGTCATCGAGGGACAAAGTCATATATTCGAAGGCAACGTTCGAAGGACAAGGTCATATATTCGAAGGCAACGTTCGAGGGACTATGATTTATCTTGTAGGGACATTGACCTTTTGATCGAAGGGACTATGACTTATCTGTTTAGGGATGATGATGATTTAATCGAAAGGGTCTTTGCTAAGGGTATCCCCACGTTCGCGGGACATGACCGTAATATCGTAAGGCAACAAAGAGAGGGTTACCCTAGAGGTGCAAGTGTGGAAATGATTGGATTCGGATATATTATCTTGAATTAATTTATCTAAGTTCGATTATTTATCTTTCCATGCAATCCTATTAGCATACATGTAGACAGTTATATTCACAGTATGGAAAAATTAAAGTGCGAAAAATAAGACTACGCTATTACATGGCTTCGGGATGGGGGATACATAATTTAAAAGGGGATATAAAATATCTAAATCTTAATTAACGAGTACAAAATTAAAAGGGCATACAAAATAATAAAACCTAATTAAACTAAAAAGAAAGAAATAAAAAAAAATCCTAATTAAATCTATTACATAGAAAGTTCATGACAAATGAAATAAATAAACTAAATTTAAGAATGAATTAAGAATATTTTTAGTCTATAATAATAGAAACTTTTTTTTATGAATTTATGGAAAAACTTAGACTAAATTGATAGAAATTTTAAAAGAAAAGGGAAAAAAAATATAATTAGATTTTTATTATTCAAAATAGCCTATTTTAATTAATTAAGTGATATATGAAAATTTAATTAATAAACTAAATTAAATTATATCCTAGTTTGAATAACTAATATAATATATTAATTAGAAAATTAATTAATGAATTTTATTTTAATAATAGAAAAATAGTGGTGAATTAATTATAGTGGAAAGGGAGTAAACATAGTAAAAAGCCATGTTGGTCCATTCGTTTTTATTCGCCTTCATTAAAATATATATTAATTCTACATGGATTTTCCATTTTGACACAACACCATTATGCATGTTGCAGCTTTCTCTCTTACGGCAAGCTACTTTATTTTTTCTCATGCTATTTCTTTCATGTGAATATAACAAACCTGTGACTTCATCTTATATCAAACCACACATAAACATAAACATGGATTTATATTATCACCATTATATCATTATCATTATTATTATTATGTAATAACAGCATGTGAAATAAACATAATCATGCTAGAAACAACACTCATATAATAATAATTAGATAAATTAATTATTAAACCAATATTATTCATGCATGAATTAAGGAGTATTGCAAGGTAATCATGTTGGATGCAAATTCCATAATGAACACTTACTGGGGATTTGAGTGCTTTATGGTTGCTTCTCTTTTCCCTGCCCGTGAATCTTCTTGCTTCTGCCTTGCCTTGTGTATCTTCTTCTGCTGTATCTCTCCTCTTTTCCCTCTTTTTCTCGCTGCAACTTTAACCTTCCTATACTTTAGGGTTTAACCTTGCTAAATATTTGGATCTCTTCCTATACTTTAGGAGAGTTAGGGTTTAACCTTGCTAAATATTTGGATCCATTCCTATACTTTAGGAGAGTTAGGGTTTAACCTTGCTAAATATTTATTAAATACAAATATTATTATAAATAATGAATAATTTAAATAAAAATTAATTTAAATTTTAGTTACATAATTGAATTAAAATTTAAACCTATTTCTATTTTTACTTTCATCATTTAAAAAAAATCAAAATTATTCTTACTTATATCAACCAAAATTATTTTATAATTTATGGGCTTAAAAAAATGTTACTCTTATAAATAAATTTTATTAAGTAAAAAACGTGAATTACTAAATAAATACTATTTATAAATAATGAATAAATGGAATATGAGTCACTAAATTATAAAAAATAGTTATTATAATTTAATGAACTTTAACAAATAAAATTAATTTAAAATTTTAATTATACAATTAAAATTCAAATCTATTTTTATTTATCATTAAATTAAAACTATTTTATTTATATATATAAAATTTATTTATATCATACAGATAACCAAAATTATTATTATTTTTTATATCTGTATCACATAATAAATAAATTAAAATTTATAATTTATATGAGAATGTATGCAAATGTGAAATGAATGTCATGCATGAATCAATTTATCATAAAAATTAACAGACAAATTTTGGGGTATGACACCTAGGGGATGGAAAGTCCCTAAATTTACTAACGAGTCAACAGTCGAGCATGTGGCTAGATACCAGGCTGAGGCAGGGGATATAGCCAATCATGAGAGTTTAGAAATGAAATATTTCCAAATTCTCTAACAAAAAATTCTTTTAAGTGTCTTACAACATTTCCCCCTAATTCTATGCACACTTGGAATCAATTAGAGAGAGTGTTTCATGAGCAGTTTTATATGGGCTAGTAAAAGATAAGCCTAAAGGAAATGGTCAGCGTTAGGCGTAAAATGCTTGAGTTGATTGATGATTATCTGTATAAGTTTATATTGCTTAAAGCAAGATGCTTTATGCAAGTCCCTGAGCATGAGTTAGTCGAAATGGATGATAGTGGCATGGACTATTCCATTAGGAAAAAACTAGATACTTAGTATCTTAAAGATATGGCCCAACTAGCAGATAGGGTACGACAGGTCGAACGCATGAAGGCTGAAAAGGCCAGATCAACTAAATACCATAAAAAATAAAAAGCATCTTATATCAATATAGATGAAATAAATAGTTTATCCAACACATATAGCGACTGTTTTGAATGTAATGAGGTCAATATGGACGAATTAAAGCCAGGACCTCCTTATGTGTGTAAATTATTAAAGCCTTAAAATGGGAAAACCCCATAGAACCAAAAAACAAAAAAAATCACCACAAAGACTTATACATTCGATGTAACTAAGTGTGACAAGATTTTTGACCTTTTAGTTTTTGACGGTCAGATAATGATTCCTAAGGGATTAAAAACTCTGTCATTAAAACAAAGAAAGAAAAAACATTTTTGTAAATTTCATAATTTTCTTGGACATAAAACCTCAAAATCTATACTTTTCAGGGATTTGGTTCAAAGCATGCTGAAGGATGAAAGGCTCAAATTAGCTGAAAGTTGAAGGCTTGACCAGAAGGAGAGCCTGACCCTAAAGTTGAAGAGGCTTTATTCGTCGAGTCTGTCAATGTATTTATAATGGACATAGCTGAGACCACGGAGGAAGATGAACCTGACTATCAGGAGAAAATGAAGGTGACTTTTCCTAAAGCCGAGGAAGAACTTATAGACTTCATGAACCGGTGTAAGCTCAAAGATTCTGAGGTTATGCTTTGTCCTTGCTATTGTGTCATCTTCGATAGAGAAGCGACAAAAGAGTTTGAAAATACCAACATTAAACACTTGAAAAAAGTTGGTTGAAGAGACTAGAAACAATAATTCTTTAACAAAAGGGGAGCCCCTCAGAAGGCTCACAGGCTTAAAACATATGTGCCACCTGTTGATGCTCCTGTTAAAAAGTGGTTGGGACTTATAGGAAGGTCAGTTGTTGAGAAGAGGAATGGAAGAAGATTGAAGTTGGTAGGGATCTTCTTACCTAGATAATTCACAGACTTCTACAAAATATTCCTATGTTTCAAATAATTACATTGGAAAAAACCCAATGACCCGCACTCAATGGATAAGGCACCCGAGAAATAAGAAAACTGCCTCTAGAGTTGCGAGTGCTAGTAAAAATAACGGTGTTAAGGCTTTGGTTGATGGACAAAAGGCAAAGAAGCCTGTAAAACAAATGGTATTTCCTCAACTACCTCTAGTGGCTGAGAATCATCCTAATGTTTCTATCGTTCCAGATGAGGAAATGGCCAACAATGACTTTGACTATGGGTCATAGGTCGAGTTGGATATGAAACATGATATATGTGCTACCATTGGAACATGACACAATTACTGAGGTAACTAAATAGGAGGATGGGCTTTCTGAATAAATGGATACCCATAAGCTTTTGTGTTATTACGTGATGCATAATGGCTCAGTCAACAAAGACAGGTCCATCTTCAAAAGGCTCGGCATCTCAATGCAGCAACACCTAAATTCGTTATACGTAAGGGCTAAAGTCGACGGTGTCGGGGTCAACAAGGTTCTTATTGATTACGGAGCCTGCATTAATGTCATGCCATATTCTCTACTCAAGAGGATTGACAAGCAGGACACCGACATGAAGTCACACAATATGGTCATATCCAACCGTGAAGGAAAGACCAGTATGCCCTTGGGTGTGATCCAAGTGGATGTGTTTTTGGGGACCATAAATCGACCTACACAATTGGTTGTAATTCCAACCAAGGAAAGTTACAACCTCCTTTTGAGTCGAGAGTGGATCCATGGAGTTGGGTGTGTCTCATCTTCCATGAATCAAAGAATAATGATCTAGAAGCCATACATGACTGTTAAGCATATTAAGGCTAATTAAAGCTTTTTTCGTGCGAAAGTAAACCGTGTCAACACAAGGAAATTTGATCGACAATTGGTGAATATTTTTCCAATTTCACTAGAAGGAATTGGCTTCGACTTTAAAGGAGGCAAAGTATATTACTCAGTGAAGCTTAATCCTTTACATGGATTTACTTGGGAGTATGTTACCATTGGTGGACATAACAAATGGTCTAGATCATACGATGAAGATGTTTGAGTCGAGCTTCCTAGCTCATACTTTGCCTATGTGGGTGAAAACAAATTAATAGTTAGAGGCCGAATTACAAGAAATGATGGTTGTCGAAGCCACCCAGTTTGAAATATTTGAATCTGGCTAGAATGGCCAAGAAACAACTTCAAAAAGTTTCATACTCGCCTACATTTATGATGACGAGCCTTTGGTGTTTGACCCACTTACTCAGACCAAAAGGATGCAAGCTCAAGATCCTCTGGAAGAAATTGATCTAGGGGACAGTTCGACGAAACAACTAACTTATATAAGTTCCAAACTCGACCTAACCTTAAAAGCAATAGTAATTGACTTGCTTTACATGGGATTACCATGATATTCCAGGCCTTAGTCGGGAATTGGTGGAATTGAAGCTGCCAATCAAACCTGACAAGAAGCCTGTGAAATAGACTCCAAGGAGGTTCACGCTAAAGATTATGTCCAAGACTAAAAATCGAAAGGTTATTAAGAATCAGGTTCATAATGAAGGAGAAGAGCGACCCAAAACGTAACGGAATTTAAAAGTTCTCCTTTAGTGATCCTTACGAATGAGCATGATCAGTGATAGAATCGTTACCTCTTGTGGCGATTGTAACCTTTGATGCAGATCTACGGAGTGATCACGAATGTTGAACGATGACAACGCCTCTACTCAGCCCACACGAACAGATTCGTTCAATCTCAGTGCTAGCTGCTATGAATGAAGGCTTTGAGTGAGTGAGTGAGTGTGTGTGTGTGTGTGTGAGAGAGAGAGAGAGAGAGAGAGAGAGAGAGAAACGAAATTGCAACTACACAAATGCTTCTACACAAGGGTTCTATTTATAGAACCACTTGTGTGAGTTGCAAGCTAAAAAGCGCACTTAAGTGTATGTGGCCCATATCTTATAATATGCCAAAATCACTTAAGCGCGTGGTACCTTACCATATTTCATATTCTGCTTAAGTACAACGTACCTTACGATGTTCTACAATTCACTTAAGTGCACCGTACATTACGGTATTCCTTAGTTACTCTATCTCTCATCAATCTGTCCTTTTGTGCGTGACCCTATAGGTTTTCGCGGCATTGGCAATTATATTAAATCACATATTTAACATAATAAACAGTGAGCGGTATCTAGCAACACATCCCTGCTACCCAAGACACGAAAATGTCATGTGATATGACAAATCCTTTTGTGATAATGCTTATGTGTACAATTACCCTTTTGCCCTTATGTCTATATTGAACACAAGGCATAAATTGTGTCATCCTTGTCGAGTTCAATATTGGGCCCATAGACATTTATCCTGTTACGCGGGATGAGCATATTCTATCTAGGTCACTCATGTCCCTTAGCATGCTTCATGGAGTACCCGTCAACTGTCTTTATGGTTATCCAGTTACGGACAATGTTTGATCAACAATAAGGCACTCGACTCTACATCTAAGGTCCATAGTGGTTTCAGGTCGAAGGGTGGTATACACCATTATCACCATGAGAATAACTTATGACATTTTGCATAACATTCTATATAGTATTCTCATAGCGGGTCAATCTCGTATAAATATTACTCTTAATATTCATACCTATGTTTAAGACTTGATAACTCCTTATCCATGATGCATGAGATGTGATCATCAGTCTATATATATGATAGTCTTAATGCTTTAATGTTATCCCACTTCACAATAAAGCTCGACTAAGGATACTTTAAGAATAGTGTCCCTATGTTTAATCTGATCTCATGATTAAGTCACACTTGATACATTAAACGGACTAGCTATTCTAGGGACTTTATTAAACAAACATAATAAAGAAAAAGCCTTTTATTATTAATAAATAATTCGATACAAGTACCAAAAGTATTGGCCTCTAGAGCTTACACCAACAATCTCCCAGTAGCACTAGAGCCAATCAGGCATACCCCTAATGCCCATAGATCTAGTATGGCCATCATGCTTCTGCTGCGCAAGAGGCTTTGTTAGTGGGTCAGCAATATTGTCAAGTGTAGGTACTCTGCATATTTTCACATCTCCTCTATCTATTATCTCTCGAATGAGGTGATAACGCCTAAGTATGTGTTTAGATCGTTGGTGAGATCTAGGCTCCTTAGCTTGTGTGATAGCACCATTGTTATCACAATAGAGACCAATGGGATCCACAATGCTAAGAACTATGCCAAGTTCACTAATGAACTTTTTGATCCAAACAACTTCCTTTGCTGCACTTGAGGCAGCAATATACTCGACCTTGGTTGTAGAATCAGCAAGTGTATCTTGCTTTGAACTTTTCCAGCTTACAACGCCACCGTTTAAGCAAAACACATAACCAGATTGCGATCTAAAGTCATCCTTATCTATTTGGAAGCTAGCATCGGTGTATCCAATTACAGCCAGTTCTTCCTGACCTCCATATATCAAGAATGAGCCCTTAGTCCTTCTCAAATACTTAAGGATATTCTTGACAGCTACCCAATGAGCATCACCAGGATCAGATTGGTACCTACTCATTGCACTTAAAGCATACGAGATATCTGGTCGAGTACATAACATGGCATACATGATAGATCCTATTGCAGATGCATATGGAATCTTATTCATACGATCCCTCTCTTCCTTAGTTGAAGGGGATTGTGTTTTTGATAGACACATGCCATGTTGCATAGGTATAAATCCTTTCTTGGAGTCATGCATATTAAAGCGTCTCAACACTTTGTCTATGTACGTACTCTGACTTAGGCCAAACAGTTTTTGTGATCTATCTCTATAGATTCTGATTCCTAATATATAGGCTGCTTCACCTAGGTCCTTCATAGAAAAGCATTTCCCCAACCAAGACTTTACTTGTTGCAGGGTAGGGACATCGTTTCCAATGAGTAATATGTCATTTACATATAATACCAGGAAAACGATCATGCTCCCATTAACCTTCTTGTAGACACAAGGCTCATCTTCGTTCTTGATGAATCCATATTGTTTTACTATTTCATCAAAACGAAGATTCCAGCTTCTGGAAGCTTGCTTCAATCCATAGATTGATCTTTGTAACTTACATATCTTTTGGGCTTCTTCTGGTATGTCAAATCCTTCAGGTTATGTCATGTACACATTGTAGCACCTCAAATTTACACCTACATTTTGTACATACATTTTCATCATTAGTTCATTAACATAATATAGTCCACTGCATAACATTGCATTGTCCATTTGCCCAACTGCAAGTTCAGCTGACAAGTTAGGTCAAACTGGTCAGGAGATCAGTCAATCAAGCAAGCAAGGGCAATTTTCTTTGAGCCAAGGCCCTAGGGTTGGTCCAACATGTTCACATGACCTAGGGGTCCTTTTGAAGTGTTTTGGTCAAGGTTTGATTGCTCAGAAGTCATCAGTCATGGCTCAGTTCACCAGAAACCCTAAAAAGTCAACTGTTGGTCAACTGTGCAATTAATCAGTGATTGGATGGTGGGAATTGGTTTGAGAAGGCTCATTCATGTCCATATAAGCCTCATATAACATGTCAAACATCATCATGGAAGAATTTGAAGCCAAACAAGAAATTTCCAAAAATAGAAAGTTGACCTATAATTGGAATTTGCCAAAAATGGAAAGTCTTGATCCTCAAACTTACATCATGATAAAAGCTTCAAATGAATTTTTTCCCAACATGAAAGTTGAAGATCTTGTTCTCCCATTTCCAAAAAGTCCAAGAACACTCAATTACCATGTATGGTTGGCAAGTTATGATCAAATCATTTTCAGAAATTTTTGAACTTCAAAAGGCACGATTCCTATTGGTTTGTTCCATTATATTCCAACTATTTGGCAGCTTTTACAAGTGGTATTTCTCCACTGTAACATCAGTTTCCAGTTCTGCTTCATCAAAGTTCATCCATGGCCAGTTTTGATTTGAGCAAAAAGGAAGGAAAGTGAGCTAAACTTCTTCACTCATCCATCATTTCAAGCTTGATTGGACATCTGTTTCGAGCTTTCCTCACCAAATCCTCACTGTTTCATCAGTTTCTTCAAAATCAAGTAAGAATTCGCATCACTCTATTTGCTAAATTATGCTATGCTTTGTGAAGATCCTTGCATGCTAATTCTTTTGAGCTTTGAATCGTGTTGAATGGTTGCCTGTGCTGAAAGATATGTTGATTTGAAATATGATGTGTGAATATGTTTATGTTCGATTCATTCTTGTTAGTTTGTTTTAAGGAAAATGAATGCCATATTCTTGATGTGCTTGGTCTGATGATTCTAATGGTATGCCTATTTTTCATTTCTGGGAAAATCGATTTGAACAAGTGATGATGATGTTACTGTACACGAACCCTAATTGCCATTTTCCAGAAAAATCGTGTTTGGTCGTTGCTGTGTGACGTTTGCATGAGCCTTGCACTATTCCATTCCCATGTCCAATCCCTGCGTGCCACGCCTGTGTGTTGTACGCAGCGTTTCATTTAGTCGTCCCAATTATTACAAAAATGCCACCGTGCCCAAATTAAACCATTAATTCAATGTTTTGTTTCAATATTTATTCCATTTTGTTACACCATCTTTGAAAAATCATAGCATCTTCATTTGTAATCCAAAGTTCATGGGAATTTTTGCATTGTGTTCATCTGGATCTCTATTATTTTATCATATTTTTTCCTGATTTTTTGGATAAGTGGATTTTAATTGGTATTAGGGTTTGTGACATGTGACAATATTTTGTACCTTTTACCAAAACATTTGTGAAATGATGATGCATTATCCAATGGCTTCCAAATTTTTTGTGCTTAAATTAGACACATTCATGGTGATTTTGGTTTAGAGTTTGTGAATTTATCATGTATGGTTTGTGAGTTATGATTTTCTGAAGTAGGGTGTGACAATTTGTGTCACACCATTGATGTGCAACTTGATGATTTTCAATACCATGCCTCTTGACCTCAAAATGCTCTGAATTTTTGCATGAATGTACTTGAGTATGCCTAGTTTACATGTGATTTTTCTTGGAATTATTTGTGGCATTTCCTAATTGATTGAGGTTTTTCTCCCCTGTTTGGTCTTATGTTGACTTTTAGTGATACATGTTCCCATTGCCTTTGTGAAATCCTCATACCTTATTAGATGGACATGAAATTTGGTATGTGATTAGTAGACATCTTAAGCTTTGCCATGGTTTTAGTCCCATTCATTTATCATATGCTATCACTGTTTTATGAATTATTCAAGTTGGTGCATGTTTGGTTGACTTCTTTGAGTATGCTTGAACTTGCCTTGCCTTTCTGATTTTCATTGACCAACTTCCTTTGATCCAAATGAGATGAAATTTGATATGCATATCATGTTATGGATTATGTTTGAGCATGAATTATTTGATGATTTTTTGGAATTGTTTATGATTGGTTTTGAGTTGAGTCTTGCTGTTGACTTCTATGAGCTTCCATATGCCATGCTTTGACTTCTTTTGCTTATAAAATGATGATGATGAATGATATGATTGTGAAACCAATTGAGTTTGTTTCTTGATTGTTTGAACTTGATTTTGGACACTTGCCACTTGCTGTTTTGACTTTCTTATCTCTTTTTGACCCTAGGCTTGTCCTAGTGGTCTTGTTGCTCATGTTTAAGCTTGTTGTTTCAGGTTAAGCAACAAATGCTTCAAAGAGATTAATACCAGTTGCTTGAGTTTGATGTTTTATCATGGACTAACTTGTGTGTTTTGTAGGTTGTTTAGCTCACTTGCTTTGAGCTTGTGCTTTGCACAACTGATTGACTGTATTATCTGTTTGGTTTATGTTGTTTGTTCTAACTTTGTGTCTGATATACTAACTGTGCTTGACTGATTTCAGGTACTTTAGTTGCTTTTAGTTCCTTGTGAACTTTGCTTTGCTTTGCTTGATAAGCAATTTGCATTGAGGTATAATTCCTTACTCCATGTAGTCTGGAAGACCTGGCCTGTTACTTGGCCAGGCAACTGTCTGAAGTCCTCCTTAAGAGGCAATGCTTGTGTGTGTTTACATTTGTCCCAAGCAGGAAAAGTCCTTTAAATAAGGCAATTGGTGGATATAAGAGATATGTAGTCTATCTCCCACTATTCTGTGAGTCTTCTCCTTGCTCCCATGACATGGTTGTAGCATTGAGATCCTAACCCAAGATCTATCGAGTCAATAATTTGTGGAGAGAGTTCCTACTTTCTGAACTCCCACACCTTCTGATATTCAAATGTTCTCCCTGACCAGGGATAAGAGCAATGAGGCACACCCCTCATATCCTTTCATCTGCTTCACCTTGGCTCTCAATGTCAAGGTTAAGAGCACCATTAACCCAGTTACAGAGGTTTGTTTGTTGAGGTTGATATGACCCCTCGACTAAAACCTAACCTTGATTGAGCCCATTGTTTGCATATAGTGTGTGCTACTTGTGCTTGTGTGTTTGTTTGACTTGCTTCCTGTGCAAGTTAGGTTTAGTTTAGCTTGCTTCCTGTGCAAGTTAGGTTTAGTTTGGCTTGCTTCCTGTGCAAGTCAGGGTTAGGATAGGCTTGCTTCCTGTGCAAGTTAGCTAGAAACCTTAACTTAGGGATGATTTGCATGATAACATCTAGGCTCGAGTCGTAGTCTCCCTAGTTGTGTCTCCCTCTGTTATCTGGTTAGGCTAGTCTTTCTCCCCTCTGTAGGGGAACTACATCGCCCTGATCCTCGTTCCAGACGAGGTATGTAGGCAGGAGACCGTGTGAGGTCTCTCCGGGCACCTTTTTTCTTTTTGTGTGTGTTGTTTGACGATTGCTAGGCTCGAGTTCCTGACTCCTTAGCAATTTGTTGTCTGTTTGTTCTTGTTGTGTGCTTGGAAGCCGGTATAAGTCCATCGAGTGGCATCTGGGTTCCAGTGTGCGTGTGTTGGTTTGGATGTTGATGTAAGTCCAGTGATTGGCATTCGGGCTCCACGTTTGCCTTTGCCTGTGTTTGTTTGTGTGCGTGTCAGCCGAGCTACGAATGCTCTGATTCTCCTTCGTCCAAAGGAGATACGTATGCATAGGATGCGACATCCTAGCGAGCACGTGTCGTTTCCCCAGTCTGAACTACTTCGACTCTGATGTCTATGCCTGATAGACTAAGTAGGCCCAGGATGCGATATCCTGCCGAGTCAATTTCAGTCTTGTTTGTTTTCTTGTGTCTCTTTCAGCCAGTGTGTGTGTGTGTGGTGTTTGTTTTAGCAACCTTTTCTTTCTTAGAGCGTGGATCCCGTCGAGTACGACGGACGTGAGGGGTGCTAATACCTTCCCCTTGCGTAACCGACTCCCTTACCCTTTCTCTTTGGTCGCGAGACCACGTCTTTTCCAGGTTTACTCTGAGCGTTTCCTTTCCCTCTTTTGGGATAAATAACGCACGGTGGCGGCTCTGTTGTCCTATTTTCCCGCCGGTTTTTCGCGTAATGCGACAGCTGGCGACTCTGCTGGGGAAGCAGCATAGATGTTGACCTGTGCTGGTCCATCTTCCCTAAGCGAGTCTCTCCTAGCGCTCTAGGTTGGGGTTTTGGTTGCTTGGTGCTGTTATTTATTGCATTCATTTGTATATATGTGCATTTATTGTTTGCATTTATTGTGTGCATTAATGTTTGCATTCATTCATATTCATCTGTTGTGCTGGCTGTGTTTCTCTGTTTGGGGTGGGAGTTACTTGAGGTAAAAGGTCCAATACCCAGGCTATGAGTGAAATCTAGGAAACCTAGGAATAGAGTGATTCATGGGAAGCGGGTGGTATGCGCCACTTAGCGGAACATTGATATCACGAACAGTTCAGACCCTGGTGGGATATTGTCGTTGCATACTTCAGGTGTGTATATGATGATATTCTGCGAAAGGTTATTTATGTTGTGTTTCTCTCGACTTTACCCTGGCCTAGATGACACCCGTGAGTGGGGAGGGAATGATCTTTATTACAGGTACAGATGGTGACTCAGGTGGTGACTAATGGTTCAGTTGATCAGAGTCATATTTATCAGTCGGATTTATGGTCATTTATTGCCGAGACGTCGGAGTGCTGTCCGTGGTATTTATCAGTGGGGATCCGTTTATTTCAGGATTCCCCGGGCCGATTCAGAGATCCTATGGTTATCTGCTCAGAGATTGTCTGATGATGATGATGTATCTGTCAGTTCCGTTTATTTCGGAACTCCCTTGAGTTGGATTTGTGGTTACATATTCCCTCAGATGGTTGTGATCAGTTCAGAGATCAGGGCTTCAGTGCAAATGTTCAGATGACTCGGAGGATGGCACAGTGCATTGCATACATCTGCATCATTCTCATTTTGCATTCATCTGCATCGAACCTATGTCTAGCCATATGGGGAGTATTATTGATTGAGAATCTGGTTGAGAGACATCTGAATGTCAGAATGTTATTGGAAAAATATTATCTGTCTCGATGAAACCAGAATCAAAGGACAGAAGCTTCCTCATATGGATAGACGTTGCATTCATGCATATTAACCTGTTTGCTGTTTTGCAGGAATCATTGCTCGTGCTCGCAGAGTTGTACCTTTGCACTCAACCCGACCTCACAGATACTTCACGAGGCGCAACACTCCTAGACTGATGGATCTTCCAAGTACAGATATCCTCGAGCTGAAGGACAAGATGACTGAGCTGATCAACATCTTGCAGGGTTTTGCAGTTGGTCAGAAAGCTTTGGCTGACAAAGTTGAGAAGCTCGAGCGGGCTTCAGCGGCTAACAGTGGTGTAAACTTGGATGGTGTCTCCAACCAAGGGCTGGGTGGTTCTAGAGATGGTGGAAAGAGAGCAACGGTGGGTATGGTGAATAACACCGCTGAGGGTTTCGGTGCTGCTGGTGGTCAACCGGGGCAGAATTTGAAGGATAGTCTGTTTCCTCTATTCTTCGGGGTTGAGGATGACAGAGAGGAAGACAGGGAAGCAGACCAGTTCTCGATGCATAATGAACCTTTTGGTCAGTACAGTGCTCCGCCGCAGAACAAAGAGATTCAGCTGCTGGCTGAAAAGATCAGAGCTCTGGAGAGCTATGCCACTCCTGGGGTGGTAAACATGTCAAACATGGGGCTAGTGGAGGGGATTGTGATCCCGCAAAAGTTTAAAGCGCCCGCGTTTGATCGCTATAATGGGAGTTCCTGCTCCGAGACTCATCTGCAGGCTTTTGTCCGCAAGATCTCAGCTTACACCATGGACCAAAAGCTGTGGATGTACTTCTTCCAGGACAGTCTGTCCGGAGGCTCACTGGAGTGGTACACCAAGCTCAAGTCCTCAGATATCAAGAACTGGCAAGATCTGGGGGACGCATTCTTTAAGCAGTATCAGTTCAATGCTGATATGGCCCCGAGTCGTACCCAGCTGCAGGGTATGTCTCAAAAGAATAACGAAGGGTTTAAAGAATACGCTCAGAGGTGGAGGGAGTTGGCTGCCAGAGTGCAACCTCCACTAGTTGACAGAGAGATGTCTGATCTCTTTATGGGGACTTTGCAGGGGGCGTATGCTGAGAGGATGGTTGGTTGTCCGGTGACCAACTTTTCAGATATAGTTGTGGCTGGGGAGAGAATTGAGAGCTGGTTGAAGCTCGGGAAGATTCAGGGTGTAGCTTCGTCGTCTGGGTCAAAGAAGCCCTTTGGGAATGGACAGAGGAAGAAGGAGGGTGATACCAGTGCAGTATACGCACAAAGAGGACCCAGTAGGGATCGTTACTTCCAGCATACTGCTGCGGTAACCATTCCTGCTGAGCATCAGCCTGCACAGCAACAACAACAACAACAACCTCAACAGCAAAGACAACCATTTCAGCAGAGGCCTCAGAGGGCTGGTTATCAGGTGTGGGGGAGAGCAGTTGATAGGCAGTTTGACAGGCCGCCTGTGACTTATTCTTTTCTGTTTAAAAAGTTGATGGACTTGGGGCTGGTACAGCTAAGGACTCTGGCACCTTTGAGACCTGATCAAAGGCCACCCAACTATGATGAAAATGCAAAGTGTGAATTCCATTCGGGTGCTCCCGGACATAATATAGAGAACTGTAAAGCTTTTAAGCACACAGTTCAAGACTTGGTGGATTCGAAAGCTATCAACTTTGCACTATCTCCCAACGTGAATGCTAATCCCATGCCCGCGCATGGTCAAAGGGGGGTGAATGCTATCTCTGAGGAGGGCAGAGTTGGGTTGTCAAGTGTTAATCAGTTGAAGGCTCCTCTGGCTGAGGTCAAGAGGCAGTTGTTAAAGAATGGGGTTTATCCAGGCTGTGATGAGCAATGTGCTGAGTGCGTTGGTGCCCCTGATGGGTGTGAACTCTTAAGGAAGACTGTCCAGAGTTTGATGGACGATGGGAGTATTTTGATTGAGAAGGTTGATATGGGAAAAGAAGAGGTCTCCACCATAACAATTTATTTTGACCCGGTAGATTTGTCTACCCTGGCGGAGGCGGCTCCAGTTACCATCACGGTACCTGGACCCATTCCGTATGACAAAGAGGATGCCGTACCATGGCATTATGGTGGAGAGGTATACTGCAATGGTGAGAGGGTAGAGGATCAGACTGCGGATGAAACCACCGTTTCGAAGGTGGATAATGCCGGTCCTAGCGGTTTCACTTGCAGTGGCAGACTGTTTGCTCCGGATGTCTTAAGGAGAGAAGAAGGAGAAAAAGAGAAAAAAGAAAAGGCCGAGGCTTTAGCCAGGGCAAAAGGGAAAGCAGTGGTGAGTGATAGTACTCCAGTGGTGACACCGGCGCCGCTTGGGTCGGAAGAAAAACTTGATGATGATGCAGAGGAATTCTTGAGAATCATCAAGAAGTCTGAGTACAAATTGGTTGACCATCTGCAGCAGACTCCTTCCAAAATATCCATTTTGTCCTTGTTGTTAAGCTCTGAGGGTCACAGGGAGGCTTTGTTGAAGATTTTGAGGAAAGCCTATGTTCCTCAAGAGATTACCATTAACCAGTTGGAGACGGTCGTGTCTAACATGCATGCCAGCCATGGGTTGGGTTTTACAGACATGGACTTGACTGTGGATGGGAGAAATCACAATCGGGCGTTACACATAGCGATGGAATGTAAAGGAGCCGTGCTTTCGCATGTGCTGGTTGATACCGGCTCCTCTTTGAATGTGTTGCCGAAGAAGGCTCTGGCAAAGTTGAATTGTGATGGGCTGATTCTGACTCCGACTGATTTAATAGTGCGGGCATTCGATGGGTCGAAGCGGGCCGTGTTTGGAGAGGTTGAGCTTCCTGTGAAGATAGGCCCAGAGGTGTTCAAGTCGACTTTTTACGTCATGGATATCCAGCCGGCATATAGTTGCCTGTTGGGTCGACCATGGATCCATGCTGCTGGCGCAGTGACCTCGACTTTACACCAAAAGTTGAAATACATCTGGGAGGGACAGGTCGTCACTGTCTGCGGAGAGGAGGATATCTTTGTCAGCCACCTGTCCTCATTCAAATATGTGGAGATGGATGGCGAAATCTGGGAGACGCCAAGTCAAGCTTTCGAAACCGTTAAGGTGGAGAATGCTCTGTTTGCCAAAGAGGAGGAGAAACCGTCCATTGCTTCGTACAAACAGGCCGCCGAGGTGGTAAAGAATGGAGAGGCTCCTGGTTGGGGCAGGATGATGGATATCTCCGCAAAGAAAGATCGCTTCGGAGTGGGTTACCAGCCAGGCCAAGGCAGAGGACGCCGTACGTCAGTAACATTCACAAGCGCCGGAATGCTGGATCCGGATCACATCTGCATGATGAGTGAGGAAGCTGATAGCGACTGCAACATTGACCGGTGGATAAAGCCGTGCGCACCAGGGATGGGAATCCAAAACTGGAAGGCTGAAAAGATCATCCGGGTCACTCTGCTGGAAGAGTAATATTTTTCTTGTTTTGATTTTATATGCATGAAAGCCA
This sequence comes from Lathyrus oleraceus, assembly GCF_024323335.1. Classification (NCBI taxonomy): domain Eukaryota; kingdom Viridiplantae; phylum Streptophyta; class Magnoliopsida; order Fabales; family Fabaceae; genus Lathyrus; species Lathyrus oleraceus. The sequence continues at coordinate 471,269,715 of NC_066584.1, forward strand.
TACGTGTTGCCCGACACGTAATGGTCCATTGTAAGGGCCACCTCATGTTTAAATTTGCAAGTTCGCATCATTAATAAAAGGATGTTTTTCAATTAAAAGCGGTGTTCCCTGTTTTTCATTTATTTTTGCAGTTTAAAAATAAAAATAAAATAAAAATGGCAATGTTTTCATTTTTCTTTTTCAATTTGTCACACACCGGTTCTAAAGCAATGCATGAATCAACATTCATGCAGATGTGATTCTTCTCCGGATCTCATTGATAACAATCCTGTTACACCCTCGTATGACTTCGACAATCCAATCTATCATGCTGAAGAAGAAGGCGAAGAAGATTGTGAACTGCCAGGGGAATTAGCCAGGTTGTTGAAACAAGAGGAGAAGGTGATTCAGCCGCATGAAGAGCAGATTGAGGTTGTGAACTTGGGTACCGACGAGGTCAAAAAAGAAGTGAAAATCGGGGCTGCTTTGGAGGAAAGTGTCAAGAGCAGAATGGTAGCACTGTTGAAAGAGTATGTCGACATCTTTGCCTGGTCTTATCAAGATATGCCAGGGTTGGATACCGATATTGTTGTGCACAAGCTACCGTTGAGAGCAGATTGTCCTCCAGTGAAGCAGAAATTGCGCAGAACTCGACCTGACATGGCGATGAAAATCAAAGAAGAAGTGCAGAAGCAGTGGGATGCTGGTTTCCTTGCTGTCACTAATTATCCGCCGTGGGTTGCAAATATCGTGCCAGTTCCGAAGAAGGATGGGAAGGTGAGAATGTGTGTGGACTACCGAGATCTGAACAGAGCTAGTCCGAAAGATGATTTTCCGCTACCTCACATCGATGTGTTGGTAGATAATACAGCTCAATTCTCGGTGTTTTCCTTCATGGATGGCTTTTCTGGCTATAATCAAATTAAAATGTCGCCAGATGATATGGAGAAAACAACGTTCATCACACCGTGGGGTACCTTTTGTTACAAGGTGATGCCATTCGGTCTCAAGAACGCCGGTGCTACTTATCAGAGGGCCATGGTGACTTTGTTTCATGATATGATTCATCATGAAATCGAATGCTATGTTGATGACATGATAGCAAAGTCCCAGACAGAAGAGGGGCATTTGGTAGATTTGGCCAAGTTGTTCGACCGGCTGAGACAGTTTAGACTGAGGTTGAATCCGAACAAGTGCACGTTCGGAGTGCGGTCCGGTAAATTGTCGGGGTTTATTGTAAGTGAGAAAGGAATCGAGGTTGATCCTGCAAAAGTAAAAGCAATAAGAGAAATGCCTGAACCGAGAACGGAGAAGGAGGTTCGTGGTTTCTTAGGTAGATTGAACTACATTTCACGGTTCATATCTCATCTAACAGCCACGTGCGAACCGATATTCAAGTTGTTGAAAAAAGATCAAACGGTCAGGTGGAATGATGATTGCCAAGCGGCATTTGAAAAAATAAAAGAATATTTGCAGGAGCCTCCGATTCTGATGCCTCCTGTGGAGGGAAGACCGTTAATTCTGTACTTGACGGTCCTTGAGGGGTCTATGGGGTGTGTATTGGGGCAGCATGACGAGTCTGGTCGAAAAGAGCATGCCATATACTACCTTAGCAAAAAGTTTACCGATTGTGAAACAAGATATTCACTGCTCGAGAAAACTTGTTGTGCTTTGGTCTGGGTTGCTCGCCGACTAAGGCAGTACATGCTGGTTCATACCACTTTATTGATTTCCAAGATGGATCCAATCAAGTACATTTTCGAAAAGCCAGCATTGACCGGACGGGTTGCGAGATGGCAAATGATTTTGACAGAATATGATATACAGTATACCTCTCAGAAGGCTATCAAGGGGAGTGTATTGTCTGATTACCTCGCTCAGCAACCCATTGATGATTATCAACCGATGAAGTTTGAATTCCCTGATGAGGACATCATGTTTCTCAAATCGAAAGATTGCGAGGAACCAATCCCGGAGGAGGGGCCTGACCCTGAATCCGAATGGATTTTGATGTTTGATGGGGCCGTTAACGTGAATGGAAGCGATGTTGGTGCTGTTTTGGTTACGCCGAAAGGATCCCACATTCCTTTTGCTGCCCGGCTAACATTTGAGTGCACCAACAACGTGGCTGAATATGAAGCTTGTATATTGGGAATTGAGGAGGCGATTGATTTGAGGATCAAGAACCTTGTCATATATGGAGATTCAGCTCTGGTGATAAATCAGGTTAACGGGAAGTGGTATACGCATCAATCTCATTTAGTGCCGTACCGAGATTATACGAGGAGATTGTTGACGTTTTTCACCAAGGTGAAGATGCATCATGTGCCTAGAGAGGAGAATCCTTTGGCAGATGCTTTGGCTACTCTAGCCGCCTTGATTAAGGTGCAGTGGTGGAATCAGTTCCCCAGTGTTGAGGTTGGACGTTTGGATAGGCCGGCTTATGTGTTTGCTGTTGATACAGCGCCTGATGATGAGAAGCCGTGGTATTACGATATCAAGCGCTATCTGGAGACTCAAGAGTATCCCGAGGGAGCATCTAAAAAGGACCGAAAGACTCTGCGGAGGTTGGCCATGGTGTTCTACCTGAATAAGGATGGGGTTTTGTATAAGAGGAACTTTGATTGGGTCTTGCTAAGATGTGTTGATGATAAAGAAGCAAGCCAATTGATGAAAGAGGTTCATGAAGGATCGTTCGGTACCCATGCCAGTGGGAATGCAATGGTAAGGAAGCTGCTGAGGGCAGGTTATTATTGGATGACAATGGAGGCCCAATGTTTTAATTTCGTGCGGAAGTGTCATAAATGCCAGATTTATGCTGATAAGGTGCACGTGCCTCCAAATCCTTTGAGCTTAATGTCGTCTCCATGGCCGTTTGCTATGTGGGGCATTGATATGATCGGAAAGATTGAGCCTACAACTTCGAATGGGCATCGGTTCATATTAGTGGCTATTGATTACTTCACCAAGTGGGTTGAAGCAGCCTCTTATACGAACGTGACGAAGCAGGTTGTGGCCAGGTTTCTCAAGAGAGACATCATTTGCAGATATGGGGTTCCCGAGAGAATCATAACTGATAATGGTTCTAATTTGAACAATAAGATGATGGCAGAACTGTGCCGGGAATTCAAGATCGAGCATCATAATTCTTCTCCTTATCGTCCGAAGATGAATGGGGCGGTTGAGGCAGCCAACAAGAATATCAAGAAGATTGTGCAGAAAATGGTGGTAACCTATAAAGACTGGCATGAGATGTTGCCGTTTGCATTGCACGGGTATCGAACGTCGGTGCGTACATCTACTGGGGCAACTCATTTCTCATTGGTGTATGGGATGGAGGCTGTATTACCTATTGAGGTTCAGATTCCCTCTTTGAGAGTCCTGATGGACGTGAAATTGCAAGAGGCTGAATGGGTAAGAACCCGATACGAGGAGTTGAGCCTAATTGAGGAAAAGAGGCTGGCGGCCATCTGTCATGGGCAGTTATACCAGCAAAGGATGAAGCGTGCTTTTGACAAAAAGGTGCGACCTCGGGTATATCACGTAGGTGATATGGTGCTGAAAAGGATCCTTCCTCCTCAAAACGATCGAAGGGGCAAATGGACACCGAATTATGAAGGTCCATTCGTGGTCAAGAAGGTCTTCTCTGGCGGAGCCTTGTTGCTAACGACCATGGATGGCGAGGATTTTCCATCCCCTGTGAATGCGGACGCAGTTAAAAAATACTTCGTATAAAGAGACCCGCTGGACGAAAAGAATAAAACAGTTCAGGCAAAAATGGGCATCCCGGCGAACCAAAAACAGAAAGAAAGGTTCGGGCAAAAATTAGGGATAAAATGAAAAATTATACTCCCGGCAAGTCGAAAACCTGGAAAGGCGGCTTGGGCAAAAAAAAAGGGGTATCCCGGTGGACTGAAAACCCGAAAGGGCGGTCCAGGCAAAAGAGGGATTGAAACGAACAACTGCGTCCAGCATGATCGTTTGCGTTTTGGTTAAGGCATCATGGATAATACCCGGTGGGGATCAATCAGAAACGTCTTGTTCAGAAGGCAGAAAGCATGGAGAGTCTGAGGATATATGGGGTGTAACTAAGTTGGAACTCGATGAGATCACGGGTTTCACATTGCCATTAGGATAGATTTTTCCTTTTGTGCGCAATTACCTCTTTTCAGGAATTGCTTCCTTTGTATTGCTCATTTGAGCCACACTTTTTTTCAATCAATAAAATGCATATTCAGTCAAATAATTTTGTTTTTGTTTTTCATTACCGCTTTGATTGCAAAAACATTCAATTATTTTTGATAAAGAATCTTGCATGTTGAGACATACAGGTCCCTTCCAATGCATGTTTATAAGATTGAGAGCTTGAAATCTTATTCGGAAGGTTGAGGGACCCAAGTGTTGAAATCTTGACATGCCTGGGGCACGGTTTTATCTGACGATCTCCTTTTGCAGGTGCTGTTAGATATTTTCGCTCACTTGCAGGTTGTGATGTGGAAGCTTTTGACAAGACAAATCCCCGTGGAGTCCGGTCAGGGACGAATGAATATGAAGGGATGACGAAGAGACGTTGAGACGTGCAACGATCCTTGAATGATAATCAAGAAGACTCTTCAAAGTCGGAAGACTGGAAAGTCTGTGGAAATTCCCCGCAGAGTCCAATCAGGGACAGGCGAGTTGGAGGAACGGTGGAGAGACGGCGAAGGACGTCCGAGGGCCTTTGAAATTAATCAAGAAGACTCTTCAAAGTCGGAAAATTGAAATTTCTGTATAAGTCCCAGGAGTTCGATCTTCGTCGAGTGCGGAGCGATTGGGAATACAAGATGATGGAGCAGAAAAGGTCCAGACGAGTCTGGGAATTCTCAAAAGTGGAAAGCTGATACGAGATTAGGAGGCGGATACTATGGTTCGACAAGTCGACGGGTGTTCTGTACCAACTTTTCTCATTTCCCCAGCGTAGTCTCCAAACAGAGTCGTGAGAACTAACTCCCCAGCGGATCCAAGGTCTGTGGGTCCCCTAGTCGAGTCAGGATGGTTATCCCAGGCAGGTTTAAAACGATGTTTCCTCAGCAGCAGGCCCGAAGGTTGCTATCCCCGAGTGGAGCGGGTTGCAATGAAATATATCTCCAGCAGTGCTCATCCTACCAGTGGATTGGACGAGTTTCCGTAGCAGACTGATATCTGCATCCCCGGCTGAGTTGATTCTACCTGTGAATTGCATGGGTTGTCCCCAGCGGAGTAGCATTCGTTTCCCCTGGCAGGGTCAGGATGGTTATCCCCAGCAGGTTTTAGATCGATGCTTCCCCAGTTGCCAGGCCTGGAGGTTGTTGTTTCCTAGCGGAGTATCTGTGAGCATTTCCCTAGTGAAGTCGTCAGGTATCTGTGAGGGTTCTCCAAGCCGAGTCGGGATTGATATCCCCCGCAAGTCAAAGATCGAGGTATCCCCACTGAGTGTTGGTGGTTCCTATCCCTCAGCAATTCCCCAAGCGGATTGGGTGCAAAGGAGGCTTTCCCCAGCAAGGGTTACCTTTTCCCAATAGCAGCGTCATTCCCCAGCAGGGTGGAATCGGAGTATTGACGAGTTCCTCAGCAGAGTGTCTCGAGTTCCCCAGGAGAGTCCCTTGAGGGGGATATTTTTTATGCATTCATCATGAAGAATAAGCATAGCATATTGCATAATAAATCGCGTAGCATTTCCATAATTATGGAGCATTACGCAGAAAAGTCAATCATGCATCATATTGCACGCATAAGCTAGGCTCAAGCCGTGGTTACCGTTTGAGAGGTGGTTTTATCAGAAGTGAAGGTGTTGCTCCGCGGAGTTTAGTATCTTGATTTTGAATCAAAGGTGTTCCTCAGTAGTGCGATACTGGAGGAGTTTTCTGTCGTGCGAGACAACGATTGGAAGATGTTACTCTGAGGAGTCTAGCATCATGACGTCAGATCAGCAATGTTCCCCAGTAGTGCGATATTGGAGGAAATTTTTCTGTCAAGCGGAGAAGGAAATGGAATCAAAGGACGTTACGCGATCAGCACGATTACGGGGTTTAACTGGAGAAAAGGAAATGTTGAGGCATTTTCTGGGAACGGGGTTCAAATGGAGAAAGGGAAATGTTGAGGCATTTTCTGGAGAGCGGGGTTCAAATGGAGAAAGGGAGATGTTGCGGCATTTTCTGGAGAATGGGGTTCACAATGGCGATTGCGAGTTATCGTCAGGCGACTGGGGTTCAAATTGGAGAATGGGGTTCATTATTTTGGCAAAACAAGATGTTGGGGTTCAACTGCAGCGATCGGGGATCATTTGCGCAAAAGAAAAATCTCGGGGTTCAAGAAAAGCATGAAAAAGAGAGATAATAATTCCCAGCGGACGTGTGGTGTTCAGGCCATGGTTATCCCTGCGTTACCATTTATTTTGGTATCCAGGTCGACGTTACTATTTCGGTGATCAGGCCGACTTTTTCCGTTCCAGACGGATTCTTGTTTCAAGACTGTTCCTTTGCCGATTATGACAGGCGTTGTTAATTATTTTCCCAGCAGAGTGCAAATTTCTACGGTTCTTTGGTATTCAATCCCTGTGTACCCTGAAAGTTTGACAGTCGTTGCTCTCATCCATTCGGGTTCCCAGCTGATTGAATAGGGGCAGCTGTAGCACCTCAAATTTGCACCTACATTTTGTACATACATTTTCATCATTAGTTCATTAACATAATATAGTCCACTGCATAACATTGCATTGTCCATTTGCCCAAGTGCAAGTTCAGCTGACAAGTTAGGTCAAACTGGTCAGGAGATCAGTCAATCAAGCAAGCAAGGGCAATTTTCTTTGAGCCAAGGCCCTAGGGTTGGTCCAACATGTTCACATGACCTAGGGGTCCTTTTGAAGTGTTTTGGTCAAGGTTTGATTGCTCAGAAGTCATCAGTCATGGCTCAGTTCACCAGAAACCCTAAAAAGTCAACTGTTGGTCAACTGTGCAATTAATCAGTGATTGGATGGTGGGAATTGGTTTGAGAAGGCTCATTCATGTCCATATAAGCCTCATATAACATGTCAAACATCATCATGGAAGAATTTGAAGCCAAACAAGAAATTTCCAAAAATAGAAAGTTGACCTATAATTGGAATTTGCCAAAAATGGAAAGTCTTGATCCTCAAACTTACATCATGATAAAAGCTTCAAATGAATTTTTGCCCAACATGAAAGTTGAAGATCTTGTTCTCCCATTTCCAAAAAGTCTAAGAACACTCAATTACCATGTATGGTTGGCAAGTTATGATCAAATCATTTTCAGAAATTTTTGAACTTCAAAAGGCACGATTCCTGTTGGTTTGTTCCATCATATTCCAACTATTTGGCAGCTTTTACAAGTGGTATTTCTCCACTGTAACATCAGTTTCCAGTTCTGCTTCATCAAAGTTCATCCATGGCCAGTTTTGATTTGAGCAAAAAGGAAGGAAACTGAGCTAAACTTCTTCACTCATCCATCATTTCAAGCTTGATTGGACATCTGTTTCGAGCTTTCCTCACCAAATCCTCACTGTTTCATCAGTTTCTTCAAAATCAAGTAAGAATTCGCATCACTCTATTTGCTAAATTATGCTATGCTTTGTGAAGATCCTTGCATGCTAATTCTTTTGAGCTTTGAATCGTGTTGAATGGTTGCCTGTGCTGAAAGATATGTTGATTTGAAATATGATGTGTGAATATGTTTATGTTCGATTCATTCTTGTTAGTTTGTTTTAAGGAAAATGAATGCCATATTCTTGATGTGCTTGGTCTGATGATTCTAATGGTATGCCTATTTTTCATTTCTGGGAAAATCGATTTGAACAAGTGATGATGATGTTACTGTACACGAACCCTAATTGCCATTTTCCAGAAAAATCGTGTTTGGTCGTTGCTGTGTGACGTTTGCATAAGCCTTGCACTATTCCATTCCCATGTCCAATCCCTGCGTGCCACGCCTGTGTGTTGTACGCAGCGTTTCATTTAGTCGTCCCAATTATTACAAAAATGCCACCGTGCCCAAATTAAACCATTAATTCAATGTTTTGTTTCAATATTTATTCCATTTTGTTACACCATCTTTGAAAAATCATAGCATCTTCATTTGTAATCCAAAGTTCATGGGAATTTTTGCATTGTGTTCATCTGGATCTCTATTATTTTATCATATTTTTTCCTGATTTTTTGGATAAGTGGATTTTAATTGGTATTAGGGTTTGTGACATGTGACAATATTTTGTACCTTTTACCAAAACATTTGTGAAATGATGATGCGTTATCCAATGGCTTCCAAATTTTTTGTGCTTAAATTAGACACATTCATGGTGATTTTGGTTTAGAGTTTGTGAATTTATCATGTATGGTTTGTGAGTTATGATTTTCTGAAGTAGGGTGTGACAATTTGTGTCACACCATTGATGTGCAACTTGATGATTTTCAATACCATGCCTATTGACCTCAAAATGCTCTGAATTTTTGCATGAATGTACTTGAGTATGCCTAGTTTACATGTGATTTTTCTTGGAATTATTTGTGGCATTTCCTAATTGATTGAGGTTTTTCTCCCCTGTTTGGTCTTATGTTAACTTTTAGTGATACATGTTCCCATTTCCTTTGTGAAATCCTCATACCTTATTAGATGGACATGAAATTTGGTATGTGATTAGTAGACATCTTAAGCTTTGCCATGGTTTTAGTCCCATTCATTTATCATATGCTATCACTGTTTTATGAATTATTCAAGTTGGTGCATGTTTGGTTGACTTCTTTGAGTATGCTTGAACTTGCCTTGCCTTTCTGATTTTCATTGAACAACTTCCTTTGATCCAAATGAGATGAAATTTGATATGCATATCATGTTATGGATTATGTTTGAGCATGAATTATTTTATGATTTTTTGGAATTGTTTATGATTGGTTTTGAGTTGAGTCTTGCTGTTGACTTCTATGAGCTTCCATATGCCATGCTTTGACTTCTTTTGCTTATAAAATGATGATGATGAATGATATGATTGTGAAACCAATTGAGTTTGTTTCTTGATTGTTTTAACTTGATTTTGGACACTTGCCACTTGCTGTTTTGACTTTCTTATCTCTTTTTGACCCTAGGCTTGTCCTAGTGGTCTTGTTGCTAATGTTTAAGCTTGTTGTTTCAGGTTAAGCAACAAATGCTTCAAAGAGATTAATACCAGTTGCTTGAGTTTGATGTTTTATCATGGACTAACTTGTGTGTTTTGTAGGTTGTTTAGCTCACTTGCTTTGAGCTTGTGCTTTGCACAACTGATTGACTGTATTATCTGTTTGGTTTATGTTGTTTGTTCTAACTTTGTGTCTGATATACTAACTGTGCTTGACTGATTTCAGGTACTTTAGTTGCTTTTAGTTCCTTGTGAACTTTGCTTTGCTTTGCTTGATAAGCAATTTGCATTGAGGTATAATTCCTTACTCCATGTAGTCTGGAAGACCTGGCCTGTTACTTGGCCAGGCAACTGTCTGAAGTCCTCCTTAAGAGGCAATGCTTGTGTGTGTTTACATTTGTCCCAAGCAGGAAAAGTCCTTTAAATAAGGCAATTGGTGGATATAAGAGATATGTAGTCTATCTCCCACTATTCTGTGAGTCTTCTCCTTGCTCCCATGACATGGTTGTAGCATTGAGATCCTAACCCAAGATCTATCGAGTCAATAATCTGTGGAGAGAGTTCCTACTTTCTGAACTCCCACACCTTCTGATATTCAAATGTTCTCCCTGACCAGGGATAAGAGCAATGAGGCACACCCCTCATATCCTTTCATCTGCTTCACCTTGGCTCTCAATGTCAAGGTTAAGAGCACCATTAACCCAGTTACAGAGGTTTGTTTGTTGAGGTTGATATGACCCCTCGACTAAAACCTAACCTTGATTGAGCCCATTGTTTGCATATAGTGTGTGCTACTTGTGCTTGTGTGTTTGTTTGACTTGCTTCCTGTGCAAGTTAGGTTTAGTTTAGCTTGCTTCCTGTGCAAGTTAGGTTTAGTTTGGCTTGCTTCCTGTGCAAGTCAGGGTTAGGATAGGCTTGCTTCCTGTGCAAGTTAGCTAGAAACCTTAACTTAGGGATGATTTGCATGATAACATCTAGGCTCGAGTCGTAGTCTCCCTAGTTGTGTCTCCCTCTGTTATCTGGTTAGGCTAGTCTTTCTCCCCTCTGTAGGGGAACTACATCGCCCTGATCCTCGTTCCAGACGAGGTATGTAGGCAGGAGACCGTGCGAGGTCTCTCCGGGCACCTTTTTTCTTTTTGTGTGTGTTGTTTGACGATTGCTAGGCTCGAGTTCCCGACTCCTTAGCAATTTGTTGTCTGTTTGTTCTTGTTGTGTGCTTGGAAGCCGGTATAAGTCCATCGAGTGGCATCTGGGTTCCAGTGTGCGTGTGTTGGTTTGGATGCTGATGTAAGTCCAGTGATTGGCATTCGGGCTCCACGTTTGCCTTTGCCTGTGTTTGTTTGTGTGCGTGTCAGCCGAGCTACGAATGCTCTGATTCTCCTTCGTCCAAAGGAGATACGTATGCATAGGATGCGACATCCTAGCGAGCACGTGTCGTTTCCCCAGTCCGAACTACTTCGACTCTGATGTCTATGCCTGATAGACTAAGTAGGCCCAGGATGCGATATCCTGCCGAGTCAGTTTCAGTCTTGTTTGTTTTCTTGTGTCTCTTTCAGCCAGTGTGTGTGTGTGTGTGTGGTGTTTGTTTTAGCAACCTTTTCTTTCTTAGAGCGTGGATCCCGTCGAGTACGACGGACGTGAGGGGTGCTAATACCTTCCCCTTGCGTAACCGACTCCCTTACCCTTTCTCTTTGGTCGCGAGACCACGTCTTTTCCAGGTTTACTCTGAGCGTTTCCTTTCCCTCTTTTGGGATAAATAACGCACGGTGGCGGCTCTGTTGTCCTGTTTTCCCGCCGGTTTTTCGTGTTATGCGACACACATCCTCAAGAAGATTCTCATTAAGGAAAGCAATTTTGACATCCATCTGCCATATTTCATAATCATGATATGCAGCGATAGCAAGTAAAATCCGAACAGATTTAAGCATTATAATTGGTGAAAAGGTTTCATCATAGTTAACCCCATGAATTTGTTTATATCCTTTTGCAACCAGTCTTGCCTTATAGGTATGTACCTTACCATCCATGTCACTCTTATTTTTGAAGACCCACTTGCATCCTATAGGGTTAACTCCTACAGGAGGCTCTACCAAGGTCCAAACTTGGTTTGTGTACATGGAATCCATTTCAGGTTTCATGGCTTCTAGACACTTCTCAGACTCGGGACCAGTTATAGCCTCTTGGTAGGTCACATGATAATCTTGGTCCATGAGTAATACATCACCTTGATCAATTATGTGATATCCATATCTCTCAGGTAGGTGACGTATCCTTCTTGACCTACACTGGTCTTGTTCTACTTGAGCAGGTTGCTCTTCCACAACTACGTGTGTTTCCTGCTCTAATTCCTCCATAGGTGTATCAATGCTTTGTGATTCTTGAATTTCTTCAAGCTCTACTTTCCTCCCACTGATTCCTTTGAAAATAAAATCCTTTTCTAGGAAAACTCCAGTTCGAGCCACAAACACTTTGCCCTTAGAAGAATTGTAGAAGTAATACCCTCTTGTTTCTTTAGGATACCCCACAAATAAGCATTTGTAAGATTTGGGCTCAAGCTTAGTTGAAATTTGTCATTTCACATAAACTTCGCAACCCCAAATCTTCATGTAAGACATATGTGGTTTCTTACCACTCCATATCTCATATGGTGTCTTCTCAACCTTTTTGGATGGAACACGATTAAGTGTGTAAGCTGTTGTCAATAGTGCATGTCCCCAAAAGGAGTTTGGAAGATCGGCGTGACTCATCATGGATCGTACCATGTCTAACAGGGTTCGATTTCTTCTCTCAGATACACCATTCCATTGGGGTGTTCCGGGAGGAGTAAGTTGGGATAGGATCCCACACTCTTTCAGATGGTCATCAAACTCTATGCTTAAATACTCACCACCTCGATCTGATCAAAGAGTTTTAATATTCTTACCTAGTTGGTTTTGTACTTCATTCTTGAATTCCTTGAACTTTTCAAAGGACTCTGATTTATGTTTCATTAAATACACATAACCATATCTACTGAAATCATTAGTAAATATGATGAAGTACTGAAAACCTCCTCTGGCTGGTATATTTAGTGGTCCACATACATCAATATGTATGAGGGCCAAAAGATCATTAGTTCTTTCACCTTTTCCTGTGAATGGAGACTTTGTCATCTTTCCAATTAAACAAGATCTGCATGTCTCATATGATTCATAATCAAAAGAGTCCAAGAGTCCATCTTTATGAAGTTTGGAAATGCGTTTCTCATTTATGTGACCTAATCGACAATGCCAAAGGTAAGTTGGATTTAACTCATTAGGTTTCATCCTTTTAGTATTAATGTTATAAATAGGAATTTCAAGATCAAGGACATATAGTCCATTGTTCATTTGTGCAGTAACATAGAATATATCATTCAAATAAATTGAGCAACAATTGTTCTTTATTATAAATGAAAAACCAAACTTGTCCAAACAAGAAACAAAAATAATATTCCTGCTAATTGTAGGTACATAATAACAATTCTCTAACTGAATTATTAAACCACTAGGTATAGTCAATACATAAGTTCCTACGGCTAAAGCAACAACCTTTGCTCCATTGCCAACTCGTAGGTCAACTTCACCTTTTGCCAAATCTCTACTCCTTTTTAGCCCCTGCACATTGGTACAAATGTGAGAACCGCATCCAGTATCTAATACCTATGATGCAGAAGTAGATAAATTAATTTCAATAACAAAAATACCTGAAGTTGAAGTCTCTACTCCATTCTTCTTATCTTCCAGGTACTTTGGGCAGTTTCTCTTCTAGTGTCCGGTCTTACCGCAATGGAAGCATGTGCCTTCCTTTGATATGCCTCCACTAGGCTTTAAAGCAGCAATAGTGGGTTTGGGTTTGGCAACTTCCTTGCCTTTCCCTTTATCACCCTGCTTGGTGGGTCTTTTGTTCTGTCTCTTTCCATTTCCGATCATCAGAATGGACTTCCCTTTTGACTTCAGATTCTGCTCAGCAGTTGTTAACATGGCTAACAGCCCAGGAAGAGATTTGTCCATATCATTCATCTTGAAATTTAGGACAAATTGACTTAATCTATCTGGAAACGATTGCAAGATCAAATCAGTCGCAAGTTCCTTTCCGAGGGGAAAACCCAACCTCTCAAGGTTTTCCACATACCCAATTATCTTGAGCACATGGGGACCTACAGGGGCTCCCTCAGCTAACTTGCCTTGAAAAAGGGCTTTTGAAACTTCAAACCTTTCATGCCTTGCTTGCTCTTGATAGAGCATCTTTAGGTGTTCGATCATATCGAACGCTGCCATGTTCTCATGTTGCTTTTGCAACTCTGAGTTCATGGTAGCTAGCATGAGACAAGCAGTTTCATTGGCATCATCGACGTGCTTCTTATAAGTATCTCTTTCTGCCTTAGATGCAGAACTAAGAGGTTCCTCTTCAGGAACAGGTTTCTCCAAGACATATAGCTTTCTATCATGTTTGAGGATAATCCTCAGATTTCGGTGCCAATCCAGAAAATTTGTCCCAAACAATTTTTCCTTGTCAAGGATTGATCGCAAAATGTTGTTAGAGGTGTTTGTTGTCATGGTAATCTATATGAAAATAATGAAAATATAAGTATCAATAACATATTTAATTAGGCCTTTAATTAAATATGCTCCCACTATTTTACTCAAAACAAATGACCCTCGCCATTTGATTCGGAAAATCCCGTTGGAAGATTTTCTAGTGGGTCGAGATCCACATTTCACTTTGTTTTAAGTCCACGTAGGTGGATTACACAAAACTAGGTTATTTAGGTAGGAACTCCTTCCAATTGTATCTAATACAACTCTCGAATATTTTAGTTGGGTGAATAACTCCTTATTCCAATCCATCACATGGATCATTTCCAACTGTTGCTTCTAAACATATATAATCTTATTATAATTTGTTTAGTTAAGTTCGACCCATTATTTTAGAAATTGGATATTACAATTATCCCATCACACCTTACTAATATAGAGCATGCACCCCGCGTAGGCGAAACCTACATTATCTGATACTAGTCTTGATGAGTGCTAAAACTTGGAAAGCATAAACTTAATATTTAATTTGAGGGAATTTGCAATTATTCTGATCTCACCGGCTTATTTATCATATAAATCGTCTCTCACATGCATCAACATACATTCACATGCATCAACATACATAATGAAACAGTTATGACCCCTAGCGCAATTGTTCTCCCAAACCAATGAGAGAACCTAAGCTAACCTAATAATGATTTAAACTTCTCCAAGCAAGATATTCAAGGTTGTCCTCCTTTAATATTGAATTCTTCTCTTTCTTCATAACATTACATTACATAAAATAAACTCGTTTTACATACGAGGGAGTGAGATGAGAAAAGAAGTTACATTAAGAGATTAAAAAAGAGGCATGACACGCAAGTCGTATTTTAAAAACCCAAAACAAAATAAAGGAAAACTAAGGCCATAACCGATCACCACAAGACAATAATAATAAACACATTATTATTATTAATTTTAATTCTTTTAATTAATTAAAACAAAATTAAATTTCAGCGACCGATCACATTACGCAGAGTTAGTCGGGGGTCCGTTGACCGATCAACCGACGGTGGTTCCGCTGACCGATCAACGGACGGGGGTCAAGGGGGCAGCGCCCCTGGCCGAAATTTTTAATGAACAGTTCATTTGAAATCGACGTCGTTTTTCGCATCAACACTTGATACTTTAAAGCACAACACTTGCGCAGTCACAACCCTAATCGTACAACTCTTTGACAACACAACCCTTGTACCGTCATTAACCCTAATGCACCAATTTCACACCGTCAAACACACCTCGATTGTTGATTCAGTATGATTGATCAACACGTCATTGCTTCACCATACTAATGTCGGATCAAGAAGCAAACAATCATTAATCGCCCAAAGGAAAACAATCATTAAGTGTTTGAATGAACGAAACAGAAATAGTATATCATATATACCGTATTTTGCATCAAGATTACTTATATCATATATATAACTTGATCGATCTCAATTGCATAACCTATGGACGATCGATGTATCGCTGCTTCACCATACTAATGTCGGATTCTGAAGCATAGTCAACAACAATCATCCAAATCGTACATACATGATGCCAAATTTAATTACTCGTTTATTCTTTGATTCATTTTGTCTTTTAATCGTATTAATACAGAAAATACAGAAAATAAACAACTATCAGATGCATGGTTTCGTAAGTGGCTCTGATACCACTGAAGGAGAAGAGCGATCCAAAACGCAACGGAATTTAAAATTCCTCCTTTAGTGATCCTTACGAATGAGCATGATCAATGATAGAATCGTTACCTCTTGTGGCGATTGTAACCTTTGATG
Organism: Lathyrus oleraceus; assembly: GCF_024323335.1. NCBI lineage: Eukaryota > Viridiplantae > Streptophyta > Magnoliopsida > Fabales > Fabaceae > Lathyrus > Lathyrus oleraceus. The sequence goes on from NC_066584.1 coordinate 471,285,218, forward strand.
CAGATCTACAGAACGATCACGAACGTTGAACGATGACAACGCCTCTACTCAGTCCACACGAACAGATTCCTTCAATCTCAGTGCTAGCTGCTATGAATGAAGGCTTTGAGAGAGAGAGAGAGAGAGAGAGAGAGAGAGAGAGAGAGAGAGAGAGAGAGAGAGAGAGAGAGAGAGAGAGAGAGAGAGAGAGAGAGAGAGAGAGAGAGAGAAGAAGAGAGATAGATAGATAGATAGATAGATAGATAGATAGATAGATAGATAGATAGATAGATAGATAGATAGATAGATAGATAGATAGATAGATAGATAGATAGATAGATAGATAGATAGATAGATAGATAGATAGATAGATAGATAGATAGATAGATAGATAGAGAGAGAGAGAGAGACGAAATTGCAACTACATAAATGCTTCTATACAAGGGTTCTATTTATAGAACCACTTCTGTGAGCTACAAGCTAAAAAGCCCACTCAAGTGTATGTGGCCCATATCTTATAATATTCCAATATCACTTAAGCGTGTGGTACCTTACCATATTTCGTATTCTGCTTAAGTACAACGTACCTTACGATGTTCTACAATTCACTTAAGTGCACCGTACATTACGGTATTCCTTAGTTACTCTATCTCTCATCAGTCCGTCCTTGTGTGTGACCCTATAGGTTTTCGCGGCATTGACAATTATATTAAATCACGTATTTAACATAATAAACAGTGAGCGGTATCTAGCAACACATCCCTGCTACCCAAGACACAAAAATGTCATGTGATTTGACAAATCCTTTTGTGATAATACTTATGTGTACAATTACCCTTTTGCCCTTATGTCTATATTGAACACAATGCATAGACTGTGTCATCCTTGTCGAGTTCAATATTGGGCCCATAGACATTTATCCTGTTACGCAGGATGGGCAAATTCCATCTAGGTCACTCATGTCCCTTAGCATGCTTCGTGGAGTACCCATCAACTGTCTTTATGGTTATCTAGTTACGGACAATGTTTGATCAGCAATAAGGCACTCGACTCTACATCTAGGGTCCATAGTGGTTTCAGGTCGAAGGGTGGTATACACCATTATCATCATGAGAATAACTTATGACACTTTGCATAACATTCTATATAGTATTCTTATAGCGGGTCAATCCCGTATAAATATTACTTTTAATATTCTTACCTATGTTTAAGACTTGATAACTCCTTATCCATGATCCATGAGATGTGATCATCAGTCTATATATATGATAGTCTTAATGCTTTAATGTTATCCCACTTTACAATAAAGCTCGACTAAGGACACTTTAAGAATAGTGTCCCTATGTTTAATTTGATCTCATGATTAAGTCACACTTGATACATTAAACAGACTAGCTATTCTAGGGACTTTATTAAACAAACATAATAAAGAAAAAGCCTTTTATTAGTAATAAATAATTCGATATAAGTACCAAAAGTATTGACCTCTAGGGCTTACACTAACACATAAGACTTGCAAGGTATGTCGAATGGTTAGCCAACATTGTTCCAGTAATTAAAAAGAATGGCACTCATAGGCTCTGTATTGACATTAGAGATTTAAATGCAACCACTCTAAAAGATGAATACCCAATGCCAGTGACAAAAATGCTACTCGATTCAGAGGATGGTTTTGAGTACTTAAGTCTTTTAGATGGTTATTCAGGTTATAACCAATTTTTTATTGTATATCATGGTGTGTCTAAGACGGTGTTTCGATGTCCTGGAGCTTTGGACACTTAAGAATGAGTAGTGGTGCCTTTTTGGATTAATGATAACTTGCTAATATATTTTTTCAAGGCAATCTCATTATTAAAATAGTTCAAAATGGTTGACATCAAACATGTGCCAAGAATTGAAAATCATGAGGCCAATGATTTGGCCCATATTGCTCCAGGGTATCAAGTATCAAAAGAAAGATTGGAAGAACTGATTGAGGTCAGAGACAAGTTGATCTCGAATAATGTATTAGCTCCAGAATTGTCAAAGACGAGACTGGTTAGGGTAGAAGAGTTAGAGGACCTAAAGCCCAAATATTTTGAAACTTTCGCCATTGACAATTTGTCAAATGACAACTGGAGGAAACAAATTATAGATTTCCCGAAAGATCCAACGAGAACTACAAAATGAAAGATTAGGTACAGGGCTTTAAGTTACATGATCATGGGAAAGTTGTTTAAAAAGACCCCTGAAGGAGTTTTGCATAAATGCACGAGTCAAAGTGAAGCCTAATTGACAATATTTAATGCACATAGTAGATTATGTGACGCCCTTCAAGCTGGCCACAAAATTAAGTTGTTATTATTTCGACAGGGAGTCTATCGGCTCACCATGTTGAAAAACTGCATAGAGTTGGCTAAAGGATGTCAGGAATGTCAAAAGCACGCATGAATTCAACATGTTCCAGCTAGTCAGCTACATGAAATAATCAAAACCTTTGACATTCAGAGGTTAGCCTTTGAATTTGATAGAGGAGATTAAACTGGCGTCATCTAAGTCCCACAGGTACATTTTGGTAGGTACAAATTATTTTACAAAGTAGGTCGAGGCGGTATGTTTGGTAAGTTTTGACCAAGATGTGGTGATTAATTTCATTTAAAGTAATATAAAAAGAGGCGGCACGTATGGTGATTAGGAAAAAAGAGCGCGTTGCTAAAGCCTATAACAAAAAGGTCAAGTCGAAAGTTTTTTTGGTCAGAGATTATGTATGGAAAGTAATATTACATATGGATCAAAGAGACAAGACGTTAGGGAAAGGGTCTCCAAATTGGGAAGGACCATTTATCAATAAGTTATTTTTAAACAATGCTTATAAAATTGAGTAGTTAAGTCCTAATGGTCGAATACTACGAGTAAGTGGCAAATACTTGAAAAAGTATAAGCCTGTGTTGCAAGAAGTAAAGATATCGACATAAAAATGCATAAAAGGATAGCCAAAATGGTATTAATAATGTCAAACGAAGGGAAAACCTTACAAAATGTAAACGTGCATTATAAATTATCATAAATAAAGCAGCATCAGACATATGACTTTATCTTTTCCCTCAATTCTTAGAAGTGAAACTTAGTATGTTCGAGTTTCTTTTCGGTTTATCTATCGAAAGCTTTCAACTCCTCCACTCTAGCTTCCAGCATCTTAGCATCCTTGACTCGTTCCAGCCCAGTGTTGGCAGCCTCGATAATCCTCTGATCAATGATGTCCAGGTCAGAAGCCTTTAGTCCCTCTTACTCTTTCTTTACTGCCTCAAGTTTCAGTTCCAGCTAGTTCATTTGTTGAGTCCATATGAGGTTGTCGGCCTCCAGAGTTGCAAATTTATGTATTTCTTTAGCCTTCTCCTCTAACGCAACAACTTGAACTTGAGAATCATAAACCAATCCTTGGTGCTCATGCAAAACACCGACCCTCAACTCGACGTAGCTACCATTTTCTTGTTTCTGCCTCATCACTTGAACGACTTGCTCAAGTAGAGGTTCGAAATTCAAGACAATGTTAGTAATAGGGGTTGGAACTTCAAGTTTGTTGAGTTTCACTACCAACCCTTGAATTTAGAATAGGGCGATACGATCATCCCTGATAGTTCGAACAAGGTCTATGTTGACAAGTTTGAGCTTCAATTGCCCAAACAATTCATCAAATTTGTCAAGTTGACCACTAGGTGAGTTGGGAGACAGATCAACAAATACCTCTTAGTTCTCAATGATTCTCTTGAAGGCCTCAATTGTATTCTCTTGTTTATCAGCAGCTTTCAGAGCATTCAGGATGGAGGCAGACACTTCATTAGCGCTTTATAGAGAGCTAGATCCTAGATTTGGAGAGGAATGAGTATGCTCTTGAAAAACTTCATGAGGAGGAGACCCTCCAAATTCCTACATAAGGCTAGGCCCAACGACGTCGGGAGTCTTCTCGACATGAGCACCCACAAGAGTTCTTTAGGGATGACTGGTTCTCATAAGAGCCTTCGGCATCATAACCATAGCTTGTTGGTTTATGGGAGTGGACACAGTTGCACTTCGATTTTGTCTTTCAGCTGGAGATTTAGTGGTTGGGTTGTTAGTATTCACCATAACGAATTCCAGAATCCGACCACCGACTGGATTTTCCTGGTCGATTATACCACAATTACCAGTGTCACTTCGAAGGTTGTCAGATGGATTGGTCATCGAAGAAGTAGTGTATTTGATGATCAAGTCTTCAACATGATGGTTAGAATCAGTTGGTTGAGAATGGTAACTTTCAGAGTCAGTGTCGACCGACTGCCAGAAACAAACTCAACCAGTATGGCCCAACATTAAAAAATGGAAAAGAGAGAAAGGTAGTTACCTGTTCAGTGTCAGGTCAAGGATTTGAGGTTGTTGTTTCAGCTTCATGTTGTGGTTTCTCAGATGTGTTGCCAATCCTTTTCATTTTTAGAAGTGACATCTCACTCTCTTTATTACCCTCATCTTCGAGGATTGTTTCAGCCTCAATTCTTGTACTTTTCTGCTCGACAGAGGCTTCACCTGGATTTGTGTTCACCTATGAGGGCATAATGCTAGTCTCAGCAATATAGACGCCAGAATTCGATGTCGATGGTGGAGGAACAAGAGGATTTTCTGGGTCGTCACTGATGTCGAACCCTCTCTCTTTATGGTGAGACTAACGAGGTTGGACAATATGAGTAAAGGATAAAATTGGCAAAAAAATAGATGATAAATGAAGATACAAACCAAGATTTCATCATTAGAGGAACCATCAAGGCCATAGTTTAAATCTCTTGGTCTAGATGGCCTTATAGAGGTAGAGGCTTCAATTGTTCTCTTTCGTGAAGCAAACAGTTTAGGTTAGGAAGGTCTACAAAAATGAAAGGGAATAATTAAGGGGGATAGTGTTTACCCTTGAAGCCCTTGAAGTACTGGTGGATTGAGAACCACCAGTCGACGCTTTTGGATTAGTGTCAATACCTGCAAGGGGGCAAACAAAATGAGTTAGCCTAAAAAGATCCAAAGTAAAAATACAAATCAGTTTGAGAGCATTCGACAAACGTACCTTTTTCTCTCAAGAAAGAAAAAGAATCAACCATACATTGTGATATGAGGGTGCGGTTGGGCACAATAGCCCAATGTTTCTCCCACCACTCTTCAAATTCTTGAGTGCAGTGGTAGGAGAGGGTGCAGTTGAAAGCATGAAAGAAAACTTCCTTCTTTCTGTAAAATGAGAGGTTGCCTTTAAGCCACTTCTTAGTAGTGGTGTCAATATAAAAGAAGAATGCTTCACCTCTAGGGATGAATCATTTGGGAAGCATCTAAAGCAATCCAAACTGCCTAGCTACCAAGTTTGGTTGGTAGAGAGCCACCCTCAAACATGTCTTAGCGGCAGTAAGCCTCATCCATAAAATAATGGGATTGAAGCAGGCAAATAAAGTGTTGCCTATCTCATCTTCTTCTTATTGAGAAGGATTGGGGTAAGGTTTCCTAAACTAGTAAGGATCGTAGTGTCGACTTGCAAAAGGTGCCATCGTCAAAGTAAATGTTTTTTACCTGTAGAAAATTTGGAAATCATCTTCAAAGATCTCTAAAGAGACCACCTTTCCATCATCAAGATTAAGCTTAGCTAACCTAAGCCCTTCGACCCCTACTTATGGGTTATGAGGGACTCTAATTTCCAGGGAGAGTTTGAAAGTGGCACTGAGACACAATTGTAAGAGCTAGATAGGTCCACCTATTTGGAGCCGGTCGGGGTTTCTCTCATTGTCATGTATGCAACGACCAACCCTAGGGATTCATAGAGGCCCACGAGGCTTAATCTTCCCAGGCAGATTTTTCTCCCTTCATGGAGTTGGGTAGCAAAAGAAACATATTTCTTTGCTACTTGAATAGATCGAGCGTAAAATACATACTTGGAAAGCCAGTAGGTGAGAAAGGTAATGTGCTATTGGTCAGTGACTCAGTCTGATGAAGCTCGATGGTCTTCCATAAAAGAATTGTAAGTAGTTCTAGAAAAGTTGAAGGAAGGATTGGTCCTTGTTATCCTTGAGGGATCAATATCCGCTCTAGTTGGTCGAGGGGAAACTATAGCAACAATATCAAAGAGGGTAGGACCTAACATCCCACAGGGTAGGTGGAACATGTTTGTAGACGTGTCCCCAAAACACATGGAAGAAATAAGCACGTGAGGGTTGTAAGAGGGACTCACTCTTGACAATTGGATTAGGTCAAAAATACCTAAATCCTTCCAAAAGTGTTGTTTCTTTTTCTCAACCCTGTCCAGCCACTTCACATACTCAGCATCCTTAGTTGGAGGAGAGGAGCGAAAAACCCGATTCTTGAAAAATTTAAACTTGAAAGGTTCATCAAGGAAAACCAATAGTTCATAACCAGGATAAGTGGGGAATAAATCTTTTAGCACTTGTGGTTTCTTAATATATTTGGGTGATAGACCCATAAAAGCATGCACCCTACCATACTTTCCTTATTTCTTCCTCCATAGGAGGTTCAGGAACGTAAGTGTGGTCGTTAATGTATAAAGGTAGGTCGATTTCACTTGTGAAACCTACATGGTGTTGGACTGGAAGCACCATTTAAATGAATGGGTTTTTAGTGAGTAACTTAAGGAAAAAGAAGCATAGTTAGGCTTTCTCTCTTTCACTATTTAAGTTGCAGAAGGATGGAAGTGAAATGAAAAGTGTTTGAGAGAACATGTTAAATACCTATAAGAAAAAATGGTCCAGTTTTCCCCCCGAGTGATTTCAGCCATGTGGCATGTCTGAGTTGATAAATGGCGCCATAAAATCCATGGGGAAATATGAAATGGAATTTAGAGCATTTTTTAATTATTTCATTTTCCATTTAAAGCTCTTAGGAAATAAGAGGTAATCATCATGGATTTGCACGCACATCTGTGGCGTGACATTTTTGTGTAAAGTGGTCATGATGGCCACAATAACAACTAATTACTTTAACGTTTCATTGATGTGACATGCATAAGGTGAACAATGTCGAAGAGTTTAAAAAACACCACCTTTCTTCCATTCGACCATGATCGAAAGTGATATTTTTGGGGGGAATCTGTTGATCTGAGATTTTCTACCTAATAGGAAAATCAATTTAATGTTGGTGAAATACAAAGTGTATCAAGTGATGAACAATAGTCGATAATGATGTCACGTTAACTAGAACTTCTTGATTGACATCTTGAGATGTAGTTTGAAAAAATCTGAAGAGGATATATTGAGAAATTAGTTATAGGAGTCTCAGGAATAGACTTAAGTGACTGCTCGACACCATGTCAAGGGAGTACTCCGACAGACTCTGAATACTTAGAAGATTGAAGAAACCAAAGATGAAGGACTTTATGCGCTCAGTAACTGTTTTCGACGAGCAAGCATTTACTAGCCTCTAAGCAATTAGAGAACGTGGGATAATGGTTTTAGTAGCTTCAAAGTCTTAACAACGTGGAAAAATGTAAAGACAGAAGTTGCATGCATTCTAAATGATGTGTCAGTTCTGTAGAGCTAAACTAATGAAGGCAGTTATTCCTAGTTAGCAATTATAGCAAACTCATGTATTGTAATAATGATTCGTAAATTTTCACATGCATTCTCTTTAGAACCGAAGTACCCAAGGCAAAGAGAGAGAAAGTTTGTGAGTAATTATGTGAGTCTACATTTCCTTTCTATTTTGTACTTTTATGTTTCCTTAATTGAGACACTTTTATTTTCTTGTCATTTAATGCATTTCATTTAATATTGTTTGTTTCAAGTTCTTTTTACTTTAATCTAAGTTTTATTGTCTTTAAAGTTTATTTTCACTTTGTTTGCAATTAGACATTTTTAGTTATGTCTTACAGTTACACATATGTCACAATATCATTTTTCACACAAAACCGATCTTGAGATTTTTCGAGTTAATCTCAAAGACTTTCAAAGTCGTGATTGTTCGCTAAAAACATCTGCGAACAGAAACATGCTAACAATGCCAACAATTTTTAGGTTTATGACAATAATAATTGAAAAGTTTCAACTAAAGATAAAATGTCACCAAGTCCGTCGTCGTTTTTCAAACACTTACTTTAAGTGTTTATATAGTATACACAAACACTACAAAGTTAACTTGTGGGCCGAAGAGATCTTAGAAAGATTTGGGTCTTAAACTTAGAAACTTTCAAAATCTGTATTAAATAATTTTAAAATGTATTTATAAAAAAACAATTAATTATTTATAAAAAACTTGATTAACAAAATTAACTTATTATGTAAAAAATATTATAATAATAAATTATCATATTTATTATTGTCAACTCATTAAAAATACTTTTTTTTCTTCTTAATTATCACTCTGTAACATCCCTAAAATTGAAGGGGATCAACAAAATTCTAAGAGAGATAAAATTGAGGGATAAAAACTAATTTTTAAAATGAAAGAATTAAAAATTAAAAACCATTAAACTTTGAAAACAAAAAATGCAGTTAAATATAAAATAAATTATACAAAACAATTGTATAATTTAAAAGTCTGATGTACCTAAGAGTACTTGGACGAGACAAATGAATATTTTTCAACTTAAACTAGATGTCTTGTGTTCGAATCTAATCATGAATACATAGTAATGTAGAGAACTTGTTATCTATTATAATCCTACATGATTCAATGATTCAATGGATTAGTATTCTTACGCACAAAAGATAATAATAATGTTTATAAAAAAATATATTAGACTTGAGAATTATTTATATGATAGATTTTATATAATGGATATCACATTAAAGAAACATCTCATTTATTCATTATAAAAAGAAACATCATATTTGATATCTCAATGTTCATGTTAATTTTTTTTGAATAAAATAAATTTGAACAAAATTTTCACTTGGGAATAAACATTATTTCCTTACATTAAAAAATTCAGTCATCCTTGTTAGAGTCATTTTTAATTGATTATTATTTTATTTATTTATTAATATTATTTACTGAATTTAATTAACATAAAAAGGTTAACACAGAGGATGTATGTTAAGAAATTTAATACAAAATTTTTATTATTAAAACTGTGCATTTAATTTTTTAATTTTTTATTTAATATAAAAATATTCTTTTAAAAATCTTTAATATTCTTTTTTAATAGTAGAGAAAATTTATTTTTAATTCTTTAAATAATAATGTATCTATAGTCTATATAATAAAAGAAACAAATTTATTATTTTAAAAAAAATTAATATTATTTTTTAATAGTAGAGAACATTTATTAGATTTATTAAATAATAAATATATTTCATTATATATAAAAAAATATTTTTTTCTCTTATAAATAAGGACAAATATGAAATATTTTTAAAATACAAATTAGCTCTATTAAGTCACTTCAATTCAATTGATAGTTGTGTAAAAATATCAAAGGTACTTGCGTGAGTTTAAACCCATGATAATCCCATCTATTCATCTTTAAAAAAAACACAAATTAATTTGATGTAATATTATTATCTCATTTTTCATTCATTTAAAGTGAAAGCAACGTCTCTCTTAAATTATTTTAGTTGAAAATCGTGTACAGACAATTTGGAAAAAAATACAAGTTAATTTAATGTAAATTGTCTCATTTTTCATTTATTTAAGGTGAAAGAAACATTATCATGTTAAATCAATTTAGTCATAATTATGCATAGACATTCAATTAGAAAAATCAAATTCAAACTCTTGACATATCATTTAATCACTTTTAGTCACAATTTTAGGAGAATAAAATTCCAGCCAGTATTTGACTAAAAAACAAAAACAATATTATTATCAATTGAAAAACAAAGTGCTATTCCAAAAACTCTCATTGATTATTCTATAGGTTAAATATATTTTTTATCATCTTAAATATCTCATATTTAATTTCTAATTCTTTCAAAAAATTTCTTCAAAGAAATGGTCTTTCTAAAAATTTAAATTTAAATTTTTGGTCCCTCATGCAACTTAACAATGATTCTTACAATTTAGCGATATAATATTTTTTTTGAAATCTTGGTATTCGACATTGCGATTGACTAATTCAAGAGGACCAATCTCACCGTCCACTAATGGGGGGCCCGTTTAAAGTTAGAGCAAAACTCCATATAGACTGGTTTCAACACAAGAATTGATTACTCATAACAAGATTCGAACCTGAGACGTTGAGAGAAACACACTCTCAAGACCCAAACTTAACGATAAAATTAGCAACGGTTTTTTAATTAAATAATGAATTAGTAACAATTTTAGCGATGATTTTGACAGGAGGGACTAAAAATTAAAATTAAAATTTTTAAGACAACCATTCTTCGAAGAAATTTTTTAGAGGGATAAAAATTAAATATAAAATATTTAATAAGACCAAAAACATATTTAATTATTATTTTATTAATGTAGTTTGGTAGCTTTAAACAATTCAATTATTTATTTATTTATTTATCGATAAGAGTGAAATCTTATCAATTAAACTGCTAATAAAAAACAATATAAATAAAAAATAAAACATAGTTAATTTTGATTAAATTTAAATTTAAACCAAATACAATTAATGATCGAAAGACAAATGTACTTAGTCTTATATTAAACCAAATACATTTGAAATAAGAGTGAAATTTTAACAATTAAACTACTAAAAGAAAAACAATAGAATAAAAAATTATATGTATTTAATCTTGATTTAATTTAAATTTATATCAAATATAATTAAATCACTTTTAGTCCTTTCAACTTAACGATGATTTTTACAACTTAATGATATAAGGTTTTTTTTTGAAATCTTGATACCTAACATTGCCACCGACTAATCCAAGATGACCAATTCCACCGTCCACCGGCGGGGATCCCGTTTAAAGGCAGAGCAAAATTCCGTATGAACTGGTCTAACACAAGGATCGATTACACCTAAAAAGACTCGACTCTGAGACCTTGAGAGAAGTATAGTCTCAAGACTAAAAAAAAATATTATTATCACTTGAAAAACAAAGTACTACTCCAAAAACTCTTGTTGATTATTCTATGGGTTAAATATATTTTTATCCTTTTAAATATCTTATATTTAACTTTTAGTCCTTTCAAAAAATTTCTTTAAAGAATAGTTATTCTAAAAATTTTAATTTTAATTTTTACTCCCTCCGGCAACTTAACGACGATTTTTACAACTTAGCAATATAATATATTTTTTTAAATCTTGGTATCCGATATTTCGACCGACTAATCCAAGAGGACCAATTCCATCGTCCACTAGCGGGGGTCTCGTTTAAAGGCAGAACAAAACTCCTATGATCTGGTCTAACATAAGGATTGATTGCACCTAACAAGATTCGAACCCGAGACCTTGAAAGAAACACACTCTCAAGACTCAAATTTAGTGATTGAATTACCGATAATTTTAACGACTGTTTTGCGAAGAGGGACCAAAAGTTAAAATTAAAATTTTATGAGGACCATTCTTTAATTTTTTTTAGAGGAATTAAAAATTAAATATGAAATATTTATAAAAACCAAAAATATATTTAATCTTATTCTATTAATGTAGTTTAGTAGCCTTAAACAATCCATTATTTATTTATTTATTTATTTATCAATAAGAGTGAAATCTTAACAATTAAACTACTAATAAAAAACAATAAAAATAAAAATAAAAAGTATTTAATTTTGATTTTTTAAATTTAAATCAAATACACTTGTTCATCTTTGAAAAAACACAAATTAATTTGATGTAACCTTATTAAAGTGAAAACAAGTATCTCTTAAATCATTTTAGTTGATAATCATTTATAGACTATTTAGGAAAAAAACACAAATTAATTTGATGTAACATTATTTTCTCATTTTTCATTTATTTAAGGTGAAAGCAACATTGTCATGTTAAATTAATTTAGTCATAATTATGCATAGGACATTCAATTAGAAAAATCCAAATTCGAACTTTTGACATTTCATTTAATCATTTTTAGGATAATGAAATTTCAATCATTATTTGACTAAAAAAACAAAAACAATATTATTATCACTTGATACACAAAGTACTACTCCAAAAACTCTCATTCATTATTTTATGGGTTAAATATATTTTTAAAAGTATCTTATATTTAACTTTTAATCATTTTAAAAAAATTCTGTAAAGAATGGTCATTCTAAAAAATTTAATTTTAATTTTTGATCTCTCCTGCAATTTAACGACGATTTTTTATAACTTAGTGATATAATTTTTTTTTGAAGTCTTGGTATCCGTCATTGCGACCGACTAATTCAAGAGGATCAATCCCACCGTCCTCTCATTTAAAGTCAGAACAAAATTTCGTATGATCTGGTCTAACACAAAGATTGATTGCACCTAACAAGATTCAAACCCGAGACCTTTAGAGAAACACACTCTCAAGACTCAAACTAAACGATAAAATTAGCAATTGAATTAACGATAATTTTAACGACCGTTTTACAAGGAGGGATCAAAAGTTAAAATTAAAATTTTAAGATGACCATTCTCTAATTTTTTTTAAAGGAATTAAAAATTAAATATGAGATATTTATAAAAATCAAAAATATATTTAATCTTATTCTATTAATCTAGTTTGGTAGCCTTAAACAACATATTATTTATTTATTTTTTTATCAAGAGTGAAATTTTAACGATTAAACTACTAATAAAAAACAATATAAATAAAAATAAAAAGTATTTAATTTTGATTAAATTTAAATTTAAATCAAATACACTTGTTCATCTTTAAAAAAACATAAATTATATTGATGTAACATTATTAAAGTGAAAACAAGTATCTCTTATATCATTTTAGTTGATAATTATATATAGACTACTTAGGGAAAAAAATACAAATTAATTTGATGTAATATTATTGTCTCATTTTTCATTTATTTAAGGTAAAAGCAACGTTGTAATGCTAAATCAATTTAGTCATAAATATGCATAGGCATGTAAAATTCAAATTCGAACTCTTTACACCTCATTTAATCACTTTTAAGAGAATGAAATTTCAATCATTAGTTGACTAAAAAACAAAAACAATATTATTATCACTTGAAAAACAAAACACTATTCCAAATACTCTCACCGATTATTCTATAGGTTAAATATATTTTTAACTTTTAATAATTACAAAAAATTTATGTAAAGAATGGTCATGGTCATTCTAAAAATTTTAATTTTAATTTTTGATCTCTCATGTAACTTAACTACGATTTTTACAATTTAAAAATAAAAAAAAATGATTTGAAATCTTGGTATCCGATATTGCGATCGACTAATTCAAGAGGACCAATTTCACCGTCCACTAGCGGAGATCCTGTTTAAAGCCAGAACAAAACTCCGAATGATCTGCTTTAATATAAAGATTGATTGCTATTAGAAGTAATTCATATTTAGTTGTATTATTTTCTTAGCCCCTAAGTTTGTTAGAGGGTATTTTAGTATTTTATCCTATTCTAGTAACCCTAGTTTTAGCTTATAAATAGGGTGACAATCATTGTAACTTTTATCATGTTTTGTAGCCGTCATTCTCTTAATAGAATATTCATCTTTCATTCTACCTTTGCACCAACAATTGGTATCTAGAGCTCCGGTTCGGATTCATTGAGAAACACGAGTGAACGTGAGGTCTTGTGTGTTTGATTTTGATTCTTAGATTCGTGTTGAATCTTGAACAAAATCTGATCAGAATTTTAATTCTGTGGGTTGGGAAACACTGTGTGAGAAATCTGAGTGTACTGTGCAAGGTAGAAAGATGAACGGAAACGGCAACATGAACACCAAACTTCCAGTATTTGACGGTAAAAACTGGAATCGTTGGATGATCCAAATGCGTGTACTGTTCGGTGCTCAAGATGTTATAAATCTTGTCACTGATGGTTATGTTCCGGTAGCAGCAGATGCGACGGATGAACAGAAAAACGCGCAGAAGGAAGTAAGGAAGAAGGATCAGAAAGCATTGTTCTTCATTCATCAATGTGTTGATGTAAATGTGTTTGAGAAGATTGCAGATTCAACGACAGCAAAGGTTGCGTGGGACACACTGGTTAGATGTTATGGTGGTGACACATCAGTGAAGAAGGTGAAACTTCAGTCCTTGAGAAAGCAATATGAGAATCTCAACATGAAGAATAATGAGAAAGTTTCTGAATATATCTCCAGAGTGATTCTGATCACTAATGAGATGAAAGCGTGTGGAGAAACTCTCTCTGAAGAAACAATCATGGAGAAGGTATTGAGATCCCTTACCTGTCAATTTGATTACATTGTGGTAGCAATAGAACATTCCAAAGATCTGAGCACCATGAGAATTGAAGAGCTGCAGAGCAGTCTAGAAGCGCAAGAGTTGCGTTTGACTGAGAGAACTTCTGAAAGGGAAGTAGAGCAGCAGGCTCTGAAAGCAACTTCTGATAGGAGGTATCAGAAGCAGTCAGAAGCCAGGAGAAGATCTGATGGTGGTCAGAAGTCAGAAAGCTCAACCTCTGATAGACAAAAGAATGCTCAGAAGGGAAAAGAGAAGTATGACAAGAAGAAGATCCAATGTTACTGTTGTAAGAAGTTTGGTCACTTTGCTAGAGACTGTTGGTCAAACAAGGAGAGAAAATCAGAAGAAGCAAATATAGCCAGAAGTTCTGATGACGAATCTGTGCTATTGATGGCCTCTGAATCTGATGATATGGATCTGATAGACTGGTGGTATATGGACACTGGCTGTTCAAATCATCTTACTGGAAACAAGAAATGGCTGGTTGACTTTGACTCTGAAAAGAGGACAAAGATCAGATGTGCTGATGACAAATATCTTAATGCAGAAGGTATGGGAAATGTCAGAGTGATTCTGAACAATGGGAAAATAGCATTGATTCAGAACGTGTGGTATGTACCTGGCATCAGAAGCAATCTGATGAGTGTGAGACAATTAATTGAGAAAGGTTTTTCAGTTACCATGAAGGACAATCTTCTGAAGCTGTATGACTGCAATCAGAAGTTGATTATGGAGTCAGAACAGGGAAGGAATAGAACATTCAAGGTGAATGTCAGAACTGCAGACTCAGAATGTCTTAGTGCAACAAGTGCTGAGAAGGATAGTGAGTTGTGGCACAAAAGATTTGGTCATTTGAATTTCAGAAGCTTAAAACATCTGAATTCAAAGAAGTTGGTACATGGAATTCCTGCAATTAAGAAGCCTGAAAAGTCATGCAAAGTTTGCATGGAAGGAAAACAACCACGATTGCCATTTGCGTCAGAAACTGCTCCAAGAGCAAAACATGCCTTGGGAGTTGTACATTCTGATGTGTGTGGTCCATTTCCAGTAGCATCGATTGGAGGGAATAAATACTTTGTGTTATTTGTTGATGAATTCACAAGAATGACATGGGTATCCCTTATTAAGTTTAAACACGAGGTGTTTGATGAATTCAAGAAGTTCAGAATGAAGGCTGAGAATCAGAGTGGTCAGAAGTTGAAGATTCTTAGAACTGACGGTGGAGGTGAGTATAACTCCAAAGAGTTCCAGAAGTTCTGTGAGGAGAATGGAATTGAGCATGAGGTTACTGCTCCTTATACCCCTCAACACAATGGTCTTGCTGAAAGAAGAAACCGCACTTTGCTTGATATGGTGAGAAGCATGCTAAAGGAGAAGAAACTTCCTCAGAAGCTCTGGGGAGAAGCTGTTGCCACTGCAACGTATGTACTCAACCGATGTCCTACGAAGAAGTTAAAGGAAATAGTTCCAATATAAAAGTGGACTGGAGATAAGCAAAGTGTTAGTCATCTGAAGGTGTTTGGTTCTGTTTGTTATAAACATGTTCCAGAAGCCAGAAGACAGAAGCTGGATGATAGAAGCAAAGTGATGATTCTGATAGGGTACCACAGTACAGGTGCATACAAGCTCTATTGTCCAGAAACCAACAAAATTGAATTCAGCAGAGATGTGATTGTGAAGGAATCAGAAATTTGGAATTGGGATAAGTCTCAATCTGATTCTGATGTTAGAACTTCTGAAGAAAGGTCAGAGTTAAGAATTTCTGAAGTTGGAGTAAACTCTGACGTTGATTCTGATTCTGATAGTGATTCTGACTCTAGAGAAGACTCAGAAGATGAAGGTGACTCTGATGATCCAGACTCTGATGATCCAGACTCTGATGACCCAGACTCTGATGGTAATCCAGATTCTGGTGGCAATTCAAACTCTGGAAATATGTCAGCCCCTGAAGATGGTCAAAGCTCTAGAGGAAGTCAACCATCTGAAGCTAGAAACTCTGAAGCTCAAGACTCTGAACAAGTTCAGAGACCACAAAGAATCAGAAACATCCCCAGAAGATATGCAGAATTTGACATGCTGCAAGACACTGAAGTAGACTCTGAAGGAGAAGTTATTCAGTGTGTCATGTTAGTAGACTCTGAACCCATAAGTACAGAAGAGGCTCTTAAGCAGAAGCTCTAGCTGAAGGCCATGAAAGAAGAACTTGATGCTATAGAGAGAAACAAGACTTGGAAGCTGACATAACTTCCAAAAGACAAGAAAGCCATCAGCGTCAGATGGGTTTTCAAGCAGAAGTTAAAGCCAGATGGTTCAATTGGCAAACATAAAGCAAGGTTGGTAGCCAGAGGATTTCTACAGAAACCTGGGCTGGATTACTCTGAAGTGTTTGCACCTGTAGCAAGACATGAAACAATCAGAATGGTGATCGCAATAGCTGCTAACAGGAATTGGCCTCTGATACATTTAGATGTAAAATCTTCATTTCTGAACGGTCCATTAGAAGAAGAAGTTTACGTGTCACAACCTCCTGGATTTGTGAAAAAGAATCAGGAAGGGATGGTGTACAGATTATACAAAGCTCTATATGGATTGAAACAAGCGCCCAGGGCTTGGAATCAGAAGATTGATTCATTTTTCAAGAAGCAAGGCTTTCAGAAATGTGAGATGGAGTACGGTGTCTATGTTCAACATACTTCTGAAGGAAATATGACTCTGGTATGTTTATATGTTGATGATATACTGCTGACTGGAAGTTCTGAACAAGAGATAGCCAAGTTCAAGAAAGTTCTGATGAATGAATTCGAAATGACTGATCTAGGCAAAATGACATACTTTCTAGGGATGGAGTTCAGATACTCTGAGAAAGGTATTATTTTGCATCAGCTCAAGTATGAATTAGAACTTCTGAAGAGATTTAAACTGAAGAATTGTAAGATTGCTGTCACACCTTCTGATACAAATCAGAAACTGGATTCTGACTCTGATGGAAAGGATGTGGACGCTACAACCTTCAAACAGTTGGTTGGTTCTCTGAGGTATTTGTGCAATACCAGACCTGATATTTGCTATTCAGTTGGGATGGTTAGTAGGTTCATGAGTAAACCTAAGTGGTCCCATTACCAAGCTGCTGTCAGGATTCTGAGGTATATCAAGGGAACTCTGAAGTATGGAGTATTATTTCCTTCTGGAAGAAAAGATGAGTCAGAACTTCTGAGTTATTCAGATTCTGATTGGTGTGGAGACAGAGTTGACAGAAGAAGTACGTCTGGGTACTTATTCAAATTTCTGGGAGGTCCCATTTCTTGGTGTTCCAAGAAGCAACCTGTTGTGGCGTTGTCAACTTGTGAAGCTGAATACATTGCAGGTGCTGTTACTGCATGCCAAGCTGTGTGGATTCTGAATCTATTGCAGGATCTGAAGATAAAAGTAAACAAACCTCTGAAGCTGATGATTGACAACAAGTCTGCAATCAATCTTGCCAGAAACCCAGTGTTGCATGGGAGAAGCAAGCACATTGAGACCAAGTATCATTTTCTGAGACATCAAGTTCAGAGGGGAGTGTTAGAAGTTGTACACTGCAGCACTCAGAAACAGTTGGCAGATGTTCTGACGAAAGCTATCAAGACTGATCAATTTCTCAGATTAAGGGATGGAATTGGTGTTACAAGTTTTGATGGAATATGAATTAAGGGATGGTATTAGAAGTAATTCATATTTAGTTGTATTATTTTCTTAGCCCCTAAGTTTGTTAGAGGGTATTTTAGTATTTTATCCTATTCTAGTAACCTTAGTTTTAGCTTATAAATAGGGTGACAATCATTGTAACTTTTATCATGTTTTGTAGCCGTCATTCTCTTAATAGAATATTCATCTTTCATTCTACCTTTGCACCAACAATTGCACCTAACAAAATTCGAATCCGAGACCTTGAGAGAAACACACTATCAAGACTCAAACTTAACAACAATTTTAACGACGATTTTGATAAGAGAGACAAAAAATAATTTTTTTTTAATAAGATCATTCTCTAAAGAATATTTTAGAGAAATTATAAATTAAATATGAGATATTTATGAAAATCAAAAACATATTTAATCTTTATTATATTAATGTAGCTTGATAGTCTTAAATTTAAATTTAAATCAAATACAATTAATGATGAAAAGTCAAATGTACTCAGTATTAAATCAAATACATTTGAAATAAGAGTTGAAATTTTAACAATTAAACTACTAATAGAAAAACAATAGAATTAAAAAATGAAATGCATTTAATCTAGATTTAATTCAAATGTAAATCAAATACAATTAACGGTGGAAAGTAAAACGTACTTAGTTTTGTATTTAATTGAAATGGAGTAATATCACTACTACACAAACACTAGAAATGAATTACCCCTATGTGTAATTTTCAAACATAATAATAATTAAATTTAAAATAAATATAATATTAATAAACCCCGTTCACCATAAACCCTGTCCTTGTGACTGTAATAAACCACCACCGATTCATTTATAAGTGACCGAACCTCCATTTGACGAGTCGTTTTTTATTTCAACAACTTTCCATCCGCCACTCACTCACACACTAACTCATCAACCATGGCCGCCGCTAGTTTAACTTCCCAAACCCTCAGAGTCCCCACACCAACTTCCCTCTCTCTCTCCTCCTCCAAACTTCCTCTCTCCTCCATTTCCCTCCGTTCCCACCCCCGTCGCTCTCTAGTCGTCTACGTCTCCTCCGACGCCAAACCCACCGTCCTCGTCGCCGAGAAGCTCGGCGAAGCAGGTCTAACTCTTCTCAAAGACTTCGCCAACGTGGATTGCTCCTACAATCTCAGTCCCGAGGAGCTTTGCACTAAGATCTCGCTCTGTGACGCTCTCATCGTCCGGAGTGGGACTAAGGTCTCCCGTGAAGTCTTTGAGTCCTCCGGTGGTAGGCTTAAGGTAGTCGGAAGAGCTGGCGTGGGAATCGATAACGTGGATCTGGCCGCCGCTACTGAACATGGTTGCTTGGTTGTTAATGCTCCCACTGCGAATACTGTTGCCGCTGCGGAGCACGGGATCGCTCTCTTGGCTTCCATGGCTAGAAATGTTGCTCAGGCTGATGCCTCTATTAAAGCTGGTAAGTCTTTTTTAGTTGAAGCATTTTATCGAACACCTTTTTGTCATGTTTTTTTTTTAGATCCTGTTGCTTTTAGTTCGTACTTTTTGTTTCATTTCACATCGTTTTATTCTTTTTGGTGTCAACTACTTGTTGACATGGTAACGTAAGTGTAAAATTCTATGGTAAGAGGGAATTTCTTTTCCTTATTTATCGATTTGTCTGTGGCTAACTCTTTTTGTATTCATGTTGAGATCTATTTTTCTATATAGAGCAATACTTTGTTTTTTTTTATGTATTTTATGAGTGCTGTTTATGTTGTGTATTTGGTGATTAGTTTATCTGGTTGATTGGATTTGTGCTGGTTTGTGGTTTATGCAGGGAAGTGGCTGAGAAATAAGTATGTTGGAGTTTCCCTTGTTGGGAAGACACTTGCTGTACTGGGATTTGGGAAGGTTGGTACTGAAGTTGCTAGGCGTGCTAAGGGGCTTGGTATGAGTGTTATTGCTCATGATCCTTATGCTCCTGCTGATCGTGCACGTGCTATTGGTGTGGAGCTTGTGAGCTTTGATGTGGCCATTGCTACTGCTGATTTCATATCTTTGCATATGCCGCTTACGCCTGCTACCTCGAAGATGCTCAATGACGAGACTTTTGCTAAGATGAAGAAAGGAGTTAGAATTGTCAATGTTGCTCGTGGTGGAGTCATTGATGAGGATGCGCTTGTTAGAGCATTGGATTCTGGAATTGTAGCTCAGGTTTGAAGCATTGAGCAGCTGATAGCTTACTACTTTAGAGGATAATAATTAATAATTAGTTGGGTCGAAATAATGACGGTTCTGACTCTTTGTTTCAGGCGGCTCTTGATGTTTTCACGGTGGAACCACCCGCCAAAGACAGCAAGTTGGTTTTACATGAGCTAGTTACTGCGACACCTCATCTAGGTGCCAGTACAACGGAAGCTCAGGTAAGATACTTAAAGCAAATTGCTTATGACTGCAAGTCTTACCTTTGTTCCCCTTTTTTCACTATAGTGTCTAATAACCTTTGAAAATGATGACCAGGAAGGTGTGGCTATTGAAATAGCAGAAGCTGTTGTTGGGGCGTTGAAAGGGGAGCTTGCTGCTACCGCAGTCAATGCACCAATGGTTCCCTCAGAGGTACTAGAAGAAAAATCATCTTTATGCGTTTATTTCATGATATATACCTTGCTTCATGGTATTGGTATTGCTTCTCTCCCATATCTATATTGTTTTTCATGTTGAATAATTCTTTAACTTGTCTAACCATACCAAATGTTGGAAGTGATATTTGGAACCAAAGTCTAATTTTTAAATTTTAACTGCTATTAGATCAGCTGTTTCAATGATAATTGTACAAGTTTGATTTGAGAGTTCTAATACAATGATCTTATTATGAGTTTTATTATCTGCCTTTATCTCTTCAAATTTGAAACTGTCTTTATCTCAAGCTTATCATAACAGTAAAAAAAATTAATGGATTGGAGTTGGTGATGAAATTGGCCAGTGGAATGGCCCAAGTTTAACACCTTTTTAATTTCTGTGACTGTGACTGCAGGTGTTAACTGAGCTAAAACCATTTGTTGTTCTTGCTGAGAAACTGGGTAGGCTGGCTGTCCAACTGGTAGCAGGAGGAAGTGGTGTAAAATCAGTGAAAGTGACTTATGCTTCTGCTAGGGCCCCGGATGATCTTGACACCCGTCTTCTTCGTGCTATGATAACAAAGGGTCTGATAGAGCCCATATCCAGTGTTTTTGTGAACTTAGTTAATGCCGACTTCACTGCTAAACAAAGAGGGCTAAGATTAACCGAGGAGAGAGTTATTCTTGATGGTTCACCTGAGAATCCACTTGAATTCATCCAGGTCCAGATTGCTAATGTGGAAACTCGGTTTGCCGGTGCCATATCAGATTCAGGGGAGGTTACAGTTGAGGGTCGCGTGAAAGATGGTGTCCCTCATCTTACGAAGGTTGGATCTTTTGAAGTTGATGTAAGTTTGGAAGGTAGCATCATACTTTGCAGACAGGTAGATCAACCAGGTATGATTGGAAAGGTGGGAAGCATCTTGGGTGAAGAGAATGTGAATGTCAGCTTCATGAGTGTTGCAAGGACTGCTCCAAGAAAGCATGCTGTGATGGCAATTGGAGTTGATGAACAACCCCGCAAAGAAAGTTTGAAAAAGATTGGAGATATTCCTGCTATCGAAGAATTTGTTTTCCTCAAGTTTTAAGATTAATGTTTTTGTCTTGTGTTTTATTTTTCTTTCAATTGGGCATATCTGGTGTGCCCAGTTTTGATGTATCATCATGAACAAGTGAGTAGTGAGTCTTCGGTAGATGAGGAAAAGAATAATTTAGTATAGTGAAATTCCTGCTTTTTCATTTTCATTTGAAAATAGAGAAAAACAATATGTTGCAAGTTTCAACTAATCACTCACTTTTTAAACTTTAGTTATGCTTTTATGTTTTTTTTGGAAAAGAGAGCGGAGCTTTCTACCCCTGAATTGAATTCTCTATCTGTTGGACTTGGATCCAACACTACACCCAATTTTAAGGATATGATTGACGATTAGGATAAATCTCTGTCCCAAGGTGTTTAAATATTCGTTAATTAGAAGAATTGATGTAATATCATGCGCCGGAGTTTATAATTTACCTATGAAGCGTTGAAACGATGGCAATCACCAAAGATTGGTGAAATAATAGTCAAAAGAGTAGTAAAGAGGAACAATAATTAATTACTCAGCTGTTGTTTTCTACTGTGGAAGGTTTGGAACACCAATTAAAAGATTGTGAAGCTATTGAAGAGCTTGAGGAAGAGGGATGTGAAGACATTGAGAAAAGAAAAAATCTTCCGTTTGAATCATGTAGAGCCTCTCCTACCAAAAGTTAACTTTCAGGCTAAGCAAGAAAATAGCTCCAGTACCTACAGACCTTATTCGAGAGCCCAAACCAACTCAAAAAAAGAAGTCTCCCTAAGGGGGTCTACATAGTTTGTTTGAAATGTTACTGGCAGAGGAAAACCTAGGAAAAAGTGAGGAGAATAAGTGGCGTGTAGAACTTAATGGAGGTTGATGACCAAATTAAAGAGACGGTGTTAGGATCCTAACATCGCCAACCTCAATGAAAACCATACTTTGAAATTATCGAGGCTTGGGGAACCTTGTACAGTTTTAAAAAGTCCCACCTAATGTTCTTGATGGAAACTTAAAAAGTCCCACCTAATGTTCTTGATGGAAACTAGGTTGTGATAGGAAGAAATAGGTAGGGTTATAATCCATTGTGGCTACAATTCTGGTGTCTTTGTTGGATGTACAGGTTAGGGAAAAGTGAAAGCTTGTGGACTTGCTCAGACGTGGAACGAAGAGATAAGCTTCTCCAATTTGTTTTACTCTCTAAATCATGAATATTTAATTCGACATTGCTTATGAAAAGGCAACAATGTCATCGTAAAATCATTTCACTTATTTTTCAGATTTACATGATCCACATTGGGCGATACCGAAAATTTAGATTACACTATCAAAATTTTTTAAAACAGTACATTTTATAATGTAAATATCAAAAATTTTGAGATTTTATATCAAAAATTTCAAAAATTTTGGTATTAATTCTAACATTTGGAATTTCAAAATTTCAGGTACAAAATTCCATTAAAATTCTCGGAAATTTTCAAATATTTTAATGGTTATAAAAACTGTTTTTTATTGGAAATTTTAAAATTTTCGGTATAAATAAAAACTTTGTTTTTTAATAAAAATTTCAGAATTTCCGATAGTTATAAAAATTTAATTTTTTATTGAAAAATCCTGAAATTTTCGATAGTTGCTAATTTTTTATTTTATTTTTCCTTCTTTTGCAATGAAATATAAAGGCAGAGACGACACTATTGCAGGCAGAACTATTGATAGAGCGGCAGACCAGGTTATGGCTATTGAGGTTGAGTCATCCTAGATACGGGTTGGACGAGTGATTCAAACCGGTTCACATTAGAAACGGTTGACTAAGCAGGGTCAGTTCCGCACACCTCGTAACACTCTACGCTGACATGTACGATCAATTGAGTAGTCCAGAGATGAGGTGGCGTATGAGATGGGAGTGTCGGATGTTGCTGTGGTAGATGAGGTTGTTGAGGTTGTTGTTGTGGAGATTGTTGTTGATGAGGTGGTTATTGATGAGGTGAATATTGAGGTGGTCCAGCCAGATGTTGTTGTTGCTGATCCGGTCACATCTGCTACTACTGACATAAAGGTTACAACTCCTTCGACCGAACGCTCTGTGCACACTAACAAAGGATTCTCTAGAGGACCCATTGATCGGTCAGTGCTTACTGAGTATGTTGATCATGTGGCGTTACGACTATGGCAAAGAGAGGTATATGTCTTTTATGTTTAACTTTAATTTGTTTATTATTGTGTCATGATAGCTAACTGCAATTTTTTTATATTTGTTTGTCATAGGATTCTCCTACACTAAAGGTGACTTCGCACAGGTCGAAGCTGAAGGACTTCCTGAAGATTCCGATGCCTGAGTAGGTCAGTCGGATTGTACGGGAGTTCGAGCTCCTTGATTTTGCCCACTGCTCCCTCACCATACTCGACGCTCCACTACTTACTGTGTTTGATGAGAGATGACAGAAGGAGGCATCTTCATTTCATCTTCCGTTTGGGAAGATGATTATTACTCTGATTATGTTCAGGGTATCCCACGACCTATTTCAGATATACCATTTTCGGGCATTGGTTGATGGTTTCAGAGTAACCTCATCAGCTATGGTCGTGCCATTAGAGATCAAATAGTTAGGGTTCAACATCCCTCGTAGTGTGAGGATGACTACTTAGAGTGATATTTCACTGTATCACACCTTCACATCATTCCACCTATTAAGGATACAAGTGATGTTGTACCTTCTGATGATGGGGTACTTGTTGATGACGTGTCGTCGCAGCCTCATACAGCTGATGCCGATGACAAGCAGCGCCTCCAGATTATTGTAGTTATTATGGATAACTGATCGCGACTTTATGAGTCGATTGGGGTACTAACTGCAAGTGCACAGTTCTATCGCGTAGTTTTAAAAGATATCGATCCCACAAGGACTTATGAATCGATATACCGTTTTCTAAGGTTACTTCGTAAAGCTAAGGCGGATGATACTTTGATTGTTTGGGGGAAAAGTTAAAACTAAAATAAGATCTAAGTTAAATATCAATTAAGCGGATATCGGTATGTAGTTCGTCGTAATTAGGGAATCAAGTCTTCGTTGGTTTCTTGGTTTTAAAATAAATCTTTTCAGTGGACACTATTGATTAAAAGTCTTTTCTCAAACTCTCGCTCTGTTGAATAGACTATGGCTTTGTATTAACGTAGCTGTCACTTATTAGTTAAGTCCAAAATCACCTTTTGAAAACAATAGAATCTATAGAAATTCTTTTTAAGAAAATACTAATCGTTTAAACACCCTCGTCTCAAACTCTTGCTCTGTTGACTTAGATTATATAATTAAATTCAAATGCTTAACTCTCGTCCTCACATTTAACTTTTAAAAATACTTTTTGAAAAAGATTAGAATTTAATTAACTCTAAAAATTGCTTTCGCCCTGATCTAGAATTAATGTCCAATTTACACTGTCCAGTTAAAAACTCAAACTTTCGTTCTATTGATTTTAACTTCTTTAGTCTTTTACTCTCTTACAAAAACCTTGGTATTAAACCTGTAAATTGAGACCATAGAAAGAGTGATTTTATTTTTAAACGTAATTAAACCAACTTAGTTTTGATATATTCCTTCATTCCGCTTACTTTACATACCGATACCTAAATAAATTAGCCGGACATGCTAAACAGATCTAAACAATCATCATGCTTAAATAAATCCATCTCAGGCAAACAATATAAATAAACAGTAATGCAGGGCATATATAAATTAAAACAATAAATTAAAGAACCTGAATAATTAATAGCAATCTTGAACACTCCACCATAGACCGGTTGGATTTGTTCTTGAATTCTTCAATCGGACAGGAAAATAAAAAGTGAAGGAATAAAAATCTAGGATCTAACGTAGGGTTAGATCCAGTAAAAGATACACAATAGTTTCTGGTGTAGAAACTATTGTGTGAAAAATTAATTAAGTGCTGAAAGATTGACTGGAAAAGAAAATACAAATTGCAAATAAAGTAAAACTGTAAAAATGTAATGCTGTAAAGTATGCTTGCACGGCCGAAAGAGAAAAAAGAACGAAGCAGAGAGAGCTTTAGGGTTGGAAGGAAGTGACTATTTATACTAGTCTCCTTTGTAACGGTTTCCAAAGCTTTCCGTGTAAAATCCTCACGTTCCAAGAGTCAAGCGAATTAATAGGCTTCAACGTGCCTCTGTTGCGTTTCTGAAGCCAAAAATATAGGAGAATGGTGTGACGTCCGTCACACCATGTGTTACGCTCGTAACACAAGGCAGCAAGGCGTGACGCTAGTCACACCTTGTGTGGCGCTCGTCACAGGCTCAGCGCTCATGGCTTGTAGTTTTGGGCTGGGCTTTAGTGAAATTGCTTCTCTTCATTTCTTTTTGCACCTCCTTTTCTTCCTTTTTCACTTATGCTTCAAATAAGTTACCTGAGATAAATAGAAGGAAAAATACCAAGTAGTATCGAATAAAGTGAAATAAATCGAAACAAATAGTAATATAATTTAATTAAATCGAGTCCAAAAATGTGATATTATTTCATGTTATCAAACTCCCCCATACTTAGACCTTTGCTTGTCCTCAAGCAAGATACAATATAGAAATCATTTTTTTTAAAATTTGGCCAGGTGAAATTTCAAAACACACATCAATTCGTACTAGGTTGCAAGTAAACCTTGTTTAGGAGTAACCTGGGTTTAATCTTGACATCGACAACTACCGTTACAACCTCAGATAACCTCACCTTATGCAAACCAGTTCGAGTCATGCTATTATAACTAGCCTAGTTCCTTTACTCTTATTTCACCCGTTTTCATTCTAGCGAAATCACATTAAGCCCTTTATCGTTTCGCGCACATAGTGGAGTGACCGGTTAGTGATTTTGATCCCCTTTTGTAGCTTGAAGCTCTGGTACATAAGTTGGATAACTTCGTTATTTAGTCCATTGCAAATTGCGGGGGATCGGACCGTAGTCCGCCCTACCAAGTTCAGCACCAGATACCTGCTGAACCAACTCATAATGGATCTTTCGGGTTAGGTTTTTTTATGATCTGCAACCTTTAGATTAAATGATCTGGTAAGGATCACCTAACTTAGTTAGTGCATTTCCTGATATATATATATATATATATATATATATATATATATATATATATATATATATATATATATATATATATATATATATTTTTTTTTTTTTGTGGGAATCATTCACTTATATTCATCGGCCCTCCACGTAGTTTGCTATTAAGATGGTGCTGACTTCTTGTATAAACTACTCGGGGTTACTCTAAAGTTAAAAGCCCAGGGACTTGTATAACAGATACCTTTCTGATCTAACATGTTGTGGTTTGTTTAGAGCGTTGGGGTGGTAATAATTTTTGTCTTGATTTTTCTCAAGTTTGATGAAATAGGCAACCTTTATATTTACTGAGTGTGTTGAATTTTTGTTATGGCTCATGAAAATTTGAGGGAATAGATAATAGAAATTTCTCACACTAGGGACTTAATTTAGAATATATATATATATATATATATATATATATATATATATATATATAATATATATATAATATATATATATATATTATATATATATATATATATATATATATATATATATATATATATATATATATATTTATATATTTATATATTTATATATAAGAAAGGGAAATAACAATGAAAAGGGAAAGATAACATACTTGAAAAGGGAAGATTTAAAGAACAAAGTTTTTCCCTCCCACACTTAAATGAAACATTGTCCCCAATGTTTTAAAGAAAATAAAAGAAATAGAAAAAGAAAAGGAAACTAAAATCAATGCTGCCTGCCGCCTCTTGTTCTTGGACCGGGTGATCGTTGACGTACTTCTAAGTCGTCAAACCTGCTGAGCAACTCAGCGAACCGCTGATCGGTTATTGCATTCCTCGCTTCCTGTTGTTGTTGCATCTGGCGCATCATCTGCATTACTTCGAGATTCTGCGCTTGCATACCATCGATAACATCCATGATGTCGTCGTTGGTTGCTGACCTTCTTCGTCGACGACGTCGTGAGGATCGACCAACTGCATTATGGGAAGGGTTGAGCGAGACTGATTGTTGTGCAGGAACCTGATCACCTTGCTCCATTTCTGCAAACTCGTCTGGAGGCGGGTTTGCTTGCGTAGGCTCGGTAGCTTCGGGAGCATTCATATCATAGATGTGGCGGTTGGGATTGGTGACATCTATTAGGGAAATGTTGGGTAAAACAACGCTTGGGACTTCCTGGTTGTTCACCATAAGGTAATACCCTCCGCCTACCCTGTTTTTGATTAGGCGGCTGGACCGACAGTAGCTTATATCCATAAATAGGGGTGGGAGAGATTGTAAATTATGAAGTCGATCCCCAAGATTTAAGCCAAGTGCTATGGTGGTGATTAATCCACCAATTACAAAAGGTTGACGGCCTCTAGCACATAGGGTGCGGATATGATGGAATAGGAAGGAGGCAGCGTTTACCTGTGTATCGGCTGCAAAGACGCAGTGGAGGAAAAATAATTCCTTGGCGTTGACTTTGCTGTTGTTCGGTCGACCAAAAATAGTGTTTTGCAGGATGCGGATGAAGTACCGGATGGTTGGGTTATGTATATGCGAAGCAAGTAATACATCCCAGTTGTTGGTTTCCACACCGGAAATTTTTCTAAAGAGGTCGAAGGCGTTTATATGCCACTGGGAGTTCGGAGGTATCCTAGGGTGGACTTGACCTTCTACAGGGAGTTGTAGCATGGTGCTCAATTGGTTTTGGGATAGGGAGTACTCGGTGTTGAACATGCGGAAGGTTGCGGTACCGGTTAAGTACTCGTCTTCACCGGTAGGAGTGTTGTACGAATAAGAACTTAGAAATTCTAAGGTGAGTGATGGATAGGTAGGTTGATTGTGTGTGCAAAGAAAGGTTAAATCAGCAAGGCGGATCATCCATTCTATACCTTGAAGTAATCCTAATTCTTGTAAACAAGTTAAATCAGGATACCTGGTAGAGATGACACCTCGCTGTTGGAAACGCTCGAACTGCTCCCTTTGATAATTATCATCTTCGGATCGGAAGATGATATTTCCGAAATCTTGGTTTCCCGCCATACCGATAAGTGGTTTAAAAGAGGTAATAAGGGGAGAAGGGAAATGAAATTGATTTTATAGAATGGTTTGTGGTGTATGAAGAAAGGTATGGTGGGTATTTATAGGAAAAGATTTGGAAGTTGGAAAGGGAGTGGTTGAAAAGTAAATAAATGTGGGTAAATATGAATAAATGGGGAAGGTAAAAAGTGGGTGGTGTAACGGTCGTGTCTCCAACGGTTAGTAACGTTCACATAGTCTGAAGGTGTCACGCCCGTGACAGGGGTGTTACGGGCGTCACAGGCACTTGGTGTGACGACCGTAATGGATTGTGTGACGCTCGTCACACAGTCATTCTTGCAACGTACTTTGTTTTTATCATTATATTTTATTGTTGTTATTTTGTTATGCATATGTTTATTTTATTTTGCTATTGTGATATTTTTAAATTGCCTTGCATGCTATTCTACTTTCATAATATATATATATATATATATATATATATATATATATATATATATATATATATATATATATATATATATATATATATATATATATATATATATATATATATATATATATATCTTTAATAAGTTATGTAGGTAGCAACAGTAGAGAGCATTATTGATAGATATTGCATAAGTCATAATAAAGTAAAATAAATCAATAGCTTAATAAAATAATCATAATGTAACATTGGAAGACAAAAGCAAACATGCGAAAGAAAAACAAATACTAAAATAATTTAAAACAAAATTAATGAATAACATAAACTAAAACTAAGTAACTAAGAAAAACAACTTCTATCCATCTGCACGATCTCTGGCCGGAGGAGCAAAGGAGTTAACACGGTTTAGCAACTCGTGGAACTGATTTGTCATACTGTTCATGTATCCCAGAAATTCTTGTCCCATGTTAGCTAACTCTTCTCTGAGGACGTCCTGTTCTGACATCAAAGCCTGAATGGTGGTGTTATAATTAGTTCCGGGCATATGATGTCTAAGATCGGGTATCGCCGATTCTTCGGTCGGGACAGGTTGAGGAGGAGGATCAATATCATAATAACCAGATGGTGTCTGAGGGTCAGATTCAACATAAGGGATCTGGTCGTCACAAATCTCATAGTCCTGGATGGATTCAGTAGATCTAGCAGGAGAGGGTATTCCGTTCAGGTTGTAGAGCCAGTTATTGCGGTTATGAACACTAGTCCTCGGACTAGGCAAGGTGAATAGCCAAAGAACTTGGTTGTTAATTATAAGCTCAAAATCTTCAGACCCTAGGTTTGCTATAAACATAGTGTCGAAGAGGAAGGGTATACTCATAGTCGCAATGCCACAAAAAGGGCTTAAGTCAAGCATAGGTTGACGTAATCTAATAGCATTACCAATCATGGTTATCAAGCCGCCTATTTGAATTGGTGCTCGTTCATCTTGGATAAGGCGGTCAAAATTTGCCAACATAAAATTGACACCGTTTACTGGACGGTTCTGGGAAGCACAAAATATGATGAAGAGTTCATCACGTGAAACTGAGGTACTGTTTGACTTCTTCCCAAATAAGGTGTGGGCCAGGATCTTATGGAAATAACGAAAGGTCGGGTTATGTATGTTTCCAGAAAGAAACTCATGTTCCTCGGGATCGTCATTTCCAGTCAAGCTTCCCCAAAAGTGTTCAAGTTCTCTATATTCAAAAAGTTCTTCTTGGCTCACTGTGAATGTATCAAAAGAGGTAGGGAAACCTAAAAGGTTGGTAAAGTCTTGAATGTTAAATTGATACTCCATGTTGAACATTCTGAACTGGATGAAACCTCTGCTTATTCCTTTTCCATGGCTGGGTAGATAGATCAGAGAACTAAGGAATTCTAGAGTCAGTCTCCGATAAGTGACGAATTGTCTACGGATAGGAGTGGTTTCCCACCCTATTTGACTCAGCAAATACAAGACACTCTCTCTTAGTCCAAGGGCAGTCATTGCCCAATCATCAGCAAAACTAGGTAGCATCTCTCTCTCTGCTAGTTCCTCAAACTTTTGTTTCTGAGCTTTCCCTCTGAATTTGATACCCATACGATCAATTTGTCCCATCAGGTTAGTGTTAGCTAGCGAAAAGAAAAACAAGAGTTTTAGTCAGGATTTGGCCAAATGCCGAAAGAATAAAAGAAGAAAAATTAAAATAGATTAAGAATGAATACTAAATAAAATTTAGAAGAATAATTAAAGAAGAAATAAAAATAAAAAAAATATTTGTGGGTTGTCTCCCACGAAGCGCTTTGTTTAATGTCGCAAGCTCGACATAAAACTATTAAATATAATCTATAACTTCTGGAGGCATTTCGTCTAAGTGCAGGACTTGTGAATCTTCATTGTTCTCTGCATAATGATAATGTTTTAGACGCTGCCCGTTTACGATAAATGGTTCCATAGATTTGCCTTTAATTTCCACTGCTCCACTGGGAAAAACATTGGTGACTTGGAAAGGACCTGACCATCTAGATCGTAGTTTTCCCGGGAATAACTTTAGTCTAGAGTTGAACAAAAGGACTATATCGCCTTGTTTGAAGATTTTTCTGGATATACGCTTATCATGCCATTTTTTTGTTCTTTCTTTGTAGATTCTGGCATTTTCGTAAGCGTCTCGTCTGAGTTCCTCTAATTCGTTTATATCAAGGATTCGCTTTTCACCGGCGGCCTTATAGTTTAAATTTAGATTTTTAATAGCCCAGTAGGCCTTATGTTCTAATTCTACCGGGAGGTGGCAGGATTTTCCATAAATAAGCTTAAATGGGTTTGTCCCTATGGGAGTTTTGTAAGCGGTTCGATATGCCCATAAAGCTTCTGGTAATTTCAATGACCAGTCTTTCCTTAAGGTGGCGACTGTTGTTTCCAATATTTGTTTAATTTCTCTGTTGGACACCTCTACTTGTCCACTGGTTTGAGGATGGTAAGGTGTTGCTACTCTATGTCTTACGCCATACTTAAACAGTAGTTTTTCTAGTACCTTAGATATGAAATGCGATCCACCATCACTGACTACTATTCTTGGGACACCAAATCTCGGGAAAATTATATTCTTGAAGAGTCTAGTTACTATTCTTGTGTCGTTTGTTGGAGAAGCTATAGCTTCAATCCATTTTGATACGTAGTCGACCGCTACGAGTATGTACTTGTTACCGAAAGAAGGTGGAAAAGGTCCCATGAAATCTATCCCCCACACGTCGAAAATCTCTACTTCCAAGATGCCCTTTTGTGGCATCTCGTCACGTCTAGATATGTTTCCTGTGCGTTAACATCTATCACATTTCTTGATAGCCGCATGTACATCTTTCCATATGTTTGGCCAATTGTCATACGGTGAACTGACTTGGGGTATTTTGCTTTTTATCGCAATGTCGCGGATAGCAAGAGTCGCCACCGACTTTTCTTTTATCCAATAAGGAAAGGTGGAAAAGAACAGGAAAGACCTCAATAGATTTTGGGTTCGGGAGGTACATTATACAAAGGGAAGGTGTTAGCACCCTTTGTATCCATGGTTATCCATGGGCTCTTAATTACTGGATCACTTATATTTTTGTCTGAAAAGTGTCGGTGAATTGCTTAAAAAAATGTTTGAAAGAGAGTTTAACTTTGTAATGATTCTCGTATGAATGTATACAAAGTATTTATCTCATTTGATTTTGAAAATGGTTTAGAAAAATATAACTCGGTAATGATTCTAGTATGAATGTATACCAAGTGGTGATTTTCTAGGATTTGTAAAGTGTAAAGTGTGAGGGGTGGAAAATGTTTTAGGTTATGATCCAGTAATTGAGAGTTATACCTTCCTGAGGTCGTTATGGGCATTTCCTATCCTTATGAGGGTAAAACTGTCCTTACTATTGAGAAGTAAGTAATCTTACCCTTTGGGTGTTTAAGGGTCACCGTAGGGTCATCGATAGGTCATTGAAGGCAACAGTTGTAAGGATACCTTAGCATTCGAAGGGACGATCATCATTTAACCGTAGGCTACACCGAAGGGTCATCGAGGGACAAAATCGTATTTTCGAAGGCAACATCCGAGGGACCATGATTTATTTTATGATGATTTAATCGAAGGGTCTTTGCTAAGTGTATCCCTACATTCGCGGGACATGACCGTAATACCGTAATATCATAAGGCAAAAGAGGGGTCCAAGATCACATATTTAAAGGCCACATTTTAAAGTTAATTAGGTGATTATGATGAAGCTCCACATTAAAATCAATACATTAAAAATAATACATTAACATTAATACATTAAAATTAATTATTAAAATTAACTAAGTAATTTAGGGTGAGTCTCCACAAGGGTATCCCACAAATAAAGTGGAAGACCTAACGGCAATCTTTTCCTGGGACATGTGAACCTTGGCAAAATTCAGCAAACGGGTTAGAATACCAAATCGGGGTGTAATCGAAGATTACACCGCAAAAGAAAATACAGCAGCATGAATGTCAGGCAAAACAGTGCATAATTAACATAGAATAGATCAGATACGCATAGGACATAACAAACAAAATATTAGCGACTGTCCCGTTCGCCTCTGCCTCGCCTAGCGAGGGCCTAGCGAATACTCGCTACATGCTCGCTTAGCGATGTGCTAGCGAGCGGCTGCGGGTTTTGAATTTCAGAACAGTATGACTTCAACCTGCGGCATGGCTTATGGCATCCAACACATAATTATACGGTTCAGCATTCACAATATTCAGGCCCACTTAAATTCACATGCAAAACCTCAAATATGTTTATGAATTCAATTATAATATCACATGCAAGTTAAGAACATAAAGCGGTATCACATGCAAATTAAGAAAATAAAGCGATAATAGTAATGCAAACCTGTTTGCAATCGAATTGCAACCTTGAATTGGCGAGCCGGATTGAGTTGGGCGGTGGTAGCTTCGGAGCGGAGGAGCGGCCTTCAGGGTTTCTAAAGTAGCCTCCAGGGTTTTTGTGCCAGGGTTTTCGTCTGTCTCCCTCTGTTTTTCGTCCTCCCTTTCATTACTGAAGTGCTGGTATTTATAATGCCCTTTTTCATGACCTAATGGGCTCAGAACGAAGCCTGAAATTTTTTGTTGTCTGTCAGCCTCGCTAGGCGAGCTGGTAGCGAACGTTTGCTTCGCTAGGCGAGCGTGTAGCGAACGTTCGCTAGGCGAGCGTGTAGCGAACGTAACGTTCGCTAGGCGAGCGTGTAGCGAACAGGCCAGTTTGGGCCATTTTCTGGATTGGGCCATTCGTGAGCTGGGCCTTTGTCCCTTTAAGATCAGTGCCATAAAATGAGTCGGAATGCCCCTGAAAAATGTCTTGAAATATTAATGGGCAAATTTTGGGGTATGACAGCTGCCCCTGTTCAATATTCTTGAACCGAGAGACTTAGGATGGCGTGCATGCCATTCGTGGTCTGGAGGTGGAAGATTATTGAACACTAGAATGCCCCCAAAAATTTGCACTTGTCAATTAGTCTTGACGGAGATGGGCTTAAAGATGCCATCCAGGAAGTTTGATGAGGAGATTTCCAGATTGTGTCGTACGTTAGACGATATCTGGAGACATGGGTGTCACACCGGGTCGTACATCAGACCGTATAGTGAGTCATCCATTATGCTGTCGACTTCGCCGGGGAGTCGGAGTATGCTATATACTACTGGGGATAAGGGATCAGAATGGATCATACACTGGACCGTATCTGAATACCAGAGTGAGCTGTTCGTTAGGCAGATGACTTTGCCGAGGATGAAAAAATCAGAATGGATCGTACGCTAGATCGTCTCTGAGTTGAAGATCCAAATGGGTCTTATGATAGACTGTATTGGAGTTGCAGGATGAGCCGTCCATTAGGCTGAATCTGATGATAAAAGGGGGTAGTCGTACACTAGACTACACTTCAGAAATGTACCGTACACTAGGTAGCATCTGAGGAGACGAAGGTCCAATTGGGTCGTACATTAGGCCGTATCTGAGCAGACTGAGTCGTCCATTAGGCTGAATCTGATGATAAAAAAGGGGGTAGTCGTACACTAGACTACACTTCAGAAATGTACCGTACACTAGGTAGCATCGAAGGTCAAATTGGGTCGTACATTAGACCGTATCTGAGCAGAATGAGCCGTCCATTAGGCTGAATCTGATGATAAAAAAGGGGGTAGTCGTACACTAGACTACACTTCAGAAATGTACCGTACACTAGGTAGCATCTGAGGAGACGAAGGTCTAATTGGGTCGTACATTAGACCGTATCTGAGCAGAATGAGCCGTCCATTAGGCTGAATCTGATGATAAAAAGGGGGTAGTCGTACACTAGACTACACTTCAGAAATGTACCGTACACTAGGTAGCATCTGAGGAGACAAAGGTCTAATTGGGTCGTACATTAGACCGTATCTGAGCAGACTGAGCCGTCCATTAGGCTGAATCTGATGATAAAAAGGGGGTAGTCGTACACTAGACTACACTTCAGAAATGTACCGTACACTAGGTAGCATCGAAGGTCAAATTGGGTCGTACATTAGACCGTATCTGAGCAGAATGAGCCGTCCATTAGGCTGAATCTGATGATAAAAAAGGGGGTAGTCGTACACTAGACTACACTTCAGAAATGTACCGTACACTAGGTAGCATCTGAGGAGACGAAGGTCTAATTGGGTCGTACATTAGACCGTATCTGGGCAGAATCCGAGGACTCGACGGTCTAACTTGGTCGTACATTAGACTGTCACTGAGCAGAATCTGGTCTAACTTGGTCGCACATTAGACTGTATCTGGGCAGAATCCGAGGACTTGACGGTCTAACTTGGTCGTACATTAGACGGTATTTGAGCGGCATCTGGTCTAACTTGGTCGTACATTAGACTGTATTTGAGCAGCTTCTAGTCTAACTTGGTCGTACATTAGACTGTATTTGAGCAGCTTCTAGTCTAACTTGGTCGTACATTAGACTGTATTTGATGACTGGAAGGTCTAACTTGGTCGTACATTAGACTGTATTTGCAGAATCTGACTTGAAGGTCTAACTTGGTCGTACATTAGACTGTATTTGCAGAATCTGACTTGAAGGTCTAACTTGGTCGTACATTAGACCGTATTTGAGTTGTTGAAGGTCAGAATGGATCGTACGCTAGATCGCATCTGAGTTGTTGAAGGTCAGAATGGATCGTACGCTAGATCGTATCTGAGTTGTTTGAAGGTCAGAATGGATCGTACGCTAGATCGTATCTGAGTTGAAGGAGTCAAATATTGGGCTGAATCAGAATGAACCGTACGTTAGGCTGAATCTGATAGTATTTGTGTATGCTGTATTTGCGATAAATGTCTGGGATGGGCTTATAGATGCCATCGTTAGGAGGATGTCAGAATGAATGTTATCATGGAGTGTATCTGAAAGATGTAGTTGAATCCTGAATGTAATTGATAAGGATGTCCGTCTGAATGGACCTTTGTTTTGACTATGTCAGGAGGATAATTGACCTGAAAAATAAAGTTAGCTTCGTGCCATGTCATGATGCATGAGATGCAAATGTTGTATGCATGCGTATGCTGTGAAATGATGTAATGAGTGAATTATGCGTCTGGAATGAATGAGAGCATTGTATACATGTATATGTTATGAAATGATGTAATGTATATGATGCGGAACGAAAATTGTATGTAGGTATGTGATGTGAAATGATGTAATGAATGCACTATGTGTCTGAAACGTTCTTCCAGGGGACTCTACTGGGGAAATAAATCTCATTCTTCTGGTTGGAGATATTTATATTGATGACCCTTTCTTAGCTGAGGGATACTTGATTTCTGTCTGACGATGGAAACACTCAACAGAGCCGGGCTGGGGATGGAAGAGATGACCTGTCCGTCTGGTGGTGCCGACCTCTTCTGGGGAATAACTGGCGTTGCCGGGGAATAGAATTAGCAACGGATTCATTGGGAAGCAGGGTTAGACCTTATCCACGATCCTGAAGTCTCTTAGTAACTGCCATTACCATTCTAGGCATGTATTTTTGGTAAATATTGATCATATTCAAATGCATAAGTCAATTCAAATTAAATCAATGGACGTTTACGCAATTAAAACAGAAAGGGTAAAAACAAAAGCATCTTTTTGGAAATGAAATTGTATTGATTTTGAAAGAGAGCCCATAAACAGGCAGTTTGAATACAAGGAGACAGAAATCCTAGTAAGAGGAAATTGTCAGGAAAACAAAGAGAAAGCTATGCAGAAAAAAGTCCTATTGATTTTAATTCCACTACTGTCATTATGTCTTCAAGCATCTCATCCCTTGCTGTCGGATGGAAGTGATTGGCTTGTTCAGTCCTTGGAACTTGGTTGAAGTTGACTGAGAACGGGACATAGTTTTACGCTTTAATCCCTAATTTTTGCCTGGACCGCCTTTTCAGGTTTTCAGTCCACCAGGATACCCTTTTTGTTGCCCAAGCCGCCTTTTCAGGTTTTCGCCTTGCCGGGTGTACGTTTTTATATGTTTATCCCTAATTTTTGCCCGAACCCTTTTGGTTCGCCGGGATGCCCTTACTTTTGCCTAGGTACGTCGACCTAGCGGGTCTCTTTTATGCGTGGTATTTTTTAACTATGTCCGCGTTCACAGGATGCGGGAAATCTTCGCCGTCCATTGTAGCCAGTATCATGGCTCCACCAGAGAATACCTTCTTAACTACAAATGGCCCTTCGTGTGTGGGAGTCCATTTGCCTCTGGGATCACCTTGTGGTAGAATGATACGCTTGACCACCAAGGCGCCAAGTTGGTACACCTGTCTCTTGACCTTTTTGTTAAATGCTTGGGTCATGCGCTTCTGATATATCTGCCTATGACAAACAGCCGCAAGTCTCTTTTCATCAATCATATTTATCTGATCGAGTCGAGTTTGAATCCATTCATCCTCATCTAAGCCTGCATCTTTCGCAATTCTTAGAGAGGGAATCTGAACTTCCACTGGTAAAACGGCTTCCATTCCATAGACTAAAGAGAAAGGGGTTGCCCCTGTCGAAGTGCGGTAACCATGAAGAGCAAAAGGTAACATCTCCTGCCGGTCTTTGTATGTTACTGTTATATTCTTGATATTGTTAGCAGCCTCCACGGTGCCGTTCGTCTTTGGCCGGTACGGAGAAGAGTTATGGTGCTTTATTTTGAACTGCGTGTAGAGTTCAGTTTAGTACCATTATCAGTGATAACTCTCTCAGGAGACAGCAGGTTTCTCAAGTAGATATTTGATAGAATCCATCTTAGAAATCAATAAAGTGGTATGATTCAACATATACTGTCTTAGTCGGCGAGCAGCCTAAGCCAAAGCACAGTAAGCTTTCTCGAGCTGTGAGTATCTTGTTTCACAGTCGGTACCTTTTGCTAAGGCAGTGTATGGCATGCTCTTTTCGACCAGACTCGTCATGTTGCCCCAGCACACCCTATTGAATTTTCTAACACGGTCAAATACATGATTAGAGGTCTTCCTTCAACTGGTAGCATTAGAATTGGAGGTTCTTGGAGATATTTCTTGATTTTGTCATTCATCATTCCATACCATCTCTTGATTTTTCTTTTTTGGTAATTTGAAGATGGGTTTGCAGGTAGCAGTCAAATGTGGGATGAATCGGGCAATGTAATTCGAGTGCCCCAAGAAACCTCTGACTTCTTTCTTGTCTATTTCAGTACCCATTGCAATTTCAATTGATTCCTCCTGCGGCTGTATGGTCTTTTCTTCTTGTAGTAACAGTCTGACAAGTTCACCAGGGACTTCACAATCTTCCTCGCTTCCATCCTCGGCTTGGTAGATCGGATTTTCAAAGTCATAATGAACAGTAGCAGAACTATTATCAACAGGATCCAGAGTGGATATGGATCGGAAAACTGTTACGTGCGTGTGTGCAAGAAAACATAGCTTGTTTTGAAAAAAATGACAGGAAAGATAAAGAGCGCAATATTTGAATGCAAAAAGTCCATTGATTTATTGAATATGAATATGCTTATGAAATGACAAAACCCTTGAAAAATTAGCTATTATGCCCCGGGTATAGACACAATGCTTTGAAACACAAAAATAGCAATAACAATTACTCCTGACTAAAGGAAATCGGGATAGTGTCTTCAGCCTTCCAATTATTGGGTCCGTCACCAATTGTTGGGAAAATCCAGCTATCCAAGTCATAATCGTTATCAGTATCTTCCACAGCATTGACAGTCTCATCATGATTAGACAGAGGGGCAGTGATGCCATTAGGAGTCTCCGGAGGATCAAAGATAGTCGCCTGTATCTTCCCACTTCGAATGCCACTTTCAACATGTTCACCTGTTAATATAAGTTCAGTGAAACCCAATGAGGAACTCCTCAATAGATGGCTGTAGAATGGGCCAGTCAGTGTGCTCATGAACATGTCCACTAATTCTCGATCAGTCATAGGGGGTTTGACTCTGCCAGCCAAATCTCTCCACTTTTGAGCATACTCTTTGAAACTTTCTTTAGATCCCATAGTCATATTCTGCAACTGTAGCCGAGTAGGCGCTAGTTCAGAATTATACTGGTACTGTTTATAGAAAGCAGTTGCTAAATCAGTCCATGTGTGGATGTCAGAGCTCTCGAGCTGATACTACCACTCCAATTGTGTGCCAGACAGACTCTCTTGGAAGAAATGGATCCAGAGCTTCTTATTAGTGGTATACGGCTGAATCTTTCTCACGTAAGCTCTCAGATGCATCTGAGGACAAGATGCCCCATCATACTGAGTGAAAGCGGGGACCTTGAATTTGCGAGGAATGATCACATCAGAGACTAGACCCAAACTTTCAAAATCCAGACCGGGCGCCTTCTGACCTTCCATAGCTAGCATGCGTTCTTCCAGCAACTTGTACTTGCCATCTTTTGGAGAGTACTGTTCATTCTCGTAATCTTCATCGTCATCCTCAGGGTTGAAAGGATCAGCATTCTCATCTTCTGAATCTGTCTCTGTTTCCTCTTCTTGATCCTTCGGAATTCTGATTTTGATTCCCGCAGCCTGTCCTTTAAGCCTTCTTCCCGGGTTAATGTAACTCACAGCTTTCTTGTCTTTCTTTTTCTCGAGCAAGAGAGCTTTCAGTTCCTCCTGCCCCCTGGATAAGTTCAAGATCATCTCCTGGAGTTGAGCATTCTGAGCATGGAGATCCTTGACAGTTTGTTCGAGGTCCATTTTTCTGTGTGGAGGAAAACCGTGAGAACACTGATCCCTTTAGAGTACCTGTTATGCTATGTTATGCTATGCAATGCATGAAATGTTTTCAAGGCCTTTTGGAATTTAACTTTGCATAAACTACCGAAAAGGGAAACTTTTTTTTTTTTTTTTTTTGTTTTTTTTTTTGTTTTTTTTTCATACAAAACAGAGCAAAGTTAAATCCCTAAGTCCTTGAAATGGTTAGTACAATGTTATGATGTCATGATGTTATGATGTTATGATGTTATGAGGTTAAATAAATAACAAGCACAAGCAAGTCACACAACCATCATTCCTAGGTTTTAAGGCTTGCATGAGTTCCATAGGTAAGTACCCTCCCCACTGAAGTTTAGTTGGTTCAACCTGTCCTAGAATAGTAACCGGGTTCTAGAAGGATCTCCAATCATTGACCTTCTTTTAAGTCCACTTCAGTGCAACACCAAGTGGTTGACCAAAGCTTCCCTAAAGTCCAATCTCAAAGAGTGTAGTATCGAGTCTCAACCAACCCCAGTCGGAACCGAAGTCAGTTATCTCACTACTTTCTAATGGCTAGGATGAGTCAATTAGGGTTCTAAAGGTCTGGTTAATGCTTTGATGACACCACGCGAATGCCAAATTTTTCCTCAAGTAAACATGAGGAACATCAGGACATCCAAAGTGTCACATTAACCGTAGCCATCATTTTAACCATTCCAGTATACGCCGGATAGTCGCGATGATCTATTGCTACTTACCTAAGGTACACTAGATCCGGGTGTAGGATCTTTCACTCAAAAATACCCAAGCAATCCCTTAAAAGTAAATCAGACAATTTGGAATAAGTGATCTTGTTTTTAAGGTAACCTCTCTTTTTAAAGTGTCCCCAGCAGAGTCGCCAGTTCTGTCATACGGTGAACTGACTTGGGGTATTTTGCTTTTTAACGCAATGTCGCGGATAGCAAGAGTCGCCACCGACTTTTCTTTTATCCAATAAGGAAAGGTGGAAAAGAACAGGAAAGACCTCAATAGATTTTGGGTTCGGGAGGTACATTATACAAAGGGAAGGTGTTAGCACCCTTTGTATCCATGGTTATCCATGGGCTCTTAATTACTGGATCACTTATATTTTTGTCTGAAAAGTGTCGGTGAATTGCTTAAAAAAATGTTTGAAAGAGAGTTTAACTTTGTAATGATTCTCGTATGAATGTATACAAAGTATTTATCTCATTTGATTTTGAAAATGGTTTAGAAAAATATAACTCGGTAATGATTCTAGTATGAATGTATACCAAGTGGTGATTTTCTAGGATTTGTAAAGTGTAAAGTGTGAGGGGTGGAAAATGTTTTAGGTTATGATCCAGTAATTGAGAGTTATACCTTCCTGAGGTCGTTATGGGCATTTCCTATCCTTATGAGGGTAAAACTGTCCTTACTATTGAGAAGTAAGTAATCTTACCCTTTGGATGTTTAAGGGTCACCGTAGGGTCATCGATAGGTCATTGAAGGCAACAGTTGTAAGGATACCTTAGCATTCGAAGGGACGATCATCATTTAACCGTAGGCTACACCGAGGGGTCATCGAGGGACAAAATCGTATTTTCGAAGGCAACATCCGAGGGACCATGATTTATTTTATGATGATTTAATCGAAGGGTCTTTGCTAAGTGTATCCCTACATTCGCGGGACATGACCGTAATACCGTAATATCATAAGGCAAAAGAGGGGTCCAAGATCACATATTTAAAGGCCACATTTTAAAGTTAATTAGGTGATTATGATGAAGCTCCACATTAAAATCAATACATTAAAAATAATACATTAACATTAATACATTAAAATTAATTATTAAAATTAACTAAGTAATTTAGGGTGAGTCTCCACAAGGGTATCCCACAAATAAAGTGGAAGACCTAACGGCAATCTTTTCCTGGGACATGTGAACCTTGGCAAAATTCAGCAAACGGGTTAGAATACCAAATCGGGGTGTAATCGAAGATTACACCGCAAAAGAAAATACAGCAGCATGAATGTCAGGCAAAACAGTGCATAATTAACATAGAATAGATCAGATACGCATAGGACATAACAAACAAAATATTAGCGACTGTCCCGTTCGCCTCTGCCTCGCCTAGCGAGGGCCTAGCGAATACTCGCTACATGCTCGCTTAGCGATGTGCTAGCGAGCGGCTGCGGGTTTTGAATTTCAGAACAGTATGACTTCAACCTGCGGCATGGCTTATGGCATCCAACACATAATTATACGGTTCAACATTCACAATATTCAGGCCCACTTAAATTCACATGCAAAACCTCAAATATGTTTATGAATTCAATTATAATATCACATGCAAGTTAAGAACATAAAGCGGTATCACATGCAAATTAAGAAAATAAAGCGATAATAGTAATGCAAACCTGTTTGCAATCGAATTGCAACCTTGAATTGGCGAGCCGGATTGAGTTGGGCGGTGGTAGCTTCGGAGCGGAGGAGCGGCCTTCAGGGTTTCTAAAGTAGCCTCCAGGGTTTTTGTGCCAGGGTTTTCGTCTGTCTCCCTCTGTTTTTCGTCCTCCCTTTCATTACTGAAGTGCTGGTATTTATAATGCCCTTTTTCATGACCTAATGGGCTCAGAACGAAGCCCGAAATTTTTTGTTGTCTGTCAGCCTCGCTAGGCGAGCTGGTAGCGAACGTTTGCTTCGCTAGGCGAGCGTGTAGCGAACGTTCGCTAGGCGAGCGTGTAGCGAACGTAACGTTCGCTAGGCGAGCGTGTAGCGAACAGGCCAGTTTGGGCCATTTTCTGGATTGGGCCATTCGTGAGCTGGGCCTTTGTCCCTTTAAGATCAGTGCCATAAAATGAGTCGGAATGCCCCTGAAAAATGTCTTGAAATATTAATGGGCAAATTTTGGGGTATGACACCAATAAAGACCGACTTGTAGGATTTTTGAGCAGGTCTTGGATGTACTTGCATGTCCACCATACAGAGCGGAGTGACAGTGTTGGATTATATTTTCTATCTCTTCTTCAGGTATACACCGATGGAAAATACCATCGGGGCCTCTTTTGAAAAGTAAAGGGTCATCCCAGTAATAATGTTTTATGTCATGGAAGAATCGTTTCTTTTGTTGGTAAGATAAATTAGGTGGAACTATTTCGGCAGCTAAATAATTGACGAGATCAGCGTACCATGGTGTAACACATATAGCTAAGGTGGTTTCTACCTGTTTATCAGCTTTATTTTCTTCCAAAGTAGCTATAAGTTTATCGTACGAGAAATCATCGTTGATCGATGTTCTTTCCGGTTCAAGGTTTTCGAGTCTAGAGAGGTGATCTGCTACTACATTTTCAGTTCCTTTTTTATCTTTGATTTCCAGATCGAACTCTTGTAGCAACAAGATCCACCTTAGGAGTCTAGGTTTAGCATCCTTTTTTGTTAAGAGGTACTTGATAGCAGCGTGGTCAGTGTAAATGATTATTTTGACTCCTACCAAGTAAGAACGAAACTTATCTAGTGCAAACACTACTGCTAAGAGTTCTTTCTCGGTTGTGGCGTAATTCATTTGTGCTTCATCTAGAGTTCTACTTGCGTAATATATGACGTGAAGTTTTTTATCCTTTCGTTGTCCTAAAACAGCGCCCACGGCGTAATCACTGGCATCACACATTATTTCGAATGGTTCATTCCAATCTGGTGTCTGCATTATGGGTGCGGAGATCAATGCTTGTTTAAGCGTTTGGAATGCTTCTAAACATTTATTGTCGAAGATGAATTCAGCATCCTTCATCAATAGTCCGGTTAAAGGTTTAGTTATTTTAGAGAAGTCTCTAATGAATCGTCGGTAAAAACCGGCGTGTCCTAAGAAGCTTCGTACTTCTCTCACAGTTTTCGGAGGTTGAAGGTTTTCGATTACCTCTATTTTGGCTTTGTCTACTTCAATTCCTCTATTTGAGATAATGTGTCCTAAAACAATTCCTTCTTGTCCCATAAAGTGACATTTTTCCCAATTAAGTACTAGGTTTACTTTTACACATCGTTCTAGAACTCTTTCTAGGTTTTCAAGACATTCTTCAAAGCTTTGTCCGCATACGGAAAAAATCATCCATAAATACTTCCATGATATTTTCGAGAAAATCGGCGAATATCGCCATCATGCACCTTTGGAAGGTTGCAGGAGCATTGCACAGGCCGAACGGCATTCGTCTATAAGCGAAGGTGCCAAAAGGACACGTGAATGTTGTCTTTTCTTGGTCATCAGGATGAATCGGTATTTGAAAGAAGCCTGAGTAACCGTCTAGATAGCAGAAATGAGAATGTTTTGCTAATCGTTCTAACATCTGGTCAATGAATGGTAAAGGGAAATGATCTTTTCGGGTTGCTTTGTTTAGTTTCCTATAGTCAATGCACATTCTCCATCCCG
Source organism: Lathyrus oleraceus (assembly GCF_024323335.1). Classification (NCBI taxonomy): domain Eukaryota; kingdom Viridiplantae; phylum Streptophyta; class Magnoliopsida; order Fabales; family Fabaceae; genus Lathyrus; species Lathyrus oleraceus. The sequence goes on from NC_066584.1 coordinate 471,329,453, forward strand.
ATTCAATTCGTTTAGTTATAGTTTCTCCTTTTTCATTTTCAATAACTGTTATACCTCCTTTCTTTGGTACTACGTGTACCGGACTAACCCATTTGCTATCAGATATAGGATATATGATACCTGCCTCTAATAACTTTGTTACTTCCTTCTTCACTACCTCACTCAGGATCGGGTTTAGTCTCCTTTGATGTTCCCTAGAAGTTTTACAGTCTTCTTCTAGCATGATGCGGTGCATACAAATAGAAGGACTTATTCCTTTAAGATCGGTGATGTTGTATCCTAGTGCCGTTGGATATTTTCTTAAGATATGCAGGAGTTTTTCGGTTTCGAGTTTTCCTAGGTCTGCATTAACTATCACTGGTCGTTCAAGTTCTAAGTCTAGGAATTCATATCTCAGATTTTTGAGAAGTGTTTTCAGGTATAGGGTTGGTTTCTTAAGGCATTGCGTAGGGTCCGGTGTTATTGCTAAACATTGGTTAAGTTTGTCTTCTACAAGATAGTCAGACAATTTGTCATTTTCTAACTCTGTTTCTTTTATGCATTCATCGATGATATCCATGAAGTAACATGTATCTTCTATTGCAGGTGCTTTCAAAAACTTGGAAAGAATGAACTCAATTTTCTCTTCTCCTACTTCGAAAGTGAGTCGTCCTCGTTTTACGTCTATGATCGCACCGACAGTTGCTAAGAATGGTCTTCCCAATATAATGGGTGTAACTTCATCTTCTCTAATGTCCATAATTATAAAATTGGTTGGAATGTAGAATTGACCTATGCGCACGGGAACGTTTTCAAGAATTCCTACAGGATATCTAACGGAACGATCTGCTAGTTGCACAGACATTTTAGTTGGTCTTAATTCTCCCATTTCTAATTTCTTGCATATGGATAAAGGCATAACACTGATACCGGCTCCTAAATCGCATAGAGCCTTATCTATGACAAATTTTCCTATGTGACAGGGTATAGAGAAACTACCTGGATCTTTAAGTTTAGGAGGCATATTCTGGATTATAGCGCTACATTCAGCAGTGAGTGTAATAGTTTCGCTATCTTCAAGTTTACTTTTATTAGAAAGAATTTCTTTTAAGAACTTAGCATATGAGGGCATCTGCGTAATAGCTTCTGTAAACGGAATTGTGACGTTTAATTGTTTCAGTAGGTCAACAAATTTTTTAAATTGGCCCGCATCTTTAGTTTTAATAAGCCTTTGAGGGTAAGGGATAGGTGGTTTATAAGGTGGTGGAGGTACATAGGGTTCTTTCTTTTCTACGGTTTCCTTATTACTCTCTTCCTTTTCCTTAGGTTTACTTTCTTCCTCAATTGACTTTTTAGAGTTTTGGTTTTCAGTTCCTGGATCTACTGGTCCTTCCACTTCCGTTCCACTTAGTATGATTGCATGAGCGTGGCTTTTCGGGTTAGGTTGGGGTTGTCCAGGAAATGTACCAGTTGGGGCAGCAGTAGGCGCTTGTTGTTGAGCTACTTGTGATATTTGTGTTTCCAGCATTTTGTTATGGGTAGCCAGGGCATCTACTTTACTTGCTAGTTGTTTGATTTGTTCGCTAGTGTGTATATTCTGGTTTAAGAAATCTTTATTGGTTTGCTGTTGAGAAGCTATAAAGTTCTCCATCATGACCTCTAAGTTGGATTTGCTAGGAACATTATTGTTAGGTGTAGATGGGGTCGGCTTTTGATATCCAGGAGGTATAGCTGGGGCTTGATTTGGAGCTTGTCCTGGTGCGTATAAAGCATTATTACTTTTATATGAAAAATTAGGATGGTTCTTCCAGTTTGAATTATAGGTATGCGAATAGGGATTTCCTTTAGCATAATTCACTTGCTCTGCTTGGATTCCTGTTAGGAGTTGACAATCTGCAAGAGTGTGACCTTGGATTCCACAGACTTCGCAATTCTGAGTTGCGGCAACCACGGTGGTTGGAGGTGATACATTTAAACTTTCAATTTTCTGGGCCAGAGCATCCACTTTTGCATTAACATGATCAAGGCTACTTATCTCGTACATGCCACTTTTCGTTTGAGGTTTCTCTACCATTGCTCGGTCACTTCCCCACTGATAATGGTTTTGGGCCATGCTTTCGATAAGTTGATAAGCATCGGCATAAGGTTTATCCATAAGTGCACCACCTGCGGCGGCGTCTATTGTTAACCTTGTGTCGTACAAGAGACCATTATAGAAGGTATGAATCACTAACCAGTCCTCTAAACCATGGTGTGGACAAAGTCTCATCATGTCTTTGTATCTTTCCCATGCTTCGAAAAGAGACTCGTTATCTTTCTGTTTAAATCCATTTATCTGGGCTCTCAACATAGCTGTTTTGCTCGGAGGAAAATATTGGGCAAGAAAGACTTTCTTCAACTCATTCCATGTTGTAACTGAGTTGGAAGGAAGAGACTGAAGCCATCTTCTAGCTTTATCTCTTAACGAGAAAGGAAAGAGACGAAGTCAAATTGCCTCTGAAGTGACACCATTAGCTTTAACAGTATCAGCGTATTGGACAAATACAGATAAATGAAGGTTTGGATCCTCGGTAGGATTTCCAGAGAATTGATTCTGTTGCACTGCTTGCAACAATGAAGGTTTAAGTTCGAAGTTGTTTGCTTCGATTGCGGGTGGAGCAATACTCGAATGCGGCTCATCTTGTGATGGAGCGGCGTAATCTCGAAGAGCACGAGCTGGTTCTGCCATCTCGGGTATCGGTGAAGGAAGAAGATTTTTGAGGTCGGGCACTTCAATAGGAGGGAGATTGTTTGCAGCACGATATTCCCGAATTCGTCGTAAGACTCGGAGATATAGTTCGATGTCGTTGATTCGTAAGTAAAACGACTCGCCTTGTGAGCGAGTGTGTGGCATACAAATCAACGAAAGAAATAAAAATAAAAGTATGCCTTAGTCTCTACAGCGTAACAGAAGAGTTACGATATCGACTAAATAAAAGTCCCCGACAACTGCGCCAAAAACTTGATCGCGACTTTATGAGTCGATTGGGGTACTAACTGCAAGTGCACAGTTCTATCGCATAGTTTTAAAAGATATCGATCCCACAGGGACTTATGAATCGATATACCGTTTTCTAAGGTTACTTCGTAAAGCTAAGGCGGATGATACTTTGATTGTTTGGGAGAAAAGTTAAAACTAAAATAAGATCTAAGTTAAATATCAATTAAGCGGATATCGGTATGTAGTTCGTCGTAATTAGGGAATCAAGTCTTCGTTGGTTTCTTGATTTTAAAATAATCTTTTCAGTGGACACTATTGATTAAAAGTCTTTTCTCAAACTCTCGCTCTGTTGAATAGACTATGACTTTGTATTAACGTAGCTGTCACTTATTAGTTAAGTCCAAAATCACCTTTTGAAAACAATAGAATCTATAGAAACTCTTTTTAAGAAAATACTAATCGTTTAAACACCCTCGTCTCAAACTCTCGCTTTGTTGACTTAGATTATATAATTAAATTCAAATGCTTAACTCTCGTCCTCACATTTAACTTTTAAAAATACTTTTTGAAAAAGATTAGAATTTAATTAACTCTAAAAATTGCTTTCGCCCTGATCTAGAATTAATTTCCAATTTACACTGTCCAGTTAAAAACTCAAACTTTCGTTCTATTGATTTTAACTTCTTTAGTCTTTTACTCTCGTACAAAAACCTTGGTATTAAACCTGTAAATTGAGACCATAGAAAGAGTGATTTTATTTTTAAACGTAATTAAACCAACTTAGTTTTGATTCCTTCATTCCGCTTACTTTACATACCGATACCTAAATAAATTAGCCAGACATGCTAAACAGATCTAAACAATCGTCATGCTTAAATAAATCCATCTCAGGCAAACAATATAAATAAACAGTAATGCAGGGCATATATAAATTAAAACAATAAATTAAAGAACCTGAATAATTAATAGCAATCTTGAACACTCCACCACAGACCGGTTGGATTTGTTCTTGAATTCTTCAATCGGACAGGAAAATAAAAAGTGAAGGAATAAAAATCTAGGATCTAACGTAGGGTTAGATCCAGTAAAAGATGAAGGTGAGAAAAACAAGAAAGGGGGGTTTGAATTGTTTGGAAAATAAGCGCTTTTTCAAAATGAAAATCACACAAGGATTTTATACTGGTTCGCTTATAACACAAAGCTACTCCAGTCCACCCGGCCAAGGTGATTTCGCCTTCAACAAGGACTTAATCCACTAATCTTGAAAGATTGTTTACAAACAACATCTAAGAGAAAGATCTCTTAGTCCTCTCAAGTCTACAGACTACACAGAGTCACTTGAGGAAAATAAAACAATAGATGAAAGCTTATGTAATCTAGAGTGCTTCTAAGATAAGCAAATATTACAACAATAAGAACAAAGTATTTCACGTGCTAAGCAAAAGCTTCGTGAAGATTGAGAGAATAAACAGTATTTTTGTGTGTTGATGTTTCAGTAAAAATCTTGTTGTATATATTGTACGCTGAATGTTGATTTGCAGTCCTTTATATAGAAGAGAAGGATCCGTTGAAAAATCATGGCAGATAATAACTCTTGAATAATAATTAGTGCCATATCTTATGTTGCTTGTTGTCAAAGCAACTTTCACTTCTTGAATGACTACTTACCACAAATAGTTCCTTATCATTTGTATTTTTGGAGTTAACGTCTCTTCCTGTATTAGGAAATCCATTTCCATAACTTTATTTGAAGTTAACGTTACTCTTCCTTATTTAACAATTCCATAATCAGAGTCTTCATGTTTCTGGAGATCTTGGAATCTGCTATCTAGCTTCTGATGTTGATCTTTTGAGTTCTGATGATTTCTTCAGATAGCGCCAAGAGCTTCTGAAGTTTGACATACTGTTGTTCAGAATCAGAACTTCTAGAGCGTACTTCTTGTTCAGATGCTTCTGATATTTTGTTGTTTTGCTCAAAGTTAGACTTTCTTGAACGTGTTTCTACTTCAGATGCTTCTTATCTTCTGATAATTTGTATCTGATCTGGTTCTGCATCTGATGACATCATCAGATCTCTTCCTTCTTTCTTTAGAACCCTGCACACTTAGAAACTTTTCGTTAGGGTGCCATTTTTGGTTTCATCCTTTGTTATCATCAAAATCATGGAATCTGTTGTAGAACAATTTTTGTTCTTACAATCTCCCCCTTTTTGATGATGACAAAACAATCTTAATTAGCAGATGAAACATATAAAATATCAGATCAGATAGACAAGAGCTCCCCCTGAGATAGTGCTAGGGAGTTCAGAAGTTCTTACCAGAGCTTCTAAGTAAAGAGGTTTCTTGATACCTTCTGCAATTTCTTAAGTCCAGGTTAGATAAATTTATTTTTAAGAAAAATATGTTACATAATACTTAAGGTATTTAGACAATATTTTCATCAGAGCTATTAATGACTTCTCCCCCTTTTTGTCAGAATCAAAAAGACATAGCAAAAAATAAATAATTGAAGAGAAAAACATTGTATTTAGATAAAAAGCAACAGAGGCAAAAAGAACAAGTAAACATCAGAAACAGAGAAATCAGAGCAACAAGCAATAAGTCCTAAGTGCCTAGGGGTTCGGAGGCGGAGGCATTCTCTGAAGCAACATAGCCAGCATGTTCTGAATGTTGTCGTTGACAGTGTCTTGTTTATCCATTCTGGCACGGAGTTCATTCTGATCTTGCTTAAGTTCTTTCAGCGTCTGGAGAACCAAGGGATAACAGAAGAAGAAGACTCCCCCTGAGTCAGAGCCTGCTGTGCTTCAGCAGCAGCCTGCGCTTCAGCAGCAGCTTGTGCTTCAGCTTCGGCAGCAGCAGCAGCATCAGCCAGAGCTTTAGCTTCAGCTTCCTTTATCCTTAGAACTTCAGCTTCTCTTGCTCTTTCTTCCTCCAGCCTTCTAGCCTCTTCTTCAGCTTCTCTTACTAATCTCTCTTCTTCCAGCCTTCTGGCTTCAGCTTCTCTTGCAAGTCTTTCCTGAAGTCTTGCCTCAGCATCTCTGATGTAGCCATTTCTGACTTGTTCAGAGATGTTCTTCAGTCTAAAAGCCTCAGAGGTCATCCAGCCAATGACTCTGTTCCAGTGTGTCCTTACAGAGTCAGGATCATCACTGACTTCAGAGTTAGTGGTCAGAGACTTGACCTTTTGTACTGAAGCCCCTGCGACCAGCATTATGGCTTCCTCAAGGGTAGGTACAGAAAAGTTTGGTTCAGAGGTTTGAGGTGAAGAAATTGGAGGGCTGAGATTTAATGTGAGAGGTTCAGATTCTGCTTCAGGTTGAGGTTCAGATCTTTGGGGTGAAGCGTAAAGAGGGTTTAAGTCTAAAGGTTCAGTTTCAGCTTCAGGTTCAGGTTCAGCGGAGGTGTTTGGAGGGGTGATATCAGAGGTGTGGAGGTCAGAGGGTTGAGTTTCAGAGGGTTGGTCTTCAGAAGTAATGTTGGTTGTTTGTTCTGGTGGAGGTGAAGTTGCTTCAGATTGTGTTTGTGTTGGTTGTTGTGAAGCAAAGTTTTGAGCCTGAATTTGGGCTAAGGTTGGGGAGTCAGGGTCAGAGTATTCTTGGTCAGAGGAGATTTCAAGGTATGGGGGTGATTCTGGGGCTGAAGATGAAGAGGAACTGGTTTGGTTCAGTTCTTCAGCTTCAGATAAAGGTAGTGTTGTATGGGCAAGATTAAATTTGGGTCGAGGTTCTGAGGTTCTGGTGGTTGAAGGTGGGGTTTCAGAGGTTGTGTATATGGGTGGTGTTGGGAGAGGATTAGATGAAGAAGCCAAAATGTGTTCAGAGGGAATAGAGGGAGCAGACATACCAGTAGTTTCTTGCAGAGGCGCTGGAGATCTGGTCCCAGAAGTTTATCCTATTCTTGCTCTCTTTGCCTTTGAAGATTTATTCTTAGGGGGACCTCGTTTAAATCTGACAAAATCTTCTCACTACGCCAAAAAGTGCTTTTGGCAGCACCAAAAAGAAAGCGCTTTTTAAAAAAAGCGCTGTAATAGCTTGAAAAAAAATTCGCCTATGCGTGTAAAGCGCTTTTAAGGTAAAAGCGCTCTTATAGGTCTCCACTTATGAAAGCGCTTTTAAGGTAAAAGCGCTCTTATAGGTCTCAGTCTCACATCTATGAGTTTCACACTTATGAAAGCGCTTTTAAGGTAAAAGCGCTCTTATAGGTCTCATGGGTTTCACACTTATGAAAGCGCTTTTAAGGTAAAAGCGCTCTTATAGGTCTCAGTCTCACATCTATGAGTTTCACACTTATGAAAGCGCTTTTAAGGTAAAAGCGCTCTTATAGGTCTCATGGGTTTCACACTTATGAAAGCGCTTTTAAGGTAAAAGCGCTCTTATAGGTCTCAGTCTCACACACTTATGAAAGCGCTTTTAAGGTAAAAGCGCTCTTATAGGTCTCATGGGTTTCACACTTATGAAAGCGCTTTTGAGGTAAAAGCGCTCTTATAGGTCTCATGGGTTTCAGACTTATGAAAGCGCTTTTAAGGTAAAAGCGCTCTTATAGGTCTCAGTCTCACATCTATGAAAGCGCTTTCATGGTAAAAGCGCTCTCATAGGTCATTTATAAAAATTATAATAAATCTAATATTACAAAATCCCTGACTTTCAGAAATCCCTCTTTCACTCTCTCTCGTTCGAAGCTCTCGCTGCCCTGGAAAAAATTCCACAGAGTACCTGGAAATCTCAACGATAAACACTGCAAATTTGAAAGAGACTGCATTCGAAAGAGAAGGATTCAATACCTGGAAATCTCATTGCGTTTTAAGGTTAGGTTTTCGTGTCTTTCTGTTTTGCCCTAGAAGTCAAAGAATAGGTGGTCGATTTTGGTTTGAATGGACTTGCATTGCTACATTATGGGTTATTTATTTGTCAGTATCGATTATTAGAGTTTGTGACTATGTTTGCTTAATATTCTGTAACTTACCGAAAGTTTCATCTTGTTCTGATATAAATGATATTCTGTAACTTGCATCGCCATTGACTTAGAAATAATGTTGGGAGTTCTAATAGAATCAGTGCCTTTTCAACATTTGTTTAAATTTGCTGAGAAAGTAGGAAGGAATGAACTGATATGTTTGCACCATTGTATCCTCATATTCTAACTATTACTGAAATTTCAGAAAGTGACTTTGATGTTAAATGTTGGATACTCAAATGGAATAACTTTGTCTGCTACAGTGATATATGTGATATGGTTTCAAGAACTTAGAGCAATGTCTCATATTTTGGCAATCATATTACATGTTGGTTTGAATGAACAGTTAAACTTCAAAATGTACATTCATATTTTGGCATAACTTTGTCTGCTACAGTCATATTTTGGCAATCCTATTTAATGTTGTAAAATGATGTTTTAATATTATGTGAATTTTTAAGATGGTCACTGTAGTGTAAAATGAACCCTGATGGACTATATGTACATTTTTCATGTGCTTGTCTGCAGGTTGTTGAGTATCGTGGTGAGCAAATAGGAGGTCTTGAGGATCTGAGGGAACCATATATGTTGTTTTCTTCCTTTATAGATAAATTCTTGCTTAGCTTTTATTACATGGTTTGCGTCTAATTGAAAACTTCACGTCTTTGCCCATTTCAGGTTCTTACAAAATCGGTACTGCGTCTGAATCTGTTAATGCAGCTTACATATTTTCTAGAAAAGATCTTTCTCGGTATGTCTTTCAGCTTAGATATTATACAAACCCAAAGCATGTGTTTAATCATTTAGTATCTAGAATGAATCATTATGTTCAATTATTCATGTTAAGCTAATGAATCAAGTTACCAAAATATGTTAGTTATGTATGTTGCTTTATTATTTGACCTTGATATGCAGGCCTGCTATACAGATTCCCTGCGCAAGCAAAGCTGTTGTAGCTGTCCGGTTCTGTCCTATATTTTTTAATCTCAAAGCGACAAACTCAGGTACTTGTGCACTTAGTATAGTTCTGTTTACAACCAGTAACTATGTACAACCAGTTATATGTGGTACTGTTCCAATTAAACTGCCTGTGTGGGATGTATTCCGTCTTAAATCTATATGACCTCTTACTAGTAAAGATCATGAGTGGTGGCCTAGAGGTTCAAAGTGATTGGTCTGAGCTAATTATACAGTTTTATATTATTTAGCTCTAGTTATGCATTAGGAAGCAGTTATGATATTTGGAACTGTGTTTTGGTCGCAACAAGCTCTTGAGTTCTTGGAAAGGAGACAGACAAAAGACTCAAAATAGTGGGACTTAGACGAGTTTCACCCAATAAAAGAGTGTTAGAGTTGGTATTGTTAGCACTCCTTTTATTAATATTAGTCCACGTAGTTTAACTATTGATATACCGGTTCGTCCATTGACACACTAACCTTATATCCCCATCGAGTTGATAATTTAATAAAATTGATAATGTGAATTGAATTTCTTGGTTCTTGAATTTCTTGGTTCTTACTTGTGAATTGAATTTCTTGAATGATCGATTACTTGGTTCTTGAATTGTTCATGTGCATCATATAAGTTTCTTGAATTGTTTTATACGTTATGACTTATCCTTTATGTTGTTTTATATGTACAGCGCTCATTCCCTGTGTTTCCGTGAGTTTGACCTTCTCGACGTTGCTGTTCGGTAAATCCGAGGTAAATTTCTTCCTCAAATTACTGGTACACTGTGATGAATTTGTCTGAAATTGCGTGAATATGTTGTGTTTTCTTGCTCCGTATTCATTCCGTGTATACTTTGGGTTTTGACAGAAACGCGTTATACCGTTTTGTACCCTAATTACTTTGCGTTAAAACCATGGATAAGACATGGATGTATTCCAATCGATTGTCGAAAGAGTACGAGAATGGGGTATCGAAATTTGTTAAGTTTGCTATTGCGCACGCCAAAGACCCCAATCGAATGACATGTCCTTGCTTGAGTTGCTGTTATGGGAGTCAGGTTGACGCGGTTCAGTTGGCATCGCATTTACTACGGTATGGAATTGATAGAAGTTATACATGTTGGAATTTGCATGGTGAGAAAAGTAACGAGAATGTTGAATCGGGGTATAATACGACCTATGCTTCAAACGACGATTGCACAGATACATATGATTATGATCGAGTCGAAGAGATTGCAGAAGCGCTTGAAGAAGATCTTAAGGACTGTCCCAAAATGTTCGAGAGGTTGGTAAGCGATGCAGAGAAACCGTTGTATAATGGTTGTACAAAATTCACAAGATTGTCTGCGTTATTAAAGTTGTACAACTTAAAGGCGGGCAATGGATGGTCGGATAAAAGTTTCACAGAGTTATTAGCTCTTATGAAAGATATACTACCAGAGGATAATGTTCTTCCCAATCGAACGTATGAGGCCAAAAAGATGTTGTGCTCTATTGGCATGAGCTATGATAAGATACATGCCTGTTCAAACGATTGCGTTTTGTTTCGAAACGAGTATGCATCGTTAAATGAGTGTCCTAAATGTGGTGCCCCTCGATATAAGAAAAAGTTGTCTCCAGCAAAAGTCTTATGGTATTTTCCTATAATTCCGAGATTTAGACGCATGTATCGTAGTGAAACCGATTCAAGACACTTGACTTGGCATGCAGATGAAAGAATTATTGATGGAAAGTTTCGACATCCGGCAGATTCACCCCAGTGGATGAAAATTGATAATGATTATCCTGAATTTGGAAAAGAAGCAAGAAACCTTCGCTTGGCATTGTCTACTGATGGAATGAACCCACATGGTATTCAAAGTATCTCGCATAGCACATGGCCTGTGATTCTTATGATTTATAACCTACCTCCATGGCTATGTATGAAGCGTAAGTACATGATGTTATCTATGTTAATTTCTGGGCCTAAACAACCAGGGAATGACATAGACGTATACTTGACACCCTTAATCGAAGATTTAAAGTTTTTGTGGGAGAACGGTGTGGAGGTTTATGATGGGTATAGGAAAGAAAGTTTCAACTTGAGGGCGATGTTGTTTGGAACAATTAATGATTTTCCAGCATACGGAAATCTATCAGGGTACAGCATTAAAGGTGAAAAAGCGTGTCCTGTTTGTGAAGACGGAACCGATACGATGCGATTGGACCTTTGTCATAAGAATGTCTTTCTCGGTCATCGTAGATTCTTAAATTCTAATCATCACTACCGTGGGTGGAGAAAAGCATTCAATGGAAATACAGAAGAAGGTAGAGCTCCAACAATGTTGACAGGTGATCAAATTTTTGAAAAGGTGAAGGACGTAAGTACTAAGTTTGGCAAGCCTTTTGCACATACACTTGTCAAGAGTGGGTGGAAGAAAAGGTCAATTTTTTTTGAACTGCCATATTGGAAGTCTTTGTATGTAAGACATTTCCTCGATGTTATGCATATTGAAAAAAATGTATTTGACAGTGTTATTGGTACGTTACTCAATATACAAGGAAAGTCTAAGGATGGCCTTAATGTAAGGAAGGACATGGTAAACATGGGAATGAGAACTGAATTGGGACCCGTGAAGAAAGGAAAACGAACATATCTACCACCTGCTGTTTACACTCTATCTAGAAAGGAGAAAAAAATATTGTGTAAGTTCCTAAGTGAAGTTAAAGTTCCAGAAGGCTACTCATCAGATATTAGAAGACTTGTGTCTATGAAAGACCTCAAGTTAAAGAGTTTAAAGACGCATGATTGCCATGTTATAATGGAACATTTTCTACCGATAAGTATACGTTCTATTCTGCCAGAAAAAGTAAGAAGCGCAATAACTAAATTGTGTTTTTTCTTCAAGTCAATTTGCAGTAAGATGATCGATCCTGCGATCTTACCAACATTGCAAAAAGAAATAGTTGTTACTTTGTGTGATCTTGAAATGTATTTTCCTCCCTCGTTTTTTGACATAATGGTCCATCTAGTCGTTCATCTTGTGAAAGAGACACAATTGTGCGGACCAGCTTATATGAGATGGATGTACCCTGCTGAACGTTATATGAAAATATTAAAAGGGTATGTGAAAAACCGAAGTCGACCAGAGGGTTGTATTGCCGAACGATACATTGTTGAAGAAGCGGTTGAGTTTTGTACAGAATATTTGTCAAATGTTCAATCAATTGGACTCCCCAAATCTCATATTGTTGAAAAAAAAGAAGGTAAACAACTAATTGGAAATAAAGTTGTGACAGTATCAAGGGTCGAACGAGATCAAGTGCATTTGTATGTTCTGCACAATGAGATTGAGGTTGAGCCGTATGTTGAAATGCACAAGGGTGTTCTTCGAGGTTTAAATCCGAATAGAAATGAGAATTAGATAGTACGAGAGCACAATCGAAGTTTCATACCATGGTTTAAGGAACATATTTATTCAAAGTATCGTTCAGATCCCGCTTCAATAACAGAAAGGTTGAGATGTTTAGCATATGGTCCAAGTTTGGTTGTGTTTTCTTATAGTGCATACGCAATTAATGGATACACATTTTATACCAAAGAACAAGATGATAAAAGTACTATGCAAAATAGTGGTGTCACCTTGGTAGCTGAAGCAATGCACATATCAAGTGTGAAGGACTTAAACCCGAAATTTGCAAATCTGTCATATTTTGGGGTTATCGAGCGCATTTTGGTGTTTGATTATGAGAAGTTTCAGATTCTTATATTTGGTTGCAAGTGGGTTGAAAATAATAATGGCATACGAGTGGATAAGTCAGGATTTTTGCAAGTTGATCTTAATAGGGTGGGTTACACAGATGAGCCTTTCATTCTAGCCTCTCAAGCTAAACAAGTATTCTATGTCACTGATCCGACAAGTACGAAATGGTCTATAGTGCTTTTATCTAACAAAGTAATTGATGAAAGAATTGGAGATCAAGGTGATATTGATGTTGAGATTGAATCTTTTACCATAAATGATCAAAATGAGAATGAATCATGTATTAGAAATGATCATAATGAGGGTATTTGGATCAATCCAACCGTCCGCGTTGTTAAAAGAAAAGTAGAACATATTCCTACCAAGAAAAGAAAGAGACGTTACTGAAAAAGGTAATAGTATAATTATAGCCTATGTCATTCAAGAAAATTTAATTATAGCCTATGTCATTTTATATTATTCAATATATATATGGATTATTGATTATGGATTTTTATATTTTTCATTTCATTTTTATATTTTTTCTTTATTACAGGTTAAATGGCTAGTGATCAAGAAAACTCACAAGATGCAAATGCTCCTGATGATACTTCAGAAAAAGAAATTACACGAGGCATCACTATTATGAAGAGTATCATTCGTGATAGAGATAAAGCAGTAACATATAATGTAAATTGGAATGCTGATAACCAACTAATTGGGTCTAATGCTGCAAAGTTGGCAAGCTACATTGGTACACTTGTTCGTATGCACATTCCAATCACTGCTACAAGATGGAGTAATAAAGAGTTGGGTAGCGCTAAAGATAAGATTTGGACTGAGATACTGGTACAATATATGATTGTTTATATTTTCTTTATATTGACGATAATGTGTTTAAATTACTTATACTAACACACTCTATTCCAATATTTTTTCGTAGAGGTCTTTTAACATTGAAGATACAACTATCCGAAAAAAGTATATACTTCAATTGGCCGGAAAAAGACACAGAGGGTGGAGAACGTTTTTAACAAACAAGTATCTTAAGGACAAAGAAAAAAATTTTGTTGAATATGATCCGGAATATCCAGTGAAGTATGCGATCTTCATTACAGAAGAAGAATGGGTTGCTTTTGTAGACCAAAGAAGAGACGAAAATTTCAAGAAAGTGAGTGCCACAAATCGCGAGAGAGCGTCAAATCCCACGTATGCATAAAAAAAAGGGCGTTTGGGATATGCACGCTTAGAGGAAAAAATTGTAAGTATACAAAAATGCTACGATCTTATTAATTGTCTCAATGTGTTATAATTGATTATCTTATTATTTGTGTCAATGCGTAGTTAAACGAGACGAAAAGTGACGCAACATCACTTCCGCCACATGTTTTGTGGAAAGAAGCTCGTGTGGGAAAGGATGGAACTGTTAGGGATGACGTTCAACATATTTATGATGAATGTGTAAGTAGAACATTGTGTCTTTAATTAAATCAAAAGTTTAATAATATATAATTAATTTTTTTATCTCCACTAATAATTTCCGATATGTAAATGAATTTCAGGAGACCCTATCTCAATCGATAAGCACAGCTGAGGACCAGGAGAACAGGAGCGTACTTAGTAGAGCACTAAATGTTCCTGAGTATCCCGGTCGGGTGAGGGGTAAAGGGCATGGTTGTACTCCAACTTCCTTGTATAAGAATCCAAGGAGAAGAAATCCTAGCAATCAAGAAGTGATGGAGACGTTGCAGGCATTACAAGCGCAAGTTCTTCAATTGCAAAAGGATAATAAGAGATATAGGTGTATGGAAAAGTGCAGTTCACAGTTGAAAGAAACTAGTGAGAAAGCCAGTATCAATTGTCAAAATAAATTTCCCGAGGTAATTATATATGTTATTTTGAAATTAAAATAGCACATTTATGTTAATTGAAATATATACACATTAAAAGTAACATATTTATTATTGGTTTAGGGCATTTCATCTTGTCAGCTATACTTATCGTCACCGACTTATCGCCTAGTTGGCAAGGGAAAAGTGCACAACACTTCGGGAGATTTACTTCACCATAGACCGCTTCCGGATGGACACCTTAAAGTATCGGTTGATGTTGTATTAGATAAGGATGCGTTGCTACCGATACCTGACATTGTTTCAGAGACAACATTGCTGCGAGATGCAATAGGATCATTTGTTGCATGGCCCTTGGATCTCATTTTCATTGATGATGAGGTATGTTGAATTCAAAAACCACTATGAATCTTTTAGTATTCAAATGTCAATTCTGAACCGTTAAGTTAATTTTTTTTACATGGTAATTTTAGACGCCTACAAAACCCGCATCTAAGGATAATGGGATTTTGCGGCACAACGAGTCTGTTGCATCACAAAAAGAGGTATATTGAAAGTGTTAATTATATGATCCGAATCAAAAAATGCATGATTTTATAATTTACCTATGTTATATGATTTATAGGTATTTGCTCAAGGGTCACAACAACTGAGCCAGAAAATTGGTAGTCGACAGAAAAACAAAAGGGATCTTCCAGTGACTTCTTTGCCAAAAAAAGGTGCTTTTGTGCCTCGATACCAGATATCTCTTGAAACACTTGTTGACTCATCAGATATGGCAACAGCTGGTGCTATTCGCTTACTGGATATGGAGGAAGATATCTTTGGTTATTCATGCACTGAAACAATCGGAAAAGAAGATCTGGAACATATTTTTCGGCATCAAGAATTAGGCGTCGGTGTTATACACACATACATCCGGTAATCCGATCTATATATTATTTAATTACTTGAACAATTTATTTACACATTTCAATAAAAATAGTCTAATGTTTATTATGTTTTTATTGAAGGTTCTTGTATGACAATTTCATGCGCGGGAATGATCAATTGTCAAACAGATTCCGTTTCGTGTCTTCCTCCCTGGTCAACAAAGCATTAATTTGTAGGGAACCGGATTCATGTAGAGAGTACTTAGTCAAGAGATTCATGGCCAGCAGTACAAACAACTTGTATCTTTGGCCGTATAATTCAGGGTTAGATTTTAATTCTAAGTTTATTCTAATCTTTAATTGTTTCTTTTACGTAAAAAATTTCCATATAAACTTTTGTTTTAATTTATAGGTGTCACTGGTTGTTGCTTGCTATTGATCCTTTAAAAGAAGTGGTATATTTTCTGAATTCGATAGATGGTGAATGGACAAATTATCCGGATATGAAGCAATTAGTTGATACGTAAGTGAGACTGTTCTAAATATTCGTGTATATTTATGTGAGATTGTTCTAAATATATGTTTTTATTTTGTTAGATCAATAAAAGTGTTCCGATCTCAAAGACAAGCTCGAGTA
Organism: Lathyrus oleraceus; assembly: GCF_024323335.1. NCBI lineage: Eukaryota > Viridiplantae > Streptophyta > Magnoliopsida > Fabales > Fabaceae > Lathyrus > Lathyrus oleraceus. The sequence continues at coordinate 471,345,396 of NC_066584.1, forward strand.
CCACGTACTAAATCCAGCAACATTACGTGGATAAAAGTGCAGGTACTTTAATTTTCACAATTTTGCTTATAATAGTGATGCTACTTGATAAGAAAAGATAACTATACATTCTTATTTATTTTTCTATGTAGTGTCCTCTACAGCGTAACGGTATCGATTGCGGATACTTTGTAATGAGGTTTATGAGGGAAATCATTAATATGAATCAAATAGAGATTCCAATCACGGTATGGATTTATAACTTAGGATTTGTTTTAATATTTATCGAATATTTCATATTATTTATTACTTTTAACTAAATCATGCATATTATGTTTTGTTATGTAGTACTTTGATGAATACAAGTGTGCTCATTACACGAGACTGCAGTTGGAACAAATCAAGGAGGAATTGTGTCAATATTTTATTGAGAAAAGATTAATTAGTATATAATGGTTTCAAAATAACATGAATACTTTGATGAAGAATGGTTTCTGGTTGGCAAGTGTATAGTTCTTTATATTTTTAACAGATTAGTTATGACTCCAAATAGGCCGTATAACATATTAGTTTTGACTTGTGTATAGTTCTTTATAATTTTAGTGATATCTTTAATTTCATGGATAGATTAATGTGTTCATTCTTGTGTTGGTTTGCTTTAAAAAATTACAAATGCTTGAATTATGACTCCAAATGTGTTCAGTGCCTATCTATCCTTGTGTTGGTTTGCTTGAATTATGACTCCAAATGTGTTCATTCTTGTGTTGGTTTAAAAAATTACAAATGCTTGAATTATGACTCCAAATGCTTGAATTAGAGAGGCTTGATTTACAGGTTTATGGGATTATTCCCAAAAAATATTACAGGTTGAAATGGTAGGCTTAAACTGAAGGCAGCGTTTTGTTATTTTACTAGAGGAAAAGACAGCGCTTTTTAGTAAAAAGCGCTGCTAAAGGTTGTCAATAGAGAGCGTTTTTTACTAAAAAGCGCTGCTAAAGGTTGTCAATAGAGAGCGCTTTTTAGTAAAAAGCGCTGCTATATGTTGTCAATAGAGAGCGCTTTTTACTAAAAAGCGCTGCTATAGGTTGTCAATAGAGAGCGCTTTTTAGTAAAAAGCGCTGCTATAGGTGGTATATAGACAACCTTTAAGAGCGCTTTTTACTCAAAAGCGCTGCTAAAGGTTGTCAATAGAGAGCGCTTTTTAGTAAAAAGCGCTTTTAAAGGTTGTCTATATACCACCTTTAGCAGCGCTTTTTACTAAAAAGCGCTCTCTATTGACAACCTTTAGCAGCGCTTTTTAGTAAACAAAAAGCGCTGCTAAAACCTATAGCAGCGCCACCTACGGCAGCGCTTTTAAGCGCTTTTAAAGGCCAAAAAAAGCGCTCTCATAGGTCTTTTTTGGCGTAGTGTCTTCTGAGTCCAAACAGTCGTCCAATCTGAAGTCAGATGTGTCAACTCCTTCATCCATCAGCCGTTGCAAGTAGTGGAGGATTGCATCTACAGGTTCATTCTTGAAGAACCTTGCAAGACCATGGGGCAGCTTCCTCTGATCTTTCAAGGCATCCCAAGAGGTATCCATAGTGGGTCTGACTTGAATTTTCTTCAGAATTCCCATACTCTTGAGATTTCTGGCGTTCAGAGGCCTCCCAGTATCAATTGCCAGATCCTCCGTCAGTTTGGCCTTCTCCAGATGATCTACCAGCCCATTCTCGATGAAGACATCAGATAACAATCTTCCCAGAGGGATGTAGGTTCTGGGCTTCATGTTGTTTCTGGTCTCCCTGACAGAGTCTCTGAGGTATCTGAAGAGTAGTGCAGGAAGGCAGATCTTCACACCCTTGTGAATGCAATACAGAATGCACTTCTGATCTGCATTGATGTAGTCAGAGGAGTTTGATGTTGGGCGGTGGTGAATAGTTCCCAGAATGATCTTAAGCCATACCCTGAGGTTCTGATGAAGCTCTTTGTTCTTTGAAGGATTTCCTTCAGTGTTATGTTTGAAGATGGTTGGATTGATCACTTCAGCAATGCGCCTTGACCTAGGGTTGATGTTGTAAATCCTTTTTCCTCCATCTCTCTCCATGTTCAGTAAAGAAGCAATTGACTTTTCAGTAATTACTATCTTTACCCCCAAAACATAAGAGACGATGAAATGGTCATCAGCGTCTGCAAATCTCCAGAACTCCTTGATGAGAAGTGGGTAAACAGGACCATAAAGCCTTTGGAAGTAGTTTTCCCACCCTTGTTGACGAAGTTCTTCAGTAAGATCAACGCCATTTCTCTTCATGTTTTGAAAGTCTACTAGAGTTTCACGCAAAACTTCCAATCCCTCAAATGGAGTTGCTAGGTTTATGTGAGGTAGACGATCAAGGATATGGGGTTCCTTGTACACTGGAGTAATGGAAACTCCTGTAACAGTTGGAGTTGGAAAGCTTGAGCTTTGAGCGGTGGCGTTGGATTCCATTTGTTGAGAAAAGTTGAAAACTTCTTGTTGTTGAGCATCCATAGTTGAAGAAGAAGATGAAGATTGATGAAGATGAAGTGTTTGTAGAAATGCTTCAGAGAGGGTTTAGAAAGGGTTTGAGAGTGAGTGAGAGTGATAAGTGTGTGAAATGTGAGAAAAGTGTTTAAATACCCTAAGTTAAAACACATGCAAAACGACACATCATTCAGCGTTAGCACAAAATTCAAGTTAGCATGCTTGGGGGAGAAATGATTAAGGCTAATTAATGAATGTCTAATCCCAACAGTACGCACACTGCTCGAGGAGATTTCAAACGTCTGTCCTTTGAATTTCTTTTGACAGCTGTCTAGAAGTTCTAGGGTTAGACGCTCAATGCTCCACGTGTTTTGATGTATCTGATCTTTAGGAATACCAAAGGATTGGTTCCTGAAGATTTCTAACTCAGATATCTTCTTAACTTGGTAGAAGTATCAGAGTCAGAGGCAGAAGTACATTTGTTTACATCAGAGTCTCATTTTATATTCTCAGAGGCACAATTCATTCAGGACAATTTTGAATGTTCAGATTTTTTAAGATAAAAAGAAATCTATCTTCAGCTAGAGGCTTAGTAAAGATATCTGCCCATTGATGATCTGTATCAATGAACTTCAATGTTACTATCCCTTTCTGAACATAGTCTCTGATAAAATGATGTTTTATTTCAATGTGTTTGGCTCTGGAATGTAGAATGGGATTCTTACTTAGACAAATGGCAGCAGTATTATCACAGAAGATAGGAATGTTACTCTCAAAAATTTGCAGATCTTCTAACTGATTCTTCATCCAGAGCATCTGAGTTGTGCACAGTGATGCTGAGATATATTCTGCTTCTGCAGTAGATAGAGCAATAGTTGACTGTCTCTTGCTAGCCCAGGATATCAAATTGTTTCCCAGAAGCTGGCAATTTCCAGATGTGCTTTTTCGTTCTAATCTATCTCCTGCATAATTTGCATCATAGTAACCAGAAAGTCTATACTCTGATGTTTTCTTATACATCAGGCCCAGGTTAGGAGTTCCTTTCAGATACTTAAGAATTCTCTTAACTGCTGTTAAATGAGATTCTCTAGGATCTGATTGGAATCTGACACAGAGACAGACACTAAAGAGAATATCAGGACGAGTAGCAGTCAGATAGAGAAGAGAGCCTATCATACCTCGATAGAGCTTCTGACAAACCTTTGCGCTTACTTCTTCTTTTTCAAGAATGCATGTTGGATGCATTGGAGTTTTTGCAAAGTTGCAGTCAGCCATGTCAAATTTCTTCAGAACATCCTTAATATATTTGCTTTGATGAACATATGTAACTTCTGAGGTTTGGTTAATTTGAATTCCCAGAAAGAACTTTAGTTCTTGCATTAAGCTCATTTCAAATTCTGCCTGCATTAACTTAGAGAATTCTTGACAAACAGAGGCGTTAACTGAACCAAAAATAATGTCATCAACGTATATCTGGCATATCATGAGATCATTGTTAAGGTTCTTACAGAAAAGTGTGGAGTCAACTTTCCCTCTGATAAAATTGTGTTCCAGAAGAAAATTGCTTAAACGTTCATACCAAGCTCTGGGAGCTTGTTTAAGTCCATATAAAGATTTTTTAAGTTTAAAAACATGTTCTGGAAAGTTTGGATTTTCAAAACCTGGAGGTTGGTTGACATAAACTTCTTCTGATATATAACCATTAAGGAATGCACTCTTGACATCCATTTGATATAATTTAATAGAATGGTTAATAGCAAAAGATACAAGAAGACGAATAGATTCTAACCTTGCGACTGGAGCAAAAGTTTCATTATAATCAATACCTTCTTGTTGACTATAACCTTGAGCTACCAGTCGAGCTTTGTTTCTGACGACTTTTCCTTTCTCATTCAGCTTGTTTCTGAATACCCATCTGGTTCCAATAACGTGAGTGCCTCTGGGCTTTGGAACAAGATCCCAGACATCATTCTTTGTGAATTGATCTAATTCTTCTTGCATGGCTGAAACCCAGTCGTTATCTTGAAGTGCTTCATCACAGGACATAGGCTCAATCAGAGACACTAGTCCCAGAGGAGTATCTTCAGAGGTCCTGAAGGTAGATCTGGTTCTGACAGGTTCGTCCTTGTTTCCCAGAATCAAATCTTCAGATATGTTGATACGACTTTTGACTTTCTTTGGGATTTCTGGGGATTTAATTTCTTCAGAGTTCTGAGTGACAGTTGCTTCTGGGGCTTTATCAGAACCTGCAAGAGTGATTTCTAAATCTGCAAAATTTTCAACTAGCTTTGACTTTTCAGGGTCAAGCTTATCATCAAATCTGACATGAATTGATTCTTCCACAATTTTGGTTTCTGTGTTGTATACTCTGTAGTCTTTAGAGCGTTCTGAGTATCCTAACATAATACCTTTCTGTGCTTTGGAATCAAACTTGTTCAGATGTTCTTTAGTGTTTAAGATAAAGCAAGAACATCCAAAAGGATGAAAATATGAAATGTTTGGTTTTCTTCCTTTACACATTTCATAGGGAGTCTTTTCCAGAATAGGTCTTATAGAGATTCTATTCTGAATGTAACACGCTGTATTTACAGCTTCTGCCCAAAAATGCTTTGCCACATTAGTTTCATTGATCATGGTTCTGGCCATCTCTTGGAGTGTCCTATTCTTCCTCTCTACAACTCCATTTTGTTGTGGAGTTCTAGGGCAGGAGAAATCATGGGATATTCCATTAGAGTCAAATAATTCTTCAAAATCTTTGTTTTCAAATTCTCCACCATGATCACTTCTGACTCTAACAATTTTAGCATCAAATTCTTTTTGCACTTTGGAGCAGAAACTAGTGAATACAGAGTGAGACTCACTCTTGTGCTTTAGGAATTTCACCCATGTCCAGCGACTGTAATCATCAACAATGACTAGTCCATACTTCTTTCCATTGACTGATGTTGTTTTCACAGGACCAAATAAGTCAATGTGGAGAAGTTCCAGAGGCTTAGAGGTAGAAACAACATTTTTTTTAAAGGATGTTTTTGAAAATTTTCCTTTCTGACATGCTTCACACAGAGCATCTGAAGAAAACTTCAGTTTAGGTAGGCCTCTGACTAACTCGAGTTTATTTAGCTGAGAAAGTTTCCTCATGCTAATGTGGCCCAAGCGTCTATGCCATATCCATTGCTCTTTGTGAACAGACATCAGACATTTAACATTTTGTTCTTTTAAATCAGAAAGATTAATTTTATAAATGTTGTTTTTCCTCTTGCCTGTGAAAAGGACAGAGCCATCATTCTGATTAATGGCTTTACATGTTTTTTGATTAAAGATTACATCATAACCGTTATCACTTAATTGACTTATGGATAACAAGTTATGCATCAATCCTTCTACGTAAAGAACATCAGATATAGAGGGAAGAGTACCATTACCAATAGTTCCGGAGCCTCTGATCCTTCCTTTCTGATCTCCTCCAAAGCCTACAAATCCAGCGTCTTTAAGTTCCAGACTTTGGAACATAGACTTTCTTCCCGTCATGTGTCGCGAGCATCCAGAGTCCAGGTACCATGACTGGTGTCTGAACTTTGCTGCATAGGATATCTGCAACATAGACAATCTTATCCTTTGGTACCCAGAATCTCTTGGGTCCTTTTTGATTAGTCTTCCCAGAGTTTCTTATAACTTTGGGTTTTCTAGCATTTTCAAATTTTTGTTCTTGTGTGTGTGTATAGTGATATGAAAATGGAGATTTAAGTTGGTCACTAGAAGAAGTTTTAACTTCCTTAGGATCATACCCAATTCCCTTTTTATTGTTCTGACTGACTCCATAAATCATGGATGCCATAATACTCCTACCTATTCCATTTTTCAGAAATTCTTGAAAGGCTTCTTCGTATTCAAAAATAATTTTATTTGAAGTTTGTGGTGCTTGAGACAACGCTTCTTCTAATTCTAAGCTTTTTCTTTTTGCTCCATCTCTTTCTAGTGTTAAAGATCTGATTGTATCTTCTCGCGCTAGAATTGTCATCTCAAGCTTGCCACATTCTTCAAATTTTGCTTTAAGACAGCCTTTTATGTTTTTAAGCTTTTATTTTAGTTTCTGATATGAGCTAAGAGTTTCTGACAAGCATGATTCTAAATCAGATCGAGAGAGTTCAGAAAATACCTCTTCAGATTCTTCATCTGAGCTGCTCCTGGATGTGGTAGCCATAAGTGCCACGTTGGCCTTTTCATCAGAGTCAGATTCTGATGACCCAGATTCACTATCATCCCAGGTAGCCATTAATCCTTTCTTTGTCCTGAAGGTATTTTTCTTGAAACTTTCTTTTCTAGGATTGTCTTTCTTTAGCTTGGGGCATTCATTCCTGTAGTGACCTGTTTCTTTACATTCATAACAAGTAATATCTTTGTTAGTTTTACCTTTGAAGGTTGATTCTGATCGATCCCCTCTGGGTCTTGATCTTCTGAAGTTGTTGTTTCTCTTTTTCCAGAGTTGTTTAACTCTTCTGGTCAGGAGGGACAATTCTTCTTCATCATCAGAATCTTCTGGTTCAGAGTCATCAGTATCTTCAGTTTCTGCCTGGAGAGCTTTGGTTCTGTCAGGTTTGCGTCTTTCATATCTGGACTTTAATGCTACGGACTTGTTCCTTTTCTGAGGCTCATCTTCCTCTAGTTCTATCTCATGGCTTCTGAGGGAACTGACAAGTTCTTCAAGACTTATATTGTTCAGATCCTTTGACAGCTTCAGAGCAGTAACCATGGGTCTCCATTTCTTTGGCAGACTTCTGACTATCTTTTTGACATGGTCTGCAGTTGTGTATCCTTTGTCTAGAACCTTGAGACCTGCAATCAGAGTTTGGAATCTAGAGAACATTGCCTCTATGGCTTCATCATCCTCCATTTTGAAGGCTTCATATTTCTGGATAAGCGCCAGAGCCTTTGTCTCTTTGACTTGAGAGTTTCCTTCATGAGTCATCCTTAGAGAGTCAAGTATGTCTTTGGCTGTTTCTCTGTTGGTGATCTTTTCATACTCGTTGTAAGATATAGCATTTAGGAGTATGGTTCTGGCCTTGTGATGATTCTTGAAAACTCGTTTCTGATCATCTGACATCTTACTTCTGGGAACTTCAGCTCCATCCTCTATGACAGGAGGTTTGTATCCATCTGTGACAATGTCCCGGAGATCAGCATCATAGCCTAGAAAGAAACTTTCAATTCTATCTTTCCAGTAATCGAATTTCTCTCCATCAAAGACAGGAGGCTTAGCATTGTAACTATCCTTTTCATTTGTGTGGGCCATAGTTTTTCTCTTTCTGGATCTCTCTACACTGTTAAGTGTTTGATTAGAAAAATCAATAACAGAGCCGGAGCTCTGATACCAATTGAAGGTGAGAAAAACAAGAAAGGGGGGTTTGAATTGTTTGGAAAATAAGCGCTTTTTCAAAATGAAAATCACACAAGGATTTTATACTGGTTCGCTTATAACACAAAGCTACTCCAGTCCACCCGGCCAAGGTGATTTCGCCTTCAACAAGGACTTAATCCACTAATCTTGAAATATTGTTTACAAACAACATCTAAGAGAAAGATCTCTTAGTCCTCTCAAGTCTACAGACTACACAGAGTCACTTGAGGAAAATAAAACAATAGATGAAAGCTTATGTAATCTAGAGTGCTTCTAAGATAAGCAAATATTACAACAATAAGAACAAAGTATTTCACGTACTAAGCAAAAGCTTCGTGAAGATTGAGAGAATAAACAGTATTTTTGTGTGTTGATGTTTCAGTAAAAATCTTGTTGTATATATTGTACGCTGAATGTTGATTTGCAGTCCTTTATATAGAAGAGAAGGATCCGTTGAAAAATCATGGCAGATAATAACTCTTGAATAATAATTAGTGCCATATCTTATGTTGCTTGTTGTCAAAGCAACTTTCACTTCTTGAATGACTACTTACCACAAATAGTTCCTTATCATTTGTATTTTTGGAGTTAACGTCTCTTCCTGTATTAGGAAATCCATTTCCATAACTTTATTTGAAGTTAACGTTACTGTTCCTTATTTAACAATTCCATAATTAGAGTCTTCATGTTTCTGGAGATCTTGGAATCTGCTATCTAGCTTCTGATGTTGATCTTTTGAGTTCTGATGATTTCTTCAGATAGCGCCAAGAGCTTCTGAAGTTTGACATACTGTTGTTCAGAATCAGAACTTCTAGAGCGTACTTCTTGTTCAGATGCTTCTGATATTTTGCTGTTTTGCTCAGAGTTAGACTTTCTTGAACGTGTTTCTACTTCAGATGCTTCTTATCTTCTGATAATTTGTATCTGATCTGGTTCTGTATCTGATGACATCATCAGATCTCTTCCTTCTTTCTTTAGAACCCTCCACACTTAGAAACTTTTCGTTAGGGTGCCATTTTTGGTTTCATCCTTTGTTATCATCAAAATCATGGAATCTGTTGTAGAACAATTTTTGTTCTTACAAAAGATACATAATAGTTTCCGGTGTAGAAACTATTGTGTGAAAAATTAATTAAGTGCTGAAGATTGACTGGAAAAGAAAATACAAATTGCAAATAAAGTAAAAAATATAAAAAGGTAAATGCTGTAAAGTATGCTTGCACGGCCGGAAGAGAAAAAACAACGAAGCAGAGAGAGCTTTAGGGTTGGAAGGAAGTGACTATTTATACTAGTCTCCTTTGTAACGGTTTCCAAAGCTTTCCGTGTAAAATCCTCACGTTCCAAGAGTCAAGTGAATTAATAGGCTTCAACGTGCCTCTGTTGCGTTTCTGAAGCAAAAAATATAGGAGAATGGTGTGACGTCCGTCACACCATGTGTTACGCTCGTAACACAAGGCAGCAGGGCGTGATGCTCGTCACACCTTGTGTGGCGCTCGTCACAGGCTCAACGCTCATGGCTTGTAGTTTTGGGCTGGGCTTTAGTGAAATTGCTTCTCTTCATTTCTTTTTGCACCTCCTTTTCTTCCTTTTTCACTTATGCTTCAAATAAGCTACCTGAGATAAATAGAAGGAAAAATACCAAGTAGTATCGAATAAAGTGAAATAAATCGAAACAAATAGTAATATAATTTAATTAAATCGAGTCCAAAAATGTGATATTATTTCATGTTATCAATAACCTCATGAATTTGGTAATCCCAAATGACGAGGTTTATACTGGTTAAGCTCAGGCTGCACACATGGTATGCGGGGGCCTATTTAGACATCTTTTGTATATTATTATATTATTTGAATATTACGGAGACATCTTCATCAAAAAATTTTATTAGACAATATTTTTGATCTTCCATTCATGCAACATCAACATAAACTAACATTTGATAATCGACTAGATAACTTAAACACAACTTTAAAAACAGTGATAAATAAAAAAATCTAGACACTACAAGAATATTCTGGATCTTTCATCATATTTATTATATCATTAATAGACCTTGAAATCTTAGCATCTAACTCGATCGACCCCTTTGTTATCCTACGGCGAAATGATCTCCACACATCCTTCACATCTTCATCGGTCTTCAACTCAATAAGGTTGTATTTCACCCTCCCGTCAATATCAATCCAATTTTCACAAAACTCGATCTTTCTCACCTTTCTATTTTCGGTATCAGACAACAATTCATTTAACTTAGACATTTGGCCTACGAGAGATGTGGTGTCATCCGGAAGGAACTCTATGGGAGGTGAAACTCCGTTGAAGTACACTCCTGCCTTAATCAAAAATTAAGGAAGAAACATTTTTTGAGATGTAGTTATCAAACAACAAGTGACCCCCTATTTATACAACTTTGCATTTATTCAGATAAAATCATAACCATTCAAAATTGTTGGCAAAATCCCGAACGTTTAAAATTTCAAACAAATACCACCATAAAAAATTTACTTTGGTTAAAATTTCCGATATCAAAAGGTAAAATTCAAATTTTAGGAATTAATTGAAACTTATCGGAAATTTTGTTTTTGTCTACCGAAAATTTCATTTAATTTTCAGTCTTGAGCAGTTTTGACAATTTAAAAATATCGGAGATGCCAGATTTAATTAGGGAGTGACAAGTTAAAATCTCTTAAATCATACATAGAAAAATAGAAGATGAGATATATGGGGTACTATGGTTTTTCTTGGGTGTGTATAGCTTCCCATGAGAGTGAAATAAGAAGAAAACTTGAAAGCTTTTGAAAAACCTCTGCTATTGCCTCTGATAACTAATTGTGCCGTGGATAAAGTGTGCAAGTGTGAATAAAGACCGGTAGTGAGAACGTCTCTTGCAAGTGTCTGTTGTTTAACTTGTGAGATCTTTGAATTTTGTATGGTATTGCAAAACTTAGCCCGAGTTTTTCAAGTCATTATAGAACTCGTGTTTCTATTTGAAATAATGAATATTTGTTGAAGCATTTCAACATACATAGACTATATCCCATGATGCATCACATTTAAATGTTGTAGATATGTAAATGTCATTTCCTGGGCTGTGTTTCAAATGTCGAATCCTCATGAAGCAGATATTTCAGGGCATTCTGACATGACAGAGGTTCATTGTAAAAACAATATACGGGGCGAATCCAATGAGAGCACGAGAGGAATCGATTTTGACTCCTCAATCTAACACTACATCAATGGCCAAGATGAGCTTATCTCACCTCAAACTTTTACCTGATACGCCCCCCCTATATATACGTGTATATATATAAAACCTCTTGTCATGACAAAAATCATAACCTGTGGCAACCATGCTTTTGATGTCATGCCAGATGATATGAAGTCTGAATTCTCAACTTAAGAACCAGAGAGAAAAGGAACCTCCGCTAGAGTTGTTGGAAGGGAGATGTTGAGGTTATGAAGTGCTAGATACGCAGCAATACCGGCAGCATAGCCTGCAAAAGCAAATCCACTAACCTGCACAAAGAGAATAAGCGATGTCGGTTACGAAAATAAAAACAAACATTTTATTCTATCAGATCGTTAATATCAAGTGAAAAGTAGGAAGTACCTTTTTAAAGTACCAAAAGAAATCCACTTTTTCCATTCCCATGAATGCGACTCCAGCAGCTGAGCCAATAACTAACATGGATCCACCGGTACCAGCACAAAATGCAACCAATTGCCAGAACTCAGAATCTTGAGGGAAAGAAGTGACGTCGTACATTCCCATTGTTGCGGCGACCAATGGAACATTGTCTATGACTGCAGATATGACTCCAATTGCACTTGCAATTAGTTCACTATTTTGGACATGGGCGTCAAGGTAATTTGCTATTTCCCGGAGAATTCCTGCTGCCTCCAGACTGCAAAAAAACATTTCCGTTTTGATTGCAAATATAACTGGTTAAAACGAGTAGCCAAGAAAATTTATGTCATGTCAGGGAAGGATATGTAATCACAATTCGTAACCAGCAATGTTACCTGCTAACAGATAATAGAATACCGAGGAAGAATAGTGCTCCTTGAGTGTCTATCCTTGATAGAGCCTGTGGGACTTTAAGCTTCTGTCTCTTTTCAGATTCACCATAATGAATAGCGTCCGTAAGGATCCAAAGCACGCCGAGTCCAAGCAGCATCCCCATGTACGGAGGCAAGCCTGTGACGGCCTTGAACACGGGGACAAAAATCAAAGCGCCTAAACCCACCGAGAAAACAAGCTGTCCTCGAGGAGCCATCTGTTCAGATGCCAGGACATTGGAAGGTTCCGGCCCCTTCTCATTAGCTTCACTGAACAGAAGAAAATCCAGCATGATCAAGTAAGTTATTAACTTATAATATATTAAGCTAAAATTTGACTACTCAAATCAGCTTTCTTGGTTGACTTTTGAAGTACAATAGTACCTTGTCAATGACATTAGAGCCAATGGAACAGCTAGAGAAATGGCTGAAGGCAAAAACAAACCCTGAAATTAAAGAAAATGCAGTTATGGATATATTTTTCACTTTGGCCAAGGAAGTTTAATTGAGGGCTTTCAATTATGTATTTTTCATTTATACGACTATAAGTTACGGTGTAGTTTCAGACAAAAATATTTCATAATCCAAATATAGATGTATCACATTGCAACAATTTTCCAAGAGATAACCTTCATTGTTTGCACTGTAGTTATCTGGCCATGTATCCACAGCATAGTAGTAGTAACATCACCAATAGGAGTCCATGCACCACCGGCGTTTGCGGCTATTACAACAACAGCTCCAAGAATCCTGTCAACAGAATCCAAAGCAAGTTCTTGAGGATTTTAAAGGAAATACAAAAAACTGCAAACTAGGTAGTTCTTTCGATACTCAATGGAGAACCAATGAATGAAATCATAGGTGATGCATATTCAACTATTATTATGCCATTTTAGAAAATATACATATTGAATACTTTAACGCGTGGGAAGAACATTACACCGAAAGTAAATAACATAACGACACACATACTTTCGATACTCTGATGGAGGTACTAGTTTCCGTAACAGAGAAACCATGACTATGGTGGATGTAAGGTTGTCAAGAACTGAACTGAGAAAAAATGTAATAAATCCAACCTGCATATTTAACTTTAATTTGTCAAATTCCATTACTGCACAAGACATTGAAAAACTTGACATTTGGTCTTGTGGATTCATCTTTTTATGATCTCTTTCATTCTTTTAAAAATCTTGACAGTACTTAATGTGTGATGACTTAATGTAGTCAAGTATCCAAGAAATTTAATTTGCAAAGAATTTGCTAAGAAGCATTCTAAGTACGGTAAAATAATGCATAGTCAAAGTGATGAAAACACTTACCACCCAAAGGAGAGAGCGCGGGTTTCGGGTTTTAATATTGTCAGTAACTATCTTAAATCCTTGATGAGCATCAACTATCTCAACAATGGTCATTGCCCCAAGCAAGAAGAACACTATTTCACTGACTTCAGCAGACGCGTGTGATAGCTCCGAAACAGCTATATCAGTTGATGGAGCCTACAGTACAAACAATCATAAAAAATAAAAGTAAATGGTAATGGAATATCCAATCAAACGACCTATCTAGGGAGAAAAACTGAACTAAAAGAGTAAACATGCAATTCACTCAAGAAATCTCATCAAATGTTACAATTTTCCACACATTCTGTGTATGGTTCTTCTGCCAGAGAAAGCATATTTTTTCAAGTACACGTAGCAATACTTGGATAAACATAAAAAGATCTTTTTTATATAAATAAAATAATTTCAAAAGATGGGAGCAGAGACAACTCTTTAATGTTGCATCAAGTTTATATTGGACGGTACAAGAAAAACATCCCAAACCACAAGTTCTGTTACAGATTCGAAATCAACCCCAATCCTAGAAGTATAATACCCTTTTAGCTAATGTCGGTTCACACTTGAAATTGTGATTCAAACTGAAGGCTGCCAAGGGGCATAGAAAGGTCAAAAATTCGATTGCGGTAAAATCAGATACATAGAAATTGCCTTTTTTATAATAAGAAATTGCCTTATTCTAATCCTTGTCAATGGCTGCATTTCTTTTGCAAATATGACTAAATAAATAAACTCCAATAAAAAGAAAAAGAGAAGTGTGTGTCTCCCCACACCACTAGCCCTGATCCATACAGTATCCAAGAGACTTTGACACCACATATCCATCCAAAACCTTAAGGCGATGGGTGTATGTGTGGGTCCTTTCTCTAATAAATCCAATGTTTTCTCAATTTACAGTTAATGTGGGGCTTAACCACTCACACTTGAATCCCAACATACATGAATATATAGTCCGATAGAGTTTATTTTGACAGTATGTGAGGCGAGCAACCTTGTTGGTACATTTTCAGAAATGAATCCCAAATCATGTGGTATCTTTTACAATTGTAATATATAGGTTTGCATATGATAACAGATGAATATATTCAAGTGTATGTCACTGCAATATCCTATGCATTTTCTGACACAGAATATTGTAGCCTAACTATATCACAAGCATGACAATGAGCACAGTAGCAGTATTTTTCTGTTCTCTTTGGTTCCACACTTTTCAGTGAAACCAAAATATACCCTTTTTCTACCTTTTATCCTGTTTTATTATACTATTAATATTAATATACACCAACCATAAGCTCTGTTCTTTACTGTTCTAAGTTCTAAACCATTTGCAAAAAATTACCATTAAGTTCAAGCCAGTCATAATTACACTACCATAAAGTTCAAATCAATCAATAACTATGCTGCCATAAAGCTCTTAACCAATCAAGCATTAACTGACATTCTCAAAAGTAAAGACATGTATAAGATAGATCGACATTTACCCCAATACTCCGTATCACCCATAAGCTTACGGCCATCAATAGCCCGACTCCGCTTTTGTTAAAAGCTAGAGATTCTTCAAATATGATACCTGCATATCCTATTACAAATAGCAATGCCATAGCAAGATCCTGCCGCGAGAAATCACACAGAACTTCCAACTTTCAGAATATATCATATCTATATCTTTTTGCAAATGCATGTACTTCGTTGCGAAACTTAGCAGAAGTGAAATCAGGTAAAATGACAATAACGAACCTGATTAGCAGCCACCCAAGAATGGTTAATTGCTACGGTCCCAGTTGCAGCCGCCGCAAAAACCGCAACTGCTTTAAGCAAATCAGTCTTGGGCTGGTAGTTGTCTCCGAAATCTTGCGAGCTTGTTTCATCAACTGAACATAGGGGATCACAAGTTCCAGATTCTGATGTCAAATCCTATTACAAAAATTAACCCCTTAGTATATAAGAACCATATTCCGTAGCTTTGTAATAACAGTACTAATAATGAACACAATCACTATCTGAATTACCAAAACTAACCCTTTGATCGTGTACTCCTACTACTAGCTTATTCGAGGATTATTACTCTTTTTTAAGAAAAAAAAGTGAGTTTATTAATTAAGCACAAATTTTGAATCTTTGCTGGATTATAAGGTACCACTTAACATTCAATTCAACTAATTAAGCACAAATATTGGATCTTTACTGGATTACTGAGGTGCCCTTAACCTTAACATTAACATGTAATTATGCAAAACAGCATGAAACATAAAAATTAGTAAATAAAGAAGCAAAAGGGTTAAAAGGGTAATCAAAGAAGAACCTGGAACTGTTGCTGGGAACTTTGTGGAGGCTGAAATGAAGAGTTAGCATCTCTGGCTTTGTCTTCAGCGCGTGCCAATACATTATTACGGAGTAACTTGGGATTGGGAACTCCGAATCTGGTTCTACAAGAAGAAGAACTGGCGAAGAAGGGTTTAGATTGTGCCGGCGAAGATTGAATTGATGAAAGCCTTGAATTCCCCAAATGTTGGAACATGGACAAGTGTGTTCCGATTGAAAACGTAGCCATTTTTTCCGGCAACTGTAACCAACAACTACGGTGGAAGATCTTTGCTAAACTGCGATAAATAACGGAAGAGAATGATTAATTGATTGATTAACTAGTTTCATTCATAGCAAGAAATATAGCATTTTTATTTGCTTTATTTATTTATTTATTTATTTATTTGAAGAAGAACTGTTTTTATTTTGTTTTTCCGTCTTTTCTGTGCCCCACTCACTCGACGCAACGCAGGTAAGCACTAAGCAGTATGAGTAACTGAGATATTCCATATTGCAACCTTAATGTTATCGAAGTTACAACTAAGATAAGAAAATAGATTCTATGAGCATCATTAACTTCCAGAACAAAGGGTGAAAATTTCTAATAAAAGACTATCTACAAGACCGATGCAACATTAATATTTGAACTCATTATTTCTTAAAGAGAAGTTATTTAATGTTGTGAAGAATCACGATTTAGTGATGTCAAACATTAAGATTATGAGATAAGTATGATGGCGGAATTGAAGTCATAATAACACATTTAGGTCTTTGATGTCAAGTTTTTAGACCATATGCAAACTATGATATAACGTTGTTTGATCAGCATTAAGGATGTTGGAATAATTAATATTACTCGCAAACCGTGAATCCAATCACTATCAGCATTTCAAATCAATTCACTAAAATCTGAGACGTCGTGATTACCGAGGTTGCTGTCATCAACATTCAAAATCATATTACTACTTTTGTGTGCATTCTATGTGATTGTGATAGTTGGATGAGACTGATTACGATTGAGAAAATATTTAACTAACAGATTAGCATAATTCACTACGATGAGTTTCAAAGTATAGGAAGATACAACTTCATTCGCATGATACATTTTGTTCATAGCGCGTCACAACCACCAGCAAGCAGTAAAAAAGATAGAGTCATCATCAATGTCATGTCTAATCGAATCATATAAACTACCATCTTGGAAGAATAATGGGTCTAAGAAGCCAATAGAATAGATTTCCAAGAATAGTGAGACTTTATTTTCTAGATGATTTCCTTTTTCGACTTGTTTATCAATTGATAAGGCTTGTCATATTTTTTTTTTATCATAAGTGAGTAGGTGTCCTTGAAATAAAGTGGTATAAAGGTTTAAAAAAAATGAGGGACTAGGTCAAATCTCAAGAGCTAGTAAAACTTAAAGTTAGGAATTTCTAACATATTTCTATTAAAGTTCAAAATTACATTGATATGCTTATAATCTCATAAAGTATTGATCATAGGTATTAGGCCTAAATTATTTAAAATATAAATACAATGATTTCCTCTTTGTAAATGTGAGTGACCATGAAAGATAGGGCTCTTATGTTAGAAAACTACGCCGAATTTCCTCTTAGTCAGATTCGTAAAAACAATAATATGCGGAAGCATAAAAACACACACACAATTGATAACGGAGTTCGGCCAAGTATGCCTACGTCTCCGAGCTGCTGCAGACCTTTTACTGAAAAGAGAAAAATACACTGTGTTTACAAACACTCAAAAGTTTCTCTCACCCACAACCCAATTACACCCAAGAGTTTCTCTCACAGAAATTTTTCTCACACTAGAAAATTTCTCTAACTCTCAAATTACAATTTTTCTGTCAAATGCAAATGCATTCATTGTCTTGAGAAAAATTGAATTTTCCTACAACTTCAATGAGTATTTATAGGATTCATGTGGTCAAATTCAAAGTTACTATTCTTTTGGTCAAATTCAAAGTTACTATTCTCTTGGTCAAACTTCAAAGTTACTATTCTCTTGGTCAAAATTCAAAGTTACTATTCTTTTGTTGACTACCATTGAAAAATAGAGGGTGGAATAGTATGGCTAGAAATGTAGGCCTGTGGATCTAACAATCTCCCACTTGAAGACTGACTTCAGTCGGTCTTCACACCTCGATCATGCAGCAACCTCTCTTGCATATTATTCTAGCAGGCCAACTGAAGTTGAGCACAACTTCAGTTTGTCAATGGTCACCACCTTTGTCAACATGTCTGCTGGATTCTTGCTTCCTAAGATCTTCCTCAATGTTAGTACCTCATCCTCAATCAGAGATCTGATGAAGTGATAACGGAGATCAATGTGCTTCGTTCGAGAGTGAAATGCTGAATTCTTTGCCAGATGTATTGCACTCTGACTATCACTGTGCAAGACATTATCCTCTTGGATGAAACCCAACTCTGTTAACAATCCCTGAAGCCATATCAATTCTTTGCTAGCTTCTGTTACTGCGACATATTCAGCCTCTGTAGTGGATAGAGCAACAATCTTTTGTATCCGCGACATCCAACTAACAGCACTAGTACCAACAGTAAATATGTAACCAGTCGTGCTTCTTCGGTGATCAACTTCACCTGCAAAGTCTGCATCTACGTACCCTTGTACTTTTAACTTACCTTTACTAAAGCACAAACACTTCTCCTTAGTGCCTCGTAGATATCTCAAAATCCATTTCACAGCTTCCCAATGAGCTTTACCTGGATTTGACATAAACCTGCTTACAACTCCCACTGCATGGCCAATGTCTGGCCTCGTGCAGACCATCGCGTACATCAAACTTCCTATGGCTGAAGCATATGGAATCTTAGCCATTAATTCCTTATCTTCCTCTGTCTTAGGGGACTGATCCTTTGATAGACGAAAATGACTAGCCAAAGGTGTGCTAACCGGTTTGGCGTTGTCCATGTTGAATCTCTGCAAAACACGGTTGATGTACTCTGTCTGAGATAACTGCAAGGTTCCCTTTTGCTTATCTCTCGTGATTTGCATTCCAAGGATCTTCTTCGCTGGACCTAAATCTTTCATGTCAAATTCTTTTGACAATTGTTTCTTCAAATTTCTGATCTCGGTCATATCTGGACCTGCTACTAACATATCATCGACATAAAGTAGCAAAATGATATAACTGGAGTTATATCTCTTGAAGAAACAACAGTGGTCAGCATTGCACTTCTTGAAACCTTCCTTGTGCATGAAGCTCTCAAACTTCATATACCACTGCCTTGGAGCTTGCTTTAGGCCATACAAGCTCTTCTTTAATCTGCACACCATATTCTTTTTCTCTAAGAAACCTTCTGGTTGGTGCATATAGATCTCCTCATCTAGGTCTCCGTGAAGAAATGCAGTCTTCACGTCCAACTGCTCCAAGTAGAGCTCTTCACTGGCAACAATACTTAACACAGACCTGATAGTATTGAGCTTCACAACTGGTGCGAAAATCTCGGTGTAATCGACTCCTTCCTTTTGCTGGAATCCTTTTACAACAAGTCGAGCTTTATATCTTTTAGAGCCATCATGCTCCTGCTTCACTCGATACACCCATTTATTGTGAAGTGCCTTCTTTCCCATAGGTAACTCTTCTAGTTCCCATGTTTGATTTGAGATCAAAGACTTCATCTCGTCTTTCATGGCAAGCTCCCACTTGTTCGCATCTACTGTCTGACATGCTTCTGCATAGTCTTCAGGTTCTCCTCCATCTGTCAACAACATGTAGCTCATGTATTTCCTGTTAGGTACAGGAACTCGAGAAGACCTCCTTAACTCCGGAGCTGGAGTAGAATGCTCTGTTCTGTCAGACTGCTGCACATTGCCTGGTTCAGTTGATTCTTCTGGCTGAGGACTATCAACTGTGGGTCTTTCAAGGACATCGTCCACATCTGCATAAACTGGCCCACTTGGTTCTGAGTTGATGGCACTTGTATCATGCTTGTCCTTGTACATTACCCTCTCATTGAAGATCACATCTCTACTGCGGATCATCTTTCTGTTCTCGTCATCCCAAAGACGGTAACCAAACTCATCTTCACCGTAACCAATGAAAGTACACTTCTTTGATTTGGGATCAAGCTTGTTCCGGCCTTGATCGCTGATGTGTACATATGTTGTACAGCCGAAAATTCTAAGATGTGAGAGTTTTACCTCTTTTCCGCTCCATACCTCTTCTGGTAGTCTATGTTCCAATGGCACTGATGGACCTCGGTTGATCAAGTAAGCTGCTGTGTTGACTGTTTCTGCCCAGAAATGCTTTGGAAGACCTGATTGCACACGCATGCTTCTGGCTCTTTCAGTCAATGTTCGGTTCATGCGCTCAGCTATACCATTGTGTTGAGGCGTACCTGGCACGGTCCTCTCTATTCTGATCCCATGCCCATAGCAAAACTTCTTGAATCTGGTGTCTTCATATTCACCACCATTGTCGGTTCTGAGCTTTTTGATCTTCAACCCTGTCTCATTCTCCACCATGGCTTTCCATATCTTGAAAGCTTCAAATACTTCAGATTTATGTTTCAGAAAGTATACCCATACCTTTCTGGAGTGGTCGTCAGTAAAAGTCACAAAGTATCGTTTTCCACCAATGGATGAGATTGTCGTTGGACCCCAAACATCAGAGTGAACGAGCTCGAGTCTCTCCTTCTTTGGCTTCCTTCCGTTTGTCTGAAAGCTAACTCTCTTCTGCTTTCCAAATATACAGTCTTCACACATGTCAATTTCTACTGACTGAAGACCTGGAAGTTTGCCCTTCGAGTGCATTACCTTCATCCCTTTCTCACTCATATGGCCAAGTCTCTGGTGCCATAGGTTGGGATTTCCACTTGCTGCCACCGAAATAAGATGACATTCTCCTGCCGTCTTGTAAAGAGTACCACTCTTTTTACCGCGAGCTATCATCATTGCACCCTTTGAAATTTTCCACTGATCTCCGTGGAAGATTGTTGTGTAGCCGTCACTGGCCAACTGGCCTACTGAGATTAAGTTCTTTGTCAGGTCGGGGATATGTCTGACATTCTTCAGCTCCCAAACAGACCCGTTCAACATGATCTTCACTACACCTTTTCCTACAATCTCGCAAGATTGTTCATTACCAAGGTAAACTTTACCAAGGTTTCCAGGGACATAATTCTCGATGAGTTCTTTCTGCGAAGTTGCGTGAAAGGATGCTCCAGAGTCTAACACCCACGACTCTTCCTTGTTCTCCAAAGAGCATATTAATGCATCACCTCCTCTTGAGGTTGAAGCAACATTTGCCTCATCTTTCGCCTCATGTCTCTTTGGTGCACTCCTGCACTGGTTTTTATAGTGTCCCGTCTTCCCACAATTCCAACACTCAATAGTCTTTGAGTTGTTAGAACTATGATGATTTCTGGACTTGGATCGCCTTTCTTTTGATTTTCCGCGTCCGCTTCCTTTGGTTGAACTCCTTCCTCTTGACTCTGTATGCAATACTGAAGAGGTTGATGATTCACCCGACTCTCTCCGTCGGATCTCCTCACTGAGAACCAAATCACGAACATCATCAAATTTTAACTTGTTGCTTCCCGATGAGCTACTCACAGCTGTGACAGTAGCATTCCAACTTTCTGGTAGGGAAGACAAGAGTATCAAAGCCCGTACTTCATCATCAAAGTCGATTCCAACTGAACTCAACTGGGTTGTGACTGTGCTGAGTTCATTTAGATGTTGCGCCGTTGATGCACCTTCTGCCATCCGTAAGTTGAACAACCGCCTCATCAAATGAACTTTGTTTGAGGCCGATGGCTTTTCGTACATGTTAGAAAGGGCCTTCATAAGACCAGCCGTAGTCTTTTCTTTGGCAATGTTGAAGGCAACATTACGAGATAACGTCAATCGAATGACTCAAAGAGCCTTTCTATCAAGAAGTTTCCAGTCATCTTCTTTCATATCTGCTGGTTTACTCGTGAGAGGTTGATGCATGCTTTTCTGATACAAATAATCCTCTATTTGCATCTTCCAAAAGCTGAAGTCCGCACCGTCGAACTTTTCGATTTTCACTTTTCCTTCGTCTACCGCCATAGTTCCTACTCGAACCTGACTCCTCTGGATCGCCTATGATAATTTATGCAAACCACCGAAAAAATTGGTAATGCTGACCAATTTTCACTATTCACGAAAAACACTAATCACAAAGTTACTATTCACATGAATATTACTTTCCCCCAAAACAATTATTCGGCCGAACCAACCAGCTTTGATGCCAGTTGTTAGAAAACTACGCCGAATTTCCTCTTAGTCAGATTCGTAAAAACAATAATATGCGGAAGCATAAAAACACACACACAATTGATAACGGAGTTCGGCCAAGTATGCCTACGTCTCCGGGCTGCTGCAGACCTTTTACTGAAAAGAGAAAAATACACTGTATTTACAAACACTCAAAAGTTTCTCTCACCCACAACCCAATTACACCCAAGAGTTTCTCTCACAGAAATTTTTCTCACACTAGAAAATTTCTCTAACTCTCAAATTACAATTTTTCTGTCAAATGCAAATGCATTCATTGTCTTGAGAAAAATTGAATTTTCCTACAACTTCAATGAGTATTTATAGGATTCATGTGGTCAAATTCAAAGTTACTATTCTTTTGGTCAAATTCAAAGTTACTATTCTCTTGGTCAAACTTCAAAGTTACTATTCTCTTGGTCAAAATTCAAAGTTATTATTCTTTTGTTGACTACCATTGAAAAATAGAGGGTGGAATAGTATGTCTAGAAATGTAGGCCTGTGGATCTAACATCTTAGACCATGAATACATTTCTCCCAACATGTTTATTATCTTTTAAGGAATTATAATTGGTTTAGAAACTACTTTAATTGGTTTATAAAATACTTTTACCACGAACATAAAATCTGTTTTCAACCAAAATTGAGGCCAATGTTGAGAAATAGCATGCTCCATAGCAATGGTGACCCCCGTGAACTCAACAAGGAATGCATTTTCATGGTCAAGATAACAACCAAAGCTACCAATATAGTTTTCATTATGATCCTTGAACATTACTACCACAAGTCATTATGCTAGGAGTACCAATTGAAACTTCATCGGTATTGCATTTGATCCAATAAAAAATTAGAGGAATCCATGTGACTTTTTTGACTATGTGAGGATTAGGAGGATGAATTTGCACCTTGAAAGCCTTAAGGAGAATAATATCAATAATTGAGACAGTGGAAAATGCATTGGTTAGATTGTTGAGAAACAAGTGTGAGTTTAAAGTTCCACAATGCTTAAAAAAATGGAGGTTGATCACTTTATAAGTGAGAGGACTCATATACCCAATGCCTTAAGATTTTGATTTGAATATCTAATGTCTCTCACACTTTTTTGTAGAAGTATTTGACCTAATGTGGATGCTCATGCCCGTGACTCATCAATGTATCAGAGCCTATTTCGAGTAAGGGATCAAATTTTTCTATAAAAAGTCTTCCTGATATGATGGTGGTCAGACGACGTGTCTCGTTGAAGTTCCTGTGACATGGAAACGGTGTCAACAATGATACAAGTATATATGGATGAAAGAGATGGAAAGCCTAGTGGATAAACTCACACTTAGGGGAGAGACTATTAAGATATAAGTGTGAGTTGGAAGTCGCACACTACTTAAAAAAGTGCAGGTTAAGCACTTTATAAGTGAGAAGTGTAGAGTAATATGAGCATCTCTCAAGAGAGAGAAACATATTGAGGTTTTGCATAAGTAGAGATAACAATAGGCAAGGTACTATAGTAGTTGTCCTTATATCCACGTTTTTAAATAATCCATATACTTTTGTCCATACATGCATGAGTATTAATGTTTGTACTCATACTTTATGGATATTTAAGTATTTGTACCCGTTACATGTATTTTTAATAAAACCAAATCGATCGATTATAAAATATCATATCATTTTAAATTTTTAATAACATTAAAAAAATTCAAACATTCTATTGTTGAATTATGAAATAAATTATTACTTATATTAAAATTCGTAATAGTTTAATAGTGATGTAATTTTTTTAATTGATAGACAAATACTTTTATTTATAATATATAAGTATATATTATGCGGGTATGGATCAGACTTCAGTGTCTTTTTTATGGGAAAGACGTCGTGACTTTGAGTCAACCTCTACCATTTTGATAAATCAAACACTCCACGTCAAGCCATGTTTCTATCTTATTTCTCTTAATAAAAACACGCATAACTTTTTTAGTTCGAACAATAATGTGTTGCCTTAATTCTTCAATCAACCATGTTTCTTCTCGTTGTCGCCTCTCCGACAGACACGTTTCTTCATCTGACTTGATCATTCTTTTTTTGTGTCTTTCATCTTTATTTATGTGTCAATGTTGTTAAGAATATAAGATAATTCAAGTTAGTGCAATAGATTGCAGTTTTATATAAACAGATTGCACCCCTTTGTAAAATGTAAAACATAAGCAAAGTGCAACTGATTAGACTTGAAGATTTTTTGGTTAAAACTGAAATAGAAACAAAGTGCAATTGGTTACACCTAATAATTTTCAGTTTTATTTTTTAGTTAATTGCATCTCATCTCTTGTAGTGTTCTATAAATATCTTTGGGTATCTTGTGAAAAAATTAATGAGAAAATCACTATACTTTTCACCCTTAATTACTCTCTCCACTCAATTATTTATCACCAACCTTGTGGTTCCAAGTCCTAATATTTGGTATCAAGTGTCTGGTTCGATCTTGTCATACTCCAACTTGTGTCCTACCATTCATTCACTTTCTAACTTGTTACATTCATCTGCACTCATTGACATGCACAATAAGTCATTTAGTTTATGGTCATGATCATCTATGTCGAGACTTTGTGTTTAGCTATGTTTTTAGGTTTTTCATCATTGGTAATATCCTGTATGCAATCATGATTTGAATGTTTGACTTATGATTCTTTAGAACTATTGATTGTTTTTTTAGCATTGGAGCCATGACTTACTTATTTATTTATTTTTTGCATATTTAGGAATCATTCATCTCATTCATCCATGAGCCATTCATCATTAAGATTTTAAAACATTATTGCTGGCATAAAAATGTACTTTTAAAAGAAAAGTTAATGATTTGATTTGCTCACCTGATCATTTGTATTTTTTGGCATCATTTACCTTATTCATATTTAACATCTACATTATTTTCATTGTACTACATTTGTTTCTTTACAAGTTTAGCAAATTCAAGTCATAAGTTGGATTTAGAGGTCAATTATGGACCCTGGAAGTTCAATGCATTATTTCATTTTCATAACCATCTCATTTCCATTTTAATAAATATTCCATCGTCATAATCCTTTCATTCTCATTTTTAAATAATCATTTCATTTTCATTTTTATCATTTCATCTTTAAATAGTCACTTCATATTTTATATATTTTTTAAAAAATTTAGCAAACCATTTCATCATCATTTTATTTCATTTTAATAACCATTTTATTTCATTTCTATAACCATTCCATTTTCATAATTATTATAGCCCTGGTGCATTCAAGTAACAATGAACAAACTATTGCACTGCATTTTACAGCATGATTCTGTAAGTATTTGAGTGCACAACTTAAGAGGGGTAAAATATGTGTAATGGTATTTTTAGAGATTTATGATACTTTTCTATTTTCTTATAAAATTTCGGAATTATGAACGAGGAACGAATGATAAACAAAAATGTAAAATGCAATAAAGTAAATGAATACGGTGATGTATACTAATTCCTCTTATCAACCAATGGTACATCTAGTCCTCTCGCATCCCGTGAGATATTTTCACTATTGTTAGATCTTTGTACAAGCCAAATACCAAAACGTCTCCTACAACCTTCTAACAACAACAAAGAAACACATCACTTTTTTGATTTTACAGATACACCAACAACTATGGTGGGCTTTGAACCAAACCAATTAAAATGACATTTCTCCAACAAATAGAAAATATCCCATTTTCTATTTGCAAATACTTTTAGAAAGTACATACACTTTCTTTACAAATTAAGTCACCATACACTTGGTGATCAATTACAATACTTGAACAAATTTAAAAATATAGATTTATTCTTGAATCAATTTCAATAGACAATTGATCTTCTCTTTCAATGTACAATTCAATAATATATGAATCTTAAGTGCTCAAAAAATATTATGAAATTTTTATGAATGATTTTAAAGTTAGGCACAAAGTTTCAATATTTTTGAAAAAGAATGAACACTTAGAAAATTATTTGAATTGATGTGAAAAATTAATAATGAAAAATGTAATTTGAAAACTAATGTATTTTTATCTTAAATACATTCTAAGAAGCGTCTATGAATTAATGAAAAAGTTTGAGATATTTTCATGAAGGTTTGCAGAAGTTTAGAATGACAATGATTCATGAAAAGACATAATTTTGAATTTTGTTCAAGACTTGTTAGTTCGTTTAAATAAACACTTGACTTAACAAGTGAATGACCAATTTTTAATTTCAAACAGCAATAGATTTTGTTAAATCAATTTACCAGATTTGACTTAAAACATGAAATGGGTCTGACTTAAAAAGTGTTGACAACTTTTTTAAAATTCAGTTTTTTTTTATATTTGCTTCAAATATTTTTATGCATGACAATTTGACAACTTTAGATAAGAAGATGAGTATTATATTTTGAGCATCTAAAGTTTATACATAATGAATTTCAATCAAGTACCTTAGCATCAAGATCAATTTCCTCTACTTCCAAAATATCTATAAGCTTACGCGTTCTTGATTTTTTATTTCAAACTTTTTCTTCTTTGATATTTCTTCTTTGGTAAACTTTTGTCTTCATCAAAACCAAGTTAAGAAGGATGATGAACATCTTCTTCACAATCTCCCCCTTTTTGATGATGACAAAACAAATCGATAGAAAGTTTTTGCTTGACGTTTTGATATCTCCCACTATCTTTTATATCTCTCTATCTCTTGCATATCTCCCCCTTTCTTTTTCAATTTATTCTATGATGTCTTTGATATCCAGAAAAAGAACAAAAAACAACCATATTTTCTCCCCCTTTTTGACATTATCAAAAAGAAAAATAGTAAAATCCAAATGAGCATAATAATATAAAGGAAATGATATAAAGATATAAAGATGTTTATCTTCTTCACAATGTCATCATATGGAGTCAAAGTTGATATCAAAGTTGATATTTCTTTAAAACATCTTTCATTCAATGAAATTTTTAGATTTACCATATCATATGGTCTTGTATCTTGAAAGATCATTCTTGATTTGAAAATTCTAGCATATGATCTTCAAGTACCTACAAAAACAATTAATATCACTTTGGTATCCAATATTCTTTGGATCCTCTTGAATTAAATCTCTTTCTCACCCATACATACTTGTCGCATCGCGCGAAAAACCGGCGGGAAAAGAAAGAACAACAGAGCCGCCACCGTGCGTTATTTATCCCAAAAGAGGGAAAGGAAACGCTCAGAGTAAACCTGGGAAAGAACCTGGTCTCGCGACCAAAGAGAATGGGTTCGGGAGTCGGTTATGCGAAGGGAAGGTATTAGCACCCCTACGCATCCGTAGTACTCTACGGGATCCACGCACAAAAGGAAGGAAAATTGGTTGCTAAACACTGCTCATAAACACACACACACTGGCTGAAAAGAGACAAAAGAAACTGACTGAAACTAACTCGGCAGGACATCATATCCTGGGCCTACTTAGTCTATCAGGCATAGACATCAGAGTCGAAGTAGTTCGGACTGGGGAAACGACACATGCTCGCTAGGATATCGCATCCTATGCATACGTATCTTCTCGGACGAGAGAAGAGTCAGAGCATTCGTAGCTCGGCTGACACGCACACAAACAAAACAAGGCACACACAGGCAAACATGGAGCCTGACTGCCAATCACTGGACTTACATCAGCATCCGAACCAAAACACACGCAAAGAGGCAAACGTGGAGCCTGAATGCCAATAGCTGGGCTTACATCAGCATCCGAACCTAAACACACGCACACTGGAACCCAAATGCCACTCGATGGACTTACATCGGCTTCCAAGCACACAACAACACAACAGGTTGATAGGGAGTCGGGGACTCGAGCCTATAACTGTCAAGCACACACTCAAAAAAGAAAAAGGGCGCCCGGAGAGATCAGCTCAATCTCCTGCCTACATACTTCATCTGGTATGAAGATCAGGGCGATGTAGTTCCCCTACGCAGGGATAAAGGACTAGCCTAACCAGATAACAGAGGGAGACACAACTAGGGAGACTACGACTCGAGCCTAGATGTTATCATGCAAATCAACCCTAAGTTATGGTTTCTAGCTAAACGGCACAAGAGCCAACCTATCCTAAGCATGGCTCACACAGGAAGCAAGCCACACACACTTAACTTGCACAGGAAGCAAGCCAAGCAAAACCTAACTTGCACAGGAAGCAAGTCAAACAATCCTAACTTGCACAGGAAGCAAGTCAAACAATCCTACAAGCACAGATAGCACACGCTATACACAAACAAGTGGCTCAAACAAGGGTTAGGTTTTAGTCAAGGGGTCATATCAACCTCAACAAACAAACCTCTGGAATGGGGTGAATGTGCTCTTAACCTTGCCATTGAGGGGCTAAGGTGAAGCAGATGAAAGGTGAGTGAAGATAAGACTTCACAGCTCTTATCCCTGGCCTGGGAGAGCTCAAGACAAGAATGTGTGGGTTCAGAAAGTGGGAACCCTTCTACACATTTAAAATTGACTCAACTGTACAGTTGTACAAGATCTTGGGTTTGTATCTGCAATGCATCAACACAGTGGTGTGAGCAAAGCAGATGACACACTGAATAGTGGGGGATAGATTGCATACCCCTACCTTCCACCAATTGCCTCTTCACTTAGGAGGACTTTGACTCTATGCAAGGACAAAAGTAAACAATCACAAACATTGCCTCTTAAGGAGGACTTCAGACAGTTGCCTGGCCAAGTAACAGGCCAGGTCTTCCAGACTACATGAAGAAAAGGAGACATACCTCAATGCAAGTTGCTTATACAAGCAAAGCAAAGCAAAAAGTTCACAAGGAACTAAGCAACTAAAGCACCTGAAACAGTCAAACAGATGTTAGTATACAATCTTCAAACAAAACAAGCAGAAACAGACACCAATAGTCAATTAGAGGCACATGGATGTGCAAGGCACAAGGCTTAGGGCATGTGAGCCAAGCCACCTACAAAAAACAAACAAGTTAGACAATGATGTTTAAGCAAGCTCAATCAAAAAGGATTGGTCTCATTGGTCATTTGATGGTCAACCAAGTTGGATGAACAGTCGTGGTTCGGTTGTTATTTGGTAGCTTTGGCCTGGAACAGATGCACCTTAAGCTTTGAAATGATGGATGCTTGAAGTACTTTGCTCACTGATGCTTGAAATGGAAGGACACGCATGATGCCATGGCTGATGTCTCTTGTAGCAGCAGTGGAAAAGGAGTTTACAGATGGAGGGAAGTGGTTGGAATGAGTTCAAAATGTTGTTTTGATATTGTGAACCAACAAAGCTTGCTCATGGTCTTTTGAGTTTTTTTTTTTGACAGAGTTTGGAAAAATGCCCAAAAATGAAGTTTGAGAGCACAAGGTTTTTTCAGTTGGTTATGTTGGCTGCTACTTGTGTTTACAATGGCAGAAAATCATCTTTGATATGCTGTTTGATGTTGCTTTAGGCAAGGCCAAGTTTGGTCCTTTGAGAGTTTTTGGATAGCTTTTGCAAAAGTGTGAAAAATGTGATCTTTTGAGAGAATGAGTGAGCCAATCCTTCTTGCTGTCAAATGTGGCTGCAGCTGGTTTTTTGTGACAGAAAATGAGGTAAAAATCTTCTGTTTTTGATGTACAAGGCATGGTCCATGGATTTGTGGGATGTGGTTTGGTGAAACTTGTACTTTCTTTCCAAAAATCAAGCAAACTAGCATGGGCTGTATGTACTTCATGGGAATGGGCTTCCAACAAGTTTTAAATAACATTTCTGAACATATTCCAATGGCCAAATGGTTAAAAGATGATTAAATCAAAAAGTCAACTCTTGGTCAAACTTGAATTTAAATGAGACAAGTCAAAAAATGCCATTTTGATTGGTGAAGTTTTGGCTTATGAAATTTATATTTTTGGAAAGAGGGGAACAAATGTGACTTGTAGGAAAAAACCCCACCCAAATTGGCCAAACGGTTTGAGAGATATGGCCTTTTGAAGTTCAAGAATTTCTGAAGTTGATTCGATCATAACTTGCCAACCACACATGGGAATTAAGAGTTCTTGGACTTTTTGGAAATGGGAGAACAAGATCTTCAACTTTTATGTTGGGCAAAAATTCATTTGAAGCTTTTATCATGATGTAAGTTTGAGGATCAAGACTTTCCATTTTTGGTAAGTTTCAGTTACAGGTCCAGTTTCCATTTTTGGAAACTTTTGATCTGGCTTCAAATTCTTCCATGGTGGTGTTTGACATGATATATGAAGGCTATTTGGCCATGAATGAGCTCTCACAAACCAATTTCCATCATCAAATCACTAATTAAATGGATAGTTGACCAACAGTTGACTTTTAGGGTTTCTAGCTGACTGTGCATTGACTGATGAACTCCAAACCCTAATTCCTTGAGAACTTGACTTCAAATGATGTCCCAAGTTGTATGAACTCTTGATTATTGATCATGGTGCCCAAATTCCACAAGAATGGCCACCATCCACTGCTTTGACTGACTGTTGACTTTCTAGGGTTTTTTGACTGTCTGTGTATGAACTGATGACCTTTGAGCCTTCAACCCTTGACATGAACACTTCAAATAGACCTCCAAGTCATGTGAACTTGTTGGACAAACCCCTAGGGCCTTGACTCCTTGAGAATTGTGCTTGCTTTGCTTGTCTGACTGATCTCCTGATCAGTTTGACATAATTCCTTGATTGGCTTGCACTTGAGGCAAAAGAGGCAATGCAATGCTATGCAATGGACCATGATATGCTATGACCTAATATGAAAATGTATGTACAATGACAGGTGCAAATTTGAGGTGCTACAGCTGCCCCTATTCAATCAGCTGGGAACCCGAATGGATGAGAGCAACGGCTGTCAGACTTTCAGGGTAAACAGGGATTGAATACCAAGAACCGTAGAATTTGCACAATACAGGGATCCACCAATGGAAACGTCCACTGGGATTTGATATTTATTACTGGGTATATATTTTTTGGTTTTGTTTTCAAAGGGTACGGCCACATCCAGACATCGCGACGACGATGAATGGGAAAAGAAATCACAACTAGATGCCAACGGACAACTAGGAAAAACTCGACGTTTATCAAGACCAACGGAGAGGTAACCAGACATTAATGAATGACTGGGAGGGATACAACCATACGTCAACAGACGAAATGGGAAAAAACTCAACGTTTACCAAGACCAACGGAGAGGTAACCAACTGGGGACGACCAGGAAAAACTCGACGCTTATCGAAACCAACGGAGAGGTAACCAGACATTAATGAATGACTGGGAGAACTCGACCAGACATCAACGGATGAATGGGAGAATACTCGACGTTTACAGACATCGAAAGATGATGTTTACAGACACCAAAAAGATCGACCAGACATTTACTGATGAATGGGATAAAACTCGACCAGACATCGACGGATGAATGGGATAAAACTCGACGTTTACAGACATCGAAAAATGATGTTTACAGACACCAAAAAGATTGACCAGACATTTACAGATGAATGGGAATAAGAGAAACACAACCAGACGTCAACGGACGAATGGGAAAAACTCATCGTTTATCGAAACCAACGGAGAGGTAAGTCCACATGGGGAGGGTACAACTAGACATCACTGGATGACTAGGAAAAACTCGACGTTTATCGACACCAACGGAGAGGAGGATCCACATGGGGAATGGTACAACTAGACATCATCGGATGAATAGGAAAAACTCGACGTTTATCGACACCAACGGAGAGGAGGAAACTTTTCTGGGAGAGTGAACACAACCAAATCATCAACGGATGATCGGGGAAAAACTCGACGTTTATCGACACCAACGGAGAGGAGTAATCTTCACTAGGGAAGGGATAGCGACGTTATGAACATCGAAAGAGGATGTTTACCGACATCAAAAGAAGGCCAGACACTTACGCATGACTGGAAATCACCGAAAGATGGTGTTTACCGACACCAAAGAAGACCAGACACTTACGCATGACTGGAAATCACCGAAAGATGGTGTTTACCGACACCAAAGAAAACCAGACACTTACGCATGACTGGAAATCACCGAAAGATGGTGTTTACCGACACCAAAGAAGACCAGACACTTACGCATGACTGGAAATCACCGAAAGATGGTGTTTACCGACACCAAAGAATACCAGACACTGGTGCTGACAGGGTATACTGACATTCTCAAGATGACAGGGCTAGGCTGAACACTTGCAGGGGGTCTCACTGGGGAGAAACGAACTTTCTGTCACCAACGGGTGAGGTAATAAAACTCTGTGGGGATATCAATCTTGAACGCTGTCAAGAGCAACTGTAGCAGACTTGCTGTGCTGATGTTGAATGAGATGATCCGCCTCTGCCGGGGATACGGTCTGGTGAGGTTAACACATGAATGCATATGTTTGGATTTTTCTATGGCGTAATGCTCCATTTATGAATGGAGATGCTACGCGATTTTTGAGGATGCAATGATTACTACATGCAAAATGCAAATGAACCCTGGCTGGGGAGCCGAAATGATCAGATACTCTGACTCTGTGGGGAGACTCCTCTTGGGGAAATACTCTGCGGGGAACTCTGCTTGGGGAATGGTAAAGCGACTTCACACTCATGTTGAAGAATAGCACTGCTGCTGGGAAAAGGTAAACTCCGCTGGGGATATCCTTCAGTCCGCAGATAGGATAAATGCTGGAGGTAAATTTCAATGAACCTGCCTCACTCGGGGAGGAGATCGGCAAATACAGGCCTGCTGGGGATAGGCAATCCTTAGATCTGTTGGGGAATAGAAGGCACTATCCACAGACGTCTTCGCAGGGGAACATAGCTCTGATAGCTTCCAAACTTGCTTGGGGAAAATATCTGCTGAGGAAACGTCCTCACAGATGCCAATATGAAAAACACCGCAACAAAATGCCCTCAGGGGATACACGGACAAGATACGCTCAAGTGTCCTCAACATTCAAAATGATTTTCAAATGTTTTGTCATCCTGCAAGTTATTGTGTAGCCTTCATGTTCTTATATGCAATGCTTATCAAAAATTCGGACATTTTTGCAAACAAAACAGTAAAAATAAAACAAAAGAGCTATTTATCTGAATAACGACTTTTATTGATTGAAAATGTGCCTGAAGAGGCAAATACATTGGGAAGCAATTCCTAGAAAGAGGTAATTGCGCACAAAAGGAAAAAATCTATCCTAATGGCAACGTGAACACGGCATCCACTATTTCCCAATTCTGTTATAACTCACAGATCATCAGTTTTCCTCCCAACTCCTTGCTTTCTGAGAAGAATGACTGGACAGATCACATCTTTCGAGATGGTAGACGACGAAGCTCGATGAAGTACAGACAACTCAGACTGTAGTCTTCGCTTTAATCCCTAATTTTTGCCTGGATCGCCCTTTCGGGTTTTCAATCCACCGGGATACCCATTTTTGCCTAAGCCGCCCTTGCGGGTTTTCGACTTACCGGGTGTACAAATTCTTTTCATTTTATCCCTAATTTTTGCCCGAACCTTTTCCTTCTGTTTTTTGGTTCGCCGGGATGCCCTTTTTTTGCCTGGACTCTTTTTCTTTTTGTCCAGCGGGTCAATTTATGCGAAGTATTTTTTGACTACATCTGAGTTAACAGGAGACGGAAAATCTTCACCATCCATAGTTGTAGGCATCAAGGCTCCACCGGAGAAGACCTTCTTCACAACATACGGACCTTCATAATTAGGAGTCCACTTGCCCCTGTTATCCGTACCGGGAGGGAGGATTCTCTTCAAAACTAGATCACCGATTTGATAGCTTCGAGGACGCACTTTCTGATCAAAGGCTCGCTTCATCCTTCGTTGATACAACTGTCCATGACATACAGCTGCTAGCCGTCTCTCCTCGATAAGGCTCAACTCGTTAAACCTTGTTCGAATCCACTCGGCTTCGTCCAACTTGACATCCAATAAAACTCTCAGAGAAGGAATCTCCACTTCAACAGGTAGGACAGCTTCCATACCATACACCAGGGAGTAAGGGGTTGCCCCGGTCGACGTACGCACTGAGGTACGGTACCCATGCAAAGCGAAAGGCAGCATCTCATGCCAATCCTTGTACGTAACGACCATCTTCTGCACAATCTTCTTGATATTCTTGTTCGCCGCTTCTACAGCACCATTCATCTTCGGTCTGTAGGGAGAAGAATTGTGATGTTCAATCTTGAAATCTTTACAAAGCTCTTTCATCATTTTGTTGTTGAGATTAGAACCATTGTCAGTGATGATTCTCTCAGGAACTCCATAACGGCATATGATTTCTTTCTTGATGAACCGGGTAACCACTTGTTTGGTAACGTTAGCATAGGAAGCTGCTTCCACCCACTTGGTGAAGTAATCGATCGCAACCAAGATGAAGCGATGTCCATTAGAAGCAGTAGGCTCAATCTTCCCAATCATATCAATGCCCCACATGGCAAACGGCCAAGGCGAATTCATGACATTCAGAGGGCTTGGTGGTACATGCACCTTATCAGCATAGATTTGACACTTATGGCACTTCCGAGCATACTTGAAACAATCGGATTCCATAGTCATCCAGTAATAACCCGCTCTCAACAGTTTCTTAGCCATTGCATGTCCGCCGGCATGAGTACCAAAGGAACCTTCATGAACTTCCTGCATTAACATGTCTGCCTCGGGTCTGTCCACGCATCTGAGCAAGACCATGTCAAAGTTTCTCTTATATAACACATCATCCTGATTCAAATAGAAGCTTCCAGCTAGCCTCCTCAGGGTTTTCTTGTCATTCTTCGACGCACCTTCAGGATACTCTTGAGTCTTGAGGAAATTCTTGATGTCATAATACCACGGCTTCTCATCAATCACAACAGACTCGGCTGCAAACACATACGCAGGCCTCTCAAGTCGATTCACCGCAACATGTGGCACATGATTCCACCAATGAACTTTGATCATAGATGACAAAGTAGCCAAGGCATCGGCCATTTGATTCTCATCCCGGGGGACATGATACAACTTCACCTTCTTGAAGAACGTCAGTATTCTTCTGGTGTAATCTCTATACGGAATCAAATGCGGCTGATTCGTATTCCAATCTCCATTGACTTGATTGACCACTAGAGCGGAATCTCCAAATATGTCAAGAGTTTTGATCCTCAGGTCAATGGCTTCTTCTATTCCCATGATACAAGCCTCATACTCAGCTTCGTTGTTGGTGACGTCGAACGTCAATCTGGCAGAAAAAGGTATATGAGCACCTTTGGGATTGATCAATACTGCCCCAACACCGTTACCGTTCATATTCACAGCCCCATCAAACATCAGTGTCCATTTGTCATCCGGATCCGGTCCTTCCTCAACAAGAGGCTCTTCGCAGTCTTTCATTTTCAGATACATGATGTCTTCATCAGGGAATTCAAACATCATAGGCTGATAATCTTCAATCGGTTGTTCGGCGAGGTAGTCTGACAGAATACTACCTTTGATGGCTTTTTGTGACGTGTACTGAATATCATACTCGGTTAGAATCATCTGCCAACGGGCAACACGTCCGGTGAGAGCTGGTTTCTCGAAGATGTACTTCACTGGATCCATCTTAGAAATCAACAAGGTAGTATGGTTCAACATATACTGCCTCAGTCGGCGAGCAGCCCAGGCCAAAGCACAACAAGTTTTCTCGAGCAGTGAATATCTTGTTTCACAGTCGGTAAACTTTTTGCTAAGGTAGTATATGGCATGCTCTTTTTGACCAGACTCGTCATGCTGTCCCAATACACACCCCATCGAGTTCTCAGTCACTGACAGGTACATTATCAGAGGTCTCCCTGGAACTGGAGGTATGAGGATTGGAGGTTTCTGTAAATACTCTTTAATCTTGTCAAAAGCCTTCTGACAATCATCATTCCACTTGATCGCCTGATTCTTTCTGAGCAGTTTGAAAATTGGTTCACATGTTGCTGTTAGATGAGATATGAACCTTGCAATGTAGTTCAATCTCCCTAAAAACCCACGGACTTGCTTCTCCGTTTTCGGTTCAGGCATTTCTTGAATAGCTTTGACTTTTGCTGGATCAACCTCAATCCCTTTCTCACTGACAATGAAGCCTAAGAGCTTCCCGGACCTCACCCCAAACGTACACTTGTTCGGATTCAACCTCAGCTTGAACTTTCTCAACCGGTCAAACAGCTTCTGCAAATTAACCAGGTGCTCCTCTTCTGTCTGCGACTTCGCAATCATATCATCTACGTACACTTCAATTTCTTTGTGCATCATGTCATGAAATAGAGTCGTCATTGCCCTCTGATAGGTAGCACCAGCATTCTTCAACCCAAATGGCATCACCTTATAGCAGAACGTGCCCCAAGGTGTAATGAATGTCGTCTTTTCCATGTCCTCTGGCGCCATCTTGATCTGATTATATCCGGAGAAACCATCCATGAAAGAGAATACCGAGGATTGAGCCGTGTTATCAACCAATACATCAATGTGAGGTAATGGGAAATCATCTTTCGGACTCGCTCTATTCAAATCCCGGTAATCGACACACATTCTGACTTTACCATCCTTCTTCGGCACAGGAACGATGTTGGCCACCCACGGCGGATAACTTGTAACAGCCAGAAAACCTGCATCCCACTGCTTCTGGACCTCTTCCTTGATCTTAGTTGCCATGTCAGGACTCGTTCTACGAAGCTTCTGCTTGACCGAAGGACATCCTTCTCTAAGAGGTAATCGATGCACCACAATGTCTGTATCTAAACCAGGCATATCTTGATACGACCAGGCGAATATTTCCACATATTCTCTCAGCATCTCAATCAGCCTCCTCTTGACAGAGTCCTCTAAAGCAGCCCCAATCTTGATTTCTCTTTTGGCGTCCTCAGTACCCAAATTAACAATCTCCAACTCCTCCTGATGAGGTTGGATGACCCTTTCCTCCTGCTTCAGCAATCTGGCCAATTCTGCAGGGAGTTCACAGTCTTCCTCACTCTCCTCTTCAGCCTGGTAGATGGGATTGTCGAAATCATACTGAGCCATAACAGAACTGTTCATAGTGAATGCCATAAGATCGCTTCTGCATGTTTAATGCTTTGTTTTTAGAAAAAGAGTTCAAGAAGTCACAAGAACAAAAAAAACATTGCCATTTTTATTGTTTTTGAAAAAGAAAAATGAAAACAAAAATAGAAAGACAGGGATCACAAAGTTTGATTTCAAAAAATGTCCTTCATTAATGATAATCATTAAAACACGATGAGGCCCTACAAAATGAATCACTACGCCTTGGGCAGAACGTAGGATTTTCATGCAAAATGACAAAACAACAGAAAATTACTCTGTCAGAAGAGTAACTTGAACCACTTCTTCAGCCGTCCAGTTGTTGATAGACCCCCCTGGTGCACACGGGCGAACCCAGTTGTCCAAATCACAATCACTGTCACAGTCTTCACTACCGGTTGCAGAGACGTCGCCATGATTCATCAGCCCGGCGCTGGTAAAAGTACTCGGACCCGCTTGACCATTCTGCTCTGCTCGGAGAGGCTCATAACCAACGCCAAATTTGTCTTCTTTAACAGGCAAGTCCACCATCTTGCCCCAGCCTTCAGCTTTGCCAGAATCAACGACCTCCTTAGCCTGCTTGTAAGAAGTAATTGAAGCACCTGGCTTCCTCTGCTCGGCGTACGCCACTTTCTCAAGAGCCACAGTCTCAAACGCCTGGCATAAGGTTTCGTGGATCTCGCCATCCACCTCAACATATTTGAACGAGGAGAGATGACTCACCAGAATCTCTTCTTCACCGCACACAGTAACAATCTGACCGTTCCAGACATACTTGAGCTTTTGATGGAGAGTCGACGAGACTGCCCCTGCTGCATGAATCCATGGACGCCCCAACAAACAACTATAGGCAGGCTGGATGTCCATAACATAGAAGATGATATCGAATATCTCAGGACCTATCTTCACAGGCAAGGTAACTTCCCCACACACAGAACGTTTGGACCCGTCGAAAGCACGAACGATCAGGTCACTGGGATTAAGCACAAACCCTTCCGCATCAATCTTCCTCAGAATCTGCTTAGGCAACACATTCAGCGACGACCCGGTGTCTACCAATACGTGAGACAACACTGCCCCCTTGCACTCCATGGTGATGTGCAAGGCTTTGTTATGGTTTCGCCCTTCAGGCGGTAGGTCCAGGTTGGTGAAACCCACACCATGCCTGGTGCTCACATTGGCCATCACACCCTCCAGTTGATTGACAGAAATCTCCTGAGGCACGTAAGCCAAATTCAACATCTTCAGCAAGGCATTACGGTGTGCCTCAGAGCACATCAACAGTGAAAGTATAGAAATCTTGGACGGAGTTTGATTCAACTGATCTACAATTTTGTAGTCACTCTTCTTGATTATTTTCATAAACTCCTCCACGTCCTTCTCAAATGACCCCTCGGGCGCTTCCTTCTGGACAGGTTCTTCCTCAACCACAGCTTGCTTACCCTTTGCTCTGGCAGAAGCCTCAGCATTATTGTCCCTCAAAGGCTGCGGTGCGAACAGACGACCACTTCTGGTAAAACCTCCTGGACCCCCTACATTATCCACAGCCGGACCAACAGTTGCAGGAACTCTATTCGGTAAACCAATTGTCACTGGAGTTTGATTCACTGGTCTCGTCTGACTTTCAGCCCTTCTGTAATTGCGGTGAGCATTATCATACTTCCACGGCACGGCTCTACTATTCTCAACAGCCCTTCTTCCAGACGCAACGGTAGTAGTTGGAGCACTGATGGTTACAGGCACAGAAATGGTAACTGGGGTACCATTTGCTGCAGGTGCACTAACGACCCTTTGTCCACGTTCTTCAGACGGTTTAAAGTAAATGGTGATAGTTGACGCTGTTCCACGATCTTTTACAGCCCTACTGAATTGCAAACAACCTTCCTCCATCATACCCTGGATATCGGCCCTTAACTGGTCGCAACCATTCTCAGATTCTGCACAGCCCAAACAATCTTCATCACAGCCCGGGTAGACACCCCCCTTCAGCAGACGGCCCTTCACAACTAGCAGGGAAGTCTGAACATCATCAACATTAACAACCAGATCTTCATCTTCTTTCCCTTCAATATTGTTCACTCTATGCCCACCATGCTGAGGCATAGGGTTGTTTACGACGTTAGGCACTGGAGCAAAGTTGATTGCCTTGGCATCGATCAAATCTTGGACCTTGTGCTGGAGAGCCCGACACTTCTCAGTATGATGCCCTGGTGCCCCAGAGTGAAAGTCACATCTAACATTAGCATCATAGCCAGGAGGCAGCACTGTTGGAGTGGCCATCGTACGCAACTCTACAAACCCTAACCGGAGTAGTTCGGGTAGTAGCTCTGCGTAAGACATAGGCAGAGGATCAAATCTTCTATCAGCCTGTAATTTCTGCCTAGGCTGGAAAGGACGTTGCTGTTGTTGTTGTTGTTGTTGCGGTTGTTGAACTCTTTGTTGTTGTTGTTGACGAGGTTGAGGTGCCGGAATGGTTACTGCAGCAGCTTGACGGTATTCACTTCTATTCTGATCTCTGCGGTGTTGAACAACATTAGTTTCACCCTCTCTTCGACGAGGTGCCCCAACAAACGGCTTCCTAGAAGAAGAGGAACCAACATCTTGAATCTTCCCAGTTTTAATCAAACTCTCAGTTCTTTCTCCACAAATGACAACATCAGAAAAACTACCGAAAGGGCAGCTCCCCATACGGTCCATAAACACACCTTGAAGAGTACCGATAAACATATCTGTCAACTCCCTCTCCAGCATAGGGGGTTGAACTCTAGCAGCCAGTTCACGCCACCTCTGGGCGTACTCCTTGAAGCTTTCATTGGATTTCTGACAAAGACTCTGCAGCTGAGTCCGGCTAGGCGCCATGTCCATGTTATGTTTATATTGCCTCAAAAAGGCCTCACCCAGATCTCTCCAGCATCAGATCGAATCTCTCTTCAATTCCATGTACCAGTCCAAAGAAGCCCCAGATAGACTATCTTGGAAAAAATACATCCACATCTTTTCATCATCGGTATACGCAGAGATTTTTCGATAATAAGCCTGCACATGGGTGCGAGGGCAAGAAGTACCGTTGTATTTGTCGAAGGACGGTGCTTTGAACTTGTGAGGGATTCTCAAACCTTCAACCAACCCCATATTAGTAACATCAAAACCGAGAGAATTTTGACATTCCATAGCACGGATCTTCTCAGCAAGAGCCTCAACTTTGCGATCTCTCTCATTAACCCTTCCCAGAACGTCTTCGTCTTCACTGAGCAGAGAGAACATGTCTTCTTGTCTGTCAACAATCGGAACAGGATTACGGGCCGGAGCACGGACTACTCTGGCATTAGCGGCATCTGGAACAATAGGTTGACCGTTGATTCGAATACCCCCCAACTCATCACCAACAGCATAGTTGTTGACGGGTACAGCAGCAGCAACATTGTTATCATTGACCGGGCCTCCTTCTGGCGGAGCATGGTTGATCGGTGGATTTGCAGCCTCTTGTCTCTGAACCATAGCTAGAAGTTCTTCTTGACCTTGCGCAACCCCTTGCATCATATTCATAAACTGGGCCATGCTAGCCTTCATCTCAGCCAACTCAGCTTGAAATTGATCCATACTTCTCTGTTGATTCAGTCTTGTTGAGTAGCGGTGCGGACGTTGATCAGCTATCCTGCCTAAAACAGGAACCAGAGTGAGAAGTCACGACCAAGAACACCTGTTATGCAAAATGATATGAGTATGATGCTAATGATGCGTATGATGCACATGATATGCTCATTTCTCAGGCATTCAAAGAGCCTGACCCATCCTGAAAAGATGGCAACCTGCAGCAACAAGAGAACAAACAGATACAAGGAAGTGCTGACATCCTTATATATACATAAGGGTAAAAGGCACACAACCAATGTCAACAGAATATCTGAATAAACAACGTACAAAGAAAAAGAGTCCCATCCAACAAGCCTGGAGGTGATTCTTAACAAAAGATCCAAGAGATGGCTTACACGCAAATGAATCCCATCCAACAAGCCTGGAGGTGATTCTCAACAAAATACAATCAGAGATACAAACTAAGACAGACGGTCTTCCGGAATGAGGGTCTTCAGGTAATGGCACTGGTCTATCAACAGTGAGCATTCTGAGCATTCTGGTAGAGGGGTAATCTTCTCCTTCAACTGTCTTTTAAGCTCTAAGACTTCTCCTCCAAGACGGTTCTCTGATGCCTGTCTCAAGTCTACTTCCTTCTTCAACTGGACGTCCTTATCTCTGAGTCGCTTCTCCAAGTCTCTGATCTTCTTCTGATAACCGGCTTCAACCCTCTGCAGCCTCAAGCACTCCCGGTGTTCTGCGTCTAACATGCTCTCCATCTCCTCGTAGGATCTCTTCTTGCTTCTCAGTCTGCTAGCATCTTCTTCTCGCACTCCTCTGAGTTGATGAGCCAAGTTCAAACTATCAGCTTTGGCTTTGTACAGCTCCATCTGGGTATCTTGCTCCTTCCCTCTCAAACGACGATTCTCCATCAGGGCTTGCTTGTAGTGCTCTGCAGGCACACTATCAGCAAGTACCAAAGGTGGTTGCTCTTGCAACGGCTCCATCCTATCATAGGGTAGCAGCAAAGTTTCCACTCTCTTCTTTACCCAATCGGTGTAATCGGGCATTGCAATGGCAAACTTCTTCCCTAAGACGGATCCATCCTTCACTCCCACATCTCTCCAGGCTTTCCCTATCTGCTCCAACTTAGCAGGGTCATCCTTCTTCTCAAAACAAAAACTTTCGGCCATCTCAGCTTCGAGCGGTCTTTCACTCATAACAAACCCTAGCTGGCGAAGAGAAAGAACTGGATTGTAGTTGATGCAACCTTTGGTCCCTATGAGTGGCACGCTCCGGAATTCACCACAACTTATGATGACATCCTTCACATCCATCCGGTATGACTGCCACCTGATGTCATAGGAAGTGAGCGACATGACCCTCTGAGTCCACTTCAGAGTGCTCTGGGTATCCACAAATGGTCCACTGGCTGGCAGAAGAGACATGAACCATTTGAACAGAAGAGGCAGGCAGCACCTGATGGCTCCTCCCTTACCATGCCTGCTGTGAATGGCATAGTAAGTATCTGCTAGAAGAGTAGGGATTGGATTCCCTCTGATGAAAATGCTGATAGCAGTGAAGTCAATGAAATTTGGCATACTGGGAAATAGGATGATCCCATAGATCATGGCAGCTAGCTGTGCGTGAAAAACTTCCTAATTCCCCTTTTCTGCTTCAACTCTGGCTACTCTCAACAGGAACTTCAATGGCAGACCTACAACCTCTCCACAGGGCTTCCAATTCTCACCAACTTCCTCAACACTCAACCGGAGAGCTCTGGCAATCAATCTGAAGTCGACCTCCTTTGGGACGTCCAAGAAGGGAGTCTGATGCTGAATAGGGATACTCAATAGGATAGAATACTCTTCGAGAGTGGGTGCAAGCTGATAATCCTGGAAAGTGAAGCACCTGAGCTCTGGGTCATAAAACTGAAGTAGTGTCTGCAGAGGCACTGGATCTACTACTGTCTTCAATACTGTCAAGATATCTCCGTACCGCCCAACAAAACTCTTCAGTCGGTCATCTATCACGAGGCTACCCAACTCAACTAGCGGAGTCAACGGCTCACGGTGGAAACTGTAGGAACAGGTCTTCCGCTTCGGCTCGGGGACCGTTGTCATCTCTATCAGTAGACAGACTCTGGAATGTACCTGAGAAACGATATGCATGCAGAGATTAGTTTTTTCTTTTTCTCTTTTTTTTTTTTGATGATTTTTTTTGATTTTTTTTTCAATGCGTTTCTTTTGAAAAATAAATATGCTATGATGCACATGATGCAGACTGGACTGGCTGGTTGTGCAAACTCTGATACTAGGTCGAAGCTTCAGTCAAAATCGGAACATAAATCCCACTTAAGGTTAACTGAACACTGTCTGAACACAAAGTCACCATCAGAACCAAGTCACCAACAGAACCGAGTCACCAACGGTACCTGTAATGAAATAACCCTTCCCCACTCACGGGTGTAGTCTAGGCCAGGGTAAAGCTGAGAGAAACGCAGCATAAATAACCTTTCGCAGAAATACTATCATATACACACCCGAAGTATGTAACGACAGTATCCCACCAGGGTCTGAACTGCTCGTGATATCAATGTTCCGCTAAGTGGCGCCATACCACCCGCTTCCCATGAATCACTCTATTCCTAATCATCCTAGATTTTCACTCATGGTCTGGGTATTGGACCTTTTACCTCAACTGACTCCCCCCCCCAACAGAGAGACACAACACAGCCAGCAGATGAATATGAATAAATGCAAACATAATTACAAACATAAATGCAAACAATAGACAATGAATGCAAACAGTAAATAATGAATGCAATAAATAAACACAGCACAAAGCAACCAAAACCCTAATCCTAGAGAGCGCTAGGAGAGACTCGCTCAGGGAAGATGGACCAGCACAGGTCAACTTCTCTATATCCCCAGCAGAGTCGCCAGCTGTCGCATCGCGCGAAAAACCGGCGGGAAAAGAAAGAACAACAGAGCCGCCACCGTGCGTTATTTATCCCAAAAGAGGGAAAGGAAACGCTCAGAGTAAACCTGGGAAAGAACCTGGTCTCGCGACCAAAGAGAATGGGTTCGGGAGTCGGTTATGCGAAGGGAAGGTATTAGCACCCCTACGCATCCGTAGTACTCTACGGGATCCACGCACAAAAGGAAGGAAAATTGGTTGCTAAACACTGCTCATAAACACACACACACAGGCTGAAAAGAGACAAAAGAAACTGACTGAAACTAACTCGGCAGGACATCATATCCTGGGCCTACTTAGTCTATCAGGCATAGACATCAGAGTCGAAGTAGTTCGGACTGGGGAAACGACACATGCTCGCTAGGATATCGCATCCTATGCATACGTATCTTCTCGGACGAGAGAAGAATCAGAGCATTCGTAGCTCGGCTGACACGCACACAAACAAAACAAGGCACACACAGGCAAACATGGAGCCTGACTGCCAATCACTGGACTTACATCAGCATCCGAACCAAAACACACGCAAAGAGGCAAACGTGGAGCCTGAATGCCAATAGCTGGGCTTACATCAGCATCCGAACCTAAACACACGCACACTGGAACCCAAATGCCACTCGATGGACTTACATCGGCTTCCAAGCACACAACAACACAACAGGTTGATAGGGAGTCGGGGACTCGAGCCTATAACTGTCAAGCACACACTCAAAAAAGAAAAAGGGCGCCCGGAGAGATCAGCTCAATCTCCTGCCTACATACTTCATCTGGTATGAAGATCAGGGCGATGTAGTTCCCCTACGCAGGGATAAAGGACTAGCCTAACCAGATAACAGAGGGAGACACAACTAGGGAGACTACGACTCGAGCCTAGATGTTATCATGCAAATCAACCCTAAGTTATGGTTTCTAGCTAAACGGCACAAGAGCCAACCTATCCTAAGCATGGCTCACACAGGAAGCAAGCCACACACACTTAACTTGCACAGGAAGCAAGCCAAGCAAAACCTAACTTGCACAGGAAGCAAGTCAAACAATCCTAACTTGCACAGGAAGCAAGTCAAACAATCCTAACTTGCACAGGAAGCAAGTCAAACAATCCTACAAGCACAGATAGCACACGCTATACACAAACAAGTGGCTCAAACAAGGGTTAGGTTTTAGTCAAGGGGTCATATCAACCTCAACAAACAAACCTCTGGAATGGGGTGAATGTGCTCTTAACCTTGCCATTGAGGGGCTAAGGTGAAGCAGATGAAAGGTGAGTGAAGATAAGACTTCACAGCTCTTATCCCTGGCCTG
Organism: Lathyrus oleraceus; assembly: GCF_024323335.1. Classification (NCBI taxonomy): domain Eukaryota; kingdom Viridiplantae; phylum Streptophyta; class Magnoliopsida; order Fabales; family Fabaceae; genus Lathyrus; species Lathyrus oleraceus. The sequence goes on from NC_066584.1 coordinate 471,390,146, forward strand.
GGAGAGCTCAAGACAAGAATGTGTGGGTTCAGAAAGTGGGAACCCTTCTACACATTTAAAACTGACTCAACTGTACAGTTGTACAAGATCTTGGGTTTGTATCTGCAATGCATCAACACAGTGGTGTGAGCAAAGCAGATGACACACTGAATAGTGGGGGATAGATTGCATACCCCTACCTTCCACCAATTGCCTCTTCACTTAGGAGGACTTTGACTCTATGCAAGGACAAAAGTAAACAATCACAAACATTGCCTCTTAAGGAGGACTTCAGACAGTTGCCTGGCCAAGTAACAGGCCAGGTCTTCCAGACTACATGAAGAAAAGGAGACATACCTCAATGCAAGTTGCTTATACAAGCAAAGCAAAGCAAAAAGTTCACAAGGAACTAAGCAACTAAAGCACCTGAAACAGTCAAACAGATGTTAGTATACAATCTTCAAACAAAACAAGCAGAAACAGACACCAATAGTCAATTAGAGGCACATGGATGTGCAAGGCACAAGGCTTAGGGCATGTGAGCCAAGCCACCTACAAAAAACAAACAAGTTAGACAATGATGTTTAAGCAAGCTCAATCAAAAAGGATTGGTCTCATTGGTCATTTGATGGTCAACCAAGTTGGATGAACAGTCGTGGTTCGGTTGTTATTTGGTAGCTTTGGCCTGGAACAGATGCACCTTAAGCTTTGAAATGATGGATGCTTGAAGTACTTTGCTCACTGATGCTTGAAATGGAAGGACACGCATGATGCCATGGCTGATGTCTCTTGTAGCAGCAGTGGAAAAGGAGTTTACAGATGGAGGGAAGTGGTTGGAATGAGTTCAAAATGTTGTTTTGATATTGTGAACCAACAAAGCTTGCTCATGGTCTTTTGAGTTTTTTTTTTTTTGACAGAGTTTGGAAAAATGCCCAAAAATGAAGTTTGAGAGCACAAGGTTTTTTCAGTTGGTTATGTTGGCTGCTACTTGTGTTTACAATGGCAGAAAATCATCTTTGATATGCTGTTTGATGTTGCTTTAGGCAAGGCCAAGTTTGGTCCTTTGAGAGTTTTTGGATAGCTTTTGCAAAAGTGTGAAAAATGTGATCTTTTGAGAGAATGAGTGAGCCAATCCTTCTTGCTGTCAAATGTGGCTGCAGCTGGTTTTTTGTGACAGAAAATGAGGTAAAAATCTTCTGTTTTTGATGTACAAGGCATGGTCCATGGATTTGTGGGATGTGGTTTGGTGAAACTTGTACTTTCTTTCCAAAAATCAAGCAAACTAGCATGGGCTGTATGTACTTCATGGGAATGGGCTTCCAACAAGTTTTAAATAACATTTCTGAACATATTCCAATGGCCAAATGGTTAAAAGATGATTAAATCAAAAAGTCAACTCTTGGTCAAACTTGAATTTAAATGAGACAAGTCAAAAAATGCCATTTTGATTGGTGAAGTTTTGGCTTATGAAATTTATATTTTTGGAAAGAGGGGAACAAATGTGACTTGTAGGAAAAAACCCCACCCAAATTGGCCAAACGGTTTGAGAGATATGGCCTTTTGAAGTTCAAGAATTTCTGAAGTCGATTCGATCATAACTTGCCAACCACACATGGGAATTAAGAGTTCTTGGACTTTTTGGAAATGGGAGAACAAGATCTTCAACTTTCATGTTGGGCAAAAATTCATTTGAAGCTTGTATCATGATGTAAGTTTGAGGATCAAGACTTTCCATTTTTGGTAAGTTTCAGTTACAGGTCCAGTTTCCATTTTTGGAAACTTTTGATCTGGCTTCAAATTCTTCCATGGTGGTGTTTGACATGATATATGAAGGCTATTTGGCCATGAATGAGCTCTCACAAACCAATTTCCATCATCAAATCACTGATTAAATGGACAGTTGACCAACAGTTGACTTTTAGGGTTTCTAGCTGACTGTGCATTGACTGATGAACTCCAAACCCTAATTCCTTGAGAACTTGACTTCAAATGATGTCCCAAGTTGTATGAACTCTTGATTATTGATCATGGTGCCCAAATTCCACAAGAATGGCCACCATCCACTGCTTTGACTGACTGTTGACTTTCTAGGGTTTTTTGACTGTCTGTGTATGAACTGATGACCTCTGAGCCTTCAACCCTTGACATGAACACTTCAAATAGACCTCCAAGTCATGTGAACTTGTTGGACAAACCCCTAGGGCCTTGACTCCTTGAGAATTGTGCTTGCTTTGCTTGTCTGACTGATCTCCTGATCAGTTTGACATAATTCCTTGATTGGCTTGCACTTGAGGCAAAAGAGGCAATGCAATGCTATGCAATGGACCATGATATGCTATGACCTAATATGAAAATGTATGTACAATGACAGGTGCAAATTTGAGGTGCTACAATACTCACCATAAGAAATATCATAATTACTTATGTAGCAAGTATTAGAAGTATGACATTTTTCATTACAATAAAAACATGTAGGCTTAAAAACATGATTCTTTTTATTGATATAAAAATTATTTATATCATAAGGCCTTTTATTATGATCTTCAACATGTAATTTCATTGATTCTTTATTGTTGAATTTGCTAGTAGCCTTTATAAAGATAGTTTGACTTGTACTAGGTTTATCAAAATTAGAAAAGTCAAGTTCATATTTATTACTTGAATATATTTGATTATTTAACATATTTTCTAAACCAAATTGACCTTTTCTTTATGTCTTGATCACTTGGTTTAGTTTAACAATTTTGGATTCGTGATCTTGACATTTATTACATGTAGAAATTTTTACTTCTTCTAATTCCACTTTTGTGTCATTAGTCATACTTTATAGTTTTAAAAAGTTTTCTTTTGATTTGAAAATTTTCTAGAAAGTTTCAAAAATTCATCATATAATTCATTAAAATCACTTTCTAATTCATCATATGAAGGTCTATCATCAATTTCATAATCATTAACCTCATATTCTTCATCACTTGAATGATGTGATACCATTAATGTCTTGCTTGCATGATCTTCATCTGAGGATAAACTTATTTTATTGTTATCTCATGTTACATATGTTTTTCTTTAGCCTTTTGTTCTTCTTGCTCTTAAACTTATTCTTCTTTTAAAGTGTAGGGTATTCACTTTTAAAATGTCCTCTTTCTCTGCATTCAAAGCAAGTAACATTCCTTATTGGTGTTTATTTTTTACTCATTTCCTTTGTCAATTCCTTTCTCAAGAATTTTTCAGCTTTCTTGATTAGAGCATCATCTCTAAAAAAATTCGATTTGCGGAAGCCATTTTTTAGATCTAAGGAGCAAGTTACCAATAACCCGCTCTGATGGCAATTGTAAGTTTATGTGCGGTCTCTAAGAGGGGGTGAATTGGATTTATTGGACTTTTCTCGATTTGAAGTGTTAGCATTAGTTTTGTTATTTTTCAAAACTGATATGAAAGTAAATATGCTAAAAAATAAATGCAGAAAGTAAAGGACACAGCGATATATACTGGTTCCTCTCTCCAATCAAGAGTAATCCAGTCCCCTCACTCCCTATGAGAGATTTTCCACTATGTCAGATCTTTGTACATGTATTCCACCAATACCTATCCTACAATCTTCTAACAAAAGAAACATAAGAGAAAAAGAAAACAATCCTTTCTTTTTCACTCTCTTGTTTCCAATAATCATGGACAACAAGGTATACACAAATCTGAGTTTGTAACAGATGTTATAGCTCTTGAATCAATTATGTATTAATTGATTTTCTCTTTGTATTTATCACAATCCAAACATATACACCTAAGTGCTCAGAATAATATGAATGAAACTTTAATGAATATGTACACACACACACACACACACACACACACACACACACACACACACACACATATATATATATATATATATATATATATATATATATATATATATATATATATATATATATATATATATATATATATATATATATACTCTTTTAAAAGAGTGTATATTCATGAAACATTGCCATATTTGATCTATGAACGATGCAAAATGTTGGAATCAGATTTTTCATCAAAAAGTGTCATTGCTTTAGTGGTAATCGGTTAACACATTATCGTAACTGGTTACACCTAAAGCAATATAAGTAAAAATTGAAAATTTCGTATGTGTAATCGGTTATCAGAAATGGTGTAACCGGTTACACCTGACATTGGAACACAGAGAATTCAAAAAATTGTTTGTGTAACCGGTTATTTGAAATGGTGTAACGGGTTACACCTGACATGAATTTGACAAATACTTTAAGAAATGTTATGGTGCATAAACACAAGTTATCAAAAAGAGTTGTATGCATCAAGATGAAATGATTATAATAATTATGAGTAATTAAGATATATATATACTTCAGTTGTAAAGAATACTCAACCATCTTAATTCTTCCATTGACTTTCCAAAGGTTATGATAATTTGAACTTGGTTGCTCTAGTCTTCAAGCTTTGTCTTCTTTTTGATGATTTAAAAAGGGGGAGAAATAATATGTGTTGTATTTGTTCTTGTCCATAATATTTTCAGGGGATAAATTCTTGAATTTCAAAATCAAGGGGGAGATATACAAGATATGGGGAGATTCTAGTTGTTGCTTAACATTTAAAAAACGCACATATTGAAGCAACTCATCGATGACCAAGTAAAATTTCAAAGGATGTTTTATCATCATTAAAAGGGGAGAGAATGTGAAGAAGAATTCTTCTTATCCTTGGTTATAGTTTTGATGAAGATAAACACGTCAACAAAATGGCAACTAGTGCGAGAGTTAATCATTTTTATATTCACTTGACTCATAAAACCAAAAAGTCTCCTTATTTTAAAGACACATACATTTTGCTTCTATTAAACAGTGAATATACGATGAAGATTACTCAACAGCATATATGTACCCGGTGAGTGAATTGAACTTATAGAAACATATTCCTATAAGCTTTATGTCACAATCTTTAATTCTACTAGTAAATCGGAGGCAATAACTTTTTGTGAAGTGGTTCATAATGATTCTTTTTAAGTGAAACATAAACTTAGTCTCCATTTCTAAATTTAGAATTTTAGTCCCTTATTTCACAAGATTCATAAATTTTTCCCCACTACTCAGTTTTTTGACATATCATACTTTGATTAATAATATATAAGTATATTTAATGACATATAATATTTTAATTAATAATATATAAATATATTTAAAGACATTACAACACTGATTGAAATAAACTGTTGGTTTTAGGGTAGTCTGTTGAAAGAGATTATTTACCTATGCTGAAATTATTGAAGCTGTTAAAAGGAGAAACCAAGTACATACTTGTGTTTGTGGTAATATTTTGGGATTTATTTTTCTTCTAGGTTTTGGTAGTTGTAGGGAGTCATGTTCACGTTTTCGATTCTGAATAGAAAGCAACGTTGGAACCATTTCGAAGATCAGCTAAATATGAAGAAAGAAAAACTTACCTTTTTCTGTTAAGGTTCTTCTTTTTTCTTATCTTTGCCTACATTAGAAGGGCCTTCGACATTTATGTTACCCTTTGCTGCAGTTTCATCTGCAACGGAAACATGTGAGAAATCGAAGGTATTAAGGGAAAGAATTTAATGATTAAAGATATACATGTTTTCTTCTCTGGATTCTCTTATAAGCTAGGGAAGGCAGTTGGCATCCTTTTACGAAAATGTTTTTCAAAAAAGCGGCCTTGAAAGTAACATGTCCACCAGTTGTCGAATTCCACCGTTAGAAAGAAAGATGGTTGAAAGTGGAATGTAGGCAATTCGAGGACTTGCGAACGAGCGAATGCCATGTAGTCTCTGTATTCCATTTGAGTAAACTTTCTTTCCGACCAACAAATGTCATTCTTCCAAGAGTAGAGTGAGCATGACAACATTTGGCTAAAACCAAATTTCCTATCTACTAGATAGGGCTGATATCCAATAAAGCCAAAGCCAACGGTTCTAGTTTCAATTCGAGTGGAACAAAGTGTTGGAGTTAAAAAAGCTGCCCATATAGAGTTTGACATTGCAGCAGATGAATGGGATACACTAGGGAATCAGTTTCAGAACCAAGATGGACTGCAACACCTATCTACAAAATGAGCCATGGTCAAAACAAAAGTTTTTGATTCAAGGAAAAGGTTGATGTATTTCATGAAGGTTATCTTTGAGGGGTTATCATAAGGGGTAACTAAAGCAAGTTTGGTGCCTTCGATGCTTTTGCAATTCGTTTCTTCCAACAAAACTTTTGAGTGAGTTACATGCAACTTAGGTTTAAATGTAGCACTCAACCAAAGTTGTAAAGGACATAGAGGGTCGGAGATAAGGTATGCCTTGTTAATTTCAGGGAGGTGTTTTAATTTATAGGAAGCATTTCCAAGGGATTGATAAAAATTGGATAAAAGCAGCTTAGCCAAAGAAATATTTCGACCCTTATGAGCCTAAGCAAAAAACATAATACGAAAGCCAAAGGGTCAAGAAGGCAATGTGCTCTTGGTCAAAGACCTCTTCGTTTTTCTTGTCATGGTGGTCGATAATGATGTTTTTGAAGCTAACATGTTCAAAAATAATTTCTTGGTCAGTTTTTATGGTGGGAGTGAAAGTTTCGCCAAGTGGGTTCAATCCTGTGATAGCTGTTATATCGAACAAGGTTGGCATAAGCGTTCTACAAGGAACTTGAAATTTATTGGTCGATCCTTCCCAAAAGAAAATCGAAGCAAGTAACATGGTTAGGTTATACCTAGGGCCAACTCTAGAGATTTGGATCATGACGAAGATGCCTAGGTCTTCCCACTGTTTTTGTCCTTTGCCATCGACTTTATTGAGCCAAGCAAGATAATATTTGCTTTGGGTAAGAGGCGCAGATCGAAAGACACGCGCAGGTGTTTCCATAAAAGATACGTCGAGAGAACGTTCTTCAAACACTGAGGGCATGGTGACAGGATAACATTGGAAATTTTTCTTTACTTTCTCAGGTTGAAACTTAGCAGTTGGGTATGATCCTAAGAACGCTAACAGTTTACCAGAAAGTGTAAAGGGAATCAATACCTATTTTTTCCAAATGGAGATTTTGTCTTCAGCCATTGGCGGTTCAGGAACGAAATTCATTCCTTCATCATTTTCTGATGGAAAAATTGTGTAAGCCACTGGATTCTTCCCAATATCAAATTTGTTGGCTGCCATTGTTGAAGTTTGAATAGATTGCTTTGAAAGAAGGGTTTCTCGGTGTGTGAAAGGTTGATAGAGAAATTGAAGAAGATGAGAAAAATGTATTATGGAAGTATTTATAGAGTTATTTTCTTTCTCAATAGAAGACACTTGTCGAACGTGTGTTAATGTGAGGCGTTTCATGTTTCAAAAAGTAGAAAAAATTGGTGTGAATGGAGAAGTTAATGAGACGTGCAAAAGCATGATCTCCTAGAAAATAAGAGCAACAATGAGATTCTAAGAAAATTTTATGGAAAATGTTAATGTGCAGTAAAGTAGTAATTATGATGATGACGTCAACGAGGGAGTTGAAACAGTTTCGAAAATACATTAAAAAATGCCACTTTTCTTTTTTTTTCCTGAAATTGAAACATGGAATTTTTTAGGGCAATTTGTTATCTCAGATCACATACATCAAATGCAAGAATGTGATAAGAATCATGTGATAATGGTTTGTGAAAAGGCAAAATGGTTAATGATGGCCATGAAGATTTCGACGAATTAGATTTATCGACAATGGATTTTTGCTATGGTCGAAATTGTAGTCAGACAAGGATCAAGAAGTTTTGGGACTTAGTGAAATTCAGAGTTTTCAAGATATCCTCTATGTAGTCGAAGTAGGTGTAAATGGATAAGATCAAACAGTTATCCAGAGACACGTGGAAGATTGTCGAGGATAACGATTGCATGGAGACGAAGACATGGTGTGTGTTATTTAGTCAACCCTTATATAGACTATTAACTTAGGATTAGAATATAAGTAGGATTCACTTGAGTTTTAGGGGTCCACAATTGTACGCAGGTTCTAAAAAACTAAAAGTATCGGTGTGGTTGAGAAAAGAGTTGCGAATGTATGTAAGTATTCCACTTTTTAAAAATTAGTCTTTATGTTCAAGTCATTTTCTGCAGTTAAGTTACTTTCAGTCAATTTATTTCAAGTTCTTTACATTTAGATTCAGTTTAAGTTCTAGTTTTTTTTTAAACTGTATTTCGACATTGAAGTGAAAATCATTTAAAAACTTATGATTCACACAAATATGTCATGGGATCTTTTCGAGTTTAATCCTGTAAGTAAATTGAAACTTCTTTTTGTTTACTAAATTTCACAGTAAATAGACGGTTGATACCACTCTAGCGGCGAAAGAGATCGGTGATGTATCATTTAAGAGAATGAATGGTATACATTCTTTGATAAAGGATGTGTTCTACATTCCCATAATCAAGTGTAACCTTCTAAGTATTTTCCAATTGCATGAGAAGGGTTACAAGATTCACATGGAGAATAAGGCGATATGCACTATGGATGCAGACGGGGTTTTGGTCCTAAAGGCTCCTATGGCTCCCAATAGAACTTTCGAGGTTGAGTTGAAGGTTATGGAGCAAAGATGTCTTGCTACAGCGACTAGTCGAGAAGAGTGGATATGGAACTATCGGCTTGGGCATCTTAGTTTCTAAGATCTCAATACCTTGCAAAAGAACAAAATGGTAAAAAGGATGCCATTGATCAACATATTGACTGAAACTTGGGAAGAATGTGTGCAAGCAAAGCATTATAAAGAAAAATTCAGCAAGGATGTAGGTTTTAGAACCAAGTGTCATCTTGAGATGGTGTATTCTAATGTGTGTGAAACAATGCAACTTGGTTTGATTGGTGGCAATAGATATTTTGTCACATTCATTGACGATCATAGTAGAAAACTATGGACATACATAATCAAGAGAAAGGATGAGGTATTCAAAGTGTTTAAGAACTTCAAATCCATGGTTGAAAGGCAAAGTAGTCACAAGCTCAAAGTTCTCAAAACGGATGCTGGAGGCGAATATGTCTCAAATGACTTTGGGAGGTTTTGTGATCAAAAAGGTATATTACATGAGGTAGTACCACCTGATACATCACAACAAAGCGATGATGCCAAAAGGTAGAATCAGTTGATTATGAACATGGTGAGAAGCATGTTGAAAGGGAAGAACTTGTTGAAATAGTTATAGGGACAAGCGGTGTCCACGGTTGCATATTTGTTGAACATGTGTCCAACAAAGAAGCTTGATAAAATAACACTGAAAGAAGCATAGTATAAATTTAAACCGAATATGAGACATTTGAGATTTTTTGGTTCGGTAGCTTATCAACATGTGTTGAGACTGTAACACCCCGATAAAATATGATAATTATTTAAATTAAGTTAATAGTATATTTATTAATTTAATTTAATAATTAGATTATTATTGGAATATTATTTGGAATTATTATTATTGGAATAATAAGTTGGGATATATATATAAGGTCCCATTTGGTAAAAAGGGTTTTTTTCACGTGAAAACCAGAGAAGCGACAGAAAGTGGAAAAGGGGCAGAAGAGAAGAAACTGAGAAAGGGAGAAGAAGAGGCTAGGGCTCAAGAAGAGAGTTCGCGATTGTTGAAGGTCAAAGAATCAATTGCCGAATTAACTCAGGTAAGGGGGGTTTATCGTCGTTTAATGGGTATTATGGGTTAACATGTAATGGGTAGTGATAAGCCATTGATTTGACCCTAATTGGGATGTTGAATGCTGAAAATTGAGATGAATAAGTTATGTAAAAGCTGTAATTGAATCTGTAATTGGATGAGTCTTGATTTTCCGAAAGTGTAGCTTTTTACGGAATTGGAATCGGAGGTCCGGAAGTCCTCCAACGGCGGAAAATGCGGAGAATTCTGCATTCTGCTTCGTGTTAGCGCAGGAACAGCTTTCTGTCTTGCGTTAACCGGTTAACCCAGGGTGTTAACCGGTTAACACTGTTATGAATTGTGAAATATTGATGTCTGTCTTGCGTTAACCGGTTAACCCAGGGTGTTAACCGGTTAACACTGTTGTGAATTGCCAGGAAGCGTGTTCTGTGTTACGTTAACCGGTTAACCCAGGGCGTTAACCGGTTAACACTGTTGGAAAAGTGAAAAATTAATATTTGAATATTGTGGACATATTGGATGATTGGCCTATATCGGTGGATGATATAGTAGGGATCATTTCCCGTTGTTTTGAGCAGTATAGGTATTAGTAGAGTGTGCTAATACTGTGATTTATTATTTGGCATGATATGAATATGATTCTGTGATAAATATGCTGATGATGTATGATGGTATGCATAATGCTGTGAATGTATCGATTATGTATGCAATTGTGAATGGACTGTTTATGGCTTAGAGTGTGAGCATATGTCCATTGTGGATGATTGCTGATGTTTGCATGACTAAGTGATTTAGCTTGCATATTATGGCCTTTATGGTGGTAGCTAATTCCCATGGTGAGGAATTAGTGAGTGAGTTATTGTGGATTGTTGTTGATGTTTGCATGCTAGGTGATTAGCGTGCATAGCATAGCCCTTGGGGTGGTAGCTAATTCCCATGGTGAGGAATTAGTGAGTGAGTCACTAGGTCTCAAATGAGTGGGACTAGTGAGCTTGGTAGCCGTATCTGGATTTGATCGGTGAGGTTGAACTATATGTTCACGAATAGTCGGTACCGCATGCATGGAGTCTCATTGCATAATGTATGTATTGTGTATAATATGAATGGATGTGTTCCAATATTATACGTGTGTTTTGATGTTTATGTTGAGCATGATTATGAGTATGAGTTGATGTTGCCGTTACTGAATGTGTGATATGATTAGGGTGATGAGATGTGTTCATTTACTTAGCATTACATGATATCTTATAATGCTTATTATATCGATTGAGGAACTCACCCTTACAACTATGTTTCAGGTAACGTGCAGTGATTGAGTAGAAGCTAGTCCTTGGAGTCTAGTGTAGTTCCTTAGTGAGTCATGCTCTGGTAGATGTAACATCGGGAAGGGATGTTTTGCCTTGTTTTCGGTTTGGTTGTTGAATAACCTTACATGTAATGTGTTACATGTTTTGCATGTTGTTGTTAATTTCTATCCGCTGCGAATTATGCAAATGTTTATTTTGATGAATAAATGAGCATGACGAGTTAAATTGGAACATGGTGTGAAGTGTCAAGTGTGACACCCTTAAATTGCATATATACTCTGATTTATGTTTGGTTGTTTTAATTATTTATTGGGGTATTTTAGAAGGGTGTTACATTAGTGGTATCAGAGCATAGTCGGTCGAGTCGAGTCGTAATTATTCTGTTTCCCTGTACGTGATAGGTGTTGTGTAACCCTATCAGTACTTATTGTTTTAGCTTGTTGGGTTTTCAGAATAGAGATGGCTGGAAGAGGTAGAGATGATGCTGCGATTGCTGAGGCTCTGGGTATGCTAGCTGGAGTACTTGGAGGGAATCCGAATGTTGTGGGAATGGGAGCTGCTCGTCAACTGAGTGAGTTCCAGAAGAACAATCCTCCAATGTTCAAGGGAGCATACGATCCAGATGGTGCTCAGAAGTGGTTGAAGGAGATCGAGAGGATCTTCCGAGTGACTGAGTGTGCCGATAACCAGAAGGTCAGGTTCGGTACGCATATGCTGTCAGAGGAAGCAGATGATTGGTGGGTTGCTGCCCGCACTGAGTTGGAAGCTGCTGGGAGTGCTGAGATCACTTGGGCGGTGTTCAGAGAGAGATTCCTGAGGAAGTACTTTCCAGAGGATGTCAGAGGAAAGAAAGAGATAGAGTTCTTAGAATTGAAGCAGGGCAATCGGTCTGTTACTGAGTATGCTGCTAAGTTCACAGAGCTGTCGAAGTATTACACTCCCTATGATGAGGCTACTGGGGAATTTTCAAAATGTGTGAAGTTTGAGAACGGGTTACGTCCCGAGATCAAGCAGGCCATTGGGTATCAGCGGATTAGAGTGTTTTCTGACTTGGTGGACTGTTGCAGAATTTTTGAACAGGATACCAAGGCCAGAGCGGAGAGCTATCAGCAGAGGGTTGATAGGAAAGGAAAGAATCAGAATGATCGTGGGAAACCGTATGCAGCTGGCAAAGGTTTCCAGAGACAGAGTGGGATGAGGAGAACTAGTGGGGGAGACTCCAGTGCCCCTGCTAAGTGTTACAGATGTGGTCAGGCTGGACATCGTATCCATGAGTGTACCAGTAATGAGAAGAAGTGTTTCAAGTGTGGAAAAGGTGGTCACTTGGCTGCAGAGTGCCGGTTGAAGACTGTGACTTGTTTCAACTGTGGAGAGGTGGGTCATATCAGTCCACAGTGTCCTAAGCCGAAGAGAGAGAACCAGTCGGGAGGCAAGGTCTTTGCTTTATCGGGTTCTGAGACTTCTGCAGATGATCGTTTGATCAGAGGTACGTGTTATATTAATGGCTTTCCTCTTGTAGCTATTATTGACACAGGTGCGACTCATTCCTTTATATCGTTGGATTGTGCTGTGAAACTTAAATTAGAGATATCTGAGATGCTTGGTAGTATGGTGATTGATACTCCTGCGAAGGGTTCAGTGACTACTACTTCAGTTTGTTTAAATTGCCCTTTGAGTATTTTTGGTAGAGACTTTGGAATGGACCTTGTGTGTCTTCCACTAGTGCAAATTGATGTTATCTTGGGTATGAACTGGTTGGTGTTTAACCGAGTTCATATCAACTGTTTTGATAAGACTGTGATCTTTCCTGAGATTGAGGGAGGGAAGAGTTTGTTTCTATCAGCAAGGCAGGTGAATGAGGCAGTAGCAGATGGGGCAGAGTTGTTTATGCTGTTAGCAACTTTGGAGGCTAAAGATAAACTGGTGATTTGCGATCTAGCCGTGGTGTGTGATTTTCCTGATGTGTTTCCTGAAGAAGTGCATGAATTACCGCCAGAGCGTGAAGTTGAGTTCTCGATTGAATTGGTACCTGGTACTAGGCCGATGTCGATGGCTCCGTACCGTATGTCTGCTGTTGAGTTAACTGAATTGAAGAGTCAGTTGGAAGATCTGTTGGATAAGAAATTTATTCGTCCGAGTGTGTCACCGTGGGGTGCACCAGTGTTATTGGTTAAGAAGAAAGAAGGTACTATGAGGTTGTGTGTGGACTACAGGCAACTGAATAAAGTGACGATCAAGAATCGGTATCCTTTGCCGAGGATTGATGATTTGATGGATCAGTTGGTTGGTGCGAGTGTGTTCAGCAAAATAGATTTGAGATCGGGGTATCATCAGATACGTGTGAAAACTGAGGATATTCAAAAGACTGCTTTCAGAACAAGGTATGGACATTATGAGTATTCTGTAATGCCTTTTGGTGTGACTAATGCGCCTGGAGTATTTATGGAGTATATGAATAGGATTTTCCATCCGTACCTAGACAAGTTTGTTGTGGTGTTTATTGACGATATCTTGGTGTATTCGAAATCTGAAGAAGAACATGCTGAACATTTGAGAGTGGTTTTAGGAGTTCTTCGAGAAAAGAAGTTATTTGCTAAACTGTCCAAGTGTGAATTTTGGTTAGAAGAGGTTAGTTTTCTTGGTCATGTGGTTTCAAGAGGTGGTGTTGCTGTTGATCCTTCTAAGGTAGAAGCGGTATCTAAGTGGGAAGCTCCGAAGTCAGTTTCTGAGATAAGGAGTTTTCTTGGACTTGCAGGCTATTATAGGAAATTCATTGAGGGATTTTCTAAGTTGGCGTTACCGTTGACGATGTTGACTAGAAAGGGGCAAGCGTTTGTTTGGGACTCAAAATGTGAAGAAGGTTTCCAAGAGTTAAAGAGAAGGTTAACTACTGCTCCTATTCTGATATTATCAAGTTCGTCGGAACCGTTTGAGGTTTACTGTGATGCTTCATTGTTGGGTTTGGGTGGTGTTTTGATGCAGAATAAGCAGGTTGTAGCTTATGCTTCGAGACAACTGAAGGTTCATGAGAGGAACTATCCGACACACGATTTAGAGTTGGCAGCTGTGGTATTTGTTCTGAAGTTATGGAGGCATTACTTGTACGGGTCAAGATTTGAGGTTTTCAGTGACCATAAAAGTTTAAAGTATTTGTTTGATCAGAAAGAGCTGAATATGAGACAGAGGAGATGGTTGGAGTTTCTGAAGGATTATGACTTTGGTTTGAATTACCATCCGGGTAAAGCAAACGTAGTGGCTGATGCATTGAGTCGGAAATCATTGCATATGTCTATGTTAATGGTTAAGGAATTGGATTTAATTGAGCAGTTTAGAGACTTGAGTTTGGTGTGTGAGAGTACTCACAATAGTGTTAAATTGGGAATGTTGAAGTTAACGAGTGGTATTCTGGATGAGATTAGAGAGGGTCAGAAATCCGATGTGCTTTTGGTCGAAAAGTTGACTCTAGTGAATCAAGGTCAAGGTGGTGAATTCAGAGTTGATGAGAATGGTGTTTTGAAATTTGGTAATCGGGTGTGTATTCCGGATGTTACCGAACTTAAGAAGAGTATTCTTGAGGAAGGACATCGTAGTGGCCTGAGTATTCATCCTGGGGCTACGAAGATGTATCATGATTTGAAAAAGTTATTTTGGTGGCCGGGAATGAAAAGAGAAATTGCGAGTTTTGTTTATTCTTGTTTGACTTGTCAAAAGTCGAAGATTGAGCATCAGAAGCCGTCTGGGCTAATGCAACCGTTGGCTATTCCAGAGTGGAAGTGGGATAGTATCAGTATGGATTTTGTTTCTGGGTTACCGAGGACAATTAAGAATTTTGAAGCTATTTGGGTGATTGTTGACAGATTGACAAAATCGGCTCATTTCATTCCGATCAGAATGGATTATCCGTTAGAGAGATTAGCCGAGTTGTATATTGAGAAAATTGTAAGTTTGCATGGTATTCCGTCGAGTATTGTTTCGGACAGAGATCCTAGATTTACATCGAAGTTCTGGGAAGGTTTGCAGAGGGCTTTGGGAACTAAGCTGAGATTGAGTTCTGCATATCATCCGCAGACTGATGGTCAGACTGAGAGGACGATTCAGTCACTGGAGGATCTTTTGAGGGCTTGTGTTTTGGAAAAGGGAGGTGCTTGGGATTGTTATTTACCTTTGATTGAGTTTACCTACAACAATAGTTTTCATTCGAGCATTGGTATGGCACCGTTTGAAGCTTTGTATGGTAGGAGATGTCGGACGCCTTTATGTTGGTATGAGTCCGGTGAGAGTGTTGTGGTTGGCCCGGAGATTGTTCAACAAACTACGGAAGAGATTAAGATGATTCAGGAGAAGATGAGGATTGCTCAGAGTCGTCAGAAGAGTTATCACGACAAGAGGAGGAAGTCACTTGAGTTTCAAGAGGGAGATCATGTGTTTCTTCGTGTTACTCCGATAACTGGGGTTGGTCGAGCTTTGAAGTCGAAGAAGTTGACACCTCGATTTATTGGTCCTTATCAGATTTTGGAGAGGATAGGGGAGGTAGCCTATCGTGTCGCTTTACCGCCGTCACTTGCGAATTTGCATGAGGTTTTTCATGTGTCTCAGTTGAGGAGGTACATTCCTGATCCGTCGCATGTGGTCCAAGTAGATGATGTACAGGTGAGAGATAACCTGACTGTTGAAACATCACCTATGAGGATAGAGGATCGAGAGTTGAAGCAGTTGCGGGGTAAAGAGATTTCTTTGGTAAAGGTAGCTTGGGGAGGACCAGCAGGTGGCAATGTGACTTGGGAACTTGAGAGTCAGATGAAGGAGTCTTATCCAGAGTTATTCGCTTGAGGTATGTTTTCGAGGACGAAAACTCTTTTAGTGGGGGAGAGTTGTAACACCCCGATAAAATATGATAATTATTTAAATTAAGTTAATAGTATATTTATTAATTTAATTTAATAATTAGATTATTATTGGAATATTATTTGGAATTATTATTATTGGAATAATAAGTTGGGATATATATAAGGTCCCATTTGGTAAAAAGGGTTTTTTTCACGTGAAAACCAGAGAAGCGACAGAAAGTGGAAAAGGGGCAGAAGAGAAGAAACTGAGAAAGGGAGAAGAAGAGGCTAGGGCTCAAGAAGAGAGTTCGCGATTGTTGAAGGTCAAAGAATCAATTGCCGGATTAACTCAGGTAAGGGGGGTTTATCGTCGTTTAATGGGTATTATGGGTTAACATGTAATGGGTAGTGATAAGCCATTGATTTGACCCTAATTGGGATGTTGAATGCTGAAAAATTGAGATGAATAAGTTATGTAAAAGCTGTAATTGAATCTGTAATTGGATGAGTCTTGATTTTCCGAAAGTGTAGCTTTTTACGGAATTGGAATCGGAGGTCCGGAAGTCCTCCAACGGCGGAAAATGCGGAGAATTCTGCATTCTGCTTCGTGTTAGCGCAGGAACAGCTTTCTGTCTTGCGTTAACCGGTTAACCCAGGGTGTTAACCGGTTAACACTGTTATGAATTGTGAAATATTGCTGTCTGTCTTGCGTTAACCGGTTAACCCAGGGTGTTAACCGGTTAACACTGTTGTGAATTACCAGGAAGCGTGTTCTGTGTTGCGTTAACCGGTTAACCCAGGGCGTTAACCGGTTAACACTGTTGGAAAAGTGAAAAATTAATATTTGAATATTGTGGACATATTGGATGATTGGCCTATATCGGTGGATGATATAGTAGGGATCATTTCCCGTTGTTTTGAGCAGTATAGGTATTAGTAGAGTGTGCTAATACTGTGATTTATTATTTGGCATGATATGAATATGATTCTGTGATAAATATGCTGATGATGTATGATGGTATGCATAATGCTGTGAATGTATCGATTATGTATGCAATTGTGAATGGACTGTTTATGGCTTAGAGTGTGAGCATATGTCCATTGTGGATGATTGTTGATGTTTGCATGACTAAGTGATTTAGCTTGCATATTGTGGCCTTTATGGTGGTAGCTAATTCCCATGGTGAGGAATTAGTGAGTGAGTTATTGTGGATTGTTGTTGATGTTTGCATGCTAGGTGATTAGCGTGCATAGCATAGCCCTTGGGGTGGTAGCTAATTCCCATGGTGAGGAATTAGTGAGTGAGTCACTAGGTCTCAAATGAGTGGGACTAGTGAGCTTGGTAGCCGTATCTGGATTTGATCGGTGAGGTTGAACTATATGTTCACGAATAGTCGGTACCGCATGCATGGAGTCTCATTGCATAATGTATGTATTGTGTATAATATGAATGGATGTGTTCCAATATTATACGTGTGTTTTGATGTTTATGTTAAGCATGATTATGAGTATGAGTTGATGTTGCCGTTACTGAATGTGTGATATGATTAGGGTGATGAGATGTGTTCATTTACTTAGCATTACATGATATCTTATAATGCTTATTATATCGATTGAGGAACTCACCCTTACAACTATGTTTCAGGTAACGTGCAGTGATTGAGTAGAAGCTAGTCCTTGGAGTCTAGTGTAGTTCCTTAGTGAGTCATGCTCTGGTAGATGTAACATCGGGAAGGGATGTTTTGCCTTGTTTTCGGTTTGGTTGTTGAATAACCTTACATGTAATGTGTTACATGTTTTGCATGTTGTTGTTAATTTCTATCCGATGCGAATTATGCAAATGTTTATTTTGATGAATAAATGAGCATGACGAGTTAAATTGGAACATGGTGTGAAGTGTCAAGTGTGACACCCTTAAATTGCATATATACTCTGATTTATGTTTGGTTGTTTTAATTATTTATTGGGGTATTTTAGAAGGGTGTTACAGAGACAACTTAGAAAAAGATGGATGATATGGGAAAGTTGGTGATTATTGTAGGGTATCACTCCGCCGGTGGTTACAGGTTGTATGATGCAGCAAACATAAGGATTGTGATCATCCGAGATGTCACTTTCAACAAAATTAAAGAGGTGTAACTGGTTACACTGGTGAAAATTAGTTACTACAACACTGGAAAATGCATAACCACCCCCCATTGAAGCCTGAATTGAAGATAATGTGAGAAGATCAACAAGGAAAATAATTTTGCCTCAAAGACTGTGAGTTGTTATGAGTTAAAAAAACTCAATGACAATGGTGATTTCGTTCATTTTGTACTTAAGGTCGAATCTAAATTCGTTAAAATAGAGGAGGCTTTGAGTAATCCAAAATGGATTTGTGCTATAAAGTAAGAGCTAGAATCGATTGAGAAGAACAAGACTTGAGAATTTGTTGATCTACCTGGAGGGAAGAAGACAATTGGTGTAACATGAGTGTACAAAGTGAAGGCAAATCCCAAAGATAAATTATTCAAGCATAAGGCTCGATTAGTTACAAAGGGATTTTTGCAAAGATAAGGCATGGACTTTGAAGAGGTATTTACATCAGTGGCTAGAATTGAAATCATTAGACTGGTTGTTGGTATTGTGAATAACAACAATTGGCCCATCTACCAAATGGATGTCAAATCTATGGTTTTTAACATACCGCTTGAATATGAGGTATATGTAGAACAACCCCCTGATTTTATTCTGAAAAACCAATAGTTAAAGTTCTACAAGTTGAGGAAAATGTTGTATGGTTTGAAACAAACTCCAAGAGCTTGAAACAAGAGGATAAATGGTTTCTTAAAGGAGATTCATTTCAAGAAGTTTGTATCCGAACATGGTGTGTATGTGAAGAAGGATACAAATGAAGGGATGATAATCCTTTGTCTATAGGTAGATAATTTGTTGATTACGGGCAGTGAAGAAAAGTGAATTTCTAAGTTCAAGAATGAACTTATGAAGGATTTTGAGATGATCGACTTGGCCTTATGTCTTACTTCCTTGGCATAGAGTTTTACAAGTTCAAGAAAGTATTGCTCATGCACCAAAGGAGGTATGCACTTAAGATTTTGAAAAGGTTTGAATGGGAGCATTGTAATGTTGTCAATACTCCAGCTGAGTCGAGGCTACAATTATTGAAGAATGAGGATGAGCAAGAGGTCAATCCAACTAAGTATTAGAGGTTGATTGGATCATTGTGTTATTTATGCAACACACGGCCAAATTTGACGTTTTGTGTCAGTATTGTGAGTAGATTCATGGAGAGACCGAATGTGTCTCACTTGGTAGCAACCAAGAGGATTATAAGATACGTCAAAGGATCTATTGGCTGTCGAATTCTCTTACCCGTAATGGGCAAAGGTAGAAAATGTAATTTGCTTGATTTTACCAATTCCAATTGGTGTGGAGATAAAGATGATCAAAAATCTGTAGCATGATACATATTTATGTTCGGAGAAACACCAATCTCATGGTATTCAAAGAAGGGAATAGTAGTAGCATTCTTTTCTTGTGAGGCCCAGTATATTGTCGCTTTATTGTGTGTGTGTCAAGTCGTGTGGTTAATAAATTTGTTGAAGGACCTAGGCAACAAAGAGGGTGATTCTGCAACGCTCATGGTTGATAATGTTTTTGTTATAAACCCTACTACGGATCCAATTGCACATGGGAGGAGCAAGCATATTGAGATGATGTTTCACTACTTGAGAGAACTTGTTAGTGAATGAAGGTTGATATTGGGGTATTGTAGAAGCGAAAACCAAGTGGCCGATTTGTTGACCAAGGGAGTTACTAAGTTAATGGGAATGGAAGACTTTGAGAACTTGAATTAAGGTGGAATGCTAAGAATAAAAGATAATTCAAGACAGGGCAACTGGTTGCAATTTTATGTCAATAAGTTGGACCCCTTTGTAAAATGTAAAACAGAAGCAAAGTGCAACCATTTGCACTAAAAGTGGAACTGATTACACCTGAAGTTTTTTTGGTTAAAACTGAAACATGAGCAAAGTGCAATCGGTTACACTTGGGGATTTTCAGTTTTATTTCTTAGTTAATTGCACCCCATCTCTTGTATTGTTGTATAAATATCCTTGGAGTATCTTGTGAGAAAATTAATGAGAAAATCACTATACTTTTCAGCTCAATTACTATTTATCATTCTCTCTCTCTCTCTCTCTCTCTCTCTCTCTCTCTCTCTCTCTCTCTCTCTCTCTCTCTCTCTCTCTCTCTCTCTCTCTCTCTCTCTCTCTCTCTCTCCATACTCAATTACTCAATTATTTTTCACAAATCTTATGGCTCCAATACCCAACAATTGTGTTGCAGCAACAGAGAAATAACACGGCGACAAACAACACAACAAAAAAGAAATAGCACTAGACAAAAAAAACATAGTTTTGTGTTGTTGCAGACAACTTAAGAAAATATAAAAATCCAATCATCTAAGAAAACTAAAATAACATTCGAATCCATTGGTAATATCATAGTACACTTCATTCTCTCTTCGAGATTAACTCATAACTTCCATGTCGCAAAGCACTACGAACTCTCATGACAATACATGAAAGGTTGAAAACAAATGAAAATAAACCGGCAACATATATCAACGACGACTAAGAGAATGGAAGGTCGTCAGGAAATGGGCAGCAGAAACATGCATGTGCGTTGTGCGTAGGAAGACATGTTGATAGCAAAAACATGGTCGTGTTGAGGGGTTAGATGAAGTTGTGTGTTTAAAATGATTTGTGATTTTAAAAAATTATGATTGAAACGTGACTTAATGTAGAGTGTTTAATTTATCAAATGATAGAAGTTGATTCACTCAAAGTCACGGTACCTTTCCCGCAAAAATACACTTAAGCCATATATATGCTGGTATGAGGTGAAGTGGATATTAAGATACCCATATTCACACTCTTAACCGTTTATTTTTATGGATAATTGTTGTTACCAATGTCCATGTGATTTTTTTTAAGTAACTATTAATATTGATTTGAATATGTATGAGTCAAATTGTAGAAAGAAAGAAGGTGTATAATTTAAATAAAGATAAAAGTAGTGTGATAGGAGCGTTATTATGGTGTGAGGAGTATAACTTATTTTTAAAAATTTGTAAGAAAATTATAAAAATAAATTTAGTTTTTTTATAAGTAATAGAGAATTTGAAATTAAAAATGAGCAATACGGGTGCTCACTTTATCAAAAAGTAAATAAAACACAGAAGAAGCCACGTAGTCATCCATGAGTGAGAAATATGAATGGCCGTGGTTTCATCATCACTATTGAAAGGAAAATAGAAAGAGATAACACAAACTACAGAATTGCAATTTGATTGTTTATTACAGCAACTTCACCATCCAATCCATGGCACTCGCTCAAGCTCCAACTTCTGCTTCTCTTTCCGTCTCTCTTCGCCGTAACCCATCTCTCTCTCGTTCTTCTACATTCTTAGAGACACTCTCAATTCTCAATTTTCATTTCTAACTATGTTGCAGATGCTCGTGTTTTCACCACAAGAAATGTCTCTCCAGCATCTGCTCAGTTTCCGAAACCCAGTTTGGCTCCAGTTCGAGCCTCCTTCGCCACTGGTTCGCCACTAAGTAAGAATTCTCGTCTTTTTTATACTATAGCATTGTTTGGTTCATACAATTGATCTTAATTCTTAACCAATGAGATGCAGCTTTTGTGTTTGTTGTATGGTTTGTATGAAGTTAAGTAGTTTTTTTTTTACTTGTTTGAAGTGATTCGGAGAAATTATGAAAGGAAAACAGCGTGCAAAGCAATGCCAGTTTCGATAAGATGTGAACAAAACGCTAAGGATGGGAACGGTTTGGATGTATGGCTAGGCCGGGTAGCCATGGTTGGCTTTGCAGTTGCCATTACTGTTGAAGTTACTTCTGGAAAAGGACTCCTAGAGGTATGTTTTACGTACCTTGACCTACACTGAAATCATTTAAGGTTTATAGTGTTTATGGTATCTAGTTGTAAAATTAAGGTATGTAGATGTTCATGATCTTTTAAGCTATTGAGTTGGTTATATGCAGTGATTGTTCATAAAACTTTCTGATGCATCTAAAGTAGAATCTTCCAAGTTTAATTTTAATTTTTAATGTTCCTTACAGAACTTTTATTTTGCAGAACTTTGGACTTACAAGTCCATTGCCTACAGTTGCCCTGGCCGTGACCGGACTGGTGGGTGTCTTGACGGCGATTTTCATCTTCCAGTCAGCCTCAGAGAACTGATCATATATTTAGGCTGGTTGTGTTTGTTGTAAATTCTATAGTTTCAAATGGAATTTTGTTTTTCAAGTAACATTTTTATAACTATTTTGTTTTAATATTTGTATGGATGAAAAGAATTTGCATAATTGATTGAAAAGGTTGAAGTAATTGTAGCTTTAGATGGCTGAATCAAAACCAATGTTCGTTTTTTGCATCATGTTATATTTTAGGGCTGTATATGCCACAATAGACGTTAATAATTGGTCACAATTCTAACACTAGGTATGATCAGCAAGTAGTCATGCCTGTTCAATTCATTCTGATATAGAAATTAGCTACCCAACTACCATGGACATCACTATAGATTCTGCTTAAAAAACTTAAAATGTCTTCATTCACAAATGAAGTACTGTAATGCTTCTCAGTAGTACAATACTATAAAGATCTCAAGAAAAAGACACCATTACACATCCATACAAGAGGTATTATATATCCATAGACTGCACTCCATCCCGAGCTTTCTTCATCTTCCTCCTTCTCGACCCATTTACATTCGCATTTTTCTTGGGTTGTTGTTCCTCTACTACCGGTACTGGTTGTTGGTTCCTTAAGTGTTGATGAATGGCAGCCAAAGGATTCGTTTGGAAAGAATGATTCTTAATAATCTCAGACAAATTTTTTCCTTCCTCCAATCTGTTGAATAATTAATAAGGGTTACCAATACTATTTTACATGTCAAATGGAAAGTTGCCGATAAAATTATTGAATTATGATAGGAAACACTTACACTAATTTCTGTCTATTTTTACAGTTAAGCTTGAAGTTAGCCTCTAGTGGTTTCGGTGGTGCCTTCAACTGTTCCTTCAACTCCGGAAGGGTTTCTAAGAGGGAAGAGAGGCTATATGCTTTCAATTTTTTTTCCTGCCGCCTTTGTTGTTTGCTCTTCTTCTGACAGAATACAACATTTTTCACAAAATCAATAACACTCATGATTTGCACATAAAATGATAGGAGCATAAATATCTAAAAGAACTTCGGTTCAGTTAATATAAAATGCAGAAATCCTGTCATCAGGACATTCTTAGTAAAGATTTGTCCACAAATCTTGAAAATAATCAGTATGTTCTAGTTTGGATTAGCTCTTAACTCGTGGGAATTTTTCAATTAACATAAAGTTATAATTCTTCGCTTATGAAAAGGTCCTTATATGTAGTTTATATTAAAGAAAAGAAAATAGAAATGATAGAATAATCCTCTGCAAAATTTGCCTAGAACAGTAGTTTATATTATGAATACAGAATAACACACCAGTACTTCAGAGAAAGTTTAGAGAGACAAAGATAGAATAGATATAACGCAATCCACATCCAAGAAATTCGAGAATCTTGGTCTCTGCCTTCCAAGAATTCGTGAGTTTGGTCTCTCCAAAACCACTTAATAACTATTCCAGAATCAGTTTCTCCATTCCTATCTCTATTTATGCCTAAAACTAAACAGTACAACTGATATAATAACTCCCAAAACTGCCATTATAAGAAGTCTAACATATGTTTGTCAGTGCTTATGGACAAATTAAACGAGAGCTTCTGAAAAAATTGAGATGCATGATCTAATTTCAACTACACAAAAGGCTAATACTTAAAACCTGTAATTATTGCAAGGTTCTTTAGAAAAATCATGAGCACTTCTTGAAATTTTATCATCATTGCCTCTAACTACATAAAAAGTAAAGCCTCGGTCTGGATATCATCACGAGTTTACCATGTCACTGGTTTTCTTTTAAAGGACATGAGAAAATTGTATGCTACTTTGGGCAGTCAATGATTTATATAACCAGCATGAGTATAATACAGTTAACTAGTCATTAACTACAAACACTGCAAATGAAATTCTCACCTTAGCAATAGACTTCTTAGCAAACTTTTGGGCAGTCAAGGAAGCAACAGTAGACTTCACATCTGCAATAACATCAGGGGTTGCAAGGAATTAAAATCTAGACAGGCATGTTACAATAACATGCATCAAACTATAAACTTCCGTGAATAAAACAGAATGTATCATTAGGAAAAGCTATGTTCAACTGTTGTATTTTATTACAACTGCAAAAACGCAGAATGTATCATTAAGAAAAGCTATGTTGATGATCACAGTTAGCACTGAGTAACACCCGCCTAAAATGCTATAGCAGTCTACCGCAAGGACTAAAAATCAGTGTACACTCAAAGTAGAAAATACATAAAATTAAAAAGACCGTCATAGTTAATAATTAAAGAACCTAACATATGGAGCAATAAAAACGTAAACAAAGAAAGAAAAACATAAGAAAACTAAATCAAAAAAAGTAGGAAGAACATGACAATGGTTTGTGAGCCAGAACATAACTGAATGAAGAACATAATTTTACTCTAAAAAGGGGTCCAAGTTGACATTTAAACCCGTAAAAAAGACAAGTGTTCAGAAAAAAGGTCTTGAGGAACTTCGCCCTAAACCACTAACTGTGGATGTGATAGCAGTTTGGGGCCGCAATTAGTCGCAGCTACAATCGCTATTGCTAACTTAGCTAACAGCGGCTCACAACCCAAAAGTGGCGCCACGAACCCTAACCGGCTGGCAGCCCAAAAGTGGTGTGCCACAAACCCTAACCGGGTCGCAGCCCAAAAGCGGCGTGCCCCAAACCCTAACCGGGTCGAGCCCAAAAGTGGCGTGCCCCAAACCCTAACCGGCTCACACCCCAAAAGTGGCCCGCCCTGAGCCCTAACCGGCTCACAGCCCAAATGTAGCGCGCCACAAACCCTACCGCTGCTCACTATTCGGCCACAGCTATTCGAGGAAAAGCAATTATCATAAATTATAATGTTGTAATTCTAGTGGAGAAATCGACCCCCCAAACTTACTGGCATAAAATCGTTCCTTCTTTTCCATCTTGAGATCGGACTTAGATTCCGATGAAACTGATCTGCGCATATAAAAAATTCAACCTCAGATTTGCATAAACGGAAAGCAATAAAAAAGAAATCAACTTAAACTTTCAAAAGTAGAAAAGTGATTAACCTTGTATTAGGCTTGCCCATTGTTGCTGTAAAACTTAGGGTATGAAGAGAGCCAAATCCTATTATAAAAAACACACAAACTAACTTCAAAACTCACAAGCATAAATCAAAACCAACAAAACAAAATCTCTAATGAAGTGAATCGCAAAACGAAACTATAATTGCAAAATCGAATTGTATATAAACTAGAAGTTAGGTAGTTAATCGCGGTCAATAGCGAGACGATCGCGTCAATGCGGAGGGGAGAAGCCGCCGGACGGCGAATGTAGCTGCCGTCACGGAGTTTCTCGGCCGCTATAATGAATTTTTTTAACAAAATTGAGATTAGAGAAGCCTGAAAAATCACAGGGGAAATAGAACGATGGTGAAGAAGAACTAAAATAATCACAATGCGAACCAGAGGCGGAGCGTGCTTGGATTACAGTGGCGCGTACGGCGTTATTGAATACTAGTGGCGGCTGCTAGGTTAAAGGAAGAAGAAAGAACTCAACGTGTAAAAAAATTAAACGGTTTTGATTGAGATTTTTAAAAACTTTTTTATAATAAGAAAAGTCTAAAAGAGATTTTTTTATATAAAAATAACCGGTATTTCTAAATAGAGATTAATTACTATACTCTATCAGTGTAAAAAAATTTACACACCGTCGGTTCATCATCATCACCCGTTTGTATTACTTTATAGATTTTTAAAATAAAAGTCAAACTTCTTTTAATATCCAACGTCTATAATTAAGTGATGGTGTAAAATCATTTTACAGTGACAGTGTATTTCAATTAATCTCTTCTAAATAATATACCAAAATAACTAATATTTTTAAAAATTTATCAAACTAATCACGTTTCAAATAATTTATTTTTCACGTAACAGGAGCAGTCATCTTAAGTGGCGCATACATTGATAAAATATACATAAGCGTCATCCCAAATAGCGCATGCATTTACATGATGTCAATGCAAATAGCGCATGCATGCATCCTCTAGGAGCATGTGTCAGAGGTAGTGATTACTCCTTTATTCAGGGACTCTATAAATAATGCATCTCCTCCCTCTCGTTTTTCACACATCTTCTAAATTGCTCCTTTAGTTTTTCTTCAAAATGTCTTCATATATGTTCTTATATTCACAAGAGAAATGTCGGTTTAATTTATTCGACAGTAAAGCCTTCGATGAAGATCTGGCTCTGGAACGCGAAGATGTTAAAGCATCTTAATAGGAGCTTGGTTCGTTCGTTAGATGGAGATATTACAGAGGATGAAAAATTAGAAGAATTCAAAGGCTTGTTAACGTGTACAACGACAATGGAGAAAATTATTTTTGGAACAAAATGACATGCCCATCGACTCTTCTGGGCGTATGAACAATGTACCAAAGGTTTTGCTTTCTGTAAACCTATTATACAAATTGATGGAACATGATTGTACGAAAAATATAAAGAAACATTACTCATGGCAATGGCATAAGATTGCCACAACAATATTTTTTCAATCGCATTCCCTCTGATAGAAGGGGAGACTGCTGATGGAGGGAGATTTTTCCTAAAAAATCTTTGATTAACTGATGTTCCTCAATTTAACTTATGATTGATTTCAGACAGACATCCATCAATTGAGAGTGCCTATAAAAACCTTGATAACGACTGACAGGATCCTCCTTCAGCGTATTGAAGGAAAATTGCGATCCAAAACGCAGTAGGAATTAAAAAATTTCCTTCACTGATCCTTACGAATTGGCATGATCAGTGATAGAAATTGTTACCTCTTGTGGTGAGTGATCATGAGCGTTGGATGGTGACAACGCCCCTACTCAGTCCACACGAACGGATTCATTCAGTCTCAGTGCTAGTGATGCGGTTTGTTTCGCAAGTATACGAACGCGTCAAAGTAATATAAAAGATTGTCGAATCCACAAAGACCAAGTGTCAATCTATCGTTATCTATTGTTATGGTGTTTATCAAAGGCAATCGAAATAGGGGTTTTTTGAGTGTGCAATGAAAAGTAAAGTGTTGAAATAAATTTAATTAATAAAGACAGGGTCCAATGTAATTCACGTAATCAATTGATAATCCAAGTACTTGCTAATAGAACTACTTATGGGCAGTGTTTCCTACTTTGAAAAGAACTAATTTAACAGGAACTGTCGCTTTCGCGTATTCAGAACCGAGTTGTACTCCCTAATCAAACCCTCTTATTGTCACTTATAAAAAGGCGCGCATTGCGTTGAAGTAGTAAACCTATTTTTAAGAAATATAGTATCTTGACTAAGTTGAAAAGTATTATAACCTGGATTTCTTAACCAAAAGAGGTTCTCACGAACCAGACTCTAAACTTATAAACGCGTCCGAAAATAGTTTTAAAATCTCTTTTCTTCTTAATGTTAAAATCTCCTAATGAACTAGACAAAGCGCTTTCGTTGTTTTTGAAATAGTTAAAAACAATTAAGTTTAAAAAGACGTTGGACGGCTTTCGATCTTACCCAACGGAATTGAAGTGCGGGAAAACTTAAGTTGAAAGTTAAAATAGCCCTTAAGTGTTTCTACGAACAATTGTACGGATTACTGGTTCAATTACGATCCTTACATTCTAACCTTATAAGTTTAGTTAGACATGGTAAAGTAAAAGTGCATTAAAATAAATAAAAGTAGTGCGAGTGCGAGAAATAAATAAAAAGTAAAGCGAGTGCGAGAAATAAATAATTTAAAGCGAGTGCAGGAAATAAATAAAGTAAAGCGAGTGCGGGAAATAAATAAAGTAAAGCGAGTGCGGGAAATAAATAAAGTAAAGCGAGTGCGGGAAATAAATAAAGTAAAGCGAGTGCGGAAAATAAATAAAGTAAAGCGAGTGCGGAAAAATAAATA
This sequence comes from Lathyrus oleraceus, assembly GCF_024323335.1. NCBI lineage: Eukaryota > Viridiplantae > Streptophyta > Magnoliopsida > Fabales > Fabaceae > Lathyrus > Lathyrus oleraceus. Next base: position 471,418,055 of record NC_066584.1, read on the forward strand.
AGATAAAGACAAGTAATAAAAATCTGCTCCAATCGGAGGGTTGAATAAATTGCAAAGCGGAAATGAAAATGGCGGCAGGATTAACTTCCTTCCAAAGTGCTCCAAACTCGATTACAGACTCGATTACACAATTATGGTAACACTCCAATGCGAAGCGATTACCACTTTATAATACTGAATATATGCCTAGGTGAAACAAAGTTGCTCTGAGTTTACCTCTGCTCTAAGTTTGGATGATTGTAAAAGTGATTTCGAGTTTCTATTTATAAGCAAGTAAAAAGATGAAAATGACAAGGATGCCCTTCAACTTGAAAATTGGAGGGAAAAACTTTCCTCTTGTGGCGCCCGCCACAAGGCCATGGCGCCCGCCACAGGCACAAAATGAGGCGCCTTAGTGGAAGTAGTGGGGAACGTGGAAGTTGAGCTTGGTCACGTCATGGCAGGGTCTATGGCGCCAGCCATGGGGTAGACCACAAGTACAAAATGCTGAATTTTAGGGTTTTTGGCTCTTTTTCGCTCCTTTTCTCGATCGGGGCTCCGATTAAAGTAAAAACCTGAAAACAAAGGAAAACATAGCAATAACACAACAAAATGATAATAAAACAACTAGAATGCATGTGAAATCGGAGTCGAAAATACGGTAAATTTTAGTGTTATCAAACTCTCCCACACTTAAACCTTTGCTTGTCCTCAAGCAAAACATTAAAAAGCTCATAAAAGAAAATTTTGTGTAAACGAATGTTTTAGGTAAAAATTCTAAGTTCAAGTCGGGATGCAGTGATAGGTACTAACTGAGTGAACTAAGGGTATCATGATGACACTAATCCGCAAATACGGACATAAACTTCATTCCTATATTAACCAACCCATATTATCCCACAATACCTAGGTCTGCCTCTTCATCTCTTTTTGTGTCCTTTTCATTCAGACACAATTACATTAAGCCCCTTATCCGAACATGCTTCATAGTAGAGTGGCATGTTAGTGATTATGATCTGAGCATGGGGTTTCTGGCACATAAATTTGTGTAAACCCTTTTATTGGACCCAACTATAGTTGTGGGGGATCGGATCGTAATCCACCCTACCGAGTTCAGTGCCAGATACCTCTGAACCAACTAAAAGTGGGTAAGTTTTTCTTTTTCTTTTTCTTTTTGTAGCAAATTTTTACAATTCTTTGGTTTAAATGACTTTGTGAGGGTCACCTATACCGGAGTTGCCTTTTTGCTTTCTTTTATTTTTTTGTTTTGCTGGATCATTCACTTATTTGCATCGGTCCCCTACGTAGAGGATGCGTAGGTCGGAGCTGACTGCTGAGATAAACTACTGAGGACTTATACGGAAATGAAGAGTAGGGCCATGGTATATGGGGTTTCGGGAGTGGTTCCTATTTTTACGAAGTCTATGGTGCTAAAATAATACTGATGTTTCGCAAAGTTCTCCCAAGTCACCGCATCCTTACTCAAAACATGTCTTTAAAACCTGAAAACTCTCGGAATAACACTATTTTCTTTTGCAAAAAAAATTTGGTGGGGCTAAAGGTATGGGGAGGTAGGATTGTACTAAAAATATACTATATTTGGTGACTCGTCAAACTCATGCATTATACTAAAAAGCAAAATAAACAACTAAAAGGAAATAACAGTAAATAAACTATCTAAAAACAGCAAAGAAAACGATAAAGGAAAAACGAGAAAAGCAATAAAGAAAAGACGATAGAGTTTCCTCCCACACTTAAATCAAACATTGTCCCCAATGTTTCGAAATAAGATAAGGGAAGAGTTACCTGACAACCTATTGCTGACCACTAGTGCCCTCGCCATCCTGAGGTGGACGACGGGATCTGGTACGACGACGATCTCTCTGATCCATCCTCGCCTGCAGGGCGTTCTGAGCGGTCCTCACCTCTCGAAGGTTACCTATAATAGAACCTTGAGTGACTTCAATGAGTGTCATGTGTCTCTGGTGGTAGTGTTGCTGATGGGCTTGTGAATCTGTGATAGTTTGCAGAGACTTTAGAACAGTGTTGTAGGACCTGTCTGTCCTCCGCTGCGACTCTTGCATGAAGTTCATGTTTGTCATACCCCAAAATTTGCCCGTTAATTTTGAAAGACATTTTTCAAGACACTTCAATTCATTTTTCAAGACACTGATCTTAAAGGAACCAAAACCCAGCTCGCAGATGGCCAAATCCAGAAAATGGCCCAAACTGGCATGCTCGCTAGGCGAGCAAATCCTTCGCCTAGCGAACCCTTCGCTACAATACTCGCCTAGCGAAGCTTGCGAATACCAGAAAATTTTGGGCTTCATTCTGAGCCCATTAGGTCACAACAAACCATTATAAATACCAACATTTCAGTCAGAAAGGGAGGAGAAGGGGACGAATCGGAACCCTAGCAATCAAACCTTGGAGGCTAACCGAGAGAATTCAGAGCAACCCTAAAGGAAACCCTGAAGGCAACTCATCTGCACAAAGGTTACCTCCGTCCAACTCAATCCGATACCAAAGGTGATCTGCCAATTCAACGTTGCAATTCAATTGCAAACAGGTTTGCGCATCACTACTGTTTTATACTTCCAATCTGTAATCTCAATACATAATGCATCATGATTGAATTCCTGGATATGTAATTAGAGTTTGCATATGAGTTTAAATATGCCTGAATACCCTGAATGTTTGACCATGTTATTTCTGTAATTGAATGCCATAGGGCGTGCAGCATGCTGAGATCGTACTGTTCTGAAATTCAAAACCCTCAGCCGCTCGCTAGCACATCGCTAAGCGAGCATGTAGCGAGTATTCGCTAAACCTTCGCTAGGCGAGGCAGAGGCGAACGTGACAGTCGCTAATATTTTGGCTGTTCTGTTTTATGCTTATCTGATCTGTTCTGTTTTAATCATGCGTTATTTTGCCTGACATTCCTACTGCTGTGTTTCTTTTGCGGTGCAATCCTCGATTGCACCCCCATTTGGTATTCTAACCTGTTTGCTGAATATTGTAAGGACTCACATACTCCCGAAGAGGGTAGCTTGCTAGGTATCCCACTTTATTTGTGGGATACCCTTGTGGAGATTCATCCTATTTACTTAATTGATTTTAATGTGGAGATTCATCCTATTTACTTAATTGATTTTAATGTGGAGATTCATCCTAATTACTTAATTAATATGGACCTAATTACCTAATTGATTACAACTACCTAATCGATTGTAAAATATTGCCTTTGAATATGTGATCTTGGACCTCTCTTTGTTGCCTTACGATATTACGGTATTATGGTCATGTCCCGCGAATGTGGGGATACACCTAGCAAAGACCCTTCGGTTAAATCATCATGTCCCTATAAAATAAATCATAGTCCCTCGGATGTTGCCTGCGAATATATGATTTTGTCCCTCGATGACCCTTCGTTGTAGCCTACGGTTAAATGATGATCGTCCCTTCGAATGCTAAGGTATCCTTACAAATGTTGCCTTCAATGACCAATCGATGACCCTACGATGTCCCTTTTACATCCAAAGGATAAAACTACTTACTTCTCAATAGTGAGGACAGTTTTACCCTCATAAGGATAGGAAATGCCCATAAAGGCCTTGGGTGGGTATAACTCTTAATTGCTGATTCACAACCTAAAATATTTTTCACACCCCACACCTTTCAAAACATCTTTTAGAAAATCACCACTTGGTATACATTCATACTAGAATCATTACCGAGTTATATTTTTCTAAACAACTTTCAAAACTAAACGAGATAACCACTTTGTATACATTCATACAAGAATCATTACAAAGTTAAATTCTCTTTTCAAAACATTTTCTAAACAATTCACAACCACTTTTTCCAGACAAACATAAGTGATCAAGCAATTAAGAGCCCATGGATAACCATGGATACAAAGGGTGCTAACACCTTCCCTTTGTATAATGTACCTCCCGAACCCCAAAATCTAATTAAGGTCTTTCCTGTTCTTTTCCACCTTTCCTTATTGGATAAAAGAAAAGTCGGTGGCGACTCTTGCTAACCGCGACATTTGCTTTCCAAAGCAAAACACACAAAGTCAGTTCACCGTATGACAGAACTGGCGACTCTGCTGGGGACACTTAAAAAGAGAGGTTACCTTAAAAAAACAAGATCACTTATTCAAATTGTCTGATTTATTTTTAAGGGATTGCTTGGGTATTTTATGCTTGAGTGAAAGATCCTACACCCGGATCTAGTGTACCTTAGGTAAGTAGCAATAGATCATCGCGACTATCCGGCGTATACTGGAATGGTCAAAATGATGGCTACGGTTAATGTGACACTTTGGATGTCCTGATGTTCCTCATGTTTACTTGAGGAAAAATTTGGCTTCCGCGTGGTGTCATCAAAGCATTAACCAAACCTTTAGAACCCTAATTGACTCATCCTAGCCATTAGAAAGTAGTGAGATAGCTGACTTCGGTTCCGACTGGGGTTGGTTGAGACTCGATACTACACTCTTTGAGATTGGACTTTAGGGAAGCTTCGGTCAACCATTTGGTGTTGCACTGAAGTGGACTTAAGGAAAGGTCAATGATTTGAGATCCTTCTAGAACCCGGTTACTATTCTAGGACAGGTTGAACCAACCAAACTTCAGTGGGGAGGGTACTTACCTATGGAACTCATGCAAGCCTTAAAACCTAGGAATGATTGTTGTGTGACTTGTTTGTGCTTGTTGTTTACATAACATCATAACATCATAACATCATAACATCATGGCATTGTACTAACCATTTCAAGGACTTAGGGATTTAACTTTGCTCTGAAACAGGGCTATGGCTTCCAGAAAGACCATTCGGATCAATTTTGTAGCGATCTCTCCTCAACTCAAGGATTTAGTGTCAGAACTTCCCGATCAGGCTCAGTTCATCAAGAAACATGGTCATCTCCTCAATTTGGTTACCACTGATTTCAAAGAAGATATGATGAGAGTCCTATTCCAGTTCTTCGATCCTAAACATCATTGCTTCACATTCCCAGATTATCAGTTGGTACCCATATTAGAAGAATTCTCCAGGATGCTTGGGATACCTATCCTTGATCAAACACCTTTCAGTGGTTTAGAAAAGATTCCAAAGTCTGAAGAAGTTGCCGCAGCTTTACACATGACAAAGTCCGATATTGAAACCAATTGGGTAACAAGAAGTGGAGTTAAGGGTTTACTTGCCAAGTTTCTGATAAATAAGGTCCGAGAATTCTTAAAGGTTATGAATGTCCATGCTTTCGAAGACGTTCTAGCATTACTAATCTATGGTTTGGTGTTATTTCCTAATCCAGACCAATTCGTAGATATGAATGCTATTAAGATATTTCTCACTCATAACCCTGTGCTTACCTTGCTTGGAGACATTTTGCATTCCCTTCACACTCGTACTATGAAAAGGCAAGGGACTCTCATGTGCTGCATACCTTTATTGTCTAGGTGGTTTATTTCACACCTTCCTCAATCAGTCTTGAAGAATGAGCAAAATCTGAAATGGTCTCAAAGGATAATGTCGCTATCCCATTCAGACATCCGTTGGTGTCCTCGTCTCAAAGAAAATGTTATCATCATTGACCGTTGTGGAGAATTCTCTAACGTACCACTCCTGGGGATAAGAGGAGGTATTACTTATAACCCAGCTTTAGCCCTACGCCAGTTTGGGTATGCTCGAAGAGAGGGTGCACATGAAATAATTATTCAAGGCACGGTGTTTGACTATGACAACGATTCCCAAGGTATCCGTCAAAGATTTGTACGAGCTTGGGGCATGGTGAAAAGAAGTACTTTAGGACCGAAAAACTCTATTCCTATGGAACCTTATCTCAGATGGGTACGCGCAAGAGCTCGTGAACTTGGCATGCCATATCTTGCAGTCGGACCGCTGATTGTTGAACCAAAAGCTGAAGGAGGTACTTCTCAGATCATTCCTTATCCAGATATGCCTACCGATGTTGAAGAGTTGAAGAGATCCTGGATCCAGTTGAGGGAGGAAAGGGATACTTTTGAAGCTCAGTTCTGTGCTGAAAGGAAGAAAGTGTTAGAACTCACCAGCCAGCTTAATGAGGAACGAAGACTCAATACATATCTTCGTCCGAAAAGAAGCCGTCCCTGGGAGACTTGAGCTTTTGTTGTATTTTATTATTTATTGTAATGAACATTGATTAAAAATTATTAATAAAAGTTTCCCTCTTTTTGGTGGTTTACGCAAAGTTAAATTCCAGGAGTCCTTGAAAACATTTCATACATTGCATAGCATAACATAACATTGCATAACAGGTATCCTAAAAGATCAATATTCTCACGGTCTTCCTTCTAAACAGAAAAATGGATCTCGAACAAACTGTCAAAGATCTCCAGGCTCAGAATGCTCAATTCCAGGAGATGATGCTGAGCTTATCCAAGGGGCAGGAGGAACTGAAGGCTCTCTTGCTCGAGAAGAAGAAAGACCAGAAACCTGTGAGTTACATTAACCCGGGAAGAAGGCGTAAAGGACAGGTTGCAGGAGTCAGGATTAGACTTCCGAAGGATCAAGAAGAGGAGACAAAAAATGATTCAGGAGAGGAGGATGTTGATCTCTTCAACTCTGAGGACGACGATGAAGATTATGAGAATGAACAGTACTCTCCAAGAGATGGCAAGTACAAGTTGCTGGAAGAACGTATGCTAGCTATGGAGGGTCAGAAGGCGCCCGGTCTGGATTTCGAAAGCTTGGGACTGGTCTCTGATGTGGTCATTCCTCGCAAATTCAAGATCCCCACTTTCACTAAGTACGATGGTGCGTCTTGTCCTCAGATGCATCTGAGAGCTTATGTGAGAAAGATTCAGCCGTATACCACTGATAGGAAGCTATGGATCCATTTCTTCCAAGAGAGTCTATCTGGCACACAGTTGGAATGGTATTATCAGCTCGAAAGCTCTAACATCCGCACCTGGACTGATTTAGCGACAGCTTTCTACAAGCATTACCAGTATAATTCTGAATTAGCGCCTACTCGGCTACAGTTGCAGAATATGACTATGGGCTCTAAAGAAAGCTTCAAAGAATATGCTCAGAAATGGAGAGATTTGGCTGGCAGAGTCAAACCCCCTATGACTGATCGAGAATTAGTATACATGTTCATGAGCACTACAGCCATCTATTGAGAAGTTCCTCATCGGGTTTCACTGAACTTATATTAACAGGTGAGCATGTTGAACGCGGCATTCGAAATGGAAAGATATAGGCGGCTACCTCTGATCCTCCGGAGACTCCTAATGACATCACTGCCCCTCTGCCTAACCATGACGAGACTGTCAATGCTGTGGAAGATGCTGATAACGATTGTGACTTGGATAGTTGGATTTTCCTAACAATTAGTGACGGACTCAATAATTGGAAGGCTGAAGACACTATCCTGATTTCCTTTAGTCAGGAGTAATTGTTATTGCTTATTTTAATGTATTAAATTTTGTTAAAGGTTTTGTCATTTTTATAAGCATATTCACATTCAATAAATCAATGGACCTTTTTGCATTCAAATATTGCGCTCTTTATCTTTCCTGTCATCTTTCAAATAAGCTATGTTTTCTTGCACACACTCACGTAACAATTTGCCGATCCATATCCACTCTGGATCCTGTTGGTAATAACTCTGCTACTGTTCATTATGACTTTGAAAATCCGATCTACCAAGCCGAGGATGGAAGTGAGGAAGATTGTGAAGTACCTAGAGAGCTGGCCAGACTGTTACTGCAAGAGGAAAAGACTATACAGTCGCATGAAGAATCAATTGAGACTGTGAATCTGGGTACTGAAGTAGACAAGAAAGAAGTCAAAATAGGAGCAGGTTTGGAAAACAGCGTCAAAGAAAGATTGAGTCGGATGTTACGTGACTATGTAGAGGTTTTCGCTGGAAAAATCAAGAGATGATATGGAATGATGAATGTCAAGAAGCTTTTGACAAAATCAAGAAGTATCTCCAAGAACCTATAAATCTGATGCCACCAGTTGAAGGAAGACCTCTAATCATGTATTTGACCGTATTAGAAAATTCAATAGGGTGTGTGTTGGGACAACATGACGAGTCTGGTCGAAAAGAGCATGCAATATACTACCTTAGCAAAAGGTACCGACTGTGAAACAAGATACTCACAGCTCGAGAAAGCTTGTTGTGCTTTTGCTTGGGCGGCTCGCCGACTAAGACAGTATATGTTGAATCATACCACTTTATTGACTTCTAAGATGGATCTTATCAAATATACATTTGGAAAACCTGCTCTCTCCAATTTGAACAACAAGATGATTACTGAACTCTGCACGCAGTTCAAAATAAAGCACCATAACTCTTCTCCGTACCGGCCAAAGATGAATGGCGCCGTGGAGGCTGCTAATAAGAATATCAAGAAGATCATACAAAAGATGACAGTAACATACAAAGACTGGCATGAAATGTTACCATTTACTCTTCATGGTTATCGCATTTCAGTACACACTTCGACAGGGGCAACTCCTTTCTCTTTAGTCTACGGAATGGAAGTCGTCTTACCTGTGGAAGTTCAGATTCCCTCTCTAAGAATCATGAAAGAGGCAGGTTTAGACGAGGATGAATGGATTCAGACTCGACTCGATCAGATAAATTTGATTGATGAAAAGAGACTTGCGGCTGTTTGTCATGGGCAGATATATCAGAAGCGCATGACCCAGGCATTTAACAAAAGGGTCAAGAGACGGGTGTATCAAATCGGCGACTTGGTGATCAAGCGTATCATTCTACCACAAGGTGATCCCAGAGGCAAATGGACTCCCACATACGAAGGGCCATTTGTAGTTAAGAAGGTATTCTCTGGTGGAGCCATGATACTTGCTACGATGGATGGCGAAGACTTCCCACATCCCGTGAACGCAGACATAGTCAAAAAATACTACGCATAAAAGAGACCCGCTAGGTCGACGTACCTAGGCAAAAGTAAGGGCATCCCGGCGAACCAAAAAGGTTCGGGCAAAAATTAGGGATAAACATATAAAAATGTACACCCGGCGAGTCGAAAACCTGAAAAGGCGGCTTGGGCAAAAAAGGGTATCCTGGTAGACTGAAAACCTGAAAAGGTGGTCCAGGCAAAAATTAGGGATTAAAAGCGTATGACTATGTCCCATTCTCAATCAACTTCACCCAAGTCAAAGGGACTGAACAAGCCAATCGCTTCTATCCGACAGTAGGAGATGAGATGCTTGAAGACATAATGACAGTAGCAGAATTAAAATCGATAGGATTTTCCTTCATAGCTTTTTCTTTATGTTCTCGACAATTTCCTCTTACTAGGATTTCTGTCTCTTTGTACACAAATTGCCTGTTTATAGGCCCTCTTTCAAACTCAATACAATTTTATTTCCAAAAAGATGCTTTGGTTTTACTTTTTCTGTTTTGTTTGCGTAAACGTCCATTGATTTAATTTGAATTAATATGTGCATTTGAATATGATCGATGTTTGTCAAAAATACATGCATAAAACGGAAATAGCAATTACAAAAGACTTCAGGATCGAGGAGAAGGTCTAACCATGCGTTCCAATGAATCCGGTTGCTAACTCCATCCCCCAGCCAGACTCTGTTGAATATCTCTACCACCAGACAGAAATCAAGTATCCCCAGCCAAGAAAGGGTCATCAATACAAGTATCTCCAACCAGAAGATGGGGATTTATTTTCCCCAGGGGGTCGCCAGAAAAAAACTTTTCAGACGCATAATTCATTCATTACATCATTTCACAGCATCCGCATGCATACATTGTTCGCATTCATTTTCATAAGCATAAAACATCTCATGCATCATGACAGAGCATGAAGCTAACTTTATTTAACAGGTTAAGTATCCTCCTGATACAGTCAAAACAAAGGTCCATTCAGACGGATATCTTTATCAATTACATTCAAGATTCAACTACATCTCTCAGATAGAATCCACTCTGGTAAGCATTCGGATATCCGCCCAATGGTGGCATCTTTAAGCCCACCCCAGACATTCATTGCAAATACAACATATACAAATACTATCAGATATAGCCTAGCGTACGGTTCATTCTGATTCAGCTCAACATATGACTCCTTCAACTCAGATACAATCTAACGTACGATCCATTCTGACCTTCAACTACTCCAATACGGTCTAATGTACGACCCAGTTGGACCCTCAAATCCTCAGATGCTACCTAGCGTACAGTACATTCTGAAGTGTAGTCTAGCGTATGACTACCCCTTTCGTCATCAGAAACAGCCTAACGGACGGCTTATTCTGCAACTCAGATACGATCCAGCGTATGATCCATTCTGATCTTTCATCCCCAGTGAAGTCACCCGCCTAATGGACGACTCAGTCTGCTACTCAGATACGATCTAGCGTACGATCCGCTCTGATCCTTACCTCTCCAGATACAGCCTAACGGACGACTCATTCCGCAATTCAGATACGATCCAGCGTATGATCCATTCTGATCCTTTATCCCCAGCAGCGCATGACCCATTCTGATCCTTATCTCATCAGGTCCAGCTCACCCCAGTGGATGACTCATTGCACGGTCTAACGTACGACTCAGTATGACACCCATGCCTTCAGATATGGTCTAATGTACGACGCACTCTGAAGCTCTCATCATCAAACTTCCTGGATGGCATCTTTAAGCCCATCTTCATCAAGACTAACTGTTGATTAACAAGTGAAAATTTTGGGGCATTCTAAGTGTTCAATAATCTTCCACCTCCAGACCACGAATGGCGTACATACCATTCTAACTCTCTCGGTTTAAGAATATTGAACAGGGGCAGCTGTCATACCCCAAAATTTGCCCGTTAATTTTGAAAGACATTTTTCAAGACACTTCAATTCATTTTTCAAGACACTGATCTTAAAGGAACCAAAACCCAGCTCGCAGATGGCCAAATCCAGAAAATGGCCCAAACTGGCATGCTCGCTAGGCGAGCAAATCCTTCGCCTAGCGAACCCTTCGCTACAATACTCGCCTAGCGAAGCTTGCGAATACTAGAAAATTATGGGCTTCATTCTGAGCCCATTAGGTCACAACAAACCATTATAAATACCAACATTTCAGTCAGAAAGGGAGGAGAAGGGGACGAATCGGAACCCTAGCAATCAAACCTTGGAGGCTAACCGAGAGAATTCAGAGCAACCCTAAAGGAAACCCTGAAGGCAACTCATCTGCACAAAGGTTACCTCCGCCCAACTCAATCCGATACCAAAGGTGATCTGCCAATTCAACGTTGCAATTCAATTGCAAACAGGTTTGCGCATCACTACTGTTTTATACTTCCAATCTGTAATCTCAATACATAATGCATCATGATTGAATTCCTGGATATGTAATTAGAGTTTGCATATGAGTTTAAATATGCCTGAATACCCTGAATGTTTGACCATGTTATTTCTGTAATTGAATGCCATAGGGCGTGCAGCATGCTGAGATCGTACTGTTCTGAAATTCAAAACCCGCAGCCGCTCGCTAGCACATCGCTAAGCGAGCATGTAGCTAGTATTCGCTAAACCTTCGCTAGGCGAGGCAGAGGCGAACGTGACAGTCGCTAATATTTTGGTTGTTCTGTTCTATGCTTATCTGATCTGTTCTGTTTTAATCATGCGTTATTTTGCCTGACATTCCTACTGCTGTGTTTCTTTTGCGGTGCAATCCTCGATTGCACCCCCATTTGGTATTCTGACCTGTTTGCTGAATATTGTAAGGACTCACATACTCCCGAAGAGGGTAGCTTGCTAGGTATCCCACTTTATTTGTGGGATACCCTTGTGGAGATTCATCCTATTTACTTAATTGATTTTAATGTGGAGATTCATCCTATTTACTTAATTGATTTTAATGTGGAGATTCATCCTAATTACTTAATTAATATGGACCTAATTACCTAATTGATTACAATTACCTAATCGATTGTAAAATATTGCCTTTGAATATGTGATCTTGGACCTCTCTTTGTTGCCTTACGATATTACGGTATTATGGTCATGTCCCGCGAATGTGGGGATACACCTAGCAAAGACCCTTCGGTTAAATCATCATGTCCCTATAAAATAAATCATAGTCCCTCGGATGTTGCCTGCGAATATATGATTTTGTCCCTCGATGACCCTTCGTTGTAGCCTACGGTTAAATGATGATCGTCCCTTCGAATGCTAAGGTATCCTTACAAATGTTGCCTTCAATGACCAATCGATGACCCTACGATGTCCCTTTTACATCCAAAGGATAAAACTACTTACTTCTCAATAGTGAGGACAGTTTTACCCTCATAAGGATAGGAAATGCCCATAAAGGCCTTGGGTGGGTATAACTCTTAATTGCTGATTCACAACCTAAAATATTTTTCACACCCCACACCTTTCAAAACATCTTTTAGAAAATCACCACTTGGTATACATTCATACTAGAATCATTACCGAGTTATATTTTTCTAAACAACTTTCAAAACTAAACGAGATAACCACTTTGTATACATTCATACAAGAATCATTACAAAGTTAAATTCTCTTTTCAAAACATTTTCTAAACAATTCACAACCATTTTTTCCAAACAAACATAAGTGATCAAGCAATTAAGAGCCCATGGATAACCATGGATACAAAGGGTGCTAACACCTTCCCTTTGTATAATGTACCTCCCGAACCCCAAAATCTAATTAAGGTCTTTCCTGTTCTTTTCCACCTTTCCTTATTGGATAAAAGAAAAGTCGGTGGCGACTCTTGCTAACCGCGACATTTGCTTTCCAAAGCAAAACACACAAAGTCAGTTCACCGTATGACAATGTTATTCGCCATTTGTTGCTGGATGGTAGAGAGTAGGTCGTCACGCCTTTGCTCTCTAGCCATGTGGTCACGCCACATCTCCTCTGTAATATAGAAGCCAGGAGTGGTACCTGTAGAAGAAGAAGATGATGCGGTGTGTGGTGGTGAAGGATGATGGGGGGACACATGGGGTACGGGAGATCTCTCTCTCCGATCATATTCATCATCAGTGTCATGTCCCGCCTCATCAGGAATGTTAGGAGGAAGAGGACCCAAAACAGGTGGGGCATCTAAAGCGTAGGTCCAATTCTTTTCATCTCGTACATTTGTACGTCTAGTGCATGGTAAAACAACAGACGGGATGGCTACACCATGAACCATAAGCATATAGTTGTCGCATCCGCGAAAAACAACCGGCGGGCTAAAACAAAACAAACACAGAGCCGCCACCGTGCGTTATTTATCCCAAAAGAGGGAAAGGAAACGCTCGAAGTAAACCTGGAAATACATGGTCCCGCGACCAAAGAGAGATGGGATCGGGAGTCGGTTATGCGAAGGGAAGGTATTAGCACCCCTACGCATCCGTCGTACTCGACGGGATCCACGCTCAGAAAGATAGAAGAAAGGTTGTTAAATACTGCTCAAAAGAATGCACACTCACACTAGAAAGAAACACAGATGGAATAAGAGAGGAAAGGGCTCGCTAGGATATCGCATCATATGCCTACGTATCTCATCTGGAATGAGAATCAGAGCTACCGTAGTTCGGCTCACGCACGCCGAAACAAAACACACGCTCAGACGCTGAGACGTCAAAACAAACCACACTGAAAACTGACCGATAATCGCTGGACTTACGTCAGACTCCAAGCACACAACAGTAGGATACGGAATGCCAATCGATGGGCTTACATCCATATCCTATCACACACAAGAAGGTTAACACACAACAAGTTACTAAGGAGTCTGGCACTCGAGCCTAGTAACTGTCAAGCAAACACACAAAAAGAAAAAGAGGGTGCCCGGAGAGATCTCGTACGACCTCCTGCCTACGTACCTCATCTGGTATGAGGATCAGGGCAACCTAGTTCCCCTCAACAGGGGAGGAAGACTAGCCTAACCAGATACAAAGGGAGACACAAACTACTAGGGAGACTAACTCGAGCCTAATAGTTATCATGCATCATAACCCTATGTTAAGGTTTCTATCCTAACTTGCACAGGGAGCAAGCCGAACCTAAATAGCACAAGCAGTCAAAGCAAACAATCACAAATAGCACACACTATATACAGACAAATTGGGCTCACACAAGGGTTAGGCTGCAAAAGCAAGCCAACTGTATCAGGTGATGTTAGCTCTTAACCCTAATATTGAGAGTTAGGGTGAAGCAGATAAAATGGGAAGTGAGGGGTGTGCCTCACAGCTCTTATCCCTGGCCTGGGAGAGCTTTTAGACAAAGGAAGTGTGGATTCAAAAAGCTGGAACCCTTCTACACTTATGACTGACTCAACAGATCTTGGGTTAAGACCCACAAGGCATCAACATGTAATGTGAGTCAAGGGATGACACACTGATTAGCAGGAGATGGACTACACATCTCTTGTATCTGCCAATTGCCTTATCAAAGGTCTTTTCCTGCTTGGGGACAAAGATAAACAAACACAAGCATTGCCTCTTAAGGAGGACTTCAGACAGGTGCCTGGCCAAGTAACAGGCCAGGTCTTCTAGACTACATGGAGTTAGTGGGTTATACCTCAAATTGGTTAAGCAACCAAGCAACAGCAAAAGCAAGTTCACAATGAACTATAGCAACTAATGTACCTGAAAACAATCTAGCTCAGTTAGTATTCAACTCAAACAGTCAAACAGACAAACTAATGGTCAACAGTTAACTGTACACAAGCAAACAGACAAGCAAGCTATGCATCAAGGCAAAGCTCAAGCTCAATTCAAATGACTTAGAAGCCACCTACAAAGCAAACTCAAGATTAGTTCAACATTGACCAATTAGTCACCTCAAGCAATGTGAATCAATTCCTTCAATACCATATGCTCTTTGTCCTGAAAACACAACTCAAACATAAGCAAACCCCTAGGACAAGGCCTAGGGTCAAAGAGGGAGAAATAATTCAAAACAGAACTTGAAAATAGGCACAAATCAAGTTCAATCAAATTAGAACAATGTCCAAGAGGTCCCATGTCCATATCACACACCAATTTCACTTCGCAAAACAAATAGTGCAAAACATGCAAGTTCAAAGCTCATTGGACCAAACAGAATGAATCAATCCAAACTAACTCAAAAATAATTCAATAAATCTCCAGAAAAATCATGGCTAAACAGAAATCATCACATGATCGTCATACCAAAATTCAAGTCATTTGGACAAAGGGAAGCATGTCAAATAAATTCAACAAGTCAAGGCATGGCAAAACAAGGTCAAGGAAGCACAAATTCATACATCAACTTCACACAAGCACAAAACAGAATCTACACATGATAAATGAATCAAACCAAAGCCATGGCAAACTTCAAAGTGTCTATAATACATATGAAAAATTTCAAGTTCATCCAATAAAAATCAAGAATTTCACAAATCATCTAAGATCATGACTCACAAAAAGTCCACAATTGGTCAAACAGCAAGGCAATTCTCAAACAAATTGGAAATGCACTCAAAAAATCCACAAAAATTCACACTCAACCTTAACATCCAGAAGAATCAACATGCAAAAATTCAGATTATTTGGCATTCAATAGGCATGGTAAAGAAAATCCACAAGTTGAGCAAGAAATGGTGTGACACAAATTGTCACACCTTCATTAATCAGATCATAACTCAACAACCAGGAATGCAAAAATATCAAACTCTAAGCCAAAATATCCATCAAAGTGTCTAGATTACACATGTAAAATTTCAGCTCTATTGGATCAAGCATCATGATTTCATAAAAGAAAAGGCAAGCAAGGTGCAATCAAACACATGTTCACATAAACCCTAGGCAACATTAAAAACCACACGTGCACAATTTTTGTAAAAATCACCAAAAAAGAGTAGAGATTACAAGGATCATGGCACAAAAAATCTCATGTGAATTGGACTAATATTTTGAGAGTTATGATTTTTTAAGTGTGGAGAAAAAATAAAAAAAGTGCTGAAGGCATGTGAACATGGAATGACATTAGTGGCAAAATGCAAAAAAAAGCAAAATGAACAATGCTCTGATCCAGGCTCGAACCGGCGAGCAATTTGAAATTGAGCGCTCACTTAATGAAACGCACCGTTTCATTAAGTGAGGTGGCGCGCTATGATTGGTGGCATGGGAGACAAACACAAAAACGCATGCAACAACACGGCCAGGCGGATCAAACGCGATTTGGATTCTAAAAACCCTAATGTTCATCATATGTTCATCCTGTTCATAATCATCATGATCCAAACTTCACAGAAATTCATGAAAAGTATATCAATTGCTTCATCTTGCATCGTACATCACATATCCAACATCCATTTCATCTAATTCTAACCATATCAAAAGCATCGAGCAAAATAAGTTTTAACATCCAAACTTAAAATCAACCTAACTTCTTCAATATTGCATGAAATCACTAGATCTAAAGTTCAGCACGACCAGGAATCAGAGATCTACAAGATGCACATCATTATTTCAAGAATTGGAGCAATCGAATTCTAACCTCAATGATGATGCAGAGTTGGAATCGTGCTTCTCAAGTCCTGGAAGTGTGAAACAGATGCTCAATGATGATGAGGAAGATGAATGAATGAGGAAGAACAGCTCAGCAGTGCTTGATCTTGATGAAATCTCCAACTGCCATGGATGAACACTCTTGCAACAGTTCCAAATTCAACACCAAATCCTTCGAATCTTGCTACAGTTCAACTCAATTATGCCTCTTGATGATGATTTGATCAAGGAAAAAGCAAGGCTTGTGACAAAAAATGAAGAAAAGTTGAGAGAAGAAGTTGAAGAATTTTTGGATTTCTAGATCTAGATCTCAATTCTGTTATGATTAATTAGAAAACAGTTAGAATTAGGTTTATATATGTGATGTTAATGAAGTTGCTAATCATGATTAGCCAAAATGCAAATGATCAATGGAAACCAAGTTTTATGACCAATTTAGCGAATCCACCCTCACATGTGCATACCAATGTAACAGTGCAGGTTTTATGCCTCAATTCAATTGGAAATGCTGTGTAGAACCAAATTCAAGTGAAATCAAGTGAATGCCATGCCTAATTTTCAAATTTGCCTTTTCCCTCCAATTTTCAAATGAAATTCAATTGAAAATGCCAAATTTTTGTGAGCAAAATGCATGGCCTATGATGTGTAATATGGATAGCACATGACAAGAGAAGAATGTGGCAAAAAATCCCACTCCATTTGGCCTTTTGGTTCAAAAGTTATGCACTTGTGAAGTTCAAATTTTCTTGGCAAAGATTGATCCATAACTTCTCAAACACACATGAGAAATGGATGTTCTTGGACTTTTTGGAAAGGTGAGAGCAAGATCTACAACTTTCTTGTTGGAAAAAATTTCATTTGAAACATTTTTGGACATGTAATCTTAAGGAGAAAACCTTTCCATTTCTGGCAATTTTGAATTACAAGTCACTTTCTATTTTTGGAAAGTTTTCATCTGACTTTATTTTCTTCATTGTTGATGTTTGAAATGTCAAATGAAACTTGTTTGGACATGAATGAAGTGTCTCTAACTCTCTCCCACCTCCAAATCCATCAGTTGACCTTTGGTTGACTTTTGTTGACTGACAGATGAATTGGCTATGCATAGATGATCTTGAGCCTCAAACTCCTGATGAAATGGCTCAACCATGAAACCCTAGCTTCCATAAGCTCAATGTTACCATATGATGATTTCTCATCTCAATTAAGACCTCATCTCCTTAACAAGCCCTAATTGGCACAATTCAACTGATTAGGGTTAACCAGAGGTCAAAACCCTAATCTCAAGGAACTGATCATGAATAAGGAATCCTATGGTGATGACAAGACCATGATGATGATGATGTACCATTTCAACCAAGATGATGATCAATCTCCTTGAGAAACCAAGAAACCCTAATTTGAAGCACACACCCTCAGATGGCTAGTGATCAATTCAATGAGACCCTCAACTTGAATCTCTTAACATCCTTATCTTCTGATCAAGACCTAAGAGGATGACTTGCTCAATGTTGCCACATGATATGCAAAGATGCAATGACTAATGTCCTAAGAATGAAATGCAATATGTTAAGCTAGTCCCAAGAGAGGAGGGAAAATTTTGAGGTGTTACAGCTGCCCCTATTCAATCCACTGTGAACCTGTCGATGTGAATAGTCTCGGCTTTCAGATGATCAGGGTGAAGAGTGATTGAATACCAAGAACAGACGAACAATTTGCACTCTGATGGGAACATAATTAACAATGCCTGTCAGAATCGGCGAAGAAGCAATCTCGAAGGAAGAATCCGTCTGGTACGAAGAAAGTCGACCGGAACACCAAAACAGAATGTCGACCCGGATACCAAAATAAATGGTAACACAGGGATAACCATGGCCTGAACACCATATCCGCTGGGGATTATTATCCTTTTTTTTTTGTTTTTCTTGGACCCCGAAACTTTCTGATGATAATCTTTTTTTGCTTTTCTCTGATTGAATTGTATTTTCGCGTTGATCACGTAACGTCCTTTGATTTTATTTCCATCTCTGTCCGATGGAAAAGTTTCCTCCAGTATCGCACTACTGAGGAACATTGTTGATCTGACGTTATGATGCTAAACTCCTCAGAGCAACATCTTCACCATCCGGTGAAACCAAGTCTCAAGCGGTAACCACGGCTCGAGTCGCGCTAATCGCGTAACATTTCCATCTCTGTCCGACGGAAAAGTTTCCTCCAGTATCGCACTACTGGGGAATATTGACGTCATGATGCTAAACTCCTCAGAGTAACATCTTCACCATCCGGTGAAACCAAATCTCAAGCGGTAACCACGGCTTGAATCGCGCTGATCGCATAATATTTCCATCTCTGTCTGACGGAAAAGTTTCCTCCAATATCGTACTACTGGGGAACATTGGTTCTGACGTCATGATGCTAAACTCCTCCGAGTAACATCTTCACCATCCGGTGAAACCAAATCTCAAGCGGTAACCACGACTTGAATCGCGCTGATCGCATAACATTTCCATCTCTGTCCGACGGAAAAGTTTCCTCCAGTATCGTACTAATGGGGAACATTGGTTCTGACGTCATGATGCTAAACTCCTCCGAGTAACATCTTCACCATCCGGTGAAACCAAATCTCAAGCGGTAACCACGGCTTGAATCGCGCTGATCGCGTCATGATGTTAAACTCCTCCGAGTAACATCTTCACCATCCGGTGAAACCAAATCTCAAGCGGTAACCACGCTTGAATCGCGCTGATCGCGTCATAATGTTAAACTCATCCGAGTAACATCTTCATCATCCGGTGAAACCAAATCTCAAGCGGTAACCACGGCTTGAATCGCGCTGATCGCGTCATAATGTTAAACTCATCCGAGTAACATTTTCACCATCCGGTGAAACCAAATCTCAAGCGGTAACCACGGCTCGAGTCACTGATACTTGCAATGCTGCTGATTTTCCAACTAGCGAAACCACTTCTCAAACGGTAACCACGGCTTGAGTAGCATCTTCACCCACTGGCAAAACCAAATCTCAAATGGTAACCATAGCTTGAGACTAGCCTATGCTTGCAATGATGATGCATGACTTATTTTTTAGCGTAATGCTCCATAATCATGGAAATGCTACGCGATTTAGTATGCAATATGCTATGCTTATTCTACATGATGAATGTATAAAAGGTATCCCCCTCAAGAGACTCTTCTGGGAGAGCTCGAGGCACTCTACGGAGGAACTCGCCAACACTCCTATCTCCACCCTGCTGGGGAATCGCACTGCTGCTGGGAAAAGGCAACCCCTGCTGGGGATAAATTCCACTGAACCCGACCCGTTTGGGGAATTGTTGGGGCAAGATCCACCAACGCACTCTGTGGGGAAACAATTGTCTTTGACTTGCTGGGGATACACCAATCCCGACTCTGCTTGGGAAACCACCACCCACAGATACCTCTGTTGGGAAACAGCAACCTTCGGGCCTGGTTGCTGAGGAAACACCAATCTACCACTTGCTGGGGATATAACCATACCAACTCTGCTAGGGAAGCCACATACCTTGAATCTGCTGGGGAATCAGTCATCCCAACTCTGCTAGGGGAGACGAGGAAAGTCTGGTATCGAACACCCGTCGACTCGTCGAACCATGGCATTCCATATCCAACTCCAATGTCAGCTTTCCAATTTTGAGAACTCCCAGACTCATCTGGACTTTTCTGATTCATCACCTTGTATTCCCAACCGCTCCGTACTCGACGGAGAACGAACTCCTGGGATTCATACAGACTTTCCAATCTTAGACTTTGAAAAGTCTTCTTGATTAATTCCAAGGATCGTCGTACGTCTCTCGCCGTCCTTTCACCATTCTTCCATTTATTCGTCCCTGATCGGACTCCGTGGGGATTCTTTTGTCAAAAGCTTCCACATCACAACCTGCAAGTGAGTGGAAAGTATCTAACAGCACCTGCAAAAGAGATTGTTAGATAAAAACGTGCCCCAGGCGTGTCAAGATTTCAACACTTGGGTCACTCAACCTTCCGAATAAAATCTCAAGCTTTCAATCTTATAAGCATGCATCGAAAGGGACCTGTGTGTCTCAAAATGCAAAGATTCTTTATCGAAAATAACTGGATGTTTTTGCAATCAAAGCGGTAATGAAAACAAAAACAAAATTATTTGACTGAATATGCATTTTATTGACTGAAAAGGTGTGGCTCAAAAACTGAGCAGTACAAAGGAAGCAATTCCTGAAAAGAGGTAATTGCGCACAAAAGGAAAAATCTATCCTAATGGCAATGTGAAACCGTGATCTCATCGAGTTCCAACTCGGTTACACCCCATATGTCCTCAGACTCTCCGTGCTTTCTGCCTTCTGAACAAGACGTTTCCGACTGATCCCTGTCGGGGATTATCCTGGTCATATCCGAAGTACAAACGATCATGCCAGACGCAG
Source organism: Lathyrus oleraceus (assembly GCF_024323335.1). NCBI lineage: Eukaryota > Viridiplantae > Streptophyta > Magnoliopsida > Fabales > Fabaceae > Lathyrus > Lathyrus oleraceus. The sequence goes on from NC_066584.1 coordinate 471,438,990, forward strand.
TTGTTCATTTCAATCCCTCTTTTGCCTGGACCGCCCTTTCAGGTTTTCAGTCCACCGGAATACCCTTTTTTGCCCAAGTCGCCTTTTTCAGGTTTTCGACTTGCCGGGTGTACAGTTTTTTCTTTTTTATCCCTAATTTTTGCCCGAACCTTCTCATTTTTCTTTTCGGTTCGCCGGGATGCCCCTTTTTGCCTGGACTATTTGATTCTTTTCGTCCAGCGGGTCTCTTATACGAAGTATTTTTTTAAACTGCGTCCGCATTCACAGGGGATGGAAAATCCTCGCCATCCATGGTCGTTAACAACAAGGCTCCGCCAGAGAAAACCTTCTTGACCACGAATGGACCTTCATAATTGGGTGTCCACTTGCCCCTGCGATCGTTTTGAGGAGGAATGATCCTTTTCAGCACCAGATCTCCCACATGATACACACGAGGTCGTACCTTTCGGTCAAAAGCACGCTTCGTCCGCTGCTGGTACAACTGTCCATGACAGATGGCCACCAGCCTCTTTTCCTCGATCAGGCTCAGCTCTGTATCGAGTCTTTATCCACTCAGCCTCTTGCAATTTCACGTCCATCAGGACTCTCAGCAAAGGAATTTGAACCTCGACCGGTAACACGGCTTCCATCATATACACAGCTAGAAAGACTTTGCCCCAGTAGGCGCACCGAGGTTCGATACCCAGGATACCAGCTTCATACTCGATCACACCGTTGGTGCATTCAAATGCTAGTCGGGCAGCAAAAAGGAACGTGGGCTCCCATTGGCGTAACCAAAACGGCACCAACTCCGCTTCCATTTATGTTAATGGCCCCATCAGACATCAGAATCCGTTCGGATTCAGGGTCAGGCCCCTCCTCCGGGATCGGTTCCTCACAATCTTTCGATTTGAGCACCTCGAGATGTCCTCATCAGGGAACTCAAACTTCCTTGGTTGATAATCCTCAATGGGTTACTGTATATCACGAATCAGTCAGAATTATTTTCCATCTCGCAACCCGTCCGGTCGATGCTGACTTCTCAAACGCATACTTGATCAGATCCATCTCGGACATCCACAAAGTGGTATGAACCAGCATATATTGTCTCAGTCGGCGAGCAGCCTATGCCAAAGTACAGCAAGTTTTCTCGAGTAGTGAATGTATTGTTTCACAGTCGATAAACTCTTTGCTAAGGTAAATTGCATGGTCTTTTCGACCAGACTCGTCATGCTGCCCTAGTACGCACCTCATAGACCCCTCGAGGACTGTCAAGTACGAGATTAACAGTCTCTCTCCATAGGGAGGCAACAGAATCGGAGGCTCCTGCAACTTATTCTTTTATTTCTCAATGCCCCTTGGCAACCATTATTTCACCTGACTGTTTGATCTTTTCTCAACAATTTGAATATTGGCTCACACGTGGCTGTTAGGTGAGATATGAACCGTGACATGTAGTTCAATCTACCTAAGAAACCACGAACCTCTTTTTCCGCTCTCGGTTCAGGCATTTCTTGCATTACTTTTTCCTTCTCTTTTTTTTTTTTTTTTTTTAGCAGGATCAACCTCGACTCCTCTCTTACAATGAACCCCAGCAGCTTACCGGACCACACTCTGAAAGTGCACTTATTTGAATTCAACCTCAGTTTGAATTGTCTCAACTGGTCCACTCAGCTTGGCCAGATCTACCAACTGCCCCTCTTCTGTTTGAGACTCTGCTATCATGTCATCAACATAGCATTCAATTTCATGATGAATCATATCATGAAACAAAGTCACCATGACTCTCTGATACGTGGCACCGGCGTTTTGCTTTACTAGAGGACAGTCTTCTCTCAATGGTAGCTTGTGCACAACGATGTCGGTATCCAACCCTGGCATATCTTGATAAGACCAGGTGAAGGTATCCACATGCTCTTTTAACAGTGCTACCATTCTGCTCTTTATATTAGCCCCTGAAGCGGCCCCAACTTTCACTTCCTTTCTGACCTCCTCGGTGCCTGGATTGACAATCTCTGCTCGCTCCTCACGCGGTTGAATCACCTTCTCCTCTTGTCTCAACAACCTGGCTAATCTCCCAGCAGATCACAATCTTCTTCGCCTTCTTCGGCATGATAGACCGGATTGTCGAAGTCATACAAAGGTGTAACCGAATTGTTATCAACGAGATCAGGAGAATTATTTTTCGAAGTCGGAACGAGACAAATCAAAAAGTGGAAAAAATGAAAACAAACATTGCCATTTTTATTTGTTTTTAAACTGCAAAAATAAATGAAAAACAGGGAACACCGCTTTTAATGTGAAAAACATCCATTTATTAATGATACAAAATGTTGCAAAATGAAACATATGAGATGGCCCTTACAATAGACCATTACGTTTCGGGCAAAACGTATGGCTTTCATGCAAACAAAATTGAAAACAGGAAATATTACTCTTCCGGATGAGTGACAGTGATGATCTTTGAGGCCTTCCAGTTCCCTGGTACGCACGCTTTTATCCACGAGTCCAATTCACAGTCACTGTCAATCTCTCCACCTACTGTACATGCGTGATCTGGATCCAACATTCCAGCACTGATGAACGGGAACGGTTGACGGCGTCTTCTATTTTGTCTAGACGACTCTTGATCTGGATGATAGCCGACCCCGAACATATCCGCCTTCACCACAATGTCTATGGTTTTTCCCCAACCTTGGGCCTCTCTATTCTTCACCACTTCTAGGGCTTGTTTGTAAGAAGAAATGGACAGCTTCTTCTCTTTCTCAGCAAGAATGGCGTTCTCCACCTTGACGGTTTCAACTGCCTGACTGGGTACTTTACATCTTACATCGTCCATTCCTACTTCAATCATTCCTTGAATTGTTTCCTTCATCATTGCACGCCCATTTGTGGCGACAGCCGCACAACAGTTATCAACACCAGGGAAAGCCCCACTCTTCATCAGATGCTTCTGGACCACAGACATTGGAATCTTTAACTGATCCCCGTTCGTTTCATCCATTTTCCTCTTGTCTTTGGACATCACATTCACCCCCATAGGGCCATGCATCGGCATGGGATTAGCATTCACGTTTGGAGACGGTGCAAAGTTGATTGCCTTAGAATCCACCAAGTCCTAAACGACATGCTTAAAAGCTTTGCAATCCTCAATGTGATGTCCGGGTGCACCGGCATGGAACTCGCACCTGACATTCTCATCATAACTTGCAACCCTCTGATCCGGTTTCCCTGGAACCAATGTCCTTGGCTGCACCAACCCGAGATCCTTCAACCTTTTAAACAGAGAGGCATAAGTCACGGGCGGCTTACTGAAATGACGATCTGTCGTCCTTCTTCTCACTTGGCACCCGGCTTTTTGTACTTTCTGTAGAGGTGGCTGCTGTTGCTGTAGTACAGATGAATTATCAGCAGGAATAGTCACCGCAGCAGCATACGGGTGGTAACGATCCTTACCCCTTTTGGCATGCACATCCATTGATTCAACATCCTTCCTGTGCTGACTACTGCCAGAGGGTTTCGTTACACCAGACGACAAAGCATCTCCCTGGATTTCCCCCATTCTCAGCCACTGCTCAATCCTCTCCAACCTCTCAATGATTGCTTTCTGTCCCACAGCGAGCCCTTGCATGATGTTGAACAACTCACCCATCTTCTCTTTCAGCTCGAGAACGTCGGCGTTGGGTGGATTCATCATCCCCGTGTCAATCAAACATGTTAGAAACTGACACCTGCAAAACAGAAGACAAGTTATTATGGTTTATGCATGAATGCAATGTCTATCCATATGAGGAACACTTTGTGCTTTCGATCCTGGCTTCATCGAGATAGATAATAATCCGGCAGCAATATTCTGATATTCATCCAATGAGTTCATCATACAGATCAGAGATATATGATTTAGCAAAAATACCACCCAACCATGTGTGTGCTGTGTGAGGGCATACAGTAAAGCAAATAAAGCTTGAAGATCAATCACTGAATGAAAACAATCATTGTATACCAAAAGTGCCCAACAAAGAGCGAGAGTCATACATCAAGCTGATACAAGTCAAATATAATCCTCCAGAAACAGAAAGAAAATACAAGCAAGTGGATTCCGTCAACACGCCTGACGATAATCCACACAAACGAATACAAAAGACTACACTGAAGAAGGCCCCACAGATGGCTCCGTATCATCTACCATCTTGGTAAACTTCACGGCAAACCTGAGCTCAGTGTTCTCCTGCTGCAATCTCCCTATTTCCTTCTGGCCAATCTTCATCTGTCTGAAGTGGTGATCTCTCTCAGCCTGATAATGATCTCTCTCAGCAATGAGCTTCACGTTCTCTGCTTCCTTGGTCTTCAGTTTTGCCTCCCACTCAGCAATGAGAACTCTGACTCTGTCATCTCTCTGGGTCTTCATAAGGATCTGCCTCCTCTTTTCATCTTCAATAACATTCAAGGCTCTGGCTAGCTTCTCTTTGGTGATGTCATGTTCCTTTGTAGACGACTCCAATGCTTGCCTGACCTTGCCATAGTAAGAGGTATCCATCTCAAAGCGCTTAACCTCTAGGGCACGTCGCTTATCCTGATCTTCCATCCTTACTCTGATCTCCTGATTAGCCATCTGAATCCTGGCAACACTCATCTCCAATTCGGTCTTCTCCGCTTGCAACTGATCTCTGGCCTTCTTCATCTCAAGGAATTCTTCCATATTGACAGAAGAACGCGGACCCTCAATCAAAGGACACCAAGGATCACCTCCAGGAAATGGTAGATGTGTGATCTTTATCCTCTTCCGAAGCCAATAATCAAATGGAGGAAAAGACCGGCTGTTAACCTTGCCAAAAGGAACCTTGCCCTTTCTCTGAATGTTACGCCATGACCCAGATACCTGCCTCAACTTGGTCTGATTACCTTCAGCTGGGAAGTAGAAAGACTCCTGAATCTCACGCTCGAGAGGAGGAACCTCCATAGCAAACCCCATTTGTCTCCTAAGAAGCGTCGGGTTGTAATTAATGCAACCCTGAACTCCTATAAGAGGCACATTGGGAAAACTTCCACAACTGTAGATGAAATCTCGCCCAACCATACCGTTATGAGTCCAAGCTATATCAGTGGCTCGCAAACCCATCAACCTGACTGACCACTTGACCGTAGGATCAAGAGCGACAAAAGCACCTCGGGAAGGCAAATACCCCACAAACCACTTGTACAGCAGTTGAGCACAACATCTGATCAAACCCTCACGCCGCTTCTCGTTCCTGTTATGAACCGAGTAATAGACATCTCCAATCAGGGTAGGAATGGGGTTCCTCTGCACAAACAACCTAATGGCATTAATGTCCACGAAATTCTTCTGATTAGGGAACAAGATGGTCCCATAAATGCTCACAGCAATCAAGGTACAGACCGTCTTCCAACTACCCACAACAGCATGTTCCTTGGCCTTAGCCTCCAAGAAACTCAAATGAAAACCGGGTAATTTTCCTTTCTCCTTCAAGCCCCCCTTGGTCACCTCCGGGCTCAAATAAAGAGCACGGGAAATCTCAGCGAGGTCTGGCTCCCTCTGAATGGCGTAGAAAGGAATCTGATCTTTGATCGGAATACCCAAGATGCTAGCATAGTCCTCCATCAAGGGCCCCAACAAGTAATCTGGAAAGACAAAGCTCCTTAAGCCCGGGTCATAGAACTGGAGAAGAGTATGAATGGCGCTCATATCACTGTCCGTGAGCCTGAAAACCAACTTCAGAATACCACCGTATACCTCACGGAACAACCCCACATGGTCAGGTGTAATCAATGTTATCATATCTCTCAGCACACCAATCTCTGGGTCGAAGAAACTGTAGACAACATCATCTTTCAAATCGGTCCTCATGTCTGGAACAAAGAAGTCTCTCAACCAGGATCTCGATCAAGAATGTCCCTGCATATGGATAAACATGAGTTAGATGCAGATAAATGCAAAATGTTAATGATGCTGATGTATGGATGCAATGCACTGTGCCATCCTCCAAGTCATCTGATCAACCACTGCATTGAGTCACGGCCTCTGAATTGATCACAACCATCTGAAGGAATATGTAACCACAAACCCGACTCAGGGGTTCCGAAATAAACGGAACTGAAAGGTACATCACCATCATCACCAGACAATCTCTGAGCAGATAACCACAACAATCTCTGAATCAGCCCGGGGAATCCTGAAATAAACGGATCCCCACTGATAAATACCGCGAACAGAACTCCGGCGTCTCAGAAATAATCCATAAATCCGACTTATAAATAGGACTCTGATCAACGGCTGAACCATTAGTCACCATCAAAGTCACCATCAGAGCATGCATCTGTAAGAATCACCCTCCCCTCACAGGTGAATTCTAATCAGGTCATCCTAAGGCGGATAATAGTCTCGACAATCGGGCAAAGATACTCAACGGGTTTGCCCTTTCGGGTCTGCCGCTGCAGCTCTCTTAAGATCGTCTAAACCAAAGATCCGGGAAAGATCGGCCACCGAAGTCAATAACTCAAAAGAGGTAACTAGACCAAAGTGGAGTACTCCACAATGGAAGAGCACTCTCAAATGAGCCTCGTCCGGCTTGTGGTATATCACGTTGCAACAATATACTGATAAAGCAAATGAGGAACGTGAGACCACACTAATCCTAGGTGTATACTCGGGCCTGGGTTTTAGCCCCACTCAGAACACCCACCCCAAAACAGAGGAACCACTTGTACAGAGGACATCAACATGATAGTATGATGCATGCAAATATTTATGCAAATATATACACAAAAGAATAATAAATGCGATAAATAGAGCAACACAAGCAACCTAAACTATCCTAGAGAACGCTAGGAGAGACTCGCTTAGGGAAGATGGACCAGCAATAGGTCAACTTCTATAGTCCCCAACAGAGTCGCCAGCTGTCGCATCCGCGAAAAACAACCGGCGGGCTAAAACAAAATAAACACAGAGCCGCCACCGTGCGTTATTTATCCCAAAAGAGGGAAAGGAAACGCTCGAAGTAAACCTGGAAAGACATGGTCCCGCGACCAAAGAGAGATGGGATCGGAAGTCGGTTATGCGAAGGGAAGGTATTAGCACCCCTACGCATCCGTCGTACTCGACGGGATCCACGCTCAGAAAGATAGAAGAAAGGTTGCTAAACACTGCTCAAAAGAATGCACACTCACACTAGAAAGAAACACAGATGGAATAAGAGAGGAAAGGGCTCGCTAGGATATCGCATCCTATGCCTACGTATCTCATCTGGAATGAGAATCAGAGCTACCGTAGTTCGGCTCACGCACGCCGAAACAAAACACACGCTCAGACGCTGAGACGTCAAAACAAACCACACTGAAAACTGACCGCCAATCGCTGGACTTACGTCAGACTCCAAGCACACAACAGTAGGATACGGAATGCCAATCGATGGGCTTACATCCATATCCTAACACACACAAGAAGGTTAACACACAACAAGTTACTAAGGAGTCTGGCACTCGAGCCTAGTAACTGTCAAGCAAACACACAAAAAGAAAAAGAGGGTGCCCGGAGAGATCTCGTACGACCTCCTGCCTACGTACCTCATCTGGTATGAGGATCAGGGCAACGTAGTTCCCCTCAACAGGGGAGGAAGACTAGCCTAACCAAATACAAAGGGAGACACAAACTACTAGGGAGACTAACTCGAGCCTAATAGTTATCATGCATCATAGCCCTATGTTAAGGTTTCTATCCTAACTTGCACAGGGAGCAAGCCGAACCTAAACAGCACAAGAAGTCAAAGCAAACAATCACAAATAGCACACACTATATACAGACAAAGTGGGCTCACATAAGGGTTAGGCTGCAAAAGCAAGCCAACTGTATCAGGTGATGTTAGCTCTTAACCCTAACATTGAGAGTTAGGGTGAAGCAGATGAAATGAGAAGTGAGGGGTGTGCCTCACAGCTCTTATCCCTGGCCTGGGAGAGCTTTTAGACAAAGGAAGTGTGGATTCAAAAAGCTGGAACCCTTCTACACTTATGACTGACTCAACAGATCTTGGGTTAAGACCCACAAGGCATCAACATGTAATGTGAGCCAAGGGATGACACACTGATTAGCAGGAGATGGACTACACATCTCTTGTATCTGCCAATTGCCTTATCAAAGGTCTTTTCCTGCTTGGGGACAAAGATAAACAAACACAAGCATTGCCTCTTAAGGAGGACTTCAGACAAGTGCCTGGCCAAGTAACAGGCCAGGTCTTCCAGGCTACATGGAGTTAATGGGTTATACCTCAAATTGGTTAAGCAACCAAGCAACAGCAAAAGCAAGTTCACAATGAACTATAGCAACTAATGTACCTGAAAACAATCTAGCTCAGTTAGTATTCAACTCAAACAGTCAAACAGACAAACTAATGGTCAACAGTTAACTGTACACAAGCAAACAGACAAGCAAGCTATGCATCAGGGCAAAGCTCAAGCTCAATTCAAATGACTTAGAAGCCACCTACAAAACAAACTCAAGATTAGTTCAACATTGACCAATTAGTCACCTCACGCAATGTGAATCAATTCCTTCAATACCATATGCTCTTTGTCCTGAAAACACAACTCAAACATAAGCAAACCCCTAGGACAAGGCCTAGGGTCAAAGAGGGAGAAATAATTCAAAACAGAACTTGAAAATTGGCACAAATCAAGTTCAATCAAATTAGAACAATGTTTAAGAGGTCCCATGTCCATATCACACATTAATTTCACTCCACGAAACAAATAGTGCAAAACATGCAAGTCCAAAGCTCATTGGACCAAACAGAATGAATCAATCCAAAATAACTCAAAAATAATTCAATAAATCTCCAGAAAAATCATGGCTAAACTGAAATCATCACATGATCATCATACCAAAATTCAAGTCATTTGGACAAAGGGAAGCATGTCAAATAAATTCAACAAGTCAAGGCATAGCAAAACAAGCTCAAGGAAGCACAAATTCATACATCAACTTCACACAAGCACAAAACAGAATCTACACATGATAAATGAATCAAACCAAAACCATGGCAAACTTCAAAGTGTCTAGAATACATATGAAAAATTTCAAGTTCATCCAATAAACATCAAGAATTTCAAAAATCATCTAAGATCATGACTCACAAAAAGTCCACAATTGGTCAAACAGCAAGGAAATTCTCAAACAAATTGGAAATGCACTCAAAAAATCCACAAAATTTACACTTAACCTTAACATCCAGAAGAATCAACATGCAAAAATTCAGATTATTTGGCATTCAATAGGCATGGTAAAGAAAATCCACAAGTTGAGCAAGAAATGGTGTGACACAAATTGTCACACCTTCATTAATCAGATCATAACTCAACAACCAGGAATGCAAAAATAGCAAACTCTAAGCCAAAATATCCATCAAATTGTCTAGATTACACATGTAAAATTTCAGCTCTATTGGATCAAGCATCATGATTTCATAAAAGAAAAGGCAAGCAAGGTGCAAGCAAACACATGTTCACATAAACCCTAGGCAACATTAAAAACCACACGTGCACAATTTTTGTAAAAATCGCCATAAAAGAGTAGAGATTACAAGGATCATGGCACAAAAAATCTCATGTGAATTGGACTAATATTTTGAGAGTTATGATTTTTTAAGTGTGGAGAAAAAATAAAAAAAGTGCTGAAGGCATGTGAACATGGAATGACATTAGTGGCAAAATGCAAAAAAAAGCAAAATGAACAATGCTCTGGTCCAGGCTCGAATCGGCGAGCAATTTGAAATTGAGCGCTCACTTAATGAAACACACCGTTTCATTAAGTGAGGTGGCGCGCTATGATTGGTGGCATGGGAGACAAACACAAAAACGCATGCAACAACACGGCCAGGCGGATCAAACGCGATCTGGATTCTAAAAACCCTAATGTTCATCATATGTTCATCCTGTTCATAATCATCATGATCCAAACTTCACAGAAATTCATGAAAAGTATATCAATCGCTTCATCTTGCATCGTACATCACATATCCAACATCCATTTCATCTAATTCTAACCATATCAAAAGCATCGAGCAAAATAAGTTTTAACACCCAAACTTAAAATCAACCTAACTTCTTCAATATTGCATGAAATCACTAGATCTAAAGTTCAGCACGATCAGGAATCAGAGATCTACAAGATGCACATCATTATTTCAAGAATTGGAGCAATCGAATTCTAACCTCAATGATGATGCAGAGCTGGAATCGTGTTTCTCAAGTCCTGGAAGTGTGAAACAGATGCTCAATGATGATGAGGAAGATGAATGAATGAGGAAGAACAGCTCAGCAGTGCTTGATCTTGATGAAATCTCCAACTGCCATGGATGAACACTCTTGCTACAGTTCCAAATTCAACACCAAATCCTTCGAATCTTGCTACAGTTCAACTCAATTATGCCTCTTGATGATGATTTGATCAAGGAAAAAGCAAGGCTTGTGACAAAAAATGAAGAAAAGTTGAGAGAAGAAGTTGAAGAATTTTTGGATTTCTAGATCTAGATCTCAATTCTGTTATGATTAATTAGAAAATAGTTAGAATTAGGTTTATATATGTGATGTTAATGAAGTTGCTAATCATGATTAGCCAAAATGCAAATGATCAATGGAAACCAAGTTTTATGACCAATTTAGCCAATCCACCCTCACATGTGCATACCAATGTAACAGTGCAGGTTTTATGCCTCAATTCAATTGGAAATGCTGTGTAGAACCAAATTCAAGTGAAATCAAGTGAATGTCATGCCTAATTTTCAAATTTGCCTTTTCCCTCCAATTTTCAAATGAAATTCAATTGAAAATGCCAAATTTTTGTGAGCAAAATGCATGGCCTATGATGTGTAATATGGATAGCACATGACAAGAGAAGAATGTGGCAAAAAATCCCACTCCATTTGGCCTTTTGGTTCAAAAGTTATGCACTTGTGAAGTTCAAATTTTATTGGCAAAGATTGATCCATAACTTCTCAAACACACATGAGAAATGGATGTTCTTGGACTTTTTGGAAAGGTGAGAGCAAGATCTACAACTTTCATGTTGGACAAAATTTCATTTGAAGCATTTTTGGACATGTAATCTTAAGGAGAAAACCTTTCCATTTCTGGCAATTTTGAATTACAAGTCACTTTCTATTTTTGGAAAGTTTTCATCTGACTTTATTTTCTTCATTGTTGATGTTTGAAATGTCAAATGAAACTTGTTTGGACATGAATGAAGTGTCTCTAACTCTCTCCCACCTCCAAATCCATCAGTTGACCTTTGGTTGACTTTTGTTGACTGACAGATGAATTGGCTATGCATAGATGATCTTGAGCCTCAAACTCCTGATGAAATGGCTCAACCATGAAACCCTAGCTTCCATAAGCTCAATGAAACCATATGATGATTTCTCATCTCAATGAAGACCTCATCTCCTTAACAAGCCCTGATTGGCACAATTCAACTGATTAGGGTTGACCAGAGGTCAAAACCCTAATCTCAAGGAACTGATCATGAATAAGGAATCCTATGGTGATGATAAGACCATGATTATGATGATGTACCATTTCAACCAAGATGATGATCAATCTCCTTGAGGAACCAAGAAACCCTAATTTAAAGCACACACCCTCAGATGGCTAGTGATCAATTCAATGAGACCCTCAGCTTGAATCTCTTAACATCCTTATCTTCTAATCAAGACCTAAGAGGATGACTTGCTCAATGTTGCCACATGATATGCAAAGATGCAATGACTAATGTCCTAAGAATGAAATGCAATATGTTAAGCTAGTCCCAAGAGAGGAGGGCAAATTTTGAGGTGTTACAATAGCCTCCTTCTCTCCTCGAACGACATAATTTCATGTCTCTCAGAAATTTTAGGTTAATTGTGCGGGGAGGTAAGGGGTCTAGGGTAGCCATCTCATTGTTTAGGTTAAACACCCGAGCAATAGATGTAATCAATCCACCAAAAGAAATCGGTCCCGCTTTATTCAAAGTTAAAGTCATATGAGCAAGCATGAACGGGATCGAATTAATACGTCTATTTGTGAGGCTTCCTTGTAAAAATAGAAGCTCTCTAGCATTAACCTTATTTGGATTCTCCCGGCCAAAGATAGTGCATGCCAACAGATATGGAAAAACTCTGATGGTCGGGTTATGGATAGTTGAGGCAAGAACTCCTTCAAAAGAGTTTATGGAAGTGTTTGATAAACGCTCCCAGAAGGAAAATACCTCAACAGACCATTCGGAATCCAAAGGGGCCTCACAAATAACACCGTCCCCATGAGGGATTCCTAACAAGCTGGCTAGTTCGTCGGTACTGAATTGGTATTCAACAGCAAACATTCTAAATTTGATAGTACCAACTGTGCTAGTAGTGTTAGGGTTGACAATATAAATTAAGGAACTCAAAAATTCAATTGTCAACCGCTCATAGGTAGGTTCTTTATTGGAAAAGAAATTATGCAAACCTAAATTATCTAATAAATGAAATATGCTATGATAGATACCTAAAGTGTAGAGACAGTTTTCGTCAACATACCTTGTCCGGAGGATTTCCCGATTTTGCAACCGTTCAATAATTTTTCTTTGTCTATCCTCCGGTTTCCCTCCTCGAAGAATGAATCCGTCAAACTCCATTTGAAAGCTCTTGAGAAGTGATGAAGAAGATGAAGTGGTTTGTGAAAAGGTTGGATTTTTACAAAATCCGACGGATGAAATCGAAAATGGAAATTGGAATAATGATTTGTATGGTGTGGTGGTTAGAAAAGTATGAGCTTTTTGTGGGTTCAAGGATGTTTTTCCAAGGTGAAAAAATGAGTTTGGAAGGTTGTAAGTTGCAAAAATGGTGAAGAAAGGGGTTCTGCCCCGACCTTTTACAGACGCTGTGGCGGGCGCCACAGGGTCTATGGCGGACGCCACAAGGCAAAATCTGGCTGGGCCGGATTTTGGTCCTTTGGCTTGGGCTTCTCTTCTCTTTTGGCTTTGAGGGGTCCGGATAGCATTTGTCTTGTGATTTTCCTAGTATCTTTGACTTGCATAATTTTATAAAAGTAAAAACAAAAAATAAAAATGAAACAAAAATTAAATATTAGACTAATAAATAAATAAATAACTGAAAAATAAAAATGCAAATAAAACGAAAAATAAGACATATATAGATAAAAGTAGAAATACTAATGTATAGATGTAGATTATATAATATTCCAAATGTGATAAAATAAGATGAGTTCTGTAAATACTAGAAATATAAAAAAGAGATAAAATAAGATGAAATAGTGAGATCATATAGTGAGGGTGTCATCTTCCTGAGAGGAACCACGGAGCATGGCTACCTCCTGCTTGAGTTGTGCGATCTTCTGATATAGACAGTCGGCTTCAGTAGCATGGGTGAGATCAGACACTCCCATTTGTAAAGTGAGGTCAGCCACCTCCTGTCTAAGCGCTGCGATCTCTCTACGACACTCAACAATCTGAGTGCGGATATCGGGTGTCTGCAATGAAATATTATTAGAGAAAACAGTGATTCTGGGAGATGGTGGTGTAGGCGTGTATTCAGCAATGAGTGGTGATCTTGGTTCCTCGACGGTCTCTCCCTGGCCTTCCAGAGCATAACTCCAATTCGCTGGATCATGCACATTGGTCATCATAGGGTCTGGCAGTGTGAAGTAATGGATAGCCTCGCTGTCGACTAGCAGTCGGAACTGACGTGGGTGGAAAGAGGCTCTCCTCATCAACCCTCTGGTCAAACAGAAGTCGATGTCCATGGTAGTGTACCCACAGTAGGTCCGAAGATGTCACAGCTTGCGAGACAGACCTAAAGCGACAACAATCTATGTGATGATTCCGCCAACATGGATGACTCCTTCGGTAGATCTGGAGATACCGCTGAGACTGTATAACAAGAAGTTCCCACATGCGACTGGGCAAGACTGGGATGCACAAAATAATAGGAAGATCTCCTCTTCACTCAGTAGTGTCTCTGCATCCGGCTTTCCCAGGAAGGAATGTGCTAATATCATCTGAAAATATCTGAAGGCGGGGTTATGTATGACATGAGACAGCTGCATAGATGGATCCTGACTTCCGCCACCTGATATATCACTCCAAAACTTCTCAACCTCCTTACCCAGGAAATATCCCATAGGTGTCTCCGGGATAGCATCAGGAGTAGTCTGGAAACCCAATAAGTCGCCGAACTCTTTCTGACTGAAGGAGTACTCAACTCCGAAAAGCCTGAAGGTAGCATACCCATCTGGTCCAGAGTATGGGTCATAGTCGAATGAACTCAGGAACTCCAAAGTCAGGTTCCTGTAGGTGTTACTCAAGTCATCTGCAAACTCGTCCCAGTGAAGCTGGTGGCTAAGGAATCGAATACTCGGCTCGATACCCAGTGCCTCCATACAGTGCTGATCAGGATAACATGTGGGTGCCATAGGGCGCTGATACAAAGCGATGTAGCGCTCCCTCTGAGCATTATCTCTATAGGCCACATGCATGTCATCGAAATCCTGCATCCTGTAAAAGTTAAGAAAGTGATCCTGAAAATACAAACCATTCAAATCTTAGTCTCAATGCAAAATATGATAAAATAAAATAAAAATAAATAAATGCGAAAAAGTAAAATGAAAGAAAAACCATGGGTTGCCTCCCACGCAGCGCTTGTTTAACGTCAATAGCTTGACAATTAGAATTTATACACCTGTAGTAGTAGGAATCGATGGATCAATCAGGGTGTGGCTTGAGTAGTATGCTGGAATGTCTCCTCCTTCGTAGAGCTTCAGTCTTTGTCCATTTACAATGAATGGACTACAGGTATCGTTCTTGATTTCTACGGCTCCGGATCTCAGAATTTTGGATACTTCGAAAGGACCAGTCCATCTTGAACGTAGCTTTCCAGGGAAGAGTCGTAACCTAGAGTTAAAAAGGAGAACAGGATCGCCCATATTGAAATTTTTCTTTACTATTCTTTTGTCGTGATAGGCTTTTGTCCTCTCTTTATATATTTTTGCATTCTCATAGGTAGATTGCCTAAGTTCTTCTAGTTTATGAATGTCTAGGGTACGCTTTTCTCAAGTGGCTAAGTAGTCTAAATTCAAAGTTTTAATAGCCCAATAGGCTTTATGCTCTAATTCGAATGGTAAGTGACATGATTTTCCATAGACAAGTTGATAAGGAGTAGTTCCTATAGGGGTTTTCAAAGCGGTTCTATAGGCCCATAATGCTTCTTGAAGCTTCTGAGACCAGTCTCTCCTAGAAATAGAAACAGTTTTCTCTAGGATTTGTTTTATCTCCCTATTAGATACTTCTACTTGGCCACTAGTTTGTGGATGGTATGGTGTTGCTACTCTATGCCTAACTCCATATTTTCTTAAAAGTTTGTCAAATATTCTCGATATAAAGTGTGATCCTCCATCGCTTATGACTAAACGTGGTGTTCCAAATCTAGGGAATATATAGTTTTTAAATAGTTTGATTACTACCCTAGTGTCGTTTGTGGGTGCGGCTATAGCTTCAATCCACTTAGACACATAGTCTACAGCTACTAAGATATACCTGTTTCCTAAGGATGGTGGAAAAGGTCCCATGAAATCTATACCCCATACGTCAAAGAGTTCTACTTCCTGAATGTTTCTTAGAGGCATTTCATCACGTCTTGAAATGTTTCCAGTGCGTTGGCATCTATTACATTTGACAATGCAAGCATAGACATCACGCCACATGGTAGGCCAAAATAGGCCAGCTTGAAGAATCTTGGCGTACGTCTTAGAGGTGTTCGCATGTCCACCATAAGGTGCAGAATGACAATGCTCGATAATACTATTTACCTCTTCTTCTGGAACGCAACGGCGAAAAATGCCATCTTTACCCCTTTTGAAAAGGAGTGGTTCGTCCCAATAGAAGTTTCTCACATCGTGGAAGAATTTCTTCTTGCGGTGGTAGTCAAGATCAGGGGGTACTATATCAGCAGCTAGGTAATTTACGAAATCTGCATACCAGGGTACGTTACTTATTGCTAAGGAATTTTGAGGGTGCTCATAAGGATCTAGGTTATTATCTTCAATGATTTCTACTCTAGCGATCAGTCTATCATAGGCAAAATCATCATTTATGGGTACTGGTTCTGGTTTTAGATGTTCTAACCTAGAAAGGTGATCGGCTACTACATTTTCAGTTCCCTTTTTATCTCTTATGTCTAAATCAAACTCTTGTAGTAATAGAATCCATCGGAGTAACCTGGGCTTGGCATCTTTTTTACTTAATAGGTAATGGATGGCAGCATGATCGGTGTAAACTATAATTTTTGCTCCTACTAGATAAGATCTAAATTTGTCTATAGCGAAAACTACAACGAGTAATTCTTTTTTAGTTGTTGCGTAGTTAAGTTGGGCAGCATCTAGGGTTCTATTGGCATAATAAATGGCATGTAATTTTTTATCTTTCCTTTGTCCTAGAACGGCTCCAACTGCATAATCACTAGTATCGCACATTATCTCAAAAGGTTCCGACCAGTCGGGCGGTTTCATAATGGGTGCCGATACTAACGCTTGTTTTAAAAGATTAAATGCGTCATTACATTTTTCATCGAAAATGAATTCAACATCTTTCATTAAAAGTCCAGTTAAAGGTTTAGTTATTTTGGAGAAGTCCTTAATAAACCGCCGGTAGAATCCAGCGTGTCCAAGAAAGCTTCGAACTTCTCTGATGGTTTTTGGGGGTTTTAGGTTTTCTATAACTTCTATTTTAGCTTTATCTACCTCTATACCTTTTTTAGAAACTATATGTCCTAAAACTATTCCTTCGGTTACCATGAAATGACATTTTTCCCAATTTAGCACGAGGTTCACCTCCACGCATCTCTCCAGGATTTTCTCAAGGTTAGCAAGACAATTACGGAAATCAAATCCGCAAACCGAGAAATCATCCATAAACACTTCCATAATACCATCTAGGTAATCTGCAAAGATTGACATCATGCAGCGTTGGAAAGTAGATGGGGCATTACAGAGGCATTACAGAGGCCGAACGACATTCGTCTGTAGGCAAAAGTTCCATAAGGGCATCTAAAGGTAGTTTTTTCTTGATCTTCGGGGTGGATAGGTATTTGGAAGAATCCAGAGTATCCATCTAGATAGTAGAAGTAAGAGTGTCTGGCTAGACGCTCCAACATCTGGTCTATAAATGGTAAAGGGAAATGATTCTTCCTAGTTGCTTTATTTAATTTTCTATAATCTATACACATCCTCCATCCTCCTTCTAAACGTTTTGCTACATGTTCGTCTTTATCGTTTTGCACGACTGTGATGCCTCCCTTTTTAGGTACTACATGCACAGGGCTCACCCACTTACTATCCGAGATCTGGTAGATGATACCTGCCTCAAGTAACTTAAGAACTTCCTTTTTAACAACATCAATCATTATAGGGTTTATTCTTCTCTGATGTTCCCTAGAGGGTTTTGAATCTTCTTCTAGTGAAATCCGATGCATGCATACGGATGGACTTATACCTTTCAGGTCAGAGATATTATATCCTAAGGCTGAGGGATATCTTCGTAAAACATCTAAAAGTTGGTTCGTTTCCTTTTGGCTCAAAGCAGCACTGACTATAACTGGACGGTTCATCTTTTCATCGAGGAACTCGTATCTCAGGTTCTTAGGTAGTTCCTTAAGTTCTAAGGCTGGTTTCTTAGGGCATGGCATAGGATCTGGGGTAAGGGATAAACATTCGTAAAGGTTATCATCGATGTAGGGTTTCTTAAAGTCATCATCTTCTCTTATGAGAGTTGATGGTAACTTAATTGTTTTTATAATTTCTTTTTGTTCTAATTCTCTAACACATTCATCAATGATATCTAAGGCATAACACGAGTCTCCCATCACAGGGGCCATAAGAAATTTCGAAAGTATAAATTCTATTTACTTGTCACCTACCTCAAATGTCAACTTTCCTTTCTTGACATCTATTATGGCTCCTGCAGTCGATAAGAATGGTCTACCTAGAAGGATTGGTATATCATTGTCCTCTTTGATGTCCATGACAACAAAATCAGTAGGGATAAATAACTGACCTATCCTAACAGGAACATCTTCTAAAATGCCTATCGGATATTTAACAGATCTATCGGCTAACTGAAGTGACGTCTTAGTGGGCTGTAATTCTCCTAAGTTTAACCTCTCACAAACTGCTAAAGGCATTAGGCTCACACTAGCTCCTAAGTCTAGAAAAGCTTTTTCGATGACATGATTACCCAAAAGGCAAGGAATGGAGAAATTTCCAGGATCTTTATCTTTCTTTGCTAATTTGTCCTCAGAAATAGCATTACATTCCAAAGGCTTCGGATCGTCAAGTTTACGTTTGTTGGTAAGGATGTCTTTGAGAAACTTTGCATAAGAAGGTATTTGGGTGATGGCTTATGTGAAAGGGATTTCTACATGAAGTTTTTCTATAACTTTAATAAATTTTTGATACTGTTTATTGATCTGGGTTTGTTTGAGTCTTTGCGGATATGGTATAGGTGGTTTATATGGCGGGGGTGGTACGTAAGTTTTATCTTTAGGTTCTTCTCCTTTTTCTCGACCTTCCTGGTTTTCAGGTTCCTCTTGTTCCTTTACTTCGTCCGGGGGCTTGGTACATTCCTTAGAAGTTTCGGGTTCACTCAATCTAGGGTTTGGTGGCTCATCATAAGCGTTCCCACTTCGTAGGGTAATGGCATTGGCTTGTCCTCTCGGATTTTGTTGAGGTTGTCCAGGGAATTGTCCTCCAGGAGTAGTCTGAGGGGCTTGGTTTAAAGCTACCTGAGAGATCTGGGTTTCAAGCATCTTGGTATGAGTAACTATTTGGTTAACCTTGGTTCCTAACTGAGTAATCAATTCGTTAACATGAATGTTTTGGTTCATGAACTCCTTGTTTTGTTGGGTTTGAGCGGTGATAAAATTTTCCATAATTTTCTCAAGGCTCGGCTTTGATGGTACAGGTTGCATAGGTTGATTTGATCTTGGGGCTTGATAACTAGGTCTCGGGGGTGCATTATTTTGAATAGGGTTATTGTTTTTATAGGAGAAGTTCGGGTGATTCCTCCATCCAGGGTTATAGGTATTCGAGTATGGGTTTCCTTGGGTGTAGTTTACTTGCTCAGAGTGGGTTTCGTTTAATAGACTGCATTCTGCAGATTGGTGTCATTTGGTTCCACATATCTCACAATCCGACGAAACTGCGGCTACAGTATTCGGGTTTATGCACATATGCTCGACTTTGAGGGCTAATGCGTCCATTTTAGCTTGCATCATGTCTATAGAGCTTAGTTCATGCACTCCTCCTTGGGCTTCCTTCTTCTCAACTGTCGCTCGTTCGACTCCCCATGATTGATGGTTTTGAGCCATATCTTCGATGAGGGCACTAGCTTCAGGATAAGGTTTGTTCATCAGAGCACCACCTGTCGATGGTCATCTTTGTGTTGTAATGAAGTCCATTATAGAAGGTTTGAATGATTAACCAATTTTCTAAACCATGATGTGAGCATGCTCGTAACAACTCTTTATATCTCTCCCAAGCTTCGAACAACGATTCTCCTTGGTTTTGGGTAAATCTAGTTATATGGTTTCGAAGAACGGCGGTCTTACTCGGGGGAAAGTATCTAGCAAGAAAAACTCTTCTAAGGTTATCCCAAGTCGTAATGGAATTGGGTGGAAGGGAATCTAACCATGATAGGGCTTTATCTCTGAGGGAAAAAGGAAATAATCTTAAACGTATTGCCTCGGGAGAACCTCCATTGGTTTTAAAAGTGTCTGCTAATTGAAGAAATATTTTTAAATGTTGGTTTGGGTTCTCAGTAGCGAGACCTGCGAATTGTCTCTGTTGCACTAGTTGCAACGGGGATGGTTTAAGTTCAAAATTATTAGCTGGGATGGTTGGGTTTACTATACTAGAACTAGGTTCTTCATTATATGGTTGAGCGAAGTCCTTAAGAGGTCTTTGGTTTTGATCTTCGGCCATAACTCTCTTAATTTTATGAAAGAATAAACGTGCGCGAGCGTAATGTTCAGGTTCCGCCAGAGGGTATACTAAGCTTAAACTTCCGGTGCTGCGAGTTCTTCCCATTGACCGGCGGGAAATAGCCTAAGTCTAAACGATATAACAACAGGAAAATGAAATTTGACGAAATTGGTCCCCGACAACGGCGCCAAAAACTTAATGCGGTTTGTTTCGCAAGTATACGAACGCGTCAGAATAATATAAAAGATTGTCGAATCCACAGAGACCAAGTGTCAATCTATCGTTATCTATTGTTATGGTGTTTATCAAAGGCAATCGAAATAGGGGTTTTTGGAGTGTGCAATAAAAAGTAAAGTGTTGAAATAAATTTAATTAATAAAGACAGGGTCGAATGTAATTCACGTAATCAATTGATAATCCAAGTACTTGCTAATAGAACTACTTATGGGCAGTGTTTCCTACTTTGAAAAGAACTAATTTAACAGGAACTGTCGCTTTCGCGTATTCAGAACTGAGTTGTACTCCCTAATCAAACCCTCTTATTGTCACTTATAAAAAGGCGCGCATTGTGTTAGAGTAGTAAACCTATTTTTAAGAAATATAGTATCTTGACTAAGTTGAAAAGTATTATAACCTGGATTTCTTAACCAAAAGAGGTTCTCACGAACCAGACTCTAAACTTATAAACGCGTCTGAAAATAGTTTTAAAATCTCTTTTCTTCTTAATGTTAAAATCTCTTAATGAATTAGACAAAGCGCTTTCGCTGTTTTTGAAATAGTTAAAAACAATTAAGTTTAAAAAGACGTTGGACGGCTTTTGATCTTACCCAACGGAATTGAAGTGCGGAAAAACTTAAGTTGAAAGTTAAAATAGCCCTTAAGTGTTTCTACGAACAATTGTACGGATTACTGGTTCAATTACGATCCTTACATTCTAACCTTATAAGTTTAGT
This sequence comes from Lathyrus oleraceus, assembly GCF_024323335.1. NCBI lineage: Eukaryota > Viridiplantae > Streptophyta > Magnoliopsida > Fabales > Fabaceae > Lathyrus > Lathyrus oleraceus. The sequence continues at coordinate 471,459,935 of NC_066584.1, forward strand.
TAGACATGGTAAAGTAAAAGTGCATTAAAATAAATAAAAGTAGTGCGAGTGCGAGAAATAAATAAAAAGTAAAGCGAGTGCGAGAAATAAATAATTTAAAGCGAGTGCAGGAAATAAATAAAGTAAAGCGAGTGCGGGAAATAAATAAAGTAAAGCGAGTGCGGGAAATAAATAAAGTAAAGCGAGTGCGGAAAATAAATAAAGTAAAGCGAGTGCGGAAAATAAATAAAGTAAAGCGAGTGCAGAAAAATAAATAAGATAAAGACAAGTAATAAAAACCTGCTCCAATCGGAGGGTTGAATAAATTGCAAAGCGGAAATGAAAATGGCGGCAGGATTAACTTCCTTCCAAAGTGCTCCAAACTCGATTACAGACTCTATCACAGACTCGATTACACAATTGTGGTAACACTCCAATGCGAAGCGATTACCACTTTATAATACTGAATATATGCCTAAGTAAAACAAAGTTGCTCTGAGTTTGCCTCTGCTCTAAGTTTGGATGATTGTAAAAGTGATTTCGAGTTTCTATTTATAAGCAAGTAAAAAGATGGAAATGACAAGGATGCCCTTCAACTTGAAAATGGGAGGGAAAAACTTTCCTCTTGTGGTGCCCGCCACAAGGCCATGGCGCCCGCCACAAGCACAAAATGAGGCGCCTTAGTGGAAGTAGTGGGGAACGTGGAAGTTAAGGGAAGTTGAGCTTGGACACGTCATGGCAGGGTCTATTGTGCCAGCCATGGGGTAGGCCACAAGTACAAAATGCTGAATTTTAGGGTTTTTGGCTCTTTTTCGCTCCTTTTCTCGATCGGGGCTCCGATTAAAGTAAAAACCTGAAAACAAAGGAAAACATAGCAATAACACAACAAAATGATAATAAAACAACTAGAATGCATGTGAAATCGGAGTCGAAAATACGGTAAATTTTAGTGTTATCAGCTAGCTGCTACGAATGAAGGCTTTGAGTGAGTGTGTGTGTGTGTGTGTGTATGTGTGTGTGTGTGTGTGTGTGTGTGAGAGAGAGAGAGAGAGAGAGAGAGAGAGAGAGAGAGAAACTAAATTTTATCAAGTGAAATGCTTCTGCACAAGGGTTCTATTTATAGAACCACTTATGTGAGATGCAAGCTAAAAAGCCCACTTAAGTGTATATGACTCATATCTTATGGTATACCGAAAATCACTTAAGCGTGTGGTACCTTACCAAATTTTGTATTCTACTTAAGTGCATCGTACCTTAAGATGTTCTATAATTCACTTAAGTGCACCATACCTTACGGTGTTCCTTATTTACTCTATCTTTCATCAATCTGTCCTTTTGTGTGTGACCCTATAGGTTTTTGCGATATTGACAATTATATTAAATCACGTATTTAACATAATAAATAGTGAGCCAAGACACAAAAATGTCATGTGATCTGACAAATCCCTTTTTGTGATAATACTTGTGTGTACAATTACCATTTTTGCCCTTATGTATATATTGAACACAAGGCATAAACCATGTCATCCTTGTCCAGTTCAATATTGAGCCCTTAGACATTTATCCTGTTACGCAGGATGGGAAAATTCCATATAGGTCACTCAAGTCCCTCAGCATGCTTCGTGGAGTATCCATCAACAGTCTATACGGTCATCCAGTTATGGACAATGTTTGATCAGCAATAAATCACTCAACTCTACATTTATGATCCATAGTGGTTTCAGGTTGAATTGTGGTATACACCACTATCACCATGAGAATAACTTATGACACTTTGCATAACATTCTATATAGTATTCTCATAGCGGGTCAATCTAGTATAAATATTACTCATAATATTCATACATATGTTTAAGACTTGATAACTCCTTATCCATGACTCATGAGATGTGATCATCAGTATATATACATAATAGTCTTAATGCTTTAATGTTATCCCACTTCAAAACAAAGCTCGACTACATATACTTTAAGAATAATGTCCTTATGTTTAATGAGATCTCATAATTAAGTCACACTTGATACATTAAATGGACTAGCTATTCTAGCGACCTTATTAAACAAACATAATAAAGAAAAAACTTTTATTAATAATAAATAATTCGATACAAGTACCAAAAGTATTGACCTATAGGGCTTACACCAACAATCTCCCACTAGCACTAGAGCCAATCAGGCATACCCTTAATACCCATAAATCTAGTATGACCATCATACTTCTGCTATGCAAGAGGCTTTGTCAGTGGGTCAACAATATTGTCAAGTGTAGGTACTCAGCATATTTTCACATCTCCTCTATCTATCATCTCTCGAATGAGGTGATAACGCCTAAGTAGGTGTTTGGATCATTGGTGAGATCGAGGCTCCTTAGCTTGTGAGATAGCATCATTGTTATCACAATAGAGATCAATGGGATCCACAATGCTAGGATATATGTCAAGTTCACTAATGAAATTTTTTATCCAAACAACTTCCTTTGCTACACTTGAGGAAGCAATATACCCGGCCTTGATTGTAGAATCAACATTTGAATCTTACTTTGAACTTTTCCAGCTCACAATACCACTGTTTGAGCAGAACACATAACCAGATTGCGATCTAAAGTCATCCTTATCTATCTGGAAGCTAACATCGGTGTATCCAATTACATCAAGATCTTCCTGACCTCCGTATATCAAGAATGAGTCCTTAGTCCTTCCCAAATACTTAAGGATATTCTTGACAGCTACCAAATGAGCATCACCGGGATCAGATTGGTACCTACTTGTTGCACTTAAAGCATACGAGACATCTGGTAGAGTACATAACATGGCATACATGATGGATCCTATTGAAGATGCACATGGAATCTTATTCATGTGATCCCTTTCTTCCTTAGTTGAAGGGGATTGTGTTTTTGATAGACACGGGCCATGTTGCATAGGCATGAATCCTTTCTTGGAATCATGCATATTAAAGTGTCTCGGCACTTTGTCTATGTATGTACTCTGACTTAGGCTAGACAATTTTTGTGATCTATCGCTATAGATCCGGATTCCTAATATATAGGTTGCTTCACCCAGGTCCTTCATAGAAAAGAATTTCCCCAACCAAGTTTTTACTTGTTGCAGGGTAGGGACATAGTTTCCAAAGAGTAATATGTCATCTACATATAATATCAGGAAGACGATCATGCTCCCACTAACCTTCTTGTAGACACAAGGCTCATCTTCATTATTGATGAATTCGTATTGTTTTATTGTTTCATCAAAACAAAGATTTTAGCTTCTGGAAGCTTGCTTCAATCCATAGATTGATCTTTGTAACTTGCATATATTTTGGGCTTCTTCTGGTATGTCAGATCCTTCAGGTTGTGTCATGTATACATCCTCTAGAATATTCTCATTAAGGAAATTATTTTTGACATCCATCTGCCATATTTCATAATCATGATATGCAGCGATAGCAACTAAAATCTGAACAAATTTAAGCATTGCAACTGGTGAAAAAATCTCATCATAGTCAACCCCATGAATTTGTTTACATCCTTTTGTAACCAGTATTGCCTTATAGGTATGTACCTTACCATCCATGTCAGTCTTCTTTTTGAAGACCCACTTTCATACTATAGGGTTAACTCTTACAGGAGGCTCTACCAAGGTCCAAACCTGGTTTGTGTACATGAATTTCATTTCAAATTTCATGGATTCTAGCCACTTCTCAGACTCGGGACCAGTTATGGCCTCCTGGTAGGTCACATGCTCATCTTGATCCATGACTTATACATCACCTTGATCAGTTATGAGATATCCATATCTCTCAGGTAGGTGACGTATCCTGCTTGACCTACGCTGGTCTTGTTCTACTTGAGTAGGTTGCTCTTCCACAACTACTTATATTTCCTGCTCTAATTCCTCCATAGATGTATCAATGCTTTGTGATTCTTGAATTTTTTCAAGCTCTACTTTCCTCCCACTGATTCCTTTGGAAATAAAATTCATTTATAGGAAGACTCTAGTTCAAGCGACCAACACTTTGCCCTCAGAAGGATTGTAGAAGTAATACCCTCTTGTTTCTTAAGGATACCCCACAAATAAATATTTGTCAGATTTAGGCTCAAGCTTAGTTGAAATTTGTTGTTTCACATAAACTCCACAACCCCAAATCTTCATATAAGACATATGTGGTTTCTTACCACTTCATATCTCACATGGTGTCTTCTCAACCTTTTTGGATGGAACACAGTTAAATGTGTAAGTTGTTGTCAATAGTGCATGTCCCTAAAAGGAGTTTGGAAGATCGGCGTGACTCATCATGGATCAGACCATGTCTAACAAGTTCCAATTTCTTATCTTAGGTACATTGTTCCATTGGGGTGTTCTATGAGGAGTAAGTTGGGATAAAATCTCACACTCTTTCAGATGGTCATCAAACTCTAGGCTTAAATATTCACCACCTCGATCTGATCGAAGAGTTTTAATATTCTTACCTAGTTGGTTTTGTACTTCATTCTTGAATTCCTTTAGATTTTCAAAGGAGTCTCATTTGTGTTTCATTAAATACACATAACCATATCTACTAAAATCATCAGTAAATGTGATGAAGTACTGAAAACCTCCTTTGGCAGGTATGTTCAGTGGTCCATATACATCAGTAAGTATGAGGGCCAAAAGATCATTAGCTCTTTCACCTTTTCATGTGAATGGAGACTTTGTCATCTTTCCAATTAAACAAGATATGCATATCTCATATGATTCATAACAAAAGAGTCCAAGAGTCCATCTTTATAGATTTTAGAAATGTGTCTCTCATTTATGTGGCCTAATCGACAATGTCAAAGGTAAGTTGGATTTAACTCACTAGGTTTCATCCTTTTAGTATTTGTGCTATAAATAGGCATTTAAAGATCAAGGACATATAGTCCATTGTTCATTTGTGCATTAGCATAGAATATATCATTCAAATAAATTGAGCAACAATTGTTCTTTATTATGAATGAAAAATCAAACTTGTCCAAACAAGAAATGGAAATAATATTCCTGCTAATTGTAGGTACATAATAACAGTTCTCGAACTGAATTATTAAACCACTAGGTAAAGTCAATACATAAGTTCCTACGGCTAAAGCAACAACCTTTTTTCCATTGCCAACTCGTAGGTCAACTTCACCTTTTGCCAAATCTCTACTCCTTTTTAGCCTCTGCACATTGGTACAAATGTGAGAACCGCATCCAGTATCTAATACCCATGATGCAGAAGTAGATAGATTAATTTCAATAACAAAAATACATTAAGTTTAAGTCTCTACTCGATTCTTCTTATCTTCCATGTACTTTGGGCAGTTTCTCTTCCAGTTCCCGGTCTTACCGCAATGGAAGCAAGTGTCATCCTTTACTATGCCTCCACTAGGCTTCAAAGCAGGAGCAGTGGGTTTGGGTTTGGCAACTTCCTTACCTTTCCCTTTACCACCCTGCTCGGTGAGCCTTTTGTTATGTCTATTTCCATTTCCGATCATCAGAATGGACTTCCCTTTTGATTTCAGATTCTGCTCGGCAGTTCTTAACATGCCTAGCAGCTCAGGAAAAGTTTTGTCCATATCATTCATGTTGAAATTAAGGACAAATTGACTAAAGCTCTCGGGCAACGATTGTAAGATCAAATCAGTCGCAAGTTCCTTTCTGAGGGGAAAATCCAACCTCTCAAGGTTCTCCATATACCCAATCATCTTGAGCACACGGGGGCCTACAGGGGCTATCTCAGCTAACTTTCCTTGAAAAAGGGCTTTTGAAACCTCAAACCTTTCATGTCTTGCCTGCTCTTGATATAAAATCTTCATGTGTCTGATCATATCGAACGCTGCCATGTTCTCATGTTACTTTTGCAACTCCGAGTTCATGGTAGCTAGCATGAGGCAAGCAACTTCATTGGCATCATCGACATGCTTCTTATAAGCATATTTTTCTGCCTTAGGTGCACAACTAGGAGGTTCCTCTTTAGGAACATGTTTCTCCAAGACATACAACTTTTTATCATGCTTGAGTACAATCCTCAAATTTTGGTGTCAATCTAGAAAATTTGTCCCAAACAATTTTTCCTTATCAAGGATTGATCGCAAAATATTGTTAGAGGTGTTTGTTGTCATTGTGATCTACATGAAAAATATGAAAAATATAAGCATCATTAAAATGACATATTTAATTAGGCATTTAATTAAATATGCTCCCACTATTTTACTCAAAACAAATGACTCTCACCATTTGATTCGGAAAATCCTGTTGAAAGATTTTCTAGTGGATCGAGATCCACATTTCACTTTGTTTTAAGTCCGCGTAGGCGGATTACACAAAACTAGGTTATTTAGGTAGGAACTCCTTCCAATTGTATCTAATACAACTCTCAAATATTTTAGTTGGGTGAATAACTCCTTATTCCAATCCATCATATGGATCATTTCCAACTCTTACTTCTAAACGTATATAATCTTATTATAATTTGTTTAGTTAAGTCTGACCCATTATTTTAGTAATTGGATATTATAATTATCCCATCTCACCTTACTAATATTGAACATGCACCTCGCGTAGGCGAAACCTACATTATTCAATACTAGTCTTGATGAGTGCTAAAACTTGGAAAGCATAAACTTAATATTTAATTTGAGAGACTTTGTAATTATTTTGATCTCATCAACTTATTTATCATATAAATCGTCTCTCACATGCATCAACATACATTCACATACATCGATATACATACAAAATGGAACAGTTATGGCCTATATCGTAATTGTTCTCCTAAGCCAATGAGAGAACCTAAGCTAACCTAATAACGATTTAAGCTTCTCCAAGCAAGATCTTCAAGGTTGTCCTCCTTTGATATTGTATTCTTCTCTTTCTTCATAACATTATATTACATAAAACAAACTCGTTTTACATACGAGGGAGTGAGATGAGAAAAGAAGTTACATTAAGAGATTAAAAGAGATGCACGACACATAAGCCGTATTTTAAAATCCCAAAAACAAAATAAAGGAAAACTAAGGCCACAACTGATCACCATAAAACAGTAATAATGAACACATTATTATTATTAATTTTAATTCTGTTAATTAAATGAACCAAATTGAATTTCGGCGATTGATCACACTACACAGAGTTAGCCGCGGATGGGGTTCAAGGGGGCAGAATTTTAATGAACAATTCATTTGAAGTCGACGTCGTTTTTCGCACCAACACTTGATACTTTAAAGCACAACTCTTGTGCGGTCAGAACCCTAATCACATAACTCTTTGATAGCACAATCCTTGTACATTCCTGAACCCTAATGCAACAATTTCATACCATCAAACACACCTCGATTGATAATTCAATATGATTGATCAACACATCATTGCTTCACCATACTAATGTCGGATTCCGAAGCAAATGACCATTGATCGCTCAAAGGAATAACAATCATTAAGTGTTTGAATGAACGAAATAGAAACAATATATCATATATACCATACTTTGCATCAGAATTACTTATATCATAATATAAATTGGTCGATCTCATTTGTGTAACCTATGGACGATCGATGTATCGCTGCTTCACCATACTAACATCGGATTCCGAAACATAGTTTACATCAATCATCCAAATTTTACACACATGATGCCAAATTTAATTACTCGTTAATTATTTAATTCATTCTGTCTTTTAATTGTATTAATATAGAAAATACAGAAAATAAACAATTATCAGATGCATGGTTTCGTAAGTGGCTCTGATACCACTGAAGGAAAATTGCGATCCAAAACGCAGTAGAAATTAATTTTTTTTTCTTTAGTGATCCTTACGCATGAGCATGATTAGTGATAAAAGTGGTTACCTCTTGTGGTGATTGAAACCTTTGATGTAGATCTAAGGAGTGATCACGAGCGTTGAATGGTGACAATGCCTATACTCAGTCCACAGGAACGGATTCCTTCAGTCTCAGTGCTAACTGCTACGAATGAAGGCTTAGAGAGAGAGAGAGAGAGAGAGAGAGAAACGAAATTTCATCAAGTGAAATGCTTCTGCACAAGGGTTCTATTTCTAGAACCACTTGTGTGGGTTGTAAGCTAAAAAGGCCACTTAAGTATGTGTAGCCCATATCTTATGGTATACTGAAAATCACTTAAGTGTGTGTAGCCCATATCTTATGGTATACTAAAAATCACTTAAGCGCGTGGTACCTTACCATATTTCGTATTCTACTTAAGTGCACCGTACCTTACGATGTTCTACAATTCACTTAAGTGCATTGTACCTTACATTGTTTCTTATTTACTCTGTCTCTCATTAATCTGTCCTTTTGTGTGTGACCCTGTAGGTTTTTGCGATATTGACAATTATATTAAATCACGTATTTAACATAATAAATAGTGAGCGGTATCTAGCAACACATCACTGCTACCCAAGACACGAAAATGTCATGTGATCTGACAAATCCATTTTTGTAATAATACTTGTGTGTATAATTACCCTTTTTGCCCTTATGTCTATATTGAACATAAGACATAGACCATTTCATTCTTGTCCAGTTCAATATTGGGCCCTTAGACATTTATCTTGTTACGCAGGATGGCCAAATTCCATTTAGGTCACTCATGTCCCTCAGCATGCTTTGTGGAGTGCCCATCAACTATCTTTATGGTCATCCAGTTACGGACAATGTTTGATCGGCAATAAAACACTCAACTCTACATCTAGGGTCCATATTGGTTTCAGGTGGAAGGGTAGTATACACCACCATCACCGTGAGAATAACTTATAACACTTTGCATAACATTCTATGTAGTATTCTCATAGCGGGTCAATCCAGTATAAATATTACTCCTAATATTCATACTTATGTTTAAGACTTGATAACTCCTTATCCATGATCCATGAGATGCGATCATCAGTCTATATACATAATAGTCTTAATGCTTTAATGTTATCCCATTTCACAACAAAGCTCGACTACAGATACTTTATGAATAATGTCCTTATGTTTAATGTGATCTCATGATTAAGTCACACTTGATACATTAAACGGACTAGATATTCTAGGGATTTTATTAAACAAACATAATAAAGAAAAATCCTTTTATTATTAATAAATAATTAGATACAAGTACCAAAAGTATTTGCCTCTAGGGCTTACACCAACACACATGTCTACTACATTAGACACATCGCTCAAAATTTCACGCGAGAGATCAGAGACAAAATGCTACGGAAGAAGCTTGTGAATGCAGGGTATGCATTAACAAAACCTTCCTCAAACACTACCGCGAAGACATCAGATAGACAAATGCAAATACAGTAAGATAGATCGATAATATTCCATTAGATAAGTGGACCAAGTCATTCGACAATGGTCAACGATGGGGCCACACGACAACAAATATCATGGAATCAATGAACTATGTCTTCAAAGGCATTTGAAACATACTGATAACCGCTTTGGTAGTAACCTATTTTATGTTAGGGTCGATGTTTGAGATCAGACGTTCAAAATGGATTTCGGTGTTACAATCTGGGAAGTTGTTCAATGATGCTTCAATAAAATTCATTAAGGAGGAAGTTATCAAAGCTAACACACATGTGGTCACAATGTTTGACTGTCATAAAGGTTGGTTCAGTGCAAATGAGGCAATGGATCATAATGAAGGGAGCCCAAGGGGATACTTTCGAGTTGACATAGATAGAGGTTGGTGCGAGCGCGAAAAATTCCAAGCCTTCTGTATGCCTTGCTCCCATGTCATAGAGGTATGTTCAAAGGCTCGGTAGGACCTTTCCAACTTACTATTTGCCATTTACAAAGTCATAAGCTTATGCAATGTTTACAACAATAGCTTTCCGGTGGTAGCGAAGGAGGATTATTGGTATGCATATCAAGGAGAGATAGTCTGGCACAATGAAAACATACGAAGAAAGAAAAAAGGGTTGCGCCAAACAACACATGTATTCCAACCGAAATAGATACAACGAACAAATTGGTGAGACTATGTAGTTCATGTCATCATCCCAGACACAATCATACAAACTTTCCCAATGTTGGACCAAGCACAAAAACATAATTTTATATGTAACCATTTTATATGATTTTAAAAATAATGTTTTTTTCATTAATATCAATGCATTCAGTTACAACAATTTAAACAACAACTAAACAAAAAAAAAACACAAAATCGCAAGACAAACAAATACAAGGACTAAACAACATAACTATGTGATTACAACCATCAGGACAATTTCTTCAGAATTGTGCATCATAATGTAAACATCCCTGTCAGTTTTAACATTGTCCCCAATACGACTTTCTTCATTGTCGTTGTACACGGTAACAAACATTTGAATTCTTCTAATCTTTTCACCATCTACAATGTCTCCATTTAACCAACGAATCAAACTCCTATTAAGACGCTCGAACGTCTCTGTGTTCCAGAGTAGAATCTTCATCGGAGGTTTTACTGTCGAATAAATTAAATCGGCATTTCTCTTGTGAATATAAGAAGACGTATATGAAGATATTTTGAAGAAAAATTGAAGGAGGATTTATAAGATGTGTGAAAAATAAGGGGGAGATGATGCATTATTTATAGAATCCCTGAATAAAGGAGTAGTCACTGCCTGTGGCGCATGCTCCTAGAGGATGCATGCATGCATCACTTGCACTGACATCATGTACATGCATGCATAACTTGGGATGACGTCTATGTACATTTTATTAATGCATGCGCCACTTGGGATAACTACTCCTCTTACGTGCAAATTGTTTTTGTTTGAAATCTGGTTAGTTTGGTAAATTTTTTAAAATGTTGATTATTTTGATATATTATTTGAAAATGTTAATTTAAAAAAGATTCTCTAAATGATTAGATAGAAATATATTTTTATATTTTTTTTAAAAGATTTTTTTATAGATTCTAAGTTTGTTTAATACTTGATAAAGATTTTTAACATATACCATTGTATAAATTTATAGAATTTGAAAGTATCATATGAATTATTATTATTTTTTTAAATTAAAAGTTACAGATGTGAATCAATTTTTCAACAGCAAGGGGATTTTAGCTTGTTATGTTGCTAAATAATGGCTTAGATTTTAATATATATATATATATATATATATATATATATATATATATATATATATATATATATATATATATATATATATATATATATATATATATATATATATATATATATATATATATATATATATATATATATATATATATATTTAAAAAATGATTTTTATGAAAAGATATTAATAGTAAAAGTTTTTAACTTATTTTATAAGATAAAAGATTAATTTTGATATTTAATAAATTATATATAAATTATTGAAGATCAAAATATATTCAAAATCATATAATTTTTAAAAAGATATATTTCAATAAATATTTTAATAAAAAAAATATTTAAATTTGTAACTTTTTGAAATTCTGTGTTTTGGATCGGGCAAAGATCCAAAAAGCTAAGACATATACCAATGTCAATTCACTCAAAATGAACTTATGTATAAAAGTCAAACCTCACGAGAAATTCAATATCCACGTTTTGATATCCACTTTTTACTACATTCATCTTGAATTCTTAACTGACTTGAATGTTGAAGTGATAATCTTGCAGATCCACCCCCCACGCCATTTTATCGGAGATGAGGACATCCGATTCATGATTCTTTACTATCAACACACGTCTATTTTTGATTCCATAACAGAACAATAGTGTCGTATGCGGGAATTGATTCTTAATTCCTACAAATATTCCATGAATAAATCATTTTAGATTCAAAATCGGATTCCTATCAGAATCGTCGAAAAATCGAGAGAGTCACCTCTAATATCACACCGAAGATCCTCAATCACCCTCCCAGTTTCAGATCGCCTTAATCACCTATCATCATTGATATCTGCATCGCAGCAACTTCCAACATAGATCTGATATCAGAGTACTTCTTCCATATGACTAATAATCTCCCAACAATAAGCAAATACCGCAGGATATCAGGATTCATAGAGCACGTGAAGGTAAACGGAATCTCAAACGCATAGTTATCGTCGATTACAATGATTATTATCGCGGATCATACTACATATTACCGCGATAAAAATTGTTAGGCATTCTGATTCTATCCTACTACATTGATCGTCACCGATAAGATCCACATCATCGTGGAATCCAGAGGCAATCCATCATCAAAACACCTCTTATGGGTGGTAGAGTGATGTTGAATCAAGAAACAAAGATCAAGGTGTATTAAAATACTCGAGAAATAAAGAAATGCGAAGGATATTAAGTACGAAACTACCGGCAATTTTAACAGTCTCCACCGCTAAAAAAACACCTACGAGATAACTCAAAGATGATGGATTCCCCCATAATAACTCCCGGTCCAACGCAATCGAGCAATTAAATCTTCGGTAATCGACCCTAAGCACACAAGATAACAAATATCCTATAACCTTTGATAATTCGATAACTTACTCTTAAAGAATATTAAGAATCCCACTCTTCATATACAACATCAAATTATTAACATATACATGAATTCATGTGTAAAATTATATATATATATATATATATATATATATATATATATATATATAAAAGAAGAAGAAGAAGATTGAATAAATGCAATGAAATCATTTCTATGAATATATTTTGGACCAGTTTGTTTTACCTTTAAAAAAATGAATTTTTTCTTTGTATTTTAGAAAATGAATTTTACAAAAATGTTTTTTAAAATATTATAAGTTTTTCTAAATTTATTTTTTATAAATTAAAAGATTAAATTGTTCATTGTATAACATAAATATACATTCCTGAAGATGAAAACATAGTCAAAATAATATATTTTTTTTAAAATTGTATCTCAAAAATGATTTTTAGAAAAAACTATTTGAAATAGCTTCAAAATTAAGTGACTTTTTTGAAATTTTGATATCCAAAAAAAGTTTTGATAAAATAATAAAATACATAAAATAACATTTTAAGAATAACTATTCAAACAAAATTTTCATTTGAAGTTTTTGTGAAAAGTTTCTTTGTAAATATTTTTTACACTAAAATATATAACACTACAAAAATCATTTAAAAAAAAAACCAAAACAAATGGGCCCTTTATACTTGACTTGATTGGTTATTTTTTCATTAATATATTTTTGTTTTTTAATTATAAAAAATCATCAAAATACAAAAATGTAAAACATTGAACATTCATTTTATACAAATTTATACTAACTTTTCTCCAATCTACCTGATTTTTCCTTCTTTATTTCTATTCTACCACTCTTTTTAATTAATTCTCAAACTAACATATTTTTAAATAATTTTTTTACCAAAAGGTCATCAAATATAATAGATTTTTTTTTTAAATATTAATTGAATCTGTCAATTAAATTGACGGATCCATCTTATTTTTATTTATTTATAATTAAAATTTCTTTTTCGTAAGATTTCTTGAAAAAAATTATTTTTATGAAATATCCAAAGGAGTGATTTTTATAACAAATAGATGGATTTTATAAATAAAAATCACAGAAATAAAATATAATTAAAAAATTGAAATAAAAGTACTCAGCAATTTAATTAACAGGACCACTACAATTTTTCTTTTGAAAAGACAGTAGTATAAAAATTACTAAAAAAATGATTTAAAGAATAAAATTGAGAAATTGAAAAGTAAGGTGAAGAAACCCAATTTATGTAAGTCAAACAAGAAGTTTAGAATGACGATGTGACATCCACTACACTCTATCAACCACACTCAACTCAGTTGCCGACGTCTCCACTGCAAGTGCAAGTGCAACTACTATTATACACCAACGATCATGGTGTTCCATGCTATAACTTCCCTTTTAGATTGGTTATATGCTTTTAAATGAAAAAAATATATAATGATTTTAATATACTTGATATTGATATTACAAATTACAAAAGCATAGAATTAATTGGATGCACATGTAATATTAGTTAGATGTAACAACACCGTTTCGTTAAACAAATGTCGTAGGATGTTAGTATATTTCCTGTGCATAATCGAATTTTGAATCTCAATTTAGTAAAGAAAACTATAATTTTTTGTTCTTTAAATATTTTATCAATGTTTTTCCTTTTCAAATAAATTATATTGAGGATTTCATTGTTTTTGAACATGTTCTCGTGAGTATTTTTTGCATGAACACATTAATTAATAATTAAAAAAATTCAAAAATCAATCATTAAATTTACTGTTAAAATAAATAAATTAATATGATATATTTTTAAAATTTAAAAAATCAATATAAATATTTATTAAATTAAAGAAATAAAATGAATCAAGTAGGTAAGATCTTAAACTAAAAGTAAACCCAGCCTAATCTTAATAAGACAATCTTTTCATTAGTTTTCTAATGCCGACATCAAACCATATATTAAATTTACTTAGCTAGAATTTGTATTTTAATTATTTTTACATAAAGTTTTCCGAAAATAGATTTCTGAAAATTGAGCTACTTACTGCAAACAGCTATACTAGCTACTTATTAGGGAAAAATATATCCCATCCTCTTGTATAATTCACATTATTTTTTTCTCAGTTATTTAATATTAATCATTTTATTTGTTTTTTTTAGTTTATGTTATATAATTTATGTAAAAAAATATTTAATTATCATTATTTTTGACAAACTTATAACATATATTTATTGATTTATAAGTTTTTTATAAGTTAATTCAAATAAAATATAACTTATAATTTTTTAAGTTTAATTTTATTATTTTAATTAAAAAATGAAAATTATTTAAACATATGTCAATTCATATTTACAAACTAAATTAATTTTATTAAATACTATAAATTAAATTAATTGGATGAGTGAAAAAAACTTAACAGATATGCACTATATATATTAAATGGCTGTAACATACTAATTAAGAGTTCAACATTTTACTACAGTATTTATTTATTTTTATTAATAATTTAAACATATTGTTTATATTTATAATTATAAACTAACAACTAAAACACAAATTAAATTAACTAATTAATCTCTTAGTATTAACTATTATGTAACTAGCTACTTATAAGTTGTTGGATTAAAAAAACCCAAAAAATGAGCTGGATAAGTTTCACACTCAGATCCTGAGTGCAATGCACCTGTAATCAAACAACTTTAGTCAACAATGTCGTCCCCATTCTTATTCAGGCTTTAAAGCTCAATGTCTCCCACCATATATATGAAAAGACAGTTTTTGCTCTCTTACAATTTCAATTTTGATCAAGATTTGACATGGTTTTTCTCCCTGTAGTTATTGTTTTTTTTGTTTATTTTTAAAACCAACAAATTTATCTGAGTTAACCGACAATAATGCATATCTCGGCAAAAGAAAAACCCATTTTAGAATCTCACTCGCACACACAAACTCCAAGGCTTCAATATGCCAAACCTCGTATTCCTCTCCCTAACTATCACCATTTGTCTTTCCATTTTCCACACCAACTTCCATGTACAATCCCTCACTTCATCCTCAGACATTCAAGCTCTCAAAGCCTTCAAAGCCTCCATCAAACCCTCTTCAATCCCACCCTCATCATGCATATCATCATGGAACTTCACCGTTGATCCATGCTCTCTCCCTCGTCGCATTTACTTCCTCTGCGGGTTCACCTGCACCACCGATTCCAAACACATCAACCAAATCACACTCGACCCTGCAACCTACTCAGGGACACTCACTCCACTCGTCTCTCAGTTCACGCAACTCATCACACTAGACCTCTCTGACAACAATTTCTTTGGCTCAATCCCATCTTCAATCTCCTCCCTCTCAAATCTCAAAACCTTAACCCTCCGATCCAATTTCTTCTCTGGTTCAATCCCACTTTCAATAACCAAACTCAAATCTCTAGAATCTATAGATTTCTCGCATAACACCCTATCCGGGTCTATCCCAAACTCTATGAATTCTCTTACCACCATTCGCAGAATCGATTTCAGCTTCAATAAACTTACCGGCTCAATCCCAAAACTACCACCCAATTTACTAGAACTCGCAATCAAGAACAACTCTTTATCTGGGCCACTTCAAAAAACAACCTTTGATGGATCGACCGAACTAGCAGTAGTTGAACTCAGCGAGAATTCACTCACCGGAACAATTGAATCATGGTTCTTGCTTTTACCCTCTCTGCAGCAAGTGAATTTAGCCAACAACAGCTTCACCGGGATTCAGATCTCAAAACCAGCTCACGGTGGAGGAAGCAACCTTGTGGCATTGAACCTCGGATTTAACAGAATCCAAGGTTACGCGCCCTCGAATCTAGCTGCATATCCTTTGCTGTCGTTTTTGTCGATTCGGTATAACTCGTTACGCGGCAACATACCATTGGAGTACGGACAGATCAAGTCAATTAAGAAGTTGTTCTTGGACGGGAACTTCTTCGTCGGGAATCCGCCGCCGGGACTGTTGGCTGCCGGAGCTACTGTTTCCGGTAGCTTGGGGGATAATTGTCTACAGGGGTGTCCAGTTTCTTCGGAACTGTGCACGCCAGCACAGAAACCCAGTTCTGTTTGCAAACGAGCATAACGTGGAAGATCATAGACCACCATGGTTTGTGTGGTTAATTAACATAGCAATAGGCCAATAATATAAATGTTTGTATTAGAAAGAAAAAAACATTTTGTCTTGACAGGGAAAATTATGTGTATTGTGTAATTAATAAGGTAATTAATGTTTCTATGTGATAAATAATGTGAAATTTGTGTGTTTCATATAATATTATTAAGATGAGAAGAGCTAGAAACATTTTTTAAAACATTTTTTATATTACTCGTTTTAGTGTATTTCGTAGGTTTATCACTTTATAAATGAATCTCACACAAATTGATAGGGTCCAGAGGTGTTTCATCTAATAATAAAGTGAGGGTTAAAAAGAGACAGTTACTAGCCTTCCTCTTATAAACATTAAATGCAATAATTTGGCATAAGATACACTTTAAAATTCTCTCTTATCCTTTACAAATTATTTCCCCCTTCTCCTAGATTCACCTTTTCAATTTGAATTGTGGTTCTCCTCCCTTCTTAGCCTGGCAACAATTTGTTAGTGTAGTGCATCTTGCCCCCATCCTGGTTAATCCTTCTAGGGTCGCGTTGTGGCTTCTTGTTTGTTTTCTCCTTTTTATGTCCTTGCGCTCTCTCTATTGTCTATAGGTTATTTCGTCTATGTAATTCTATCGATAATAGTATTATCGTGGTCGATTTATCTTTTCTCTATGAAAATTTAATTTAATCACACAACATCAAAAGAAAAAAGGACCAGTTCCACCATGGATCTAGTCTGCAACAGTCAATCGGCAAACATCCAGATTCCTCAACAATCCATGATGGAGGTGTGCAACAAAAAGTTCAGTAATAACTTGCATAATATTCCAAACAACAACCAAATTCAAAATAGTGTTAACTAGAGTATTGGGAAAAATAACGAAGATAATGTTGAGTTTTTCATTTGGGAAGATGATGATATTACTAAAGAATTCAAAGAATCTAAAACATCATTATAGAAAATTTTCTTGTTGACAAGCCTATAAAAAAAATCCCTGATTATAGGTTTGGCAGGGATATGGTGTGATCCCATGGGACTTAGACTCTTTGAAACCGATAAAGGATTGTTTAGAATTACTATGGATAACTAAATGGATGTCAAATACATTCTAAAGGGAAATCCTCGACTATTTCGCAACTCTTGGCTTGCTGTCAGGCCATGGAACCCAGATATACAACAAAATCTTATCAATTTTCAATTTAGTTCCCATGTGGATTCAAATTTGAGGTTTTCTTTCAAAATTAAATCCAAACAAATGGGAGCAAAAATTAGTGCGAAGAGGGGTGAAGTTTTGGAAGCATAGATGTTGACGTACCCAAAAAATATTACCATCAATGAGGTTAAAGTTTTGTTGGATGTGACTAAACCACTAAAACAAGGCATGCACATAAGCAATGTTAAATATGGTACAACCTTTATTTGTTTTCGGAATGAAAAATTGCATAACTTTTGCTATAATTGTAGAATAATTTGGCGTAATGAGGATTATTTTGTGAAGGAGTACCAGAAAAACCTTGACCCTGCTGCTAAAAATTCGTACGGTAAATGGCTAAAATCTACGGAATATGGGCAAAAAATTGAGGAGCATACTGAGGGAAAATACAATAGTAATCCTATGAAATCTTCCAGTTATGAGGAGTCCAACCCTGCTCTAGAAACTTGGAAATTTCTCTATCAAAGATGCTTAGGATACTTAACCAAATAACACTAAAATCCAAACCGACCATGATAACAAACAAGAAGGACAACAATGTGTTATTGTGCATGAAAATGAAAGGAAAAGAACATAAGATAACAACACTATCAACACTTAAGAAAAGGCAGACTCTTATCCAAGAGCCAACATGGAATCATGAAAATCCTCTCGTGGAACTTTCGAAGGTTGAGCAACCTTCAAACAGGGTGAGCCCTCAAAAGATTGATTAAAAGCCACCATCAAGATATCATTTTCCTCTCAAAAACAAAATCGGGCAGTATCTCCTTTAATAAAATATCTTTTAATTTCACTTCTAGTATGCCTAATTGTTGTGTGAACTTTTAATATGTGCAAATATACACTTCTAAATAGTAGCAAGTGGTGTAAAAGTAAGAGTGTTGATTCCATAAAGATTGTAATAATTCAAATTGGTTCTCAAATTAAAACCTTGTGAATAGCCATGAGTAAAGAGGTAACAATAATAATGGGTTATCACATATTCATATGTTGAAATACAGTAAATGATAAGTAATAATGAAGAAGTTAAATCAATCATAAGAGGCATGTTGGGAAATGATCCATCTAAAGAAGCTCATATTTTCTATGTGTCTAATGGAATATGTCATGATAGTTAAGACAAAAAGTGATCTAGTGGTGTATCTCTACATCATCAAAGCATATGCATTAAGTCAAGGGACCAACTCTTATGGTCTCACAATAATAATGAAGCATGTCTACTTTTAACTCCTGATTTTCCCTATGGTTGTAGTCATTTATATCTAAAGTGACTAATATAATGAATATGTATGTCCTACTATTTTCAACCACATTTACTTATGAAGTCTGTTAGTTAATGAATCTTTCTCAACCCTTGACCAACTTTTACCTATTTCTTAGGTGATCAAGCAAATAAGCAAATATATAACATTATTTCACATAGTAAAATGTTTCACTTGAAATCACATAATTTAACACAAAATACTACTTTCCATTAAACTTCACATTGCTCAACAAAAAGAGTTTTAGCTTGTAATGAGTAAAAGAAGTACAACAACACAAGCTCTTACATTGAACATTTCTAAACACAAATGAAAAGAAAATATAAACCTAAGTATAACACTTTCATATTTCAATTGTAATTCTACTATCTTCTAGTCTTTCTTTTTTTAGCTTTTTGATTTTTTTAAAGGCATTCTTAAACCTAACATCGCTCACACTGTCATATATTTTCTCCAAAAGGAGGCATTGTTGTTTGAATCATACTCTAAGAATTCTTCCATATAGCCTTCATGATTTATTTTCCAACCATCTTCGTCATGCACCCCACTGGTATTTGATGTATTTCCACCCAAAACGACATTGTGTAAAACGCTACCCGAGACTGTGCTTCCGCTCTCACCATCGACTCCAGGATTAACATGTGTTTCTCTAGAAACCACGGTCTTCCCTTCAGAACTTTCTGCAGATCGCGAGGATGATTGAATTATAATATATACACCCATTCCTTCACCGATATGACCATAACACCTCTCACAGAGCACCATATTTCTTTCATCTTCTCTTGCACCGTGTGTGGACTAACTGTCCTTAACATTAAGAAACGCCCTACTAGACCTAGTGTAGTGTTGATCCCTTCCCCTTATTTCTTTTCTTCCTCTACCACTATTTCGTCTTCATCTTTTCCACTTATTTCGTTTTTGCCTCTATAATTATTTTGTCTTCATCTTTCTTTAACGTTAAGCATTTTAACTATTCCATAAATTCGCTGGTAAAAGATATTGTACCGTCTAATGATTGTATAAGTGCTAATTACTAGTTTGTTACTCCCTCTCATTACGAATGATCCATTTGGAATAAAATAGTATCTCAAAATGAATGATCCATTTCAATTTAAAAAAAAATAATTATAAAAGTCCGACATAGAAACACCCCTAAAAGAAGAGAAGAATAAAATCGCGAGGGAGGAGGTAGCAAGTAAAAGCAACACGACACGAGCATGAAGTCTCTATTTATATTCGCGTTTTTCTCTGCGATTTCCATCGCCGCAGCCTCCACAGCCTACCCTTCCATCCCCGGCCTCGATTCCGGCGACTGCTCCCTCACCGGCGACGAAACGAATCTCGTCCCTCCACGCCGCGAAGTCTACGATGACGGACGATTATTCGATATCACACACAGGTTCGTCCCTGAGATGCCGGTTTGGGACTCCAAGGAAGGGTTAGGCCACTTTCTCTGGCTTGCTGATAGCATGAAAAACGGCTCACGCGCTAATGGCTCGGCTATGAAGCTTGGCGTTCACACCGGAACTCATGTTGACGCGCCGGGCCATTTCTATGATAATTACTTCGACGCCGGATTCGATGTTGATACCCTTGATATAGGACTCCTCAACGGTACAATCCTAATTCTCTTCTTCAATTCACTATAATCTTTGTAACATTTATCATTTCTCATAATTAGCCATTTTTTACAACTAAAATGATTATTATTCTTACTCAAAACAATAATGTTAATAGAAGGATCCATTATTATTAATGGAAGTATTCATCATTATTAGTATCATTACCATCCGTAGTATTACAATAGAAATAGAAGTAATAGTGCTCCCTATTCATATTACTAATAGAAGTGTTCGTTATTAATATAATCATCAGTAGTAGTACTAATAGAAGTATTAATTATTAGTTTAATTATTGTTTTGGGTAAGAAAACTATTTTTTTTTCTCAAAACAGATTAGTACTCTCTCTCTTATAGTTATAGTCGCATTTTTATTTTTAAAAACCGGGTATCCTCTGCGTGCAACTGCAGTGACTAATCTCTAGAGCTGGGGAGGACTACAATAGACGGTAAAACTCCCTCTCAAGAGAATTGAATTTGACACTGCTGCATCTTAGTGATTGGTTTGAACCTACAATCTTGATTAAGTTAGAAGAGTTCCCTTACCATCTCATCAAAGTTCTCTTATAAATGTAAATGATATTTATAATATTAATTAGAGGGTACAATTGAACATCAAAGTTTGACTGAATTGTAAACTAAAAGGGACAATCTTTTGAACAGTATTTTTTGTTTTGTTGCAGATACGACAATTATTGTGGGATAGAGGATTGTTTTGGTTTTCCTATACATTTATCATTTTTGGAATGCATTGATTGTTGGTTATAAATCAGACAGTTAGATGCTGACAATAGACAACTGATACACCAATCGTTTTGTTTATAGGTCTTGTCCTTTTGGTTGATGTTCCAAGGGATAACAATATTACTGGTATGTGATGGTCTTATTTAAATCATTTAGTTCTTGAGTTGCTGCACAGTTCACTTTCTCAGTTTCTTAATTTCTCGACCATGTAAATGCAATGTTTTGTTTTGCAAGGTCGGTTTTTGAGCTTATAGCGGATGGCTTACAAATAATAAACTCATATGACTAAAATAGACTTATGTGACAACAATTTTTCTCATGTTTTATACTAGTTCATAGTGTTTTATTTATAAATTACTTTAAGTAGATTTTGAGCTTACATATTTTTTTATCTTAATTTTACTATTGATATCTTAATTGAAAAAAATTAAAAATGTGTTTTTGTGCCATTTCGAAACACAATTTTTAATAATAAATATCCTTTTAATTGTGTTCTTCTTATCAGTTAGTTTAACCCCTAATTTTGTCAAATGATACAAGTTCAATCCCCAGCTTCTTTGTTATCAGCTGATAAAATAGAGCCTAAATCTTCCCGAAGAATCTATGCTCTCAATCATGAAATTTGATGGATGCTCTGCTTTCCCATTTACAAACTGTTTTCTGAGCCATTTCATTTTGAATGTCTGATATGAAAATGCAAACTTATTGCTGTTATCAGTGTTTATATTTAATTTAAATATTACTTTTCCAGCTGAAGTTATGAAGTCCTTGTATATCCCTAAAGGTGTAAGGCGTGTGCTCTTCAGAACATTAAATACTGACAGGTAATAACTGTATAAGTTACATTTGCCAGGATGGCCGTAGGAGCATCTTATTTTTGTTTGCCTTCCAGAAAAAAAATATCGAATTTTAAGATGGTTTCTCTTGCTTGCTCTGAAAGTGCTTCTCTAAGGCAGTTTCATAATTCATGCATATACACGAAATGCGTTTTTGTTTAACATTCATATACTTCTATCTTTTGAAACCTTTTGTCATCCAGTTTCAATTTTTGGGTTGAACCTTCTCAGTCATTATAATGTGGATGTGGAGTTAGCTTGCATATAAGCATTAGTTGCTTCTTCATTTTATCTGTATGTATGAAGACGGATATGCCATTGAACTGTGGGGAGGGGGTGGACAGTAGGCAGAGGTTATACAAAATTTCCTAATTATTAATTACCAAAGGTATATTACTGTCAAGGGGTGCTTAAAAATGAGAACTTAGCTTATAGCTATTAGTTTCAAAACAAGTTTTGTAAGACCGGTAATATTACTTTTTTGTGAATGCAATTTTACCAAACTTTAAGGTATGTTTGGATGATGAGGGAGGGAAAGGTTTTTAATGAAAAAGTTTCCCCTTCATTTTACTCCAACATAAACTTAAAGCGCGTTTGATTAGATTTTTCTATTTTAATTTTTAATCTCAATGATTCATATGCCTGGATATAATTTTTGTTGAAATGTTAGGAAACTTATGTTTAAGAAGGAATTCGACACAAGCTATGTTGGATTCATGGAGGATGGTGCAAAATGGCTGGTGGAGAACACTGACATCAAACTTGTAGGTGAGATAGAAATCACTATGTATGACTCGGGTTGCTTCCTAATTTTTTTCCTCTGTTTTTTACTCAAATAACTGGTATTCCATCCATAGTTTGAATTCCTATTTTATTTCAGTCATATCTGTCTTATCTAATAACATGGGGTCATTAACTTAAATTGATCTCATTGCACACTTCAAATTCTGGCCATTTCTTCTGTCTTGACTCCTTCTATCTTAGAAATTTTTTCAGCTCAATATTTTTTAGATGAAATTAAATTAGGTCCCTGAATGACTAAATCAGAGTACACATCTTCCAAGTGAAAGGTCCAAACAAAGGAAGGCAGTACATGAAAAATACAACAATTATCATCTAAAGATATGCCATGTTTTGCTTAACGATCTGCATCCCTACTTGCTGATCTTGAGATATAGTTGAAGTGAACAACATCTATATTGGCCATTTGAAGGGTCTTTGCTACCAAAACAGAGCACAGATGAAACACAGGACATTTTGTTGTTAATAGCTATAAGCGAGTTCAATTCCATCATCAAATGCGTGTAGTTTTTGTTTTGAGCTATCAAAATAGGGCCCCTAGCTCAGATAGCAGACCCACATTACAATTCCTTAGTTTAACAACAAAGGCCCAAAATAAGGAGCCATCATTGCTGTATGCTAGACCCCCAGCAGCAGCACCTCGTTTGATTTTAATGTAGTCTTCATTGGCTTAACCTACTTGGTTATACTCTTTGCGGGCCTTGGGGGTGTCCCAACAAAAAGAAGAATAGATTCATCTATAAAATTCCTAATATCATTTGCTAGATATTGTTTCTGAATCATGATTTGGAGGTGAGGATGAGCTGACTTTGAAAACTAAATCATTCCTAGCAGTAGCACACCAAATCTACCAGCAAAATATATGTTCCAATTACTAGAGAAGCTAGAACTTGAAAAGTTAATTAAATTATACCTGAGCCATTCCTTAGTGTCGGTTACGATGGAGTTTGAATCATTATCAATTTGCCTCAAAAGCCTCCAAATTTGCAAAACTTGGCTGCAATCCCTAAAAGCATGTTAAACGGTTTCCAAAGCCACTTTGTCGGAAAAACCTTCAAATCAGCAAAACATGACTGTGGCTGCTGTCCCTAGTAGCATGTGAATCGGTTTCCAAAGCCAATTTGCTGCCTGGAAAAAGATCCCTATCTATCTTCCCACAATGCTTCCTAGTTCCTAGTCGCATTTGTCATGAGAATACCCCAACAAATCTTCTACATGAACAATCTGATTCTCTCGCGGCCTTTCCAAGGCCAAATAGTCGGCAAAATATCATTTGGGGGCAAAATATTAACTGGGAGAAGAGAGGTATATGCTTTAGCAATGAAAAGGAGCCATCAGATGAGCCTCTCCAAGCAAGTGTCAAGCAGAGGAAGGCAGTTTCGAATAGCGTCAATTAAACCTTGAAAGATTCCATTCATCCCTGGTAAAGCTTCTAACTGATGCCACCAAGTCAACCAATGTCAAGCTCCCAGTAGCATAATCAGAAAGCTTACCCACATTATGAACTCAAGGGTCAGTCCAAAAGCTGATTTTGGAACCATTTCTCAATCTCCAAATGATGTTTGAGTTGATTTGCATCAAACCCTTGCCAAAAATTAGAACCCGGTCTTTTACATTGATCTTTGGCAAAATATTCCGACCACATCTGTAATTGGATCTAATACTCTTCACTCAAGGGTCTTGGCTACTGCATAGTAGTTATTATAGCTATTAAGTATCTTTTTTGTTATATAGATGTCAACCTAGTTGACTTATCTAATGGCTGTATCCTCCATGGTCGTGACTCGCGAGTTAATAAACTTATAAATGATTGAGATTTGTAAATGCACAAGATTCAGACCATAGATGATTATTTTGAATTACTAACCTCGCTCTCCCCAATGAATGGCATGCAGGGATATTAATAATCACGGCCTTGGTATATATCATAATTCCTAGTTTACACTATCTATGGTAAATGGTGTAAAGGCTTGACAATCATCAATTCCCTGCCCTTGATCGGTTAGTTCAGCAGTGTAAGTCTATGTACTTGTTGCATGCCCCAATAGTCACAAAAAAGCTCTTTGTTGTTCTAATATCACTATGTCCTAGCCATGTGCTATGTTTAGGGCTATGCTCATTTTTTCCCAGTTACATCAGTGTCTACCTCAGTGCCCCTGATTCTTTTTTCATAGAAAGGTTATAATTTCCTTCAGGTTTTGTCAAGGCCTTCAATCTGTGAATCATCTGACCTATACTTCATTGTGCCAAGTTTCATATGAAAGCTTTTTGTCCCATGGAACTAAAGTTTAAGGTTGTGTGTCTGTATGTGTTAGGGATAAATAAACAGTAGCAAATTATCCACTGGGTTTAAATGTGTGAATGTCAGCCCACTTTTCCCTTGTTTGCTTGTTATCTTTTTTTTTTTTTTTTTATTTCAAAATATAAAAATAGCTATTGGCATGCACTTCTTGAAAGCTGCTATCTGGGGCAGATCTTCTATATACACACACGCATACGTATTGTAGATTTGGTAATATTTATTGGACATCCCGGAGATTATTTTGAAAGAGGTCTATGATGAAGTAGGGATGGTTTGGGTGGAAGCCGGGTAGTAGCCAGAGTTCCAGAGCTAGAACTCGGACTCACTTAAGGGATACCCAAGATATAACCCGGTCTAATGAAGTCATTGTATTGCCGGGTTGAGGGTCTTGATGGGCCGAGATGGAAAGCCTCGTGTTGTGGGGTATCGAACCCGGATGAGCCGAGATGATAGTCGGATAAAGGGCCACCATCTGAAAACGGTCTCGGAAAATGAAAGGTCATAACGACACCATAATGAAACGGGCGTTCAAGCCATTAAGAAGTGAAATTAAATGATAAAATGACGGCGGTTTTCTAGATTTTGAATGCAGGAAGGAAGAGGAAAGGGTTCTTCATGATTGTTGGGGTTGAGGAATGGGCCTATATAAGGGACATCAAGAAATGAGGAAAGGGGGAACAACCTGAGAAAAACATTTTCAGACACTTAACCAATCATTTGAGGCTCTCCCTGACTAGCATAGCGGAAGTCAACCGTTTAGTATTTTTAGCAAGAACATTTGGCGTCCATCGTGGGGCCTTGGTAAAATTTTCCCATGCCACACAAAATCATCATCAAAATCGCTAATAGCCCAACTCTGTGATGTCCGGATCATCTCCCAGCCGAAGTGATCCACCTCCGCCACCAGATTTAACCCAATTGCTCGTAGTGGTGGATGCTCTCCGTCAACAAAATTAACCATTGCAAGATAGCGTCCATGTTCTGCAAACACATAATCAACATGATGGGGATACAGAGGAGGAGCTTCTGGATTTCCAACCATTGCCCGAGGCGGTCTGGGATGATCAAGTTCCAGAGAACTTCAAACCACTACCGTTGATATCTTTTGATGATAAAACCGACCCACAGGAGGACATTATTGCACAATTTTTTTTAAGGCGTGGTTCTGATAGAGACCCGAGTAAGAGGGATAAGGAAAAAGGGCTATCATGTAATAAAGAGTACGGGGAGGTTATATGATAAGTAACGAGTGGGTTAGGATGTTTAGTTGGCAAGTTAGTTATTTTTTTAGTAGTATAAATAGTGAGGTGGATGAATTGTAGGGGGGATGGATGAATTGTAGTGGGGATGCAAGAATATTGGAGTGACCTTTATGGTTAGGCAGAGAGAGTGAGTATTCTGCTTATTGGCACTGGGGTAGATTGGAATTGTTTTCCTTCTACAATTGTTCTTTTTTTCATCTATTAAATACATACTATTATTCTCTATTGTTTTTTCTCTTTATTTGCTTAATTTCGGATACTGAATTTCGGGTTCCCATCAGATTCTAACCCATATCTGCCGGCAAACCATTCCTGCAATGTATGAATATTTTTAATGATATTCCTCAATAATTTATCCCCTCGTTAAGATCAGCCAAGCTCTGCCACTGGCCAGTAGTGCCTATTTAAAATTCATGTTTTAATATCTTGTACAATGAAACAACTTCAGTGGAAACCTTTTGCTGTATCAATTTATTCATTCGAAACCTTTTGCTGTTTCTATTTATACCTTCATGTTTTAATATCTTTTACAATGAAACAACTTCAGTGGAAACCTTTTGCTGTTCAATTTATGATGGTACTATTTCTGCTTTTTTGCACCTATCGAATGTCATTAATGCACTAATGTAATTTCCGGTGTAATTGTTAGGAGTTGATTACTTATCCGTTGCGGCATATGTTCATTCGGTTCAGTCTCATCTTGTTTTTCTGGAAAGCAGGGTAAGAAAATTGTCTTCTGGTGGTAATTTATGCATATTTTACTCCTTAGTTACCCTAAGTTAATTATTCCTAGTTTCTCATTTGAACGAACTAAAAAAAATTAAAATAGGAGTACAAATGAGGTCTCGCGTGTGATCAAGTATATTAATGATGCCGAAAGTATGAGACCATTCTCTCTTGAATTTTCAAACTTTTAATATTGATAATGGTTGGTTCAAATAACATTTGGTGTTTTCAACAAGAGTGATGGCAGTATCAATTTATATGTCCTCTATGGTTTGATGCCTTGTTTGGGAAAGTTACATTTTATTGGACTCCTTCTTACTTCCAGTCGTCAAATTGATGTAATATTCATGTCTGACCAGTGACCACAGACCTAGACTCTTGAAAATTTATGAGGTTTATGAAACTTGGGTCTAATTATTGGCACTGCTAATTTTCTATATTCATCATTCGTAATAGAATTTTATAGCTGATAAGGTTTTATTAGCAATTCCAAAACTCTACTCAAACTATTTTGTATTCAAAACAATTATTTCACTTGATACATCTTTACACATTGCTCCCTTAATTAACTCATTTGTGTTCAGCTGATATTAGGCATATATTTGCATTCTATTCTTGGAGGCTGTTTTCATCATTTGAGTCGATACTTTCAGTTTTAGTAGAAAGAGAGAGGTTGCTAGAATGCGTCCATTGAGTTCCTTGTTTGAAAAATCATTAATGCGCAATGCACTAACAAAAGTAACTGCATCAGGAAATCATTCTTGTGGAAGGCCTAAAGCTAGACGGTGTCCCAGCAGGAATATATTCACTCAACTGCTTGCCTCTCAGGTTGGTTGGTTCTGAGGCATCACCAATTCGGTGCATTCTGAACCGATGATGAAGTCCGTGAGTTGCACGGTATGATCAATTTATGATATCAACCTCCAACTTATTGTTTCTTATCGTTTCTTTGCATTATCCTGATCCTTATCAAGTCGAATGTTGATATAGTGGTACGGCCGCAGGTAGCAACATAGCCCGAATGTAGTCAGTGGTATCAACAAGGAGCATTTTGATGCAAACCATACCTATAGTATAGTAATAATCTCAAAGAATTGAGGACTTGCAGATGCACTTGTAATAAACTTGTGTTTTCAACTTTTACCTCAGAAGTAGTCCCCCTTGTGCACCATTTGAACTTGTAGACCCATGCCCATAAATTCTTTATAATTTCATTATATATTAATTATGAGGATTTCTTAATGCATCCTATATGTTTTTTTGGAAATAGAAAAAAATACATTGTATGTTTTTCACTAAAATGAGTATTTAAGTCGTAGGTTCATGTATATTTAGATTCATGCATTTAGGAAGTTGAACTATTATTTATTTCTCTTTGTAAACATAATATATAATTAATTATATAATGTGTATAAATATCATAGTTGTTGAGTGTTTATTCAAAAAAAATCTTATTTCTATATTTCATATGGCATCAGAATGTTCCAAATTTGAGCACGGTTGTTTCATCAAAACGTTCCAAAATATTTATAGGGGGAGCCCGTTCTCACTAGCACATATCTTATTGATCGATTACCTTCTAGGGTATTAGGGTTCAAGAGTCCTATGGATGTTCTTTCTTCCATATATCCAAATTTGTTAGTAAGTAGTAATCTTAAACCTAAAATCTTTCGGTGTGTCTCATTTGTCCATGTGCATAGTCAAGGCAGAAGAAACTCAACCCTAGAGCCCTAAGATGTGTTTTTGTCGGGTATTCCTTTACTCAAAAGGGATATAAGTGTTTTCATCCTCCACCTAAAAAGTTTTTTTTTGTCGCGGAATGTTAACTTTCATGAGGAGGAACCGTACTTCACTCAACCTTATCTCCAGGGGGAATTTTAAGGAATATAAGCTTGAAAGTCTCGATCTTTCTTGTCTCGAGTCAAATACACTTAATTTGTCTAGTATTAAGTCAAATGCATTTGGTCATTATGATCATGACTCAAATACGCCCGATCTCTCTCATTTTAGTCATGATTCAAACACACTCAATCTCTTTGGTCTTGAGTCAAATCCACCTAATTCTTCCAGTTTCGAGTCAAATAGGCCCAATCTTTATGGTCTTAAGTTAAACACATTTGGACCAGACCCATATGAGGTTGAAGAAGTAGGAATTGAGTAAAATCAATCAAATACACCAGTAGTTGAATTTGGACCTGAAGTGGATGTAAGATATGGAAAGAATTTGGTTTATATGAGAAAGTCAAAGGCCATTTCTGAATCGACACAATCTCAAGAGTTTGACTCGACTCCTTCAAATTAGGTAATTAATTCTTCTGAATTACAAGATAAATTGATCTCCCAAACTACATATGATGACCTAGAACTTCCAATTACTATTAGAAAAGGTACTAGAAAATGCACCAAACAACCTTTATATCCCCTTTCAAACTATCTTTCTTTTTAAAAATTCTCACATACCCATAGAGCCTTCCTTACAAACCTAAACGCTACTTCTATATCTACTAATGTTTATGAGGCATTGTTTGATGAAAAATGGAAGCAAGCTATGAATATCGATATGGACGCGTTGAAGAAGAATGGAACTTGGGAGTTAGTGACTTTACCAGAAGGAAAAAGGCTAGTTGGAGTTAAATGGGTGTACATAGTAAAATATATGGTTGATGGATCAATCGAAAGATATAAAGCCAGGTTGGTTGCCAAAGGGTTTACACAAACCTATGGAATTGACTATTCATAGACATTTGCTCTGGTTGCAAAGATTTATACAATGAGAGTAATTTTGTCACTTGCTGCCAATTAGGGTTGGGATTTATAACAATTTAATGTGAAAAATACCTTCTTACATTGGGAACTTGAAGAGGAGATTTATATGCAGATACCACCAGGATATGAACAAAATGCGTATGACAATACAATTTGCAGGTTGAAAAAGGCGTTATATGGACTAAAACAATCACCTTGGTCATGGTTTGGAAGATTCACTAAGGTTACCCATAGAGCCTTCCTTACAAACATAAACGCTACTTCTATATCTACTAATGTTTATGAGGCATTGTTTGATGAAAAATGGAAGCAAGCCATGAATATCGATATGGACGCGTTGAAGAAGAATGGAACTTGGGAGTTAGTGACTTTACCAGAAGGAAAGAGGCTAGTTGGAGTTAAATGGGTGTACATAGTAAAATATATGGTTGATGGATCAATCGAAAGATATAAAGCCAGGTTGGTTGCCAAAGGGTTTACACAAACCTATGGAATTGACTATTCATAGACATTTGCTCTGGTTGCAAAGATTTATACAATGAGAGTAATTTTATCACTTGCTGCCAATTAGGGTTGGGATTTATAACAATTTGATGTGAAAAATACCTTCTTACATTGGGAACTTGAAGAGGAGATTTATATGCAGATACCACCAGGATATGAACAAAATGTGTATGACAATACAATTTGCAGGTTGAAAAAGGCGTTATATGGACTAAAACAATCACCTTGATCATGGTTTGGAAGATTCACTAAGGTTATGACATCTTTAGGGTATAAGCAAAGTCTAGGGGATCACACCTTGTTCATCAAACACTCGCCACAAAGGGGAGTAACAGTTCTGTTAGTATATGTAGATGACATTATAATGTCAGGGGATGATTAAAAGGAGCAACAAATCTTGAATCATTGTTTGGCTAAGGAGTTTGAAATAAAAAATCTTGGAAAAACTGAAGTACTTCTTAGGGATTGAGGTGGCACATTCCCGAAAAGGCATTTTTATATCTCAACAAAAATACATTACATATTTACTCAAAGAGACAGGAAAAACGTGTAAACTTACGAGCGTTCCTATAGGCCCAAATCTTAAACTAGGTAATACAGAAAAATATGTTGCAGTATATAAAGAAATGTATCAACATCTGGTTATGAGATTAATTTACTTGTCCCAGACTAGACCCGATATTGCATATGCTGTAAGTATGGTTAGTCAGTTCATGCATTGTCCAATTTCCAAGCAGTTCATAGAATCCTGTAGTATCTCAAGGGAACTCCGGGAAGAGGAATTTTGTTCAAAAGAAATGGAAATACAACCCTTGAGGCCTATACTGATGTTGATTATGCAAGTTCAATTGTTGATAGAAGATCCACTACAAGGTAATGTACCTTTCTTGGAGGAAATCTTGTGACTTGGAGGAGTAAGAAGCAAAATGTAGTAGCACGTTCTATTGCTGAAGCTGAATTTCGAGCTATGGCATAAGGCATTTATGAATTACTTTTGCTCAAAAATATTTTTGAAGATTTGAAAATTAAATGGGAAGGATCCATGAAACTCTATTATGATAATAAATCAGCTATCAGTATAGCACATAATCTAGTTCAACATGATCGAACTAAGCATATTGAGGTTGATAGACACTTCATCAAGGAGAGGCTTGATAGTGGGCTGATTTGCACCCCATTTGTGTCCTCACAAGGGTAACTTGTGGATATAGTGGGCTGAGTTGCATTATTATTTATTTCTCCTTGTAAACATAATATGTAATTAATTATATAGTGTGTATAAATATCGTAGTTGCCGAGTGTTTTACTCACTCAAGCACATTCAGAAAATTTCTTATTTATATATTTCACATGTTTCTTAAGCACCACGTGAAAAATACTAAAATTCCTCCTAGTTTTCGGAGATGCGTCTCCAGACGCACCCAATACACACTCAACATAGTCCATTCTGAGTGACACCTTATAAGTTAGGTTTTTTTAATACCATAGATACATTTCTTAAGCGTTTGCACACCAGTAGCAGAAGCAGACACCAAAAACATATAATTTGACAAAATAAAATTAACATTCATAACATAAAATAAGCATTACATAAATGATTTTAACATAAAATGCAACATTACACTTCAATATCCAAGTGAACGCTTCAACATTTTCACAATATCTTCAACCTGTCTTGAAATCGCCGCTTTCAACTCGATCAGAACTTTTGTTTCGAAACGGAAAAATGTTTTCCACATCTACATCCATCTTGAGCTCACATTTGGTGAACTCAATCTTCCCTGCTTTGTTAATCGGCGGTGAACGATACTCTAGCTTCATAATTCTTTGATTCGGAGGTGTGAGAAACACAAGAAATTGGGGTTTGAATTAGGTTTTACAAGCAAAAGCCTTTTCCAAAATAAGAACACCACTAACAGGTTAATAGCAAAGAAATAAAAACACAAGTATTTTTATCCTGGTTCGCTTGAAACTCAAAGCTACTTCAGCCCACCCGCCAAGGTGATTTTGCCTTATACACATGGACTTAATCCACTATAATCAACATATTACAATAATCACAAAAAAAATCCTTCTTTGTCTTCTCAAGGATCCAACTATACCCTAGTCTCCTTAAGGACTCACAAAGAACAATATTCTTTGTCTTCTCAAGGATAACCTCCTTAAGGAATCAAACAAACAATTTGAATAATATTTTGTGTGTTACAAGATGCTTTTATACAAACAAATTTTACACAAATGATAAACAAACACTTAAAGAAAAACTGTGTACAAAATAATGATAGCTTTTCACAAAGAAATAGACTTGTCAAAATATTGTATCACCGACTCTTTTCTTCAAGTCTCCAAGTCTCGCTTATATAGCATAAGAAAAAGACCGTTGGAGGGAAAAATAGGGAAATCTCATAAAACGTCTGTCCACTATTGGATGGTGAAAGGAGTAATATTGCGTATTCTCCTTCGCCCACAAAATCAGTGACATGTGTGATGTATAGTACTGTCCTTTGCCCACGAAATCAGGTAGTGGAAAGGATATTCAACTTGTACTATGTACTGTTTAATCACATCCCCTTTTGATCTTATCTTTAAGTTCATTGGCTTCTGATGAAAGTTGATGAAACATGAAATGAAGAAGCATAAAGTTGGATTCAGAAACATCAGAATCTTTGGTCAGAACCTTGATAGCGTCAGTAGTATGGCTTGAGATATTTAGTATCTTCAGAGTCTTCAAAATCTACAGTCGGAACCTTGATAACCTCAATTGTCTAGCTTGGGATCTTCAGAATCTTCAGCTACGAAACACAACTTTAGAAGCTTGCCATTCTTCAGAAGTTTGGTGATCAGAGTCACATCCAGAAGCACAAACTGAGAGAATGTTGCAGCAACAACATAGTGTATCCTCAAAAGCTTCTCAAGAGTGAATTAGTACATAAGCAGAAAGATCATTGCAGCAACAACATTGAACATCTTTCAGAACTTCTTATAACTGGCGCAGAAGCGGATTTGGAACTCATTGTTCAGAAACTGATGACATTGTACATCATATACTCAGAATCATAACTGGTTGTTAAAGCTACACAATAACTAACTGTCATACCCCAAAATTTGCCCATTAATCTTGCAAAACATTTCTCGAAGCACTCCAACTTATTCTGCAAGGCACTGACCTTAAAGGAACAAAAGCCCAGCTCACAACAGACCCAATCCAGAAAAAGGCCCAAACTAGCTTGCTCGCTAGGCGAGCAACTCCTTCGCCTAGCGAAGCTTGCGATATATCAGAATTTTCGGGCTTTATTCTGAGCCCATTAGGTCACCACAATCACTATAAATACCGACACTTCAGTCACGAAAATAGACAGAGGAAGACAGACAGAAACCCTGGCATAGAAACCCTGGAGACTAACTCAGAGAATTCCGAGTAAAGAAACCCTGAAGGCCGCTCATCCGCACCGAAGTTACCTCCGCCCAACTCCATCCGATACCAAGAGTGGTCAGTCCCTTCAACATCGCAGCTCAGTTGTAAACAGGTTTGCGCATCACTACTGTTTTATGCTTTTAATCGGTAATCTCTACATACATAAGGCATCATGATTAAATTTTCGGATATGTAATTTGATTTCACATGTGAATTTAAGTATGCCTGAATATCCTGAATGTTTGTCCATGCTATTCCTGTAATTAAATGCCATAAAGTTCAGGGTTCCGGAGATCATGCTGCTATCAAACTCAAAACCCGTAGTCGCTCGCTAGCACATCGCTAAGCGAGCCTGTAGCGAGCACTCGCTAAGCCTTCGCTAGGCGAAGCAGGAGCGAACGGGACAGTGGCTGTTTTGTTTCTTTTCTGTTCTGCCTTATGTTTATCTAATCAAGATCTATTATAATTCTGCATTATTTGGTCTGACCTTATGACTGTTGTGTTTATTTTGTGGTGCAATTTTCAACTGTACTTTATCTCGATGTTCTAACCCGTGTGCTGAATTGTGTAAAGGCTTACATATTCCCGAAGAAACGGTCGGCTAGGTATTCCACTTTATTTGTGGGATACCCTTATGGAGATGGATTCTGAATTACTTAATTTTAATGTGGAGATTCATCCTAATTACTTAATTAATTTTAATGTGGAGATTCATCCTAATTGCCTAATTAATTTTAATGTGGAGATTCATCCTAATTACTTAATTAATTTTAATGTGGAGATTCATCCTAATTGATCATAATGTGGAAATTCATCTTAAATACTTAATTGCAAAATATTGCCTTTGAATATGTGATCTTGGACCTCTCTTTGTTGCCTTACGGTATTACGGTCATGTCCCGCGAATGTGGGGATACCCTTAGCCAAGACCCTTCGATTAAATCATCATGTCCCTCTAAAATAAATCATAGCCCCTCGGATGTTGCCTTCGAATATATGATTTTGTCCCTCGATGACCCTTCGGTGTAGCCTACGGTTAAATGATGATAGTCCCTTCGAATGCTAAGGTATCCTTACAACCGTTGCTTTCAATGACCAATCGATGACCCTACGATGACCCTTTTACATCCAAAGGATAAAACTACTTATTTCTCAATAATAAGGACGGTTTAACCCTCACAAGGATAGGAAATGCCCATCAAGACCTTGGGTAGGTATAACTCTTAATTGCTTACTCACAATTTAAAAATACTTTTCACACTTCACAAATACTAGAAAATCACCACTTGGTATACATTCATACTAGAATCATTACTGAGTTATATTTTTCTAAACCATTTTCAAAACTAAACGAGATAACCACTTTGTATACATTCATACGAGAATCATTACAAAGTTAAATTCTCTTTTTCAAAACATTTTCTAAACAATTCACGAACACTTTTTCAGACAAGGAAAATAATATAAGTGATCAAGCAATTAAGAGCCCATGGATAACCATGGATACAAAGGGTGCTAACACCTTCCCTTTGTATAATGTACCTCCCGAACCCAAAATCTAATTAAGGTCTTTCCTGTTCTTTTCCACCTTTCCTTATTGGATAAAAGAAAAGTCGGTGGCGACTCTTGCTAACCGCGACATTTGCTTTCCAAAGCAAAACACACGAAGTCAGTTCACCGTATGACAGAACTGGCGACTCTGCTGGGGATAACTTAAAAAGAGGTTACCTTAAAAAACAAGATCACTTATTCAAATTGTCTGATTTACTTTTAACGGATTGCTTGGGTATTTTATGCTTGAGTGAAAGATCCTACACCCGGATCTAGTGTACCTTAGGTAAGTAGCAATAGATCATCGCGACTATCCGGCGTATACTGGAATGGTCAAAATGATGGCTACGGTTAATGTGACACTTTGGATGTCCTGATGTTCCTCATGTTTACTTGAGGAAAAATTTGGCTCCCGCGTGGTGTCAGCAAAGCATTAACCAGACCTTTAGAACCCTAATTGACTCATCCTAGCCATTAGAAAGTAGTGAGATAACTGACTTCGGTTCCGACTGGGGTTGGTTGAGACTCGATACTACACTCTTTGAGATTGGACTTTAGGGAAGCTTCGGTCAACCACTTGGTGTTGCACTGAGGTGGACTTAAAGGAAGATCAATGATTTGAGATCCTTCTAGAACCCGGTTACTATTCTAGGACAGGTTGAACCAACCAAACTTCAGTGAGGAGGGTACTTACCTATGGAACTCATGCAAGCCTTAAAACCTAGGAATGATGGTTGTGTGACTTGCTTGTGCTTGTTATTTACTTAACATCATAACATCATAACATCATGATATCGTGGCATTGTACTAACCATTTCAAGGACTTCAAACATTGAAAACATTTCATACATTGCATAGCATAACATAACATTGCATAACAGGTACTCTAAAGGGATCAATGTTCTCACGATCTTCCTATTGCAAACAGAAAAATGGACCTCGAACAAACTGTCAAAGATCTCCAGGCTCAGAATGCTCAATTCCAGGAGATGATCTTGAACTTATCCAAGGGGCAGGAGGAACTGAAGGCTCTCTTGCTTGAGAAAAAGAAAGACAAGAAACCTGTGAGTTACATCAACCCGGGAAGAAGGCTCAAAGGACAGGCTGCAGGAGTCAAGATTAGGATTCCGAAGGATCGAGAAGAGGGGACAGAAAATGATTCGGAAGATGAGAATGCTGATCCTTTCGACCATGAGGACGACGATGAAGATTATGAAAATAAACAGTACTCTCCAAAAGATGATAAGTATAAGTTGCTGGAAGAACGCATGCTAGCTATGGAGGGTCAGAAGGTGCCCGGTCTGGATTTCGAAGGCTTGGGTCTGGTCTCTGATGTGGTCATTCCTCGCAAATTCAAGATCCCCACTTTCACTATATACGATGGGGCATCTTGTCCTCAGATGCATCTGAGAGCTTATGTGAGAAAGATTCAGCCGTATACCACTGATAGGAAACTATGGATCCATTTCTTCCAAGAGAGTCTGTCTGGCACACAGTTAGAATGGTACTATCAGCTCGAGAGCTCTAACATCCACACCTGGACTGATTTAGCGACAGCTTTCTACAAGCATTACCAGTATAATTCTGGATTAGCGCCTACCCGGCTACAGTTGCAGACTATGACTATGGGATCCAAAGAAAGCTTCAAAGAATATGCTCAAAAATGGAGAGATTTGGCTGGCAGAGTCAAACCCCCCATGACTGATCGAGAATTAGTGGACATGTTCATGAGCACACTGACTGGCCCATTCTACAGCCATCTATTGAGAAGTTCCTCATCGGGTTTCACTGAACTTATATTAACAGGTGAGCATGTGGAACGCGACATTCGAAATGGAAAGATACAGGCGGCTACCTCTGATCCTCCGGAGACTCCTAATGACATCACTGCCCCTCTGCCTAACCATGACGAGACTGTCAATGCTGTGGAAGATACTGATAACGATTATGACTTGGATAGCTGGATTTTCCTAACAACTGGTGACGGACTCGGCAATTGGAAGGCTGAAGACACTATCCTGATCTCCTTTAGTCAGGAGTAATTGTTATTGCTTATTTTAATGTATTAAATTTTGTTAAAGGTTTTGTCATTTTCATAAGCACATTCATATTCAATAAATCAATGGACCTTTTTGCATTCAAATATTGCGCTCTTTATCTTTCCTGTCATCTTTCAAATAAGCTATGTTTTCTT
The DNA here is from genome assembly GCF_024323335.1 of Lathyrus oleraceus. NCBI lineage: Eukaryota > Viridiplantae > Streptophyta > Magnoliopsida > Fabales > Fabaceae > Lathyrus > Lathyrus oleraceus. The sequence goes on from NC_066584.1 coordinate 471,497,695, forward strand.
GCACACACTCACGTAACAATTTGTCGATCCATATCCACTCTGGATCCTGTTGGTAATAATTCTGCTACTGTGCATTATGACTTTGAAAATCCGATCTACCAAGCCGAGGATGGAAGTGAGGAAGTTTGTGAAGTACTTGAGAACTTGTCAGACTGTTACTGCAAGAAGGAAATACCATACAGCCGCAGGAATAATCAATTGAAACTGTGAATCTGGGTACTGAACTAGACAAGAACATTACTGAGGAAAAATCAAGAGATAATATGGAATGATGAATGTCAAGAAGCTTTTGACAAAATCAAGAAGTATCTCCAAGAACCTCCAATTCTGATGCCACCAGTTGAAGGAAGACCTCTAATCATGTATTTGACTGTGTTAGAAAATTCAATGGGGTGTGTGTTGGGGCAACATGACGAGTCTGGTCGAAAAGAGCATGCAATATACTACCTTAGCAAAAGGTACCAGCTGTGAAACAAGATACTCACAGCTCGAGAAAGCTTGCTGTGCTTTGGCTTGGGCTGCTCGCCGACTAAGACAGTATATGTTGAATCATACCACTTTATTGATTTCTAAGATGGATCTTATCAAATATACATTTGGAAAACCTGCTCTCTCCAATTTGAACAACAAGATGATTACTGAACTCTGCACGCAGTTCAAAATAAAACACCATAACTCTTCCCCGTACCGGCCAAAGATGAACGGCACCGTGGAGGCTGCTAATAAGAATATTAAGAAGATTATACAAAAGATGACAGTGACGTACAAAGACTGACATGAAATGTTACCATTTGCTCTTCATGGTTACCGCACTTCAGTACGCACTTCGACAGGGGCAACTCCTTTCTCTTTAGTCTATGGAATGGAAGCCGTCCTACCGGTAGAGGTTCAGATTCCCTCTCTAAGAATCATGAAAGAGACAGGTTTAAACGAGGATGAATGGATTCAGACTCGACTCGATCAGATAAATTTGATTGATGAAAAGAGACTGGCGGCTGTTTGTCATGGGCAGATATATCAGAAGCGCATGACCCAGGCATTCAACAAAAAGGTCAAGAGACGGGTGTATCAAATCGGCGAATTGGTGATCAAGCGTATCATTCTACCACAAAGTGATCCCAGGGGCAAATGGACTCCCACATACGAAGGGCCATTTGTAGTTAAGAAGGTATTCTCTGGTGGAGCCATGATACTTGCTACGATGGACGGCGAAGACTTCCCACATCCCGTGAATGCAGACATAGTCAAAAAATACTACGGATAAAAGAGACCCGCTAGGTCGACGTACCTAGGCAAAAGTAAGGGCATCCCGGCGAACCAAAAGGGTTCGGGCAAAAATTAGGGATAAACATATAAAAATGTACACCCGGCAAGTCGAAAACCTGAAAAGGCGGCTTGGGCAAAAAAGGGTATCCTGGTGGACTGAAAACCTGAAAAGGCGGTCCAGGCAAAAATTAGGGATTAAAAGTGTATGACTATGTCCCGTTCTCAGACAGCTTTATCCAAGTTCAAGGGACTGAACAAGCCAATCAATTCTATCCGACAGCAGGAGATGAGACGCTTAAAGACATAATGACAGTAGTAGAATTAAAATCAACAGGGCTTTTCCTTCATAGCTTTTCTTTATGTTCTCGACAATTTCCTCTTACTAGGATTTCTGTCTCCATGTACACAAATTGCCTGTTTATAGGCCCTCTTTCAAAATCAATATAATTTTATTTCCAAAAAGATGCTTTTGTTTTACTTTTTCTGTTTTGTTTGCATAAACATCCATTGATTTAATTTGAATTGTTATGTGCATTTGAATATGATTGATGTGTACCAAAAATGCATGCATAAAATAGAAATAGCAATCACTACGAGACTTCAGGATCGAGGAGAAGGTCTAACCATGCTTTCCAATGAATCCGGGTGCCGATTCTATTCCCCAGCAAAGCCAGTTATTCCCCAGAAGCAATTGGCATTACTAGACAAATTGGCCATCTCTTCAACCCCCAGCCGGGCTTCTGTTAAATATTTCTATCATCAGACGGAAATCAAGTATCCCTAGCTGAGAAGGGGTCATCAATACAAGTATCTCTAACCAGAAGATGGGGATTTATTTTCCCCAGGGGGTCGCCAGAAAAAAAAAAATTGTTCAGACGCATAATTCATTCATTACATCATTTCACAGCATCCGCATGCATACATTGTTCGCATTTATTTTCATAAACATAAAATATCTCATGCATCATGACATGGCATGAGACTAACTTTATTTTTCAGGTTAATTATCCTCCTGATACAGTCAAAACAAAGGTCCATTCAGACGGACATCTTTATCAATTACATGCAGGATTCAACTACATCTCTCAGATATAATCCATATGAACATTCATTCCACAAACACTCGGATATCCTCCTAATGGTGGCATCTTTAAGCCCATCCCAGATATTCATTGCAAATACAACCTATACAAATTCTCAGATACTGCCTAGCGTACGGTACATTCCGAGGTGTAGTCTAGCGTACGACTACTTTCTTCTTCAGATACAGCCTAACGTACGGCTCATTCTGCAACTCCAATACGGTCTAGCGTACGACCCATTTGGACCTTCAAATCCTCAGATACTGCCTAGCGTACGGTACATTCCGAGGTGTAGTCTAGCGTACGACTACTTTCTTCTTCAGATACAGCCTAACGTACGGCTCATTCTGCAACTCCAATACGGTCTAGCGTACGACCCATTTGGACCTTCAAATCCTCAGATACTGCCTAGCGTACGGTACATTTCGAGGTGTAGTCTAGCGTACGACTACTTTCTTCTTCAGATACAGCCTAACGTACGGCTCATTCTGCAACTCCAATACGGTCTAACGTACGACCCATTTGGATCTTCAACTCAGATACGATCTAGCGTATGATCCATTCTGATTCTACCTTCGCCAAAATACCGCCTAACGCACGGTTCATTCTGCAACTCAGAGACGATCTAGCGTACGATCCATTCTGATCTGTCATCCCCGGCGAAGTCACCCGCCTAATGGACAACTCATTCTACTATTCACATGCGGTCTAGCGTATGATCCATCCTGATCCTTTATCCCCAGCAGTATATAACACACTCCGACTCCCCAGCGAAGTCGACAGCCTAATGGGCGACTCACTATACGGTCTAACGTACGACCCGGTATGACACCCATGTCTCCAGATATCGTCTAACGTACGACACAATCTGAAGCTCTCATCATCAAACTTCCTGGATGGCATCTTTAAGCCCATCTCCATCAAGACTAATTGACAAGTGCAAATTTTTGGGGCATTCTAGTGTTCAATAATCTTCCACCTCCAGACCACGAATGGCATACTTGCCATCCTAACTCTCTCGGTTCAAGAATATTGAACAGGGGCAGCTGTCATACCCCAAAATTTGCCCATTAATCTTGCAAAACATTTCTCGAAGCACTCCAACTTATTCTGCAAGGCACTGACCTTAAAGGAACAAAAGCCCAGCTCACAACAGACCCAATCCAGAAAAAGGCCCAAACTAGCTTGCTCGCTAGGCGAGCAACTCCTTCGCCTAGCGAAGCTTGCGATATATCAGAATTTTCGGGCTTCATTCTGAGCCCATTAGGTCACCACAATCACTATAAATACCGACACTTCAGTCACGAAAATAGACAGAGGAAGACGGACAGAAACCCTGGCATAGAAACCCTGGAGACTAACTCAGAGAATTCCGAGTAAAGAAACCCTGAAGGCCGCTCATCCGCACCGAAGTTACCTCCGCCCAACTCCATCTGATACCAAGAGTGGTCAGTCCCTTCAACATCGCAGCTCAGTTGCAAACAGGTTTGCGCATCACTACTGTTTTATGCTTTTAATCGGTAATCTCTACATACATAAGGCATCATGATTAAATTTTCGGATATGTAATTTGATTTCACATGTGAATTTAAGTATGCCTGAATATCCTGAATGTTTGTCCATGCTATTCCTGTAATTAAATGCCATAAAGTTCAGGGTTCCGGAGATCATGCTGCTATCAAACTCAAAACCCGTAGTCGCTCGCTAGCACATCGCTAAGCGAGCCTGTAGCGAGCACTCGCTAAGCCTTCGCTAGGCGAAGCAGGAGCGAACGGGACAGTGGCTGTTTTGTTTCTTTTCTGTTCTGCCTTATGTTTATCTAATCAAGATCTATTATAATTCTGCATTATTTGGCCTGACCTTATGACTGTTGTGTTTATTTTGTGGTGCAATTTTCAACTGTACTTTATCTCGATGTTCTAACCCGTGTGCTGAATTGTGTAAAGGCTTACATATTCCCGAAGAAACGGCCGGCTAGGTATTCCACTTTATTTGTGGGATACCCTTATGGAGATGGATTCTGAATTACTTAATTTTAATGTGGAGATTCATCCTAATTACTTAATTAATTTTAATGTGGAGATTCATCCTAATTGCCTAATTAATTTTAATGTGGAGATTCATCCTAATTACTTAATTAATTTTAATGTGGAGATTCATCCTAATTGATCATAATGTGGAAATTCATCTTAAATACTTAATTGCAAAATATTGCCTTTGAATATGTGATCTTGGACCTCTCTTTGTTGCCTTACGGTATTACGGTCATGTCCCGCGAATGTGGGGATACCCTTAGCCAAGACCCTTCGATTAAATCATCATGTCCCTCTAAAATAAATCATAGCCCCTCGGATGTTGCCTTCGAATATATGATTTTGTCCCTCGATGACCCTTCGGTGTAGCCTACGGTTAAATGATGATAGTCCCTTCGAATGCTAAGGTATCCTTACAACCGTTGCTTTCAATGACCAATCGATGACCCTACGATGACCCTTTTACATCCAAAGGATAAAACTACTTATTTCTCAATAATAAGGACGGTTTTACCCTCACAAGGATAGGAAATGCCCACCAAGACCTTGGGTAGGTATAACTCTTAATTGCTTACTCACAATTTAAAAATATTTTTCACACTTCACAAATACTAGAAAATCACCACTTGGTATACATTCATACTAGAATCATTACTGAGTTATATTTTTCTAAACCATTTTCAAAACTAAACGAGATAACCACTTTGTATACATTCATACGAGAATCATTACAAAGTTAAATTCTCTTTTTCAAAACATTTTCTAAACAATTCACGAACACTTTTTCAGACAAGGAAAATAATATAAGTGATCAAGCAATTAAGAGCCCATGGATAACCATGGATACAAAGGGTGCTAACACCTTCCCTTTGTATAATGTACCTCCCGAACCCAAAATCTAATTAAGGTCTTTCCTGTTCTTTTCCACCTTTCCTTATTGGATAAAAGAAAAGTCGGTGGCGACTCTTGCTAACCGCGACATTTGCTTTCCAAAGCAAAACACACGAAGTCAGTTCACCGTATGACAGAACTGGCGACTCTGCTGGGGATAACTTAAAAAGAGGTTACCTTAAAAAACAAGATCACTTATTCAAATTGTCTGATTTACTTTTAACGGATTGCTTGGGTATTTTATGCTTGGGTATTTTCTTGCTAACTATAACCTTGTGCTACCAGTCGAGCCTTGTTTCTGACAAGCTCACCCTTTTCATTGAGCTTATTTCTGAAGACCCATCTGGTTCCAATAACATGGAATCCATTTGGTTTTCGAACAAGATCCCAGATGCCATTTCTGGTGAATTGATTAAGTTCTTCTTGCATAGCCAAAATCCATTTATTATCCAGAAGAGCTTCATCAGTAGATGTGGGTTCTATCAGAGATATCAAGCATAGAAGAATCTCTTCAGAAGGTTTGAATAAAGATATAGTTCTGACTGGAGCATTTTTATCTCCCATAATCAGTTCTTCAGAATGAGGGGTTCTTGATCTACTCTTCTTTTAATGAGTTGGACCAACAACAACTTCTGGTTGAGTCGTATTTGAGTTATTTGCTTCAGATTCTTTAGCTTTGCCTTCTAAGTCTTTTTCTCCAGAATCACTATCCATGGATTCTAAAAGATTGATATTCAAATATGCAAATTTATCAACTAACTTTGACTTTTCAGGGTCAAGCTTATCATTGAACCTAACATGACTTGATTCTTCAACAATTCGTGTTTCTGTGTTAAAGGTAATGTAGCCTTTAGAGCATTCAGAATATCCTAACAATAAACACTTTTGTGTTTTAGAATCAAACTTGCCCAAATTCTCTTTAGTATTCAACATAAAACATTCACATCCAAAAGGGTGAAAGTAAGAAATGTTGGGTTTTTTGTTCTTCCCCAATTCATAAGGAGTCTTACCCATAATAGGCATGATAGAAATCATGTTCTGAATATAACATGATGTGTTAACTGCTTCTGCCCAGAAATGTTTAACTATGTCAGTTTCTTGGATTATGGTGCAAGTCATTTCTTGCAAAGTCCTATTCTTCCTTTCTACAACTCCATTTTGTTATGGAGTTCTAGGACATGATAAAGCATGGGAAATACCATTTGAATCAAAAAGATTTTCAACATGTTTATTTTCAAATTCGCCACCATGATCACTTCTGACTCTGACTATTTTGCAATTCGTTTCTGTTTGCACTAGTGAGCAGAAAGTAGAGAATACATAATGTGACTCATCCTTGTGTTTCAAGAACTTTAACCATGTCCAACGACTATAGTAATCAATGATGACTAATCCATACTTCTTTCCATTGATAGAGGTAATTTTCACTGTTCTAAACAAATTAATGTGCAAAAGTTCTAACAGCCTAGAGGTAGAAACAACTATTTTCACTTTAAAAGATGTTTTAGAAAACTTACCTTTCTGACATGCTTCACACAGAGCATCTAAAGCAAACTTCAGGTTGGGTAAGCCTCTAACCAATCCAAGCTTATTTAGTTGAGAAATCCTTCTCATGCTAACATGGCTCAAACACCTGTGTCATACCCATTGCTCTTCATTAACAGACATTAAACATTTTACATTTTGATCCTCAAGATCAGAAAGTCTAATTTTATAACTGTTGTTCTTTCTCTTTCCGTTAAAAAGGATTGTACCATCTTTCTGACTAACAACCTTACATGACTTTTGATTTAAAATGATATCATAACCATTGTCACTAAGTTGACTAATAGACAATAAGTTATGCATCAGACCATCAACTAAAAGAACATTAGTAATAGAAGGAAGTTTATTGTTGCCAATAGTTCTAGAGCCAATGATTTGTCCTTTCTGGTTTCCTCCGGAAGTTTACTGTTGCCATTAGTTCCAGAGCCATAGACCTTTTGCCCGTCATTTGTTGCGAGCATCGGCAGTTCAGGTACCATGAATGGTGTTTCAGCTGAGCTACTAAGGATGTCTACAACATAATTTACTTTATCCTTAGGTACCCACTTTCTGGGTCCTCTCTTGTTAGTTTTCCCATAGTTTCTTACAACTTTGGGTCTTTTAGAAGAAGGATAATAATGGGGAATTTGTGCATGATACTTAGGTTTCAGAACTGAGTTCTTACCCTTTGTATGTTTCTGTGTCTATGTAGAAATATCAATCTCAGTGCCAGCAGACACAAAATGCACATATAGAGGTTTTGGTTCAACCTTCAGACTTTCGTCGATTTTTATAGTTTTGTACAACCTAAACCTCTGTTTCCATTTTCGCTAACTCCATAGATCAGAGAATCCATTTTGCTTCTATCTATGCTTTTAGCCAAAAAGTGTTGGAATGCCTTGTCATATCTAATGACACAATCAGTACCATAAGCTTCTGAGACTGTTTCCTCCTCTAGTTTTGACATTTTACTTTTCAAAGCAGAGTTGTTACTTTCTAAAGAAAATACTTTTTCATTTAGAGAGGAAATATCTCTCTCAAGCTCACTGTGAGTTTCAAATGTAACTACTTGGACTTGTTTAAGGTCTTTGTATTTACTCTGAAGACTCTGGTACTTTTCAAGCATTTCAGAGAGACATGATTCAAGATCAGAACGAGATAGGTTAGAAAATACCTCTTCATAATTGGAGTCGAATTCTGATTATGATAATACATTGTCTTCTGGTTCTTCAGAACCTTCGGGATCATCTGTAGTTGCGATCAATGCAACATTGGCCTTTTCTTCGTCAGAATCTTCTTCTTTGAATTATGAGTCATCCCATATGGCCATCACCCCTTTATTTCCTTTGGAAAAATTCTTCTTATGCCTTATGTCCTTTTTCAGCCTAGGAGAATCATTTTTGTAGTGACCTGACTCCTTGCACTCAAAGCAGATAACTTCTTTTCCAGAACCTTGCTTCTTCTGTCCAGACGAAGAATCAAAATGACCAGCGGTCCTTTTGGCTCCTCTGAACTTTCCTTGACCATTTTTCATGTGCTTCTAGAATCTGTTGACTCTCTTTGAAATTAAAGACAGTTCATCGTAATCTTATGAGTCTTCATTAGATCCTTTTGATTCTTCCTCGACTTGATAAGCTCTTGGCTTCTTAGGATTAGACTTTAGAGCAATAAATTTACCTTGCTTTCGAGCTCAATCTCGTGGCTTCTTAAAGAACTAACAAGTTCTTCAAGACTGATACTGTTGATATCATTTGCCAACTTTAAAGCAGTTACCATAGGTCTCTATTTTTTGGGAAGACTTCTGGTAATTTTCTTGACATGGTCAACTATAGAGTATCCTTTGTCCAGAACTTTCAGTCCTGTAACAAGTATCTGAAACCTTGTGAACATAGTCTAAACTATTTCATCATCTTCCATTTTGAATGCCTCATATTTCTAGGTTAAGCCCAAGGCATTTGTCTCCTTTGCTTGAGCATTTCCCTCAAGAGTCATCCTCAGAGAGTCAAAAAGGGATTTGGCAGAATCTCTGTTTGTTACCTTCTCATACTCCGTATAAGAGATAGCATTTAGCAATATAGTTTTGGCCTTATGATGATTTTTGAAATCTTTCTTCTGTTGATCAGTCATAGCACTTCTTGCTATACTATTTCCTCCAGCATTAACTAGATGAATGTAGCTATCGAGTACAAGCTCCCAGAGATCAACATCTTAACCAAGAAAGAAGATTTATATTCTCTTTCCAATAATCAAATTTCTCACCATCAAAGATTTGTGGTTTTGCATGGTAATGATCTCTTTCATTATTGTTAACAATGTTAGTAGCGTTAGCAACGACCATTGTTTCTCACACAAACTTGGTCGGTACTTAACATGGTGAAGTGTTGATAAAACTTTTATCACAATCAGAACTGGAGCTTTGATGCCAATTAAAGGTGTGAAAAACACGAAGGGGGATTTGAATTGGGTTTTACAAGCAAACGCTTTTTCCAAAACAAGAACACCACAAACAGGTTAATAACAAAGAGATAAAAACATAAGAATTTTTATCCTGGTTCGCTTGAAACTCAAAGCTACTCCATCCCACCCGCCAAGGTGATTTTGTCTTATACACAAGGACGTAATCCACTATAATCAACAAATTACAATAATCACAAAGAATACTATTCTTTGTCTTCTTACGGATCCAACTATACCCTAGTCTCCTTAAGCACTCACAAAGAACAACCTTATTTGTCTTTTCAAGGATAGTCTCCTTAAGGAATCAAACAAACAGTTTGAATAATATTTTATGTGTTACAAGATGCTTCTATACAAGCTAATTTTACACAGATGATAAACAAACACTTAAAGAAAAACTGTGTACAAAAAAATGATATTTTTCACAAAGAAATAGACTTGTCAAAATATTGTATCACCGAATCTTTTCTTCAAGTCTTCAAGTTTCACTTATATAGCATAAGAAGAAGACCGTTAGAGGGAAAAATGGGGAACCCTCATAGAGCGATTCTCCATTATTTGATGGTGAAAGGAGTGATATTGCGTACTGTCCTTCGCCCATAAAATCAGTGACAAGTGTGATGTATAGTACTGTCCTTTGCCCACGAAATTAGGTAGTGGAAAGGATATTCAATTTATATTATGTACTATTTGACCATGTTCCTTTTAATCTTATCTTCAAGTTCATTGGCTTCTGATGAAAGTTGATGAAGCATGAAATGAAGAAGCATAAAGCTGGATTCAGAAACAACAAAATCTTTGGTCAGAACCTTGACAACGTCAGTAGTCTGGCTTGAGATCTTCAGTATCTTCAAAATATTCAGAGTCTTTAGAATCTACATCAGAACCTTGATAACCTCAATCATCTGGCTTGATATCTTCAACTACAAAACGCAAATTCAGAAGCTTTCCATTCTTCAGAAGTTTGGTGATCAGAGTCACTTCCAGAAGCACGAATTGGGAGAATGTTACAGCAACAACATAATGTATCCTCAGAAGCTTCTCAGGAGTGAATCAGTACAGAAGCAGAAAGATCATTTCAGCAGCAACATTGAATGTCTTTCAGAACTTCTTATAACTGGCGCAAAAGCGAATTTGGAACTCATTGTTCAGAAACTAATGACGTTGCACGTCATATACTCAAAATTAGAACTGGCTGTTAAAACTACACAATAAAAAACCATTAGGGTACCAAAATTATTCTCACACAAATACAACATCTTTATCATCAAAACTTAAGGTATAAATACAAATCCAAATCTTGTTCTAACACAATTGTCTCCGTAAGGTAGGAGAATATGAATTTCGTATTTAATATCTGCAAGAGATGTGTACTCGTTGAGCTTAAACTTTCACCCAAGAGTTGTGTTGGAGAAAGAGACATTTACGACATACCAGTTGATGTTTGTTTGTGACATTTAAGACATTTTCAGTTTATGTGATCAAAAAACAAGAGCACCTTAATTTATAGAAGTTGTAGACAAAACGTGGACCATTCAAAACCTGGCAAGCTGATTATGGAGATATATCCCTAGTTTCGCACCCTATTATCTTGTTCCGGAGGTGTATCTCTGGAACCTCTCTTGAACATCCCGAAAATAGAACCTTTGAAAACAAAACTTAATTGAAGACATTTTTTGACAAATGAGCAAATATTATTGGAAAGATAAAAAAAATGTATTAAAATATTAAGAGATTGAATATATTACACTTCATTAATATTGACACAATTACATACACTTATTTGTCTGACTAAACAAGAAATTAAAAGGAATAAAAACATTTGTCGCCGACTAAATCTATGGGTGGTACCCCCTTTGACTTTTTTGCATTTGGTCCGGCAAAGTCTAGGCTTTTGTTGTTGAATGAGTTGTTCACTCCAGTGACGTAAGTGGTATAGGGCATCCCAGTTTCAAGTAAACTTGAACAAAATCTCGTGCTTTAGAAAGCCACCCAAAACACATGATACGATAATTTGGATTTTAAAGTGGGGCGATAGGTAATGGGAAAAAGATTCCCGAAAAACTATATTGTGTCAGATCAACACACACTCTATCATACACACATGCTGTGAGGTGATCCATTTTCGGGAAGCGCATCCATTTTGCCTCCGATGCCGGTCCACTAAGGCAAGGAACGAGAGACTCATAAACTTCATCGAAGTTTTCTTTCTTTCGTACAACCGTGTGCATGATTCTTTATGAGTCCTTAACTCTTGGATAAGCTGATGGCAGACAAGTGTTTGCTTATCTTCTCCTTTACCGAATAAAGCCAAAACCACTCAATAATTGCAACTACTATCCCCCTTAACATTGATGATCCGCTCGATGTGTTTGTGCATAATACCGACATCTCATCAATGAAAGAAATTTTGGGTGGAGGTGGTGTATGAGGTGGTTTGCTAATGCGAGCTCATTTGAAAACACTTTTTTGAGATTTTGGAGTTGGTGAGTCCAAAAAAACTTTGTCAACATGTTCAAAATACGAAGGAGACCGCACTGTTGAATTGTCACTCGATATAGGCTTGAGCTATTTTGGAGCACCTTGTTTTATCGGTTGAGAAGGTGGTTTCAAGTCGGTGGTTTCCGGATAAGCAATCTTCCTCAATTGTTTTTTGATGTGGAATTTCATATTGTCATCGACTTTCAAAAATATTTCTTGTATCAATTTCCATTCGGTCAAAATAGAGATATTCGACTTACCGTCTTTCATGACACCATCATCATCAAACCTAAAGCCTCTTTTAATGAGTGCAAACCTAATCCATTTTTATCGGGCTACCAAGTTTCACCTTTTTTGCAATAACACAAACACATGGTAGACCATATGTTTTCACAATTGTGCATCCCCATTTTGCGCTATCGGAGCCTACATTATTAACTCGTTTAGCCTCGTGAAAAATATAATTCAAACCTGCTCGAGATATGTTGCCGACCAACTGAGAATAAAGATTGTTGTCTTTAAATTTGTGTTCTAAAATTGTGATGCTCCAACCAAATGATGTATGTATCTTATTATGCTATTTCTAAATCATTTGGTTCATGGAGTCCCAATATCTACACAAATCGCCCTTACTATTTCCCAACCAATTCTTCAATGTAGCATGGGCAGACTCAACTTTTTTAGTTGTTGTATTTTCAAGGTGTCTTACCTGATCGACCCAGGTATAAACAATTTTCTCCTTCACCTGGTCAAGAATTGTGCTTTCAACATATTTCAACAAATCAGGATACTTTTCGCACACTTTCATGAAATGCATAACGAAATCGGCATATAATTATTTTGTGGAAGAATTTACTATACGATTCCATGCATCCATTATTTTTTTCCCAACCACACCCGTCTTCACCCTTTTTCCATCTTAGGACTCTATATGTTTTGTCCCAACTGCGGGTTTAACCCGACTTCTCACATTCTTTATTATGTGATATCTACAAAGTAATGCATAAGGGAAATACCTTTGCAACCAAATTCTTCAAGGTGATATCACGATCGGTAACAATCACTTTACGTATCTCATCTTTGTCCTTCAACGTTGCCTGACACATCTCTAAGGCCAAAGTAACATTCTCATCTTTCTCGCTCTCTAGAAATGCAAACCTGACACAATAAGTCTTCTTAGTTGAGGTAACACCAACCATCTCCAATAATGAAAGTATATAATTTTTGGTCTTGTATGTTGAATAAAGTATGAGCACAGTAGGAAACATGTTGAACAACTTTATGGAATTAGGATGAGCCCAAATTATATCTCTAACGGTAACTCCATCATCGCACGTTCGATACCTAGACACATAACTGTTATCATCCAACAGTTTCAAGAGTTGTTGCATTTTAGTTATATCTCCCCTAAGCGACTTGTTAGTTTGGTACTAAATATTATACACTTGCTTGGTATTTGAGATATTTTCAGGTCTTTTACGTTTCAAAGTTGCAAGTATCTTTTTTAGTCGAACCAAATTCAAAGTCATGTCAGCAACACATTCCTTCTCTTTCGGCATGAGTCGACACACAATTAGATGGCCGACTAACTTTCACACAAATCACGGTTATGCAAACCACATATGACATTAAATCTCAAATTATTGTTTGCCAACATATAACCACACACCTTAAAGGGACACTCACTTTTTCTTGAACCAGTGTCGTCTCGTTTAAAATTTTGGAGATGAGTTATATATTTCCTGCTTCTTTCGCACTTCATTGTCAGAAAAGCATATCTTTCATCCTAACCATTATCAGACCTTACGATAACCACACCAAATCCTAGCTTGGAGACCTCCATACAAATCATTAAAGCATTTGCTCACGGCATTTAAACTCTTGCTCATTTTTAAATTGGTTACCAACATCTACCTCATTCATAACAACACCTTGAATATTTGGAGAAACAACATGTTGGGGGAAAACACTGGGGTGCACCATATCTTATGAAAACAATTACCATAAACAATAAATAAGTGTTACTGTTGTAAATAAAGCTGGAAAATGAACACATACTATTACCGAAAATGCATTTCCAGATAAGTTCATAAATGTTCCAAAGATACATTTCCAGAAAAAACGCTAGTTTTCTCAGACAAAAACAAGATTAATGTGTGCAATGAGGCTTGAAATAAATGATCTTTACCTGGAATTCTAACTTCTTTTGCTCCCTTTGATGTGATGAGCCACAAGATTGGAGATTTAGAGTCAAAATAGGGATTGAGAATGGAAGGGTTTTTGGTGAGGGTTTGTAATGAAAAACAAGTATTACCATGTGATCATGCAACTCTGTCTTTATCAAATTATTCCGAAAAATTGACATGCAAAGGTGACAGTAATTTTCAAAATCCCGCTTCAAACTTCTGAAGATACATCTCTAGAATTTCTACTGGGCCGATCAATTATGAATATATTCCTAGAAATTTTCAGAGATGTATCTCCGGTATTAAAAAAATTGTACAACTTAGCTTCATTATACAATTCTAAAAAAATTGCGATGAAATGTAAGTACATTTTAAAATGGTTTCTCGTAATAACCGTGGTGATAGGTATTTTAATTTTAAAATATATGTAAGAGTATAAGGACAAGTCATTTTCTAACGAAAAAAATAGAAAAATTGTTGATGTTGCGATTTGAAGTGTGTAACCTTTCATCTATCACCATGGTTGATATAATTAACCATGATGAAAAGTCTTGTAATAAACAAAAAATAACTAAAGGGCATAAAAATTAGTTATTACTACGATTGATTAAACAGCCGTGGTAATTGTTAGATGGGATTTTCAACAAGAGCAAAAATCTCAGTACAATTAGAAGACTTGGAACAAGTTGAGGTCAACTAGATGTTTGTTGACGTGTTATGATGCATAAGTCGAAGTTTCAAGAGGAGAGGTACAAATGAGACTTAGTATTTTCCAGGAAAAAATATTTCCTCTAAGATTTCGACGACATGGTGGTTTGGGTTTGCAACGACAACAAGGTGCGTCGAAAAACAGTTATTTGTGCGCGAATAAGCGTTTTGTTCAAAATAAATAACTACTTCTCAGTCTTATTCCAAGGAACACGTGGGGAATATTCAGAAGCGAGGTACATGTAAGAATCTACATGGCGAAGGCTGGAGAAAACGAACGTTAGGAAACAATTATTTTACACTTGTATAAATAGGAGTTCTAGTGTTAGGATTCAAGGGTGTTCATTTGATTTCATTACGAAATCTCAAAAATACTCAAAGTACAAATGTTAGAAAGAAACGAGTTTCACTGAGAAAATGCATGAATCTTGAAACGCCATTTTCATTCAAATGCAAATCTTTTTATTTCATTTCATATTCTTTGCAAATTTACTTTCATTTCTCTTTTAACGTCATTATCACTTTACACTTACTTTACAAATTTCTAGCCTGTTTTAACATTGTCATAATTACTTTTCACAGTGTTTCTCTAGATGATTTCGACCAAGTCGAAATCCTTTTCTTTTCTTCACAAACTACAAATAAAAGTTTTTAGCATTATGTCCTAGGATTCTCTAGTTGATCCGGTAAGTAACCTTCAATAAGAGACTATTGTTTGTTTACCAAATTTCACAGTAAAGAAATTGGCATACCCAGTGGGACATGTGTTAAACTCTTGTCTTTTATAGATATTAATAGTTTTCTCTTATAAACTTGTAATGTGTACATGAATTATTCTTAGTATTCTGTATGTGTTTAAGAAGTGGAAAGTCTTTACCAAAAATGACGCGTTCTCCTATAGATAACACCAGTTCACAAAATAATCCCCAAATTTTAGTAGAATAACCAGTCGGGTCGATGGTTGAAGAGGCGTTATTTCAATGCCCGTTAGAACAATTGTCCTGGTGGTATCGTCAACGCCAGTTGCACCGATACCATCACATGGGATAACACCCACATCACAACCAGTGTATACCCTATTTAACCATGTAGATGCAAGGCCTTTGTTTGTGTTATCAATGCCAATGAATAATAAGAAATACCCCCATGGCATGCCCATGTCAATGATGGTTTGCCTTCACACTAATAAGTCAACTTTTAGTGACAATGCAATGGCGACTGGGCCATCACACAATGCACATAATTCCTCTTCTTCGACAATAAACAATATGGTTTGACCAAGATGGATAGGCTACATCCCTCAAATAACGCCATCTTTAAATACAACCTCTATGATGGCTATGAGGAAACAAATGGATAAAAGTAATTAGAATTTGTTAACACTTTGACCCAGAAAATGGGGAGTATGTTTAATCCTTTGATTACAAACACAAATCAAACCTATGAGTTATTGGCCAATTAAATGGGTTGAATAAGTGATTTTTTTGGCACGCCTCAAGTTCAGGCTCAACCAACCCCCCAGATGTTAACCGTTAGGCAGGTCGAAACGCCTGAAAAATGCGATGACCTAAATGAATGTAGGCCAAAACCAGAGCTTTCGGCCACCAGAACCTACCCCAAATAGGGAAGAGGAAGAATACATAGGTCAACACAATCATAGACCTTTGATGGTTAAGAGACACCAAGATGATGACCCGGTTCTTCGACATGTCCAACAAAACAACTTTGGTCGAACATATTTTAGCCCATAACGACTATAATGTGGGACTTCACATGCCAACTTTATATCTCCTTTGTCAGAACATGTTCGATAAAGAGAGTTTCCTAGGGGTTGGAAAGTCCACAAATTTACTAAGTTCGATGGTAACATTAGTGAGTCGACAGTTGAACATGTCACCAGGTATCAAACTGAGGCTGGCGATATTGCGAACAATGAGAATTTGAAAATGAAGTATTTTCCAAATTCTCTAATAAAAAAACCCTTCACTTGGTTCACCATACTCCCTCCATACTTTACATGGGTCAATTGAAGATAAGTCTGAAGGAGTTGGCTAGTATAAGTCTGGAGGAGTTGGCTAGTGTTACAAGAAAATTTCCTAAGTCGATTGATGATTATTTAAACAGGCTAGACTTCTTAAAGCAAAATGCTTTACACAAGTCCTTGAACACGAGTTAGTCAAAATGGCTGCAGGTGGCCTGGATTATTTCATTAGGAAGAAATTGGACACTCAATACCTTAGGGACATGAAACAATTGGCAGATAGGGTTCGCCAGGTTGAACGCTTGAAAGTTGAAAAAGCCAGAGGGAATAGTATCATAAAAAAGAACATGTTGCGTATGTAAAGGCAGACGAATACCTCTCAGACCCATGCGATAAATATGTCAAAGAGAGTAAGGTCAATGTGGTTGAACTTAAGCTAGGACCTCCTTACATATGTAAATTGCTAAAGCCGTCGAACGAGAAGAATCTTGTCGAACCCGACAAGAATGAAAAATTCGTCACAAAAACATATACTTTTGATATAACAAAGTGGGACAAAATATTTGATTTATTAGTCAATGATGGACATATAATAGTGCCTCCGGGACTAAAAAATACTCCATCAAAATAAAGAAAAAAGAGAGGTTTTGTAAGTACCATGATTTTTTGGGTCATAAAACTTCTCAATGTGTGCTTTTTAAAGATTTGGTGCAAAAAGCTTTGAAAGAAGGCAAATTACAATTTGGCAAGAAGCCAAAGGCATCAATGCAAGTGGATGTTGACCCACTACAAACTAAGGATGCTCAATATGTTGAACCCATCAAGATCTTAATGGTGGAAGCTACTGATGATTTCGACATGGAGGTCAAGAAAGGTGAGCAGATTTTTGTAGTTGCTAATGCATAAATGTAAATTATGTACCCTCAAGCTAAAGAGGGATCAATTGAATTCTTGGAGCGCTACAAGTTAAGTGACTCTAATACGATGCTATGCCTATGGTGTAGTGTTGTCTTCGACAAACAGGCATCAAAGAAACTTGAAGACACCAGGATGCAAGATCCCAGAAGAAGAAAAGGAGGAAACCAAGCCATTAGGTTCATTTTCGACAAGAGAAGTGTTCCTCGCAAAAATAAACAATACATGAGGCGGTTTTGAGAGACTCATCGAAGAACTTATCATCCCCCAAGGAATATACTCAAAGAAAAATGGGTTAAGCCTCTAAACTAGCGGGGGAACTTTATCTAAAGTGGAAAGTGGTCGACACCAAGATATAGTTTCCAGACTAGAAGAATCAGAAGGTTTCGAAGGGTTAGTCACACATCCCTCCTAACAACAAGGGGAAAAACCTTATGACACGGACGTGATGAATGCATCACCAAAGAAAGAAGAAGGCTTAAAGAGAAACCTTTGCAACAAAGCGTGAAACCCTTAGGCGAAACGTGATATGCTTGTGTCGAAAACTCAAAAGAAACCCTACACAAGGAGACTGGGTGACTAAGAAAATAAAATAGCCAACCAGAGATTTTCCTTGAGGGTAGAACATATGGGCAGAGATGGTTCTAGAGAAAGAACAACTACGTCTGAATATACCCCTTAACTAGAGGAGGAAGTCCTTGAGTATACCCCTCAACCAGAGGATGTAGACCCTGAATACACTCCTCAACCTGAGGACAAAACTCCATAATATACTCCTCAGTTAGATGATGAGATGGTCGAAGATAACTTCAACATAAAATCTGAAGACGACTTCCAAATTAACTGTGGCATAGTTTTCGTGCTCTCTGCAGAATATGATAGAGTGTCAGAGGTATCAAAGATTGAGGAGGATTACACACAAGATGTGGCTACAAATCAAAAGCCTTTATGTTATTACGTTATGAACAATGGGTTTGTTAAGGAGAAACAAGACATTTTTGAGAGGGAAAACCCTTGGATGATGTATCATCTCAAACCTTTGTTCATTAGGGCGAATATGGATAATATGGTCATTAACAACGTTTTCGTTGACAGGGGAGCGACTGTCAATTTGATGTCACATTCATTGTTCAAAAGATGAGGAAGACATATATTGATAATCGACCTCACAACATGGTTTTATCGAATTATGAAGGCAATACCAGTCACATCTTAGGGGTGATTCAGGTTGAACTCTCAATTGGATCTACCACTAGGACAACCCTATTCATGGTGATTACGTCCAATGCCAATTATAACTTGTTACTTTAGCGTAAGTGGGTCCATGGCATAGGTGCACTCCCTTCGACTCTGCACCAGAGGGTTACCATTTGGCGTGAAAATGGCATAGTAGAAAACATTAAGGCCGACCAAAGCTATTACATGGTTGAAGTCAGTAAGTTTGGTAAGACAATTTTTGACAGAAACTTGGCGAAGATTTCGTAATGTTATGCAACAGAGAAGGTTTATACTCTTAAAAAGATGTTACACGTTCTTGAACCTTCATCCTAATCATGGGTTCATCTGGGATAAAGAGCAGGTAGAAAATCAATTTGTCAAAGAAGGAATTATGCCACTCACAGGGTGGACCACTGTCGATGAAAATGACTGCTGAGTCAAATTCATTGGCTCGAATTTCGGCTTTCATGGCTAAAAATAGATTAAACTCGGTCCTTGAGGATGAAGCATTACAAAATATGGCTCTTGAAGCCAATGTCGAAAACTCTGATAAATTTGGAGATGGCTTTTATGGCCAGACAACGACTTTAGAAAGTCGGAGGCTTAATTATATCTATGACAACGAGCCTTTGAGGTTTGAAAAAGACCCACTTGATTCTACTAAAAAGATGCAGGTCTAAGACCCTTTAAAGGAAGTAAATCTGGGTGATGGAGCAGTGAAAGGACCAACCTACTTCAGTGCAAAAATCGAACAAAACATGAAGAAAAAGGTGGTCGAGTTGCTTAAATAATTCAAAGTTTGTTTCTCCTTGAACTACAACGAGATGCCATGGTTGATTTGAAACATGGTGGAGTTAAAGATGTTAATTCGACCTGGCAAGAAGCCGGTGAAACAACTATCGAAAAGGTTTGCACTAGAAATCATGTTGAAGATCAAAGAGGAGATTGAAAGGCTGCTCAGGAGTAAGTTCATTAGAACGGCCAGGTATGTCAAATGGTTAGCTAATATTGTACATGTTATAAGAAAATTGGAACTCTTAGAATTTGTACAGATTTCAGAGATATAAATAATGCTACACCTAAAGATGAGTACCCAATGCATGTGGCAGAAATGCTAGTAGATTCAACCACAAGTTTTGAATATTTAAGTATGTTAGATGGGTATTCTGGGTATAACCAGATCTTTATAACTGAAGAAGACGTACCTAAAATGATGTTTTGATGCCTAGGTGCACTAGGAACTTATGAATGGGTAGTAATGCCCTTTGGTTAAAAAAAATTAGAACGACCTATCAGAGAGCTATGAATTTGATGTTCCATGACTTCATAGAGACTTTCATGCAAGTCTACATTGATGACATAGTCATAAACTCCATATTAGAAAATGGTCACTTAGGCCATCTTCGAGAGTCCTTTCAGAGGATGAGGAAATATGGGTTAAAAATTAATCCATTAAAGTGTACTTTATGTGTTCATGCAAGAGACTTCTTGGGATTTGTTATGCACAAAAAGGCATAGAGATCAATCAAATCAAAACAAAAGAAATCTTGGATCTCAATCCTCCTTCGATAAAGAAACAACTTCAATCTTTATTGGGAAAAATAAATTCCATGAGAAGATTCATCTCTAACTTAAGTGGCAAGACTCAGTTGTTCTCGTCATTACTTCGACTCAAGAAAGAGAGTGACTTCACACGAGGGAGTGAGCAGCAAAAGGCTTTCGACAACATTAAAGATTATCTTATGAAACCTCATATCTTGTTACCTTCAAGTAGAAATAAGAGTATGAAGTTGTACATAACTGCATTGGATTCGACCATTGGAAGTATGTTAGCCCAAGAGGATGAAAATGGCGTCGAAAGAGCCATTTATTACCTCAGTCGAATCTTGATTGATGCAAAAACTAGGTATAATGCAATCGAAAACTTATGTTTATGCTTATACTTCTCATGTACAAAACTTAAGCATTATATAAAATCAGTTGATGTTTATGTCTACTCTCATTTTGATGTTATTAAATATATGTTGTCGAAGTGGGCTTTAGAACTTATTGAATATTCAATGACTTATTGTCCTTTGAAAGCAATGAAAGGCCAAATAGTTGCAGACTTCATTATTGACCACTCAGGGGTTGAAGAAATAGAAGGTTATGTAGAAACTAGGCCTTGGAAATTATATTTCGACAGTTCTAGGCATAAATATGGAATTGGAGTTAGAGTATTCATAATTCCGCCAGAGGACATACCGACCAAGTTCAAGTTTAGAATCGAAGAAAATTGAAAAAAGTTGGTGGTTAGACAATTGAAAAAAGAAAATAGTTGGTGAAGAAAATAGAAAATTGAAAAAATTGGTGGTTAGACAATTGAAAAAAGAATATAAATGCATCAAAGAAAATTTGATGATGTACTTTATAATGGCCAACTTCTTACTGAAACATTTCGACCACGTCTCTATTGACCAGATACCTCGACTAGAGAATCAAGAGGAAAATGACTTAGCTCAAATTTCCTCAAGTTACATAATCTCTAAGGAGAGATTAAAGGATTTGATTGAGATAAAAGATAAGCTAATATCAGTAGAAAGCTCTTCAGAGACATTGTTAATGTCAAAACTTGGGGGCACATGAAACTGAGATGACATCAAACTTAGAAAAATATGAGTTTTTTGAAAATTTTGAAACTTACAAAGTTTTGGTCATTAACCTAATGTCAAATAGCGATTGGCAAAAACCCATTGTCAAATACATGGGAAATCCAACAGGAGTGACTGATTGAACTGTCAAGTACAGAGTCCTGAATTATGTAATTATGGGAAATGAGTTGTTTAAGAAAACTCTTGAGGGGGTTCTTCTTAAGTGCCTTGGTGAAAGTGAAGCTTATTTAGTAGTCTTCGAGGTACATAGGGGATCAGGTGGCTCTCATCAAGCAAGTCATAAGATTAAATGGTTTCGATTTCGACTAGGGTTTATTGGCCAACTATGCTAAAAGATCGCATAGATTTTGCCAAAGACTATCAGGAATGCCAAAAGTATCCAGGTATCCCAAATGTGCCTGCAAGTGAGTTGCACTCAATAGTCAAGCCATGGCTTTTAAGAGGATTGGCTTTAGACATAATTGGCGAGATTAAGCCTTCATCGTTGAAAAAGAATATATATATATATATATATATATATATATATATATATATATATATATATATATATATATATATATATATATATATATATATATATATATATATATATATATATATATATCTTAGTGGGGATAGAGTATTTCACTAAGTTGATAGAAGTCGTCCCTTTGCCTAATGTCAACCAAGAAGAAGTGATTAGTTTCATCCAAAATCATATTATATATAGATTTTGAATACTTGAGACTATTGCCACTAAGGATGGCAAATGGTAGGGTTTGGGTAGGGTATTATAGTATTCATCCTCATACCTGCGATTTTAAAAAATCCTCGTACCCGAGCCTACACCCGCTTGGGCGCCAAAGTTAGAACATGTACTCGTGCCCTATTAGTATGTATGTACACATACCCGTACCCGTTACCCGCATTCCTATTAAAAATAAATAGATCAATTATAAATATCATATCATTTAAGTTTTTTAAAAACATTTAAAAGTTTTCCAAAAAAATTATTGTTGAAATAAACGAACACTTATATTAAATACGTAATGGTTTGACATTGATAAACTTTTTAAAATTGATAGACATACATTTTTATATAATAATATAAATTAAAATATTTAAATATAAATTGAAATACATAAATATATATTGTGCGAGTATGGGACGGGATGAGTACCAAGATGCCCATACCCGCACCCATACCCACTTATTTTTGTGGGTAATCACTCGAGCTCGTGACCGTATCCATTTTTGCAGGTTTTACCCTATCCAATATGGGTAGTTTTACGGGTTCCCATTGGGGTGAGTCAAATTTCCATCCCTAATACAATATTATCCATATAGATTTGAGCTATCATAACTTTTCCATCCTTCTCTTTGACAAAGAGAGTCTTATCAATTCCACCCTTTCTATATCCATGGTTAATGATAAACTCAATTAACCTTTCATACCAAGCTCTTGAAGCTTGTTTTAAACCATACAATGCCTTCTTTAGTTTGAAAACATGATTTAGGAAGGTAGGATCAACAAATCCTTTTGGTTGTTCAACATACACGTCTTCATTTAAATAGCCATTTAAAAAGGCACTTTTAACATCCATTTGGAACAAGTTGAACTTTAAAAGACATGTTATCCCAAGTAACAATCTGATAGATTCTAAGCGAGCCACATGAGCAAATGTTTCATCAAAGTCCACTCCTTCCATTTGAGTATATTCTTGAGCAATAAGTCTAGCTTTGTTTCTGGTAACAACACCTTGTTCATCAGACTTGTTCTTATACATCCATCTAGTACCAATAACCTTTATTCCTTCAGGTCTTGGTGCCAAATCCCAAACCTCATTTCTTTTAAATTGCCCAAGTTCATTTTGCATAACGTTAATCCAGAACTCATTAATCAAGGTCTCCTTGATATTCTTGGGTTCAAATTTAGAAACAAAACAGGCATTTGGCACAACTTCCCTTGATATGTTCCTATTATAAGCTCCTTAGGATGATCTTTCTGAATTCTGATGGAAGGTCCTTTGTCAGTTGACTCAGTCTCTGTACGTTCAATATTAGCACTTGAGTCTGCAACATCTTTAGGAACATCATTCATAGATGTTTCAACATCATTTGTGACATCAACTTATTTAGTTAAGTCATCAACAACAATATTTATGGATTCCATCATCACCTTAGTTTTGGAGTTGAATACTTTATATGCTATAATATTTGTAGAGTATCCCAGAAAAATTCCTCATCACTTTTAGGATCCATTTTTCTCCTCTGCTCACGATCTGCCAAAATATAATACTTACTTCCAAATACATGGAAGTACTTCACAGTTGGCTTTCTTCCTTTCCACGGTTCATAAAGTGTAACAGATGTACCAGATCTGATAGTCACTCTATTAAGGATATAATAGGCAGTGTTCATGGCTTCAATCCAAAAATGATATGGTAGTTTCTTAGCATGAAGCATGACCCTGGCACATTCTTGAATAGTCATATTCTTGCGCTTAACTACACCATTATGTTGAGAGGTTATGTGTGAAGAGAACTCATGACTAATCCCTTCAGAAGTGTAAATTCATCAAACTTGCTATTTTCGAATTCCTTCCCGTGGTCACTTCTAATTCTGATAATACCACAATCCTTATCTCTTTGAATCTTTTGACAAAGTTCTTTAAATACTTCAAACACTTATGACTTCTCTTTGATGAAATCCACCCAGATGAACCTTGAGAAGTCATCAACAACAACATAGGCATACCTATTTCCTCCAAGACTTTCAACCGACATAAGTCCCATCAAGTCCATATGAAGTAGCTCTGGAACTTTTGAAGTGGTCAGATGTTGGATCTTTTTATGTGACATCTTTGTTTGCTTCCCAATTTGACATTCATCACAGATTCTTCCTTCATCAATTTTAAGCTTGGGAATACCTCTGACTCCTTCCTTTGACAAGACTTTCTTCATACCTTTCAGGTTTAAGTGACCAAGATTTTGATTCCATAGCTTAGCTTCATCTGCTTCTAACATCAAGCATGTGGAGAAACAATTTGTTTCTTGAGGAGTCGACAGATAACAATTTTTTTTATCTGGCTCCCTTCATGATAACCTCATTCTTCTCATTTGTTACCAGGCATTCAGATTTAGTGAAGTTAACTTTGATATCTTGGTCACATAGCTGACTAATACTTATCAAGTTAGCAGTCATCCCTTTAACAAACAGTACATCATCAAGACTAGGCAGTCCATGATAGTCCAACTTTCCAACATCCTTTATTTCACCCTTTGATCCATCTCTAAAAGTGATATAACTAGTGGAATATGATGTAGTATCCACCAAGATTTTCTTGACATCAAACATGTGTCTAGAACAACCACTATCAAAATACCAATCCTCTATAGCATAGGCTCTAAGGGAGGTGTGAGCTATGAGTTAATAAGTTCCATTTCCAGGAATCCACTTTTTCTCTATTTTAACAATAGTCTGCTTTCTTCTGGGTTGTGAAACAAGTTTGGGATATCCATATAGTTTATAACAATGGGGTTTTATGTGACCAAATCTTCCATAATGATGACATCTCCAACATTGGGTCTTGCTTCCTGAGTAACCATCCTTACGTCTTTGCTGATGTTGGGACATTTGATTAGGCATCTTTTGTTCCTGTTTTCTTTTAGGAAGAACAAAATTCATTGCAGACTCTTTTCCTTTGTTCATCACAACTTGATTATCATAACCAAGACCTTTCACATTACCAGCATTCTTACCAGTTTGAAGAATCTCATCCAGCACATTAGAACTACTGTTAAGCATTCTTATAGACTTAGTCATATTATCAAGTTTTGAATTAAGCAATACAACTTCATCCTTCAGATCAAAGATGATACACAGATTCTCCACTTGCTCTGCCTGTAGTTGAGCAATGACTTTCTTTTGATATTCTTATAGTTGACACTCTCTCCATTTCTGAGGTGCAACTTCTTGTATAAATCAACAAGTTCATCAAAAGTGAGTTCTTCACAATCTAATTCTTCATCAGAATCACAAATTCCAGTCAAGGTAGTAACCTGTTTGGCAGGTTCCACTTCAGGATCACTTTCACAATCATCTTCTGACCATGACACAGACAAACCCTTCTTCTGCTTCTTAATATAGGTCGGAAACTCATCTCTTATGTGTCCAAACCCTTCACATACATGACATTGGATTCCTTTTCCCTGGTTAGTCTTTTCTTTAGTTCTGGGCCTTCTCCCAAAATCCTGATTTTTGTTGATGTCGAATGACTTGTTCTTGACATTTGATCTTGTATTCTAGTTCATCTTCTTCATCACTTTGTTAAATTATCTTCCAAGTAACACAATAACATTAGATATCCCTTCATCTGCATCCAAGTCACATTCCTCTTCTAAGTCTTCAACATTAGAAACAAAGGCTATGCTTTTCTTCTTTTTAGATTTTTCACTGATCCCTAATTCAAAGGTCTGAAGAGATCCCATAAGTTCATCAACTTTCATGTTGTTTATATCTTGGGCTTCTTCAATGGCTGTTACCTTCATGTCAAATCTCTATGGAAGAGATCTGAGAATTTTTTTGACCAACTTAGCTTCTGACATCTTCTCCCCCATGGCACTTGAGGCATTGGCTATCTTAATAATATTCATGTGAAAGTCATGAATGCTCTCATCCTCCTTCATTATTAAGTTCTCAAACTTGGTGGTAAGAAGTTAAAGTCTTGACATCTTCACCTTAATGGTTCCTTCATGAGCAATCTTCAGGATCTCCCAAGCATCTTTAGCAACAATACAATTATTTATCAGTTTGAAGATGTTCTTGTCCACTCCATTGAACAATGTATTCAATGCTTTGAAGTTTCCCTAAGCTAATTTATCATCTTCATCATCCCAGTCTTCCTCAACCTTCAGCACATCAATAATCTTACCATTTTTATCTCTAACCATTGGTGGATCCCATCCCTTGACCACATATTTCCAAGCCTTGTTATCCATGGATTTAATAAAGGCCACCATACGAGCTTTCCATTAGTCATAGTTGGTTCCATCAATAATGGGTGGTATGTTCATAAATCCTCCTACCTTGTCCATTGTACCAGAAAGTATCTTCCCTGAATCTCACCCAGACACAGAGCAAGATGCCTGCTCTGATACCAATTGAATATCTGGTATTCAAATATCAGATATCGTATGCAATGTTGAGACACTGATATCTGATCAAAACACAATGACAATATAACATATAATTATGAGTATAGAAAATAACAGAACACAGAGAGTTGTTAACCCAGTTCGGTGTACAATAACACCTACTTCTGGGGGCTACCAAGTCAGGGAGGAAATCAACTGAATAAAACCAGTTTGTAGACCTTCAACAAACTATCTCCAGTTTATAATCTACTCCCTAATCACTATCGGTGCTTAACTTTTACCTAAGACTCACCTAGGTATGAGACCCTTCTCACTTCCCTTTCAATCACAACAGTGATGAATCAATAGAGTTATGGAAGTTTCAGAAGTCACACTTCACAGACACATAATCATTTAATGCTTAAAAGCTTAAGAGTGATTGACAAAACTTACAACTCAATAGAGACAATCATACTCTTATATCAAGATGATATTAGAGAGGCTCATAATTAACATGAACACGCAAACCCTAAAAACTCAGTAAAACACTATTTGATGCGATCTCCAATTAGGTTTGTGGCATTCTATTTATAGCCAAAGTATGGACTGGATTTGAGCTTCAAACATGCAGCGAGACAACTGCCAAAAGTATGCATAAAATGAGGTCTACAATCAAGAGTTTCCTAAAATGTCTCAGCATTTAAAAAACATAATAACTTTAAATTAAAAAAGAATCTATGATTCCTCAATCTTGTACACCACATAGGATTACTTAATATTCCTAGAATATTTAGTAATCTGTTAATCAACCAACTGTTACCAAGAGTAGACCAGTATCAGACAAGACGTTAGGTCAATATGTTAGGACATCTTGTTCAACATGTTGCTGCTAAGTTAGTTTTACCAAAATTACTGCCAATAAAAAATACAGAGAAAAAACAGTTAGCATTAAATAACCTCTAAGCTTAGAATACATGACTTCCACCTTGTGTGTTTATCGTTCAACTCATCCCACTAAAAAGAATGAGGATTGCATCCTCTAGCTGAATAAAATTGAGGAAAAAATGAGTGAAACCTGAAAGTCGAGAGGTATTTTTGACCTAATTCAGTTGTCGATAACTAGGCATGCCTATTTCTAGAACATGCTTGCCACGTCTTTGTACTTCTAGGAAATTACTACCAACACTTTCCAACTTCCTTGTGGAATGGTAACATCCACCCTTTTTGATATACCGACCATTAATGGCCTACATCCAACTGGAGAAAACTTTGATCCTAATGAAAGAGATTAAAACACCATAAACTTAAACACAAACTGTGCTAACTCTGGAAAATATATTGAGGACTATCACGTCATTGATACTGCTGAAGTCTCTAACGAAGAACACATTGCCTTCCTTTCTCTGTGGCTGTCGAGATGCATTTTTTGTTGCAAGTCTTTGAAGGTGGCAAAAATATATTTAACCCTAGCCAACCAACTACATGAAGGCCGATATATTTGACTCAACCAACTGATTTTTGGATCTCTTTATGAGTCCTTAAGGATTAGCTACCAAGGCTCTAAAAAACCTCAAACCAAAAGATAACTTGCTGCTGTCTGGACCATACTGGCTGCTTCAACTTTGATTGAACGCCATGTTTAAAATTTCTTTGGATGTCGACAAGCCCAATGATGCTAATGAAATCATTAGGAATAGCCGTGTTGAAGGCGTTCGACTGGCCCAAATGACTCCAATTGATAAAAACATATCAGATCAAGAATCTTTTTTGGCCTACTTTCTGATGTTCGCCAAACGCCACCACTTCAACCCGACGCTGGTTCCTTTTAACAAACGAACTCAACTTCCTTTTTCAGCTGGATTGTCGATCCCAACCACAAAACCAGAAAAATATATCAACCCCCTAAAATCTTCAAAATGATTCATAGAGCGTTAATCACATAATGATCTTTCTTACACATATCTCACACGCTACGATGAGAACTTAATACAAACATATTCATGTCAAACCTATAATTTATTCAAATATATATTACAGAACCAAAACCTAAAATTTGTTGCAAGACTTCTATTCGAGTCAATCATATTCATGATTCAAATCAAATCTCTTTAGTTCTACTCATGATTCATTGTGATTCAAATCATACTTACATAAGCAAAATCCTAAATTTTCACAATTAGTCTGATTCGAGTATGCAAATATTATGATCCAAATCACACCTCAATATTTTCAAAATTTAACAAAAATTAAGTGATATCATGAATTGAGACTTATCATAACTTAAACCATTCTCATAGGCGTTTCTTGGCTCAAACCTCAGACTATTTAACTAGAAACATATTACATTGACCTTAATCAAATAGTTCAATTTGTGCATGCGTAAAAACGATTAAGCATTCTACCCTAGAATGTGCAGTTATGTGAGGAGAATCAATTATGACAAATAAAACAAAAACTTAAGTTGACAAGTAACAAAACATAAATGAGTAAACTCTAGGAGACATAACAACTTCATGGTAAAGGAATTTCCAATTCCTAATAACTTTATAGTCACCCCTAGTAACTTGAATAATCACAATATGTAGCATATAAACCCTCTAAATGAAGAAATTTTGAGTATTATTACTTCTCCGTCTCAAATGATCAAATCTATCCATCTTTATAAGGAAAACCTCATTCATCAGATGTAGTTTCTTAAAACCTAACTCATCGTTTATCATCAGTTGGTAACACGCGTGTCAAATCATCAATTGGTTTATTGCTCTTGATTTGTATTCCCTCTAAGAAACCCATGTTGAATTTTCTATATCTCATCATAAATGGTCTTGGGAATCTTCACATATAGCATGTGATAATACAAAGTAGAGCTAATAACTAACCTATAGAAAGTAATTTTTCCAACCAGGCTCAAACATTGTTGACTCCACCTACTAAACCTTTGTTGAATTTTGGAGTAATATGATTAAAATGTCCTCTAACGAGTCTTATAACCACTATATTTTCTCCTAGATACCCATCCATACTAGTGGCTTTAGAGAAAAGAGTGTGTTGTAAAATCTCCTCAAGTAGTTGGTTATCAACATTCTTCGGAAAGATGATTTGTGTGTTCTTGTATGCTAATCTTTTTCCCCAACACTTTGAATAAAAGATCCAAGCAGTGCATATCACAATGAGCCTGTTATATAAAGGCCTTCACGAACAAGATAAAATCATCAATAAAAATAAGGCGATAGATTTTGGATTCATACATGCCAAGACACATTCGTTTCCAACACTCTACTTCCATCTAGTAAACAATAATGCGTGAAATTCTTTCCATACACATGAAAAATGAATAAGGAAAAAGATGTTTTCCATGTCTTATACTTCTTGAGGGATTAAAACTTTTTGTTTTCTCCCCGTTCCATATAACTTCTAGGTAGGAGATGGAATATACTAGTGGATTACTTAAATAAGTTGCGGGGGAAACTGAGAATCCATTTAAGTAAATCTTATGTAGGCATGACAACATAATCTGTATCTACGGGTATCCATCCAAATTCACTTTGAAGTTGACGGGGAAAACCCACTTTGTATAGGTTTGCATTTGAGTTTGAGTTTTCTTCAATTAAAAAATATGGAGACAGGTCGAGTAGTGGGGACACTAGTACCCACCCCGAACCCGCCCCGTTTATTTCATTATGTACATTATTATTTTGTTTTGAAAATTTAGAATATTAAATACGTGACCAATATTTTGATATTTTGATTTGTATTAACTGTTTAAAATATTTGAAATATATGTATGAAATTTTTCGAGATTGTTTTATTTTATTATTTGTAATGTAATTTGATTTTGAAAAAAAAAATATTTTTATTTAAAAAATTAATTTCACTAAATAGATAGTGATATGACAGAAATGCATCAACTCAACCAGAATCCGTGTAGGATATGTTTGCATTTTAATTCTTCATCCCCGTTGGAGTTTGGGACAAAGAACAAAGATTGTTTGGAGATTCGGACTTGAGTTTGGAAGAAGTAAAAATCGTTCTCAACCCGCCCTATTGCCATGCTTAATCATATACCTTTAAAGACATGTCTTGAGAGACATAAACACCTTATTTTATATTATACCCTGTGTAAGCCACAACATTATTATTATTATTATGAATAATACATCCCATAACAAAATTCGATTGATACAAGGAAACTATATCATTAAAAAAGGCTTGCAATTCACAATAACTTTTGATATAATTCTATAAACAACATTGCATAGTGATATCAGTCTATAATGAGAAATAAACTCAAGTTTATCTATTCTATGAATCATGATAATATGTGTATTATTGACAAAAGAAATAAGAGAATATTAACCTAAACATGATTTGCAAAGTAGAAAAAAGAGTTAGCCACGAAATCCCAACATTGTTGAAAGAAAAGAGAGGGATAACCATCCTCTCTATAAGTTTTATGAGGATCCATCTCAAATTGAGATTTCTTACATTCTGAAATCTGGATCATGATACTCAAACTATCATGATGACTTTCCAACAAATTCAGATCACTATTTTAAGACACCACATAATCCATATCTACCGTTGCTGAAAAGATCAACATATAGTTTGAGTATCATAACTTTAAAATTCATAGACTCGTCAATTGAGTTTCCAATATTATCTTTTAAAGTTAAAATTTTGTTCTTTTTTCTTCTTAGGATGATTTTGGAGTGATAGTATTTGGTATTTCGATCTCGAGACCTGCACTTATTTATCCGATTTATCAAAAAATAAATAAAAATTACTATATCCATAATGAAACCTGTTTTGAATACCATGTATCCTAAGTAGAAGTTTTTTTCCTCTGAAAATATTGTCAAATACATATTTATTCTAATTCTTCAAAAATGTATTAATGTGAAATAAAGATAAAGTTTTGATCAAATATGAATTAGTATCCTACCTCTTTTTTTAGTCACAATATGTGAAAATCTTTGTGCGTGATCCAAATCACTTCAAATTTAAAAGGACAATTAATGTCATTGTAAGGCTCCCTTTTAGACATCATTAAAGAGTGATGATTAGATTGCCTTGTAGGCATAACTTTAACAACTCCCTCAAAGAATTTAAGGCGTCATACTACATTGCAAAGAATAGCGTCAACTTTTTTAAAAACTCATGGTCATTCCACTTAGAACTTCTCCACCTAAACTTTGTCCTTACAATATGAATCTCAATTAAATTATTGTCAATTATCTTATTAGAAAAAAAGAGAAGTGTGTTGTATCAACTTATGAAGGACTAACAATTTTATTAAAGTCATCCATCATTAACCAAAACTCTTGAATTCTTATAACAAGTTTCATCCCTGTGCTATTTCTCTCGGTTTCACGCAATGTTTTAAAATTTAATCGGGATGAAACTTTTAATTTAAAGTTCAATTAATTCAACTGATACACAATTATATATTCGTAATTTAATAAATTAATAATATAAAATTGAATTTTATGATACACAATCAATTTAATAAAATAAATGTTTAAAAAATCTATTATAAACTTAATATAATAACTAATTGGATATTCGTGTATCCGCATGATTATTAATGTGTTACGCATATTTATTTTTAAAAAATAATAAGAATGTCAAAATTTTTTTTTATCAAAAGAATTTATTATTTTTAAAAGAAATGTATATTTGATTTATATATGAATTATAAATTATTATATCTTAAATTAAAAATAAATTTAAAATATAAATATTAGTAACATAAATAATTAAAAAATAATATTTTTTTCCATATTTGAATTCATACATTATTTTAAATATATTTATTTTTATTTTATTTAATATATAAAAAATATAATAATACGTGGGTTCGTACGAATTCTAGTGTGATACCCGTGCGAACTGTAATAACCCATTGATTAGCACGAATTTTGGTCTGGATACCCTTGCGTTCGCACGAGTACCGGTGAGTTATGCACGTTTATTTTTAAAATATAATAAAAATGAATAGAAAGAAAAAGAAAATTGCTCATATATTAGTCAAATTATTACATCAATAATAAATAGTTCAATTTATTTTATTAACAAATATTGTATCTTAATTTTAAAATAAAAATATTAGTAATAGAAATAATAAAAAAAACAACACACTTTTTCTGTGTTTGGATTCATACATTATATTAAATATATTTATTTTTATTTTCTTTAATTATACAAAAAATATAATAACTCTTGCATTGGTGGTTTTTAGAGTTTGTGTAAATTGTTAGAAGAAAAGAAGAAGGAGAAGAAGAAGGTGGGGTTAAAAGGAAGAAGAGGAAGAAAAAGAAGAGTTTGACTGAGAATCGGAAGAGAGAAATGAGGAAAAGATGATGGAGATGTTTGAGACATAATTGGTAGAAGAGAATTATTTTAAAAGTTGGATTAGATAGGTTTCTTTGGAACCAAATACACAAAAAAAAATTGATTCTTATCATTAAAAATATGAAAGAAAGTATAAGAAATACTAGAAATGAAAGGAGACATGGTTGAGTGAAACATCAGCATAAGGGTTAATATAGCTTTTTTTTCAAAACATAAGATATTTTTATATGGACGATATCAATAGTAGATATAATAACACAATATACTAATATTACATAATATCAACATTTATTTAAGAATAATTCGAACAAATTAATGAATTACAATAAAATAATTTAAACTAATTTAAATTAAAATTAAAATAATAAAATATAATATCTAAAATAAAATTTAAATAATTAAAAATACTTAAATTAAATATGATAAAATTATAAAAAATAAATAATAAAATATACTTATTTGAACAAACAAATTTAAATTGAACGAAGACAAACAATTTATAATTGAACAATGACAAATAATATTGAATTGGATAGTATGACTATGTATGAAAGACACAATCTGATCATGATGGAGTTTAGTTGAAAGAAAAACTATAACAAAGTGATATAACTTAAAGTTTGTATGGTTGTAGAAAAAATAAGAAATTCTTTTTTATGAACTAGAAAAATTTTAAATTTTAATATTGATATATTAAACTTTTAAAAAAGAATTATTAAAAATAGTTGTATTTTTTTGAATCAGACGGTTTTATAAAATCGGTTCAAATTCTTTAGTTCGAACATCTTTTAAAAATTTAATCCAATTAATCTTATTTTATTTCGATTTTGCCCCACTAACTATTTTAAAAAGTTGATCAGATTGAATTCAGTTTCAATTTCCGATCCAACTAATTGAACGGATCGATTTAATCTGGCAGATAAAACATTCGTTTCATTAGGACTAGACTAGAGTGTTATTAACCAAATTTTTAATTGTATTATACTCTTGATTTTGAAGCCCTAAAAAAGTAAATTAAATCGTATTATGAACATGTAATCGTGTTAAATTTTCTTAAATAAAAGCTTTGTCATTCATTATAGTTCTATTTGATTTGAAAAGATTAATTGCAATTTTGAGTGGGGAGATATTTGATTTTCTATTAAATTAAAAAAAAAAATGAAATGGCCGTAGCTATTTTATTTCACAATAAAATAAAAAAATAAGTGGACACAGTACTCACATCACCAAAACCAACAAATCCAAAATGAACTACCAAGCGGTAGCGCTCGCTTTCATGGCGGCAATTTGCACGTCGACGGTAATCGACGACGAAAACCTCATCCCTCCTCGCCGCGAACTTTACGATAACGGAAGAATCTTCGATATCACTCACAGGTATCACCCGGACATGCCAGAGTTTGAATCTAAAAACGGTATCGGTCAATTCCTGTGGCTTCCAAAGAGCATGAAAAACGGTTCCATCGCTAATAACTCTGAAATGAAACTTCCGGCTCATACCGGAACTCATGTTGATGCACCTGGCCACGTCTACGATCACTACTTCGATGCTGGATTTGATGTTGATTCACTCGACTTGCACGTCCTCAATGGTTGCATCTTCTTTTCTATTCTTCTTTTTATTTACTTGCTTTTGTTTTATTGGTTAGGGTTTATTAAGCTTGTTTTGTTTATGTGATGAATTTTTGCAGGTCCTGCTCTTTTAGTTGATGTTCCAAGAAATAGTAATATAACTGGTATGCATAATCTAGCTTGTGAATTTTTTTTATGTTTAATTTTGGTTTCATAAATAACTTAATTCAATGTGCTTATCATATAGAAATGCGGATGTATAAGTTATTTTGTTAGTTATTTCTATAACAAAAGTTACTATAAATTGCCAATTTGTATTCATATATACTGTAACCTGTTTTTAAAGACTATCTTGAAAAACTTATACAAATAATCTGAAACCACTTAATGAGCTTGTCATAAGTTGTTTGTATAAGCTCTTTCTTAGACTTCGTTTGGAATTTGGATTGATGAAATGGGATGAAATAGAATTAAATTTCATTGTTTGGATTAGATAAAATTGAATGGAGTGAGGTATCGATTCCATTCCATCACTTTCCAACATATTTTTTCCTCTCCAATTTGTGTGTAAGGAAGAACTTGCTTTATTCCGTTTTAAAATATCCAAATGATGGAATTGACTCTCCATTCTGCCTCGCACCATTTCCATTCCGCACCGTTCATTTTATGATATCCAAAGTTAGTTTAAGAGTCTCACAAGTTGGTTGTATCAATTGATAACGATTGATAAAATTAAATAAGTCAATACAAACATGTTCGAAGTGTACACCATAGTCCGGAGGCAACTTTTGAAGAATTTGCCTATTTTAATCTAATTTTCTGATAAACTGCTAAATTTCAGTGTTTCTTTCTGCTTAAAATTAAATGGTTTCTTATTCTATTTTGGAAAAGCTCTGGACTATGTTTTCTACTTCTATTTTTTCATTGTTCTTAGCAATTGTTGATCAAATGGAAAATATGTATTTCTTTTCCAGCTGAAGTTCTGAAGTCATTAAATATCCCCAGGGGTGTAAAGCGTGTACTCTTCCGAACATTAAATACCGACAGGTAATGTGTGTAATAGTACATGTTAAATGATCGGTACTATTGTAGGAAGTATCAGAACATTTTATTTACACTACAAACCAATTTAAACTGCAGCGCTGATAGTTACAACAAATTTAATAAATTTGAAGTAAGCATCCATGAAATACAATCAGCAAAGTTCCCGAAGTTACAAAATTTGTGTTTGTCTCAACTACTTTTGACTCTTCTGTTCATTTCAATTCCTGTATGCTAAACTTAGTGTAGCTTATTGTATTCTTATTCATTGTACTGGTATAATTGGCCATGACCCCATTGTCCATGATCAATAGCCCATTAAAATGGGGTGGATGTTAAGAAAGAGAAACACTTAGTTATGATATATGGGTTTTTATGACCACTGTTTAAATACATTGATAATCCACTTATATGGTTGATGAGTTCTTGAAATTATTTCATAATGTTTTAACTTAGCTCATTTGAAGCCAGATCAGAAACTAAAGCTTTTTGAACTTTCAGGCGGCTTATGTTTCAGAAGGAATTTGACTCAAACTATGTGGGGTTCACTGTAGATGGAGCAAAATGGCTAGTGGAAAACACCGATATCAAACTTGTTGGTAGGCATAAATTGATGTTATGTATTTCGACTACATTTGTCATTATTTGGCCAGGTCTAGTTTTGCACTTGTAAATTGCTTCACTTTAAGTTGTTTTTCTTGACTCTGACTTCATAGGTGTTTCATACATATCATGCAATATTTATTAGATGAAGATGTATTAGGCTCTATAGTCAATATCAGTCACAGTGGGCGCTATAGCTGCGCATAAGTGTTTCGTTAAATCCTGCTGCGTTGCACTTGTGAGCAATAGCTGTAGTGACTACTACAGGGGAGCTCTTGTAAAAATTCAAATATGTCCCCAACTTTTAGATATTCCCTTTTTATTTGTGTTGACTTTTTGGTTACTTACTTTATATTGGGTTTGAATATTGGTAATTATGAACTTCGATTTTTAGCCTGTATATATGGTATAAAGATATTCTAATATCTTTAATTTTGTGTATTCTGTTATTTTTGAGACTTTATATATGGTATAAAACTTTGGGAGTTGGCCGCCACGCTCTGCTATCCGCCTTTGACTACATAGATATTAAAATATTTTTTTTGCTCTGCAATGAATGAGTTGAATAGCCAGAATTTTATTTTTGTTGATGCATATAGGGCAACATTTTTCATTTACTTGTGTGAGCAACTAGTGTTCTGAATTAATTTGACCTCATCTTTATGTTAGCTCTATTGCATTATTTATTTGCAACTTAGAACATAGAATTGCTATTAGTTTGTTGAATAAAACTGTAGAAGAGTCTTTCTTAATCTTAAAAGGTGACTAAATGTTTCACCGTTTATTTTTTTACTGGTATTCAATATAATAATGGCAAGTGAAGTAGATTTATAAGATCACTCTGCACCTTGAACTCCCTCTCTCCCTTTTTACCAGACCACTGTAATGTACTACTTTTTACATCTTCATATTGTATGTTTAGCTGAGAAATGTTACACCCTAATTCATTTCTATTTCAGTTCTTATTTTTTTTTTGCTCAATTTGTTGCCTGACATATATCTCTGTAATGTCATGTAGGTATTGACTACCTATCTGTTGCTTCTTATGATTACTTGATTCCATCCCACCTTGTGTTTTTAAAAGACAGGGTAAGAAAAAGAGTCTTTTATTTCTGAGAATTTGTGTTTTTTTTTATAGAGAATAGAGAATACTATTATATTTTATTCTTCAACAATAATTAGTATAAATAAGGAAATTACAACTTCATATTGAAAAGGAATATTTTAGGTGAATATTCTAGAAAAACAAAATTTTAAGAGAGTATTATTATAATAAAAAGAACTAAATATAAAAAAGAAATAAATAGGGAAATTTCATGGTTACTCTAACACCCCTCTCAAGTTGGTGCATAAATATTATTTATCATGCCCAACTTGCCTATAAAATGCTCAAATGTGAGTCTAGTCAAACTTTTGATAAGGATATCTGCAGTTTGTTGACTTGAAGTTACAAATGGTAGCCATATGAGACCGACATCTAATTTCTCTTTTATAAAGTGATGGTCTATCTCAATGTGCTTGGTCCAGTCATGTTCAACTAGATGATGAGCTATGCTGATGACGACTTTACTATTAGAGTATAATTTCAGCAGAAGTTCAATCTTAACTTTCAATTCTTCTAAAACTCTATGGATCCACAGTTCTTCACAAATACCTTGAGCCATAACTCTAAATTCAGTCTGTGGATCCACAGTCCTTCACAAATACTTTAAGCCATAACTCTAAATTTGGTCTCTGCACTACTTCTTGCTACCACTCCTTGTTTATTACTTCTCCAAGATAAAAGATTATCCCAAGGTACAATATTCAGAGGTTGATCTTCGATCCATTATTGATCTTGCCCAATCACATCCATGAATATAGACATTTTCTTTCATTAGTCATTTAAAAAAAATAAGCCTTTCCTGGATTAGCTTTCAGATACCTCAGGATTTTGTATATAGCCTCAAGATGTTCCTCAAAATAAGAATGTAAAAATTGACATACCGAAGGAAATTTATGGTCTAGTATGAGAAATAAATTGGTTTACCAACCAATCTTTTATACATTAAGGTGTCCATACGAGCTTCTCTTTCTTCCAAAGTTTTGCATTAGGTTCCACGGATGTATTTGCTGGTCTACAACCACTCATTCTAGTTTCTTTCAGTCAGGAGATCCAAAATATATTTATGTTGGGAAATGACATTTCTCTTCTTTGATCGGGCAACCTCCATACCAAGAAAGTATCTCAAGGACCCTAAGTCCTTGATTTCAAAGTTGGCAGCTGGTTTCTCTTTTACTCTAGCCATTTCATCTATATCATCTTCGATAAGAACAATATCATCAATATAGACTATAAGTGCAGTAAATTTTCCATTGTGGGAGAACTTTATGGACAATGTTTGATCAGCCTGACCTTGAACGTATCCTTGTTTTTTCATGAATTGGGTGAAGTTTTCAAACTAAACTCAACGACTATTTTAGCCCATACAAGGACTTCTCCGGTTTGCATACATTAGATCCAAAATTATTTTCAAAACTAGGAGGTATATCCATATATACTTCTTCGTCCAGAACACTATTGAGAAATGTATTCTTAATCTCTAATTGATATAGAGGTCAGTCTAAATTAGCAACAAGAGATAAGAGAATTCTTACGGTGTTCAACTTTGCAACTGGAGCGAATCTCTCTGAGTAATCTATCCCATACCTTTGAGTGAAACTTTTAGCAACCAATTGGAATTTATATATTTCATTTGACTCATCTAAATTGTATTTTGCGGTAAACACCCATTTGCATCTCACGGTCTTCTTACCATTTGGTAGTGTCATAACATTCCAAGTCTTGTTCTTTTCAAGTGCTCCCATCTCCTTACGTACAACTTCCCTCTTAGGAATTTTTAGAGCATCCTATATACTTTTTGGAATTTCAACACTATACAATTGTGAGGTAAAAGCAGATAATGATGAAACAGATTTTAATAGGAAATAAAATTGAACAGAGGATATTAAATGCAAGACCTGGTTGATTTTCTAATAGCTATTGGTTCATCAATATCAGGATAGATGATACGACTATCAAACATTGAAATAGATTTATCTTTCTTTTTCTTAAGAGACTCATCATTCCCCAACTCAGATTCATGGTAGTGTTGGGATGTGAAACTCATCACTCTGTTTGTGATTTTTCTCACAAAGACCTTCTTTCCAAATCTTATTCTCCGCTTCGAATGTATTTTCTACAAGTGTTTCGTCATTATATGGCATTTCTATTAGTTCATTATCACCATCTTTAATAATCTCATTAGTGTTTTCATGAGAAAATGTAGGGCCATATTTACCAAGTTTCTCACTTATAACAGGAGTAGGTTCAGTAGGTGAATCATGACTATTTGTTGTTGGTGCCATAGAAGTCTCCGAATTTTGTGATATTGGGAAAGATGAATTAAAATTTTATATGTCAATTTGAAATGAGTCTTCTTTAAAGACATCCAGTTAATTAAATATGAAGCAGTTAAAACAATTTCTTATTTGATAAAAAGTAAAACACAAGCTAGTTCTAATAAATATTTATTTTTTCTTTGAGCAACTCCGTTTTGCGGGGGATATTAGGAGATAGACTTTGATGCATTATCCCATTTTTACTTATATCCCATTTTTACTTATCCCATTTTTACTGGAAAAATCATCCAAATTTGTGTTGAAGTACTTTTTGCCATTATCACTTTTAAAAACTTGAATATTTGTTTGAAATTGATTTTGCGCCATGTTAAAAAAATCCTTAAAAGCCTTACAAACATCAGAATTTTCCTTTAACAAGTATAACCAACTTACTCTTGAATTGCCATCTATAAATGTAATGAACTGTTTTTTGAGAGAAAGTACACTCATTCGTTACGCTCCAAACATCGATATGAATAAAAAAAAAAGATTTTGAAGGAATATAAGATTGGATACGAAAATGAGAACATGTTTTGCAAATTCACGAGCTCACACTTAAATAGCGATAAATTCTTATTAATAAATAATTTTGGAAACATGTGTTTAAATAACGGAAACTAGAATGACCTAATCGTAAATGTCAAAAAATACCGTTGTCATCATTATTTAAAGCAAAAAAAGATTCAAAGAAACTAGAACTTATTCATTTGGAAGGTCGTAGCTATTCATCTCCAAAATCAAAGTAATATAGTCTTCTACTCTATGTAGCATTGTCAATCATCTTCTCCGAATTCAAATCATAAAAGACACATGAGTATGAGTTAACTTGCTGACTGATATCTGTTAAGATAATAGAAAGAGAGAGAATGAACTGATTTGTATTTCATTCCTATTAAAATAGAAAACAATCAGTAACTATATATAGCTGGAATAGTTTGTTATCACAGAGAGGACAACTCACTGTCAAATTTACAGCTGTGCCCTAACAAACTAATACACACGATAAGAGAATAAAACAAACTGTAGAGTATTCTATTCTAATAGTCCCCCTTAGAATCAGAGGGTGTTTTCAGTAACTCCCTTTTACTAAAAACTCTTAGCTTGTCTCTTAGAGGCAGAAATTTGTCAGCAGAGAGAGATTTGGTTAGTGCATCTGCCCATTGATCTTGAGCAGGAACATGAACCACAGTCAATCTCTTGCTGATGACCTTTTCTCTGAGGAAGAAAATATCTAATTCCATATGTTTTGTTCTGTTATGAAGCACAGGGTTGTGAGCTAGAGTAACAGTGCTTAGATTATCACATAGGATCTTAGGAATCTGAAAAGTGCAGTGTAATTCAGTGAGCAGAGATTGAACCCACAACATCTCAGAGGCAAGCTGGGCCATGCTCCTGTACTCTGCTTCAGCACTTGATCTAGCCACAAGTTGTGCTTCTTTGACCACCAAGAAATCAGATTTGGCCCAAGAAACACACAAGCTCCTGAGTTGATCTCCTGTCATCAGGATCTGCAGCCCAGTCTGCATCACAAAAAACCTAAGAGAGAAAGAGGCTGCTGTTTAGGTGCAGTTGAATGAGAAGGCCATAGTGAAGTGTCCCACTGAGATACCTCAGTATTCTCTTGACATCTTTCCAGTGATCCTCCAAAGGGTTGGACAAAAATTGGCACACCTTGTTAACAGCAAAAGACAGTTCAGGCCTGGTCAAGGTTGCATACTGCAATGCTCCAACAATAGATCTAAACAAGGTGGGATCAGCAACAGTATCTGACCCAAACTTAGAAGTTTGCTGCTAGATACCATAGGTGTAGGCATAACACTAGCTGTAGTCATATTCACTCTAGCAAGCAAGTCACTCACATACTTGGTTTGAGACAAAATGATAGAACCATTAGGCAGATGGGAGACTTCAATCCCTAAAAAATAATCCAACTTACCAAGATCTTTTAGAGCAAAATTAGAGTTGAGACTCTTAATAAGTTGAGCAATATAGGAAGTGGAATTCCCTGTGATGATGATATCATTAACATAGACTAGGACCATGATGATGAGGCTGCTGGTGTGAAGATAGAACAGACTTGGATCACACTTGCTAGGTTGCAGTCCATAATGCAGAAGGGAACCCTTGAGTCTGTCAAACCAGGCTCCCACGAGCCTGCTTTAGACCATATAAAGCCTTGTTCAGCTTGCAAACCAAGGACTTGTCAGTAGACTCAAAACCAGGAGGTTGTATCATATACACCTCTTCTTCAAGAAGCCCATTAAGGAATGCGTTATTAACATCAATTTGCTGCATTTGCCAGTTATTTGTGACTGCAAGGGTTAGCACAAGTCTGATGGTAACAGGTTTCACTACTGGAGAAAAGGTTTCTGAGAAATCACTTCCAGCCTGTTGGTGAAAACCTTTGGCAACAAGCCTTGCCTTGTATTTGAGAGTGGTACCATTAGGGTTTTCTTTTACACGAAAAACCCATTTGCAGCCTATGGGTTTCTGGGATTCAGATGGAGGCACCAAAGACCAAGTCTGATATTTCAAAAGGGCCTGATATTCATCTTGCATAGCCTGAAACCAGTGAGGAGTAGCCAAAGCCTGCTTGATTGAGGTAGGTTCATATGAGTTAAGAGCAAGGTAGGATTGACTCTAGGCTGAAAAATGCCATTTTTGGCACGAGTTAGCATAGGATGAATGTTAGAGGATGAATGGGAGGAATAGGGACAAAATTAAGGGAAGAAGTAGTGTCAGGAGAGTTTGAAGAAGGGGAAATGGTGCTGGCCTCAGCCAGATAAGAGAATGCAGAATGATGCATGGGAGAAGAAGGAGCCTGCATTAGAAACAATAGGAGATATAGGCTGAGTTGAAATGGAAGAGGGGGGGTTTTCAGCAATGTGGGACTTAGCAGTAGAAGAAGATGGCTGAGAGGAAGCAGTGGGGGAAACATGCTGCAGTGGAGGAATATTAAAGTAGGTATAGGAGGAGAAGCAGAAGGAAACCAAGAGCAGAAGTGGTGGAAGTAACAGGAGTAGAGGAACTAGGAAAGAGCTCAGGATAGGGAATCTAGCTTTATGGAACTGAACATCTTGAAATATAGATGTGTCCATCAGCGGAAAGGCATTTATAGCCTTTGTGAACAGAAGAGTACCCTAGGAAAATGCATCCTGAGATCTAAGGAAAGTTTGTGAGAGGTATAGGGTCTAAGGAAAGGAAAACAGGCACAATCCAAAGGCTCTAAGGGAAGAGTAGTCAGGAGATTTGTTCATTAAGATGGAATAAGGAGATTTATTTTGAAGTGAAGCACTAGGTACCTATTGATAAGGTAGGCAGCAATGACAAATGAATGATCCCAATACTTGAAAGGAAGTTTAGAATGAGCAAGAGGAGAGCAAGTCCTGTTTCAACTAATGACGATGTTTCCTTTCCCTACTATGCCATTTTGATGGTGAGTGTAAGGACAAGAGAACCTATGAGTAATACCTAAGGGAGCCAAAATTTGGTGAGAGGCTTGAACTCACCACCTCCATCACTTTGGATACCTTGATTTTACAGTTGAACTGAAGTTCAACCATAGACTTAAAATGAATGAATTGAGTGAGGGTGTCAGATTTTAGTTTTAAAGGGAAAACCCAAACAAATCTTGAGAAGGCATCAACACAGGTCAGAAAATAAGAGTAACCCTCTGAGGAGACCATGGGTGCAGGGCCCCAAAGGTCACACACAACAAGTTCAAAGGGACAAGTGAATGTGGTATTGGACAGTGTGGATGGCAGACTGTGAGACTTGCCTAAACAGTAGGCAAAAGACAGATCAGTGGGAGGCTTTTGAGGGATAGGATTTGACAAAGTTTTAGAACTTCAAGAAGTGCATGGTGATGAGGGTGACCAAGCTAGTATGCCTAATGCATATTTGCTACTAGATATATGAGCAGAATTATGCATGGCTGAAGTAGAGTAGGAATTAGGGAGCAGTAGATAAATGCAAGAGCAGGCAGGAGAGGAATGAAAAATAGAGGTAGAAGCAATTTCA
The DNA here is from genome assembly GCF_024323335.1 of Lathyrus oleraceus. Lineage (NCBI taxonomy): Eukaryota > Viridiplantae > Streptophyta > Magnoliopsida > Fabales > Fabaceae > Lathyrus > Lathyrus oleraceus. Next base: position 471,541,209 of record NC_066584.1, read on the forward strand.
TTACTGTGAAAATCATCATTC